>NC_041365.1:2848324-3533324 GCF_900634415.1 Cottoperca gobio | reverse complement strand
GCAGATGCCTGTGTGTGTGTGTGTGTGTGTGTGTGTGTGTGTGTGTGTGTGTGTGTGTGTGTGTGTGTGTGTGTGTGTGTGTGTGTGTATGTGTGTGAGCTTTATCAGGGTGTGAGGCAGCATGCATTTCCTGTATTACAATGAGATTGCAGCAGGCGGTCTGTAGTGAGGAAGGCTCACACATTCTGCAATATGCACAAACACTCTTTCATCATGATGTAGACTAATACAATAATAAAAGCAAGCACTTCTCAGAAAAACGATCTCCGAGCAGAACTTGAAAGACACGAAACTTGAATGTTGGTGAATACATTTCAGCAATGATCAAAAATCATTTCTACTTCTTGCTTTGGGGTTGTAGTTATTTTGGGGGGGGGGTTCACCACTTAGGCAGTGCCGTGCTTTCCTCATAAAATCAATACCAAGCAGTATCTCCTGGTGTGTCCCCGAGATCAGGCGTACATGAATATCAATACGCTCCTTCACAGATTTCATTAGTGATGTTGTATCTCATCTCTGCATTAGAGAGCACCTGTCAAAAACAGTAAGCTGCACACTGGCAGCCTGCATGACAATATTGGTTGCATGTGTTTGTGCATATGTGACCTTGTACGTATTTTCGAAAGAAATCCTTAAAGGAGGTTGTATTGTAATAAACCCAGTTTTCTTTTCTTTTCTTTTTTTCATATTTTAATGTCAAATGTTATCAGCTTTTACCACAATGTAAGTATCGTGATGGCAAGTCCGTAAATTAAACTGGAGAAGGTCTTGATCAAGAACAGTTAAACCTGTTTAAGAAGCGACGCTCTGAAAATGCATTTACAATTAGGATTAGTTCCTGTTTAACTTTGTAGTTCTGGACTGAGTGGAACAAGATCCATTAAAGCCTTTGGTAGTCCACAGTAAGAGTATTTGCACATGGCCCTGGCCCGACGGTGCTCATAAATCCTGCAATAGATCACAAAATCCCATCATTTGGTTGAGAATTTCAAAACACAAGCAAAAAGGTAGCAAAACAAACAGAGCATGCTCATGAAAACATTGCCAAAAACCTCAATAGCGATCAATACTTGGAGAAAAGAAGGTAAAGGTCATCATCAATGCAAGGCTGGGCTTGAGCGGTAAGATGAACTCGCTGCGAACACGGTCTGGAAAATGATCGACTGCGTCTCTCCTGTCAATAAGAACTCGTCTGGCTGATGGTGCTTGTTGTTCCTCAGTGACATAGATCACATAATCTGTATCTCTGATCTCTTGTGATGGAAAGTGAATTCTTAAGCTAAGAAACATTAGTTAATAAAACAATTTCTACATAAGAATTAGTAGCTGTTCTGTAGCTTCTATCATATCAACTCTGCCTAACCCCCTTTACTTTGGAAGATTGTTCAATACTCTAAACCAGGGGTCTTTCACGCCAAAGACCCCCAAACTAATGGAGAGATGGAGCAGGGACCCCCTACTATATATATTGTATAACATTGTGTTTTTATATTAATCTGGGCTTCACTTACCCGCTTTTTACGAAGCTTTCGATCACATCCCACAGTCTCTTGCTCAGTTGTCGTCACATGACCCAACTATGGAACTTTGGTCATGTGATTTAAAAAGTGGTCGTATGTTATATACGGTCGCTGAAGAAGGTCATGAAATGCAGTCAAATGCTCTGGAAAAAGCTAACAACTCAACCTCCCCCCCCCCCAAGAGATATTTGTTTTCAAGGTCAAGAAAAGTGAACTAATAGTTTAATTTGAATAGTTTTAAAGGGGCCTGAAGAGCAAATCTATTATGTATTTCATGATATAAGAATTAGATCACCCTCTGGATGAATTATGTGACCCTTGGGAGAGTCTTGACTTTCAGGGTTAGACCGACGGTTTCAAAGGGAAAACTGCATTGAAATGAACATGAGCAGCGTCTCTGAATTCACTTATCTGACTGACATTATTAAACCAGATCAAGCTCGCATTCAGCTTCTCCGTGACAGCCATTCATTCTCTCAATATAACTGAAAATCATTTATTAAAAGTGTCATCGTGGTTTACCAAACCAAAACCAACATTTTTTTGTGGCAGTAGATGCGGCCACTAAAGCAAACCTATTTGGCAAGTTCATTATCTGACATTAGCCCGAGCCACGTCTCCACTCAGTCTTAATATCCTAAATTGTTTTGACATTTCCTCGGCCAGTACAGCACAGGTCATTTACACCACCTTCCATTTTATTTTCAGGTATGGTGTACATCCAGCTGTAGCACTGTCAACTGATGAAGGTCAAAGGAACCGTGAAATAATGAATAATCCAACACTGGCTCTATTAGCTGCTCCTGTGGGATTTTTTATCAGTAGGTTAGAAATGTCTCCCTCTTCTGAAAAGTTAGTCCATCATTACATTTTTTTTAATAATAATAATGATAGAATTTTGTTATAAATATCGTAAACTGGCAGTTTTTTGTTTTATTCATCCTTTATTTCATCACCGGGGGGGACCCACTGAGACGGAAGTCTCTTCTCCAGGAGGGGCCCCCGCATTTCAAACATTTAAACGATACTTTATACACATACAAACAGTTTACACATGTTGTTCCTCTCCAATACCTCAACCACTGGCTCTGCAGAAGTCTTATGAAACACCAGAGGACAAAGCTCAGCTGCATCTTTGAATTCATTCCACATAAGTGTCGCTGAAAGATGATACAATCCTGAGATATGTAATGATTTGAGAAGTTAACCGAACAGAACACTGGTTATACACAGTTTCTTTGGTGTTACATACAGACTACACCTACACTACGCCCGTCGCTGTCTAATTAAGGACACGTTCGGGTAACACTGACTGGGGTGAGTGTATATCCAGAGAAATGTTCTGTTCACAACTTCTCTGGTTATTAAGAACAGGAAGTGTCTTCACAGCTCCGTGACAAGGTGTTAACAAGTTTTCCAAATGAATTCAGACCGTACAATCTGATTGGACAGAACTTCACCTGAACTACGATTGTTCTTGCTCCAAATCGATCTAATTATCACATTTTCAAAAACGTTTTGCTTTTCTCTTTTGTGAGTATGTGATTAAAGTATTAATAGTTCAGCCCCCTGAGCCTCTTTCCAGTTAAAAGCCAAAAACAAGACGGCAACAGAGTAACTAGGAGCATCGACAATGGGAACTGTACAATACCACATTGTGCATCTACATTTGGATAATCAGCTTCCTCCTTAAAGGGCTGTCAACTCTGAAACACATTACCAACTGAAATCCAATTATTTCCAGATATAAAATGCTTCACAACAAACGTTAAGTGCTGCTTAAAAGCAAGCCAGAGCTGCACCCATTTTTAAACAAAGTTACTGTAAATGACCAAGCTGCATTGGTGTATATGTGATGTGGAATGTGTCTCAAGTGATACGTTTTTTATTGTATTTCTTTATTTGCAGAGTATTGTGGTTTTATGATAGTGGAAGCAATATATTTTTTACTATAATGCACATGTAAAAGCCCAACTAGGGACTAGAGTTGAACATTAGCAATAGCTACAAACTCTCTGTGCAGCACTGTACTGTGCTCTGTACTGGATGTTCTATATGTTAAATTGCGTCGTTGCTATCAAATAGAAAATTGATTCAAGTCAACAACATGAAGACAATGCTGAGCATGTCCCATTTTAACATTTAGAAACAACTTTAACGATCAAACTCATGTTCCACCTGTCATTAAACGTAGCAGGAAAAAGTAAACTTACGCAGGTGAACATGTGACCCTGGTCGGCTCACAAAATAAAAAGTATGATGTTCTTTAAGGCGATGATGGTAATCTGAGCCCAGGTGTGAAAGGTGTTGATGGAACTGTCACTTTCTCTGCCAACGTCTGAGACATTCTTAGCATCCAATGACATTCGTGTCAGCTTTCTGAATAGCTGATGAGCAAATGTTCGCTGGAGATGCCACATTTTTTTTTGTGAGGCAGTTGGTAGCTGGTAAGAATCAATAAAGTCAGTTTGACGCATGGATTGCACAGCAGATGGTGGTGAATATCTTAGATTCTGTGCTTAACAGAGGTTTATGTGTGTGCGCCAGACTGGGCATGTGTGACTCTATATATTTAATTTGCTACACAGGTGTGGAAGAGATGTATGCTAATCACTCTGTATACAGCATTCACCAACTGGTACCAGAGCATGAAACAAGAAGACACAGACATAATTTGCATATACCACCCTGAACCTGTCTTATGAACAAATGGCTACAACAATAATACACATTTAATACAAAGCACTAGCTTTAGTGATTAGCTTTTCTGTATATACAGTATAATGTGCAGATTGCATCATGATTAGAAGCTGGCTGTTCACAGAGTGATGTATCAAAACATATTCATAGAAAGTTGAGTGGAAGGAAACAGTGTGGTAGGAAAAGGTGCACAAGCAACAGGGATACTCACAGCCTTGAGAGAATTGTCCAAGGACTGAGCTGGAATCAGTGCATCAAGAGCCTCCACACACAGACGTGTCCAGGACATGAACAACGTCAGAAGCGTCTTAGCTAAGGAAAAAAAGAACCGGTCTATTGCTCAGTGGTCCAAAGTCCTCTTTTCAGATAAAAGTACATTTGGCAATTATTTTGGAAATCAAGGTGGAAGAGTGGAGAGGCACATAATCCAAGTTGCTTGAAGTCCAGTGTGAAGTTTCCACAGTCGGTGATGATTTGGGGAGCCATGTCCTCTGCTGGTGTTGGTCCACTGTGTTTTCTCAAGTCCAAAGTCAATGCAGCCGTCTACCAGGAAGCTTTAGAGCACTTCATGCTTCCATCGTCTGACAAACTATAGGGAGATACTGATTTCCTTTTCCAGCAGGACTTTGCACCTGCCCACTCTGCCAAACGTACCAATACCTGGTTTAATGTCCATGGCATTAATGTGCTTCATTGGCCAGCAAACTCCAGACCTGAATGCTATAGAGAATCTGTAGGGTAATGTCTAGAGGAAGACGAGAGACACGAGACCCAACAATGCAGATGAGCTGAAGGCCACTATCGAAGCAACCTGGGCTTCCTTAACACCTCAGCTGTACCACCGGCTGATCGCCGCCATGCCACGCCGCAGTTATGCAGTAATTCATGCAAAAGGAGGCCCAACCAAGTACTGAGTGCAGACACATGAACATACTTTTCAGAAGGCCAACATTTCGATATTAAAAATAAAATATTTTATTGGTCTTATGTAATATTCTGATTTTCCGAGATACTGATTTGTGGGGTTTTCATTGGCTGTAAGCCAAGATTAAAACAAATAAAGGCTTTAAATATTTCCCTTTTGTGTGTAATGAATCCATGTAATATATGAGTTTCACGTTTATAATTGAATTAATTAAATAAATGAACTTTTCCACGATATTCTAATTTATTGAGATGCACCTGTTTTCTGGTACTTGAAATAAAATGAAATGAAAACATAAGTACTCTTTAGTGGCGGCCATCTTGTTAAAGTACATGGGAGTCTTCTTCTACCTAGAGAACCTCGCTCTTGTGACCTGATCCGATTGTTTGTTTCACCGCGACCAGTCTCGTCTGAACTTGACACATTAAGTGTTTGCTATCAACTGGAGAAAAAACATTATATTTATCATCATTCATTATTCTGTTGGTAACCGTTTTTCCTTAATTCATTGATTAAACATTTGGTTTAAAAATGTCAACAGATAATGAAAACTGTCTGCGACAAATTGCTTGTTTGTGTTCAAAGATATTAAGTGGACTATCACATAAGGAAAATCTTTGAGAAGCTGGAACTAAGGAATGTTTGGTGTTTGGCTTGAAAAACAACTCACATGATTTATTAATCATGCATCAAAAATAGTTGCGGATTCTTTTCCTTTTGATTAATTAATCGTATAATCTAAAAAGAAAGCAAAAAAAAGCAAATGCGTGCTGTATTTCTGGGTGCAGTTGGACCTCACCACACTGCGTGACGACACTCTCAGTGTGCAACAGTGCAGTGCAGTGGAGATTGTAGTTCACCTCTTTCGTCCCCTCTCAGAGACTCACATTGTGGCGTTATTAGTTCACCACTAGCCAGGGGGAGTGTAGTCTGTTCTTGTAGCCCCTCAAAGTGCTGATGGAGAGAACAAGTCTGAGAAGGGAGCTCATCGTGTCAATATTCATGGACACCTCCCTGACCGATGAACCCGCACAATGAGAAGTGTTGGACTCCAGAGAAGCGTTGCAACATCAGCTTACTGGAAACCAATGGAGCCCTGTTAGCTCTCTAACACCTTTTGATCAAAAGGGTGGAACCAGGAACTGGGGTTGTATTATGTAACCATCAATGTGGTGAGGATAAACGATACATGTTTTCATTTTTTCATATTGCAGCACTACACTGTACATGAGGCTCACCATCTACATCATATGATCTTATGTAACTGCAACCACTGCACGCGGCGTACAAGGCAGGGCTTGCACGTTCATATATATAATGCATAATTAAAGGGCCTACGAAATGATAAACATGAATTTCTACTGATGATAGTAAATGCTATTTGTGGTGTAAAATGATGTGTTATTAATGGCATAATGATCACAGAATTTAATAAATCACGATTTAGTATGTCGACCACCGATGTTTATATTGCCGCTACCGGAAACAACCGACGCCGTGTTCTGACGTCGCAAGTAGAATACAGTCCACCAGTTGAAGACACAGACAGCACGGCAGAAGTGGCGATGTCGGACTCGGATATTTCGACAGAATCGAGTGACAGTGAGTCGTCAATAGACTCGTTGCACCTTCAAGAAGAGGAGTTTATTGAAGAGGATGCCGGTGTCGTGGATTTAGATCATGCGGGCGAGTTTAACGTGGTGGAAACAGAGCAGCTCGAGACACAGTATTCAAGATGGAGACAGACGGGAGCGAATATGCGGATGATGGTGACGGTGATCCTGAATTTGGCGGAGATCTGTGCAACAACAGAACACAGACAGGTATATGTATTTGAATATAATTCATAGAACTTCCCAATAAATAGTAAATACATCATAATAAATCGTAACATTATCCTCGATCGTAAATAGATCACTAGCTATCCTATATCGAGTCGATAGCTTGGTTTCCTTGAATTGTTATGAACCCGACTAGTTGTCCACAAATTGCTCGATCGCTAAATATTCAAATATTTATCTACTTGGACACATCGACGTCTGTAAAGCTTGATAACTTGATTCTTTCTCAAAGTTTCTGCAGTTGAGGTTCTATCGTTGTGTCTGATGTGAAACGTCATTTATTACGAGGCTGTATATAAAGCATTAGCTATGAGCTAACAAACAGACCGGAGGACAGCGCTGGTTTATAAAGTATAGTCTGCCTACTGACCGTCTCACTGCTTCCTATAGTGGCCGGAAAACTTACCACATTTTAATGGAAGTTACGATGTCGTAACTTTACGAGAATTACGTGAAACGGGTAAAAAGTTGCTACTAGATAGATCCAACCTCCGTACGACCATAACAGGCTTATGAGCTGCTTACGAGCCTGTCGTGAAACACAGGCATATAAATAGTATGAAATTAAGATGACGTTAATATTGGCCTTTTTTTCTGGATATTGCATATTGTGTACATGTCCTTACCACTTTTCTTTTGTACATTTAGGTGTACATGTGAAAACTGTACAATTATGGAAGCAATTGCAGAGATGCTGCCAAGAAAAGGATGTCATGGAGGAATTCAATGAATATGAGGGACATGGTGCAAACATAACCTGCATAACAGATCACCCAGGATTCAAGTCAAAGTGTCTCGATGTTTGGGTGTTGCAGACAGCCTACCAAAGGTATTCGAAGAGGGACAGACAACAAGCAGGTGATCAGCCACGTAATGAGTAAGTTACTTGTGTGCACAAAGGTGTCAGAAACTTTGATGTATTTTTGGGAAGTCGAATGGTCACTCTGACACAGTCACAGAATAAATAGATAAATAAGCAAATAAGGTTGAAGTGATTACCAAATGTAACACTATGTGGCATACCGCCAGCTGGTGAGATTCTGCTGGGGAATACTTGGTAAGAACCACAGAATGCCATCATGTGCCATTCAAAAGATCTGTGCTACGTTTCCATCTGACAACTACACGTCGTTCAAGTATCCAGCACTTTATTAGAGTCAATAAAAAAACACAATGTCAGTTCAGTGAATCTGCTTCTATACAACACAACAGCATCCCTCTTGTCTGGTTCTTCCACCGACTGCTGAGTGGATCTGGGACTTCGAAAGGTTCCTCATCAACATTGTCTTGGCACAAAGCATTGAGTCTCGGTCAAGAGTTCAGTAACATACTCTGCAAAAAATATGTTTTATAATCAAGCATTATATATAATATGTATGTATGTATGTATGTATGTATGTATGTATGTATGTATGTATGTATGTATGTATGTGTGTATATATATATATATATATATATATATATATATATATATATATTATGATGCTGACCTTTGGAACAACCAACTTGGATTGGAACTTGCAGTCCAGCTGACCTGACACGTGGTCGCGCCTGCATGGACTTGTGGTGTGTCCGTGGAGGGGGATCCGTCTGCACAGCAATTTCTTTCTGACATGTCTGAAATGTACTAAACACAACGTTACTAATAAATCTTTCAAACCAGCTTGAAATTGTATTGCATGTTTATACATGTCTGCGTAAGGAAAATATCTAATCACATTCATAATAAAAGATGTGGTTTAATTGATTGAGAGAGCAATGATATCAAATTAAACAAATATATGAATTATGTACATGCATGTGGTGATTGTATTTTTAACCCGTCATGTGCAGGTCTACTGGTACTATAACTGTAATGTACAGATGACGTACAGTCTGTATATTTACTGGTGTACACACAGCTTCCTCCCCAGTGTGGATGTCCAATAGATGGTTGCTGATCATACAGGTATCCTCAGTTATACAGTAAACAAGTAGCATGGCTTACCTTTGCTCTCTCCCTTTTGGCGAATGCATTTCGTCGTCTCTTTGGTGGAGGACTCTGCACTGGCGGACGTGTTTGAGTCGGCGTGCTGGCTTGTGCTGGCTGGGGTCTCGGCAGTATTGTAGGCACAGCATCTGCGTTCAGTTTTAAATTCTTTTTGAATCTCATTTCCTCGGCTAGCATAGTTTGTTCGAAACACGATCTCTCAAAGTGCTGCCCACAAATCATCGGTTTCATCGACGCACTTGTCTTGTCCATAAACGTGACATTTTATCCTCTTTTGGCCACAGAAAGCTAGATTTGGAGACGGTCCCACATCCTCATACAACACATCGCTTCACAATTATCCTTGCCGATCGATTGTTGTCCATTCTTTATCATAATAATTGACAGCAGTCTTTGCTGGACGCTTCAACACAGACGAACACTGGCGGCGGCTGTATTCTACTTGCGGCGGCTGTATTCTACGTGTGACGTCATCGCCCGAACATTGCCAAAGTGGATGCTCTCAGGGCAGTGATTGATTGATTGATTGATTGTTGAAGTCATTTTTATGCTGTTATGATCATGATTTATTACGAATACATCAATATTAAAAATATATATATGGCACATTTCACAATAGATATGCAACCTCTATCATATACCAAGCCCAATAACACTGACGAAATATCATTTCGTAGGCCCTTTAAGTTTTTTTGCTTGATATCTTAAATGTATTCAATATGAAAACTCTTTAAAAGTCTCTCGGTTTCTCTTCGTTTTCTTTCCACCTAACATCTTTCAGCCAAAAGGATTTTGTTTTCCTGAAATGGAAGCTGATGCCACACGGAGGCATAAATGCTCCTGTGTTGTGTGGAGGACTCTACACAAACACAAGACATGGCATCTATACAAGCACTGTCAGCCCTGACCCGTCTGTGTGGGCGTTTTGCATCTACACAGTTGAGCAAATACTGTGAGATATTTGATCGTTGTGAAATAAAAATCTACGCTGCGTCTTTCATCATCTGTGGTGGGGTCAGCGTTTAGACCGGCCCATTACACATCATTATAACACTTTAGTGCGATTAAGACAACTGCATTGCACACTGAAGCTGCTGAGTTACACACGTGTTGCACACAAACAGAAAATGAAACACATATAGCAAAATATTCTACATTTTCTCTGGCTCATTTGCTCTTTAGTATAGTTGACTAGTACCCCATTGACCTATTTGCTGCTCCGTGTCCCATTGCGTGTCATGGCGTCCGTTGGCTGTACTCTTAATTTATGTAATCATACTTTTTTTTTTATAACTTTCGTTTATGCTCCTGAAAAACTAATGCAGGTCCTGGACACAGTGACATGCCTTTAATCTGCTGTCTAAAAGCGTTAATCTGGGAAAAGCAAACAACACTTCCTAATAGGTAGACGAGCGTTTGTGAAGGTCTGAGATTTTTAGCATGGAATTGTAAATCACCAAGAGATGGTTGAATGCTTTCGTTGGAAAGAGAGATTTTACCAAAAGGTTCACAGTACCATTCCTTCAGATAAGGTAAAAATAATACCGTAAGTGACTGAATCGACAGTTCTCAATTCACAAAGCCCAGTTCGCTTTGTCGATAATCCTTTATTCTTTCTCCAGCGGTCTTGTGTCATCTCTCAGTCTGACGAGAAGAACAGTTGGATCTGCACTCTGAACAGTCAGCAAAAACTTATATCAAGCTCGGTGGGGAGTTCTAGCCAGAGGTCATTATATGTTTTCTTTTCTTTCTCTCGCTGTTGCATTCACTAACAAACAGTGTCAACTCGCAGAAGAACAGAGACCGTGTCGTGTTTGGAACTGAAAAGGTTGAGATGGATTGCACACATGAATAGTCGGAGGAAAGAAATGTTTTTGGATTTTTTTCCAGTGAAAAATAAATTTAAAAAAGAGGTCAGATTCAGCAAGATGGGAGTATTATTGGTACAATGACACATGACAAGATGATGGATTCCGCATTGGATCAATAGTTTCAAATTGCTACTGCTGTGTGGCTATGAAGGTGCTGTTGCATCAGTATTCAAGTGCAGTGTGCCCAAGGCTAAATAAGAGAACTTGACAGTTGAGAGAGTAAAAAAAAAGAGACTTCATCCCAAAAAAGAAGAGTAAAGATGGAATTAATTCTTTTGAAAAGCAATATCACAAGCACACAGAGACCAGTTTTCATTGAGAAAAGCATCTTGAGTATATTTGACATGTGAGTAGCATTAACAAATAAACTAATAGTTGTGCAGTGAAATTAACTATTGAATGGATTTCCAATGTAATTTAGTTCGCACATTAATGTCCTCTCAGGATACATTGCAATAACTTTGAATATCCCTTTTCACGCACCGCCATCGGGTCAACATTTGAAGTTGACCAATCCTTTGGTTCATGACCAATTACCTGCTAAACTGATGACACTCCATCCTCAACTGTACTTAGCATGCTAACACGCTAAACTAAGATGTTGAACATGCAACATTATACAACATTGTACAACATTAGCCCAGCGGAACTAGCGTGGCCGCTCTTAGTCTTGTCATCATTATTGAACGTCTTCCTCTTTTAAATTGTTGGATCGGACAAAACAAACAACTTGTGCTCGTGGAAAATTGCGACCGGCAACTCTGCCGTTTTCTCAAATTTTATTGGCTAAATGACATTCAAGCAATTATCCTAAAAGCTGCAATTTACCTTTTGGTCGACACAATGAGATTTCACAATGAGCCCTATCATTTTTTCTGGCAGGCTGAACGTGTGAATGGCAGTGGTTATGAATGTATGGGCACCACATACAGACATGAAAAGGTATTTCCAACAAAGAACTCTACTGCAGAGGGATAATCCAGTGACGATTAACATCAAACCCCATGCTGGGTTAAAGAGAAAGGGAACGGCGACACCCTTATCAAATTCATCATGGAATATGGCCATCAATTCCGGACAAGATTGCACTCATCCACTGCTCTAAATGGCTGAGTGCTAAGCACCTAGCACAATAATGTAATCTCGATTTATTTTATTTTTTCTCTCTTTTGATCCGTGGACTTTCAGACTCTGGAGAGAGTTTGAGCAAAATAAAAAGAAGTGAAATGAAATATAGCAATCCAAACAATAGTTTAGGTAAATTAAGAATCCGGACGGTAATGACGGTAATGACACTAAGCCACGTTTCTTCGGCGGGGGTGGGGGGGCTAGCTGTCTCTTAACAACACTGGTGTTGTTGGCGTGGAAGCAGTATTCACAAGGGCTTAATTAGAGGGGCCAGAATTAGGTGTGTGTGTGTGTTTCTTTAAAAGCAATGTCATTGCTTTGAATGACACACACACACTGCACCCTTGCCTTTTCATGTTCTGACTCACCTTGTTATTCATATTTAAATTGAGGACGCAACAGTCATTTTAGGTTCACTTCAAATTTTGGACCGTAAGCTCACAATACTTAACCTTCAAGACTTCAAAAAGAGGTGGAAAAGTCCATCATAAAAATGTTTAAGCCCTTTTTATAATCCTCATTCAAGAACCTTTAAGTGGGCATCGCACAAATCCAACAGGTCCAAAACGTTTTCTTAATGTGTGAAGAACAGTTTTCACATTCTGGTCCCAGTGAGAAATCATTATGTTCCAACTTCACACGAGGGAACAAGTTTTTCTTTTTCTTTTTAAAGCCTGAAGAAAAAAAATCTCAAAGGCAAGGACGAAAAAATTATTTCCTGTACCCCTCTATGTGCTGTACCTGCGCCAGCTGTGTATTCTGGATTGACCCGTAGTTTTCTTTTAGGGAAGTGGACAGAACATTTTGTCCAAACTGGGATCATGCTGAGTGTGGAGTGTGTGTGATAGATTGATCCAAAGACTAATATAAATCTTTCAGATGGTGTGAACCAGGAGAGGAAGGTTTGCCATGCAAACACAGGGATTCAAAAAGTGCACAATGTCCGCCGCGCTTGTGCAGGATTGGAAAGTCACACTTTATTTTAAGGAGGTTTAACCAACCAGAGTGCCTAACTTAACTTTGCTGGATTTAGAAATATATATATGTAAAGTATATAAAGGTGTTCATAGTGTGTCTGTGTTTAGGCAACCTGCTGAGATGCTTAAGTATGCTGTAGTCATTCTTTTAAATATGGCTTTTAATGTTTCCAGCTGATTTAAAACGAGAACCTTGCAAAAGGGTCTTAGATATTCACGGCTACATCCATGATGTAATATTAAAGGACTGAGGTCAGTGTCTTCACCTGGAGACATTGAAATAAAAGACCAGCATTGACGTATTGCATGGTCGAGCTAGTTAGTCCTGGTATTGTAGTGAAATATTATAAATAAAAACGTAAGTAAAATGTTTTAATTTAATAAAAGGCCGATTGGAAGCTTACTATAGAAAAACAAAAGCTACTTGGACAAAGCAAGACAGATATTTTTTACGTTGTTCATATATTCAGGCAGTGTTTTCCACTGTGAGCTGTGAGCACGTGATGTAACATCTAACAACTCTAACATCATGAAATCAGATAATATTTTTTTACAGAATAAGTGTGTAAAAAACCTTTTGTGATTCCACACAGCAAATGCTGTTGCATTATTTGGAACATTTTGAATATTTCTTATTACCTTTTACTTTTATTTTTTTTCACAGATGGACATTAACTTTAAAACATGAGCTAGTTTCCCTTCGAGACAAAATGTGAAAGTAAGAGAAAGTAGAACTCTCTGGCATTTCAGTCATGTAGGTTAGATATGCCTCGCCTCGACCTTTTCCTGTTCTATAAAAAAACTCTCTCTCTCTCTCTCTCTCTCTCTCTCTCTCTCTCTCTCTCTCTCTCTCTCTCTCTCTCTCTCTCTCTCTCTCTCTCTCTCTCTCTCTCTCTCTCTCTCTCTCTCTCACTCTCTCACTCTCATATATATGTCCTGAAATATGTGAGTGTGTGTGTGTGTGTGTGTGTGAGAGGAAAGAGAAGCTAGACGTTTTTTGTCAGTGGGTATTTCTATCATTGCGGGAGGAAGGAGGGGCAACAAGAGCTCAGAGCTACAGGTGGGCTGATTGTCTTCATGTCAGTTGCTCGTAAAGGTAACATTTCTCCGATTCTGACTTTTATTCTGACTACAGAACTAGTGGCCGTGTCGCGTCACATCTAAAGTAAGTTTTCATCTCTTCACATGTCCACAGTTGATTGGCAGATTCGTTTGTTTGGGTTCAAAGGAGAACCGGATGAATTACAGACGGATGAAGAACTGTGATTGTGATTTGCCGTTACACAAACACACAGTGGATAAAAGCGGGAGATCGAGCCCCTTGTTCCTGATGTAACCTCGCCTTGAAAGACTCACCCAGATTGGAAACTCCTCGGGGCTCGCCTGCTTCAAATGAATTTACACAGCAGAAAGACTGAGAAGTGCCTCTCACTGAAATATAAAATAAAGGAATGAGGGAAACTAAAAGCACCTTTAAAAGATTGTTCCTTTTTTATTATTCAAAATCCCCAACAGGCAAAAGAGAAAGAGCTGGGAAAGTGTCATGAATTCTGATCAGACGTGATCAAAGTGCATTATACACCGCAGCAGCTAAATGCAGTCTCATTCCCTGGCACTTCTGGGTCAGGGCCCATTTTACTGTAGATTTGTGTGTGCGAGAAAGTGAGGGAGGGTAAGAAGGAAGGCGACAGAGAGGCATAACAAAATGAGAGGGTTGGCAAGACTTCTGCGAGACATTAACAAGTGTGCTTTCACTTGCGCGCAGCCTCCCATCTCTGCATTCTTGTCTATTTGTGCATCTCACACTGCCTGAGTGCCAGTTTCTTTTCTTTATTATGAAAGCCTTTCAGACACCTGAGCTTCCGCTGCTTCGATTCAGCTTCTTGATTGGCCCCATATGTCCATATGGAAATGATGTCAAACCACGAGTGCACCGGGAGCCCATTTCTTGCAATTTCTCCACTCGCTCTAACTCAGCTGCTCACCGCCTGGAAATTCGACACAAGGACAGACAACAACAAACAAACTGGAAGGAGGAGAAATAAGCAGATTAAATGAAGGTCGCGACAAAGAAACTGTAGCTCTGTGAAGGTATGGCGGTAGTATTGAGCCACATTAGGGAACGAACTAGGGGGCTGTGTGACAATGTGGCACAGATTGACACAAATGTAGGTAGAAGCATCCAGGATGGAAGTCAGAAACACATGCAAAGCAGTGAGAAAGTCAACACTTTGCTGGAGTTTCTTTACAGCGTGCACTCGGCTGTGTCCTTCTCGAATCCGACCCACGACCCTTTGTTGCATGTCGTCTGTAATATATAATAAAAGGGAAGAATTCCCAAAAGAATCATACATTTTTCTGGCTCAATGAGAGAAAACCATCAACACTTGTTACTCCAACAGTAAGTAACAGTGTAAATATGCTGAAGACAGGCGTCGAGTGTGGACTGGACAAGTAAGCTCGGATGAGTGATGTGGTAATACACCATGTGATGGTGAGAGGTTGATAACAGCTGACACACTGAGGATTTAGGTTGATCAATGCAGGGTTTGTGACTGATAGGTTAATAACGGGACAAACACTGTTGGCTCATTATGAACGGATGATAATAGACGGATATTGACCTCACAAATCACAGACAGATCTCGCATCATTCAATAACGCAGACGCAAAGCTCACGCACACAGATGGACAATAACACAGTCACACAATACAATTTGACGATATGATACTGATGTCCTCTCTGGGAACCATCACCTTATCGTGGTGGAGAGGTTTGTGTGTCCCTATGAACCTGAGAGCTGTGTTGTCTGGAGCCTAGTGCTCCTGGTAGGGTCTCCCAAGGCAAATTGGTCTCAGGTGAGGGGCCAGACTAAGAATGGTTCAAAAACGACTTCATGAAAGAAAGGGAAAGGAAAGGAGAGACCCTGCCCGGAGGAAGCCCGGGGCCCCCGTCTGGAGCCAGGCCCAGAGGGAGGGCCCGACAGCGAGCGCCTGGTGGCCGGGTTTGCCACGGAGCCCGGTCGGGCACAGCCCGAAGAAGCTACGTGGTGCCTCCCATCCATCCATCCTGTGGGCCCACCACTCATGGGAAAAACCGCTGGGGTCGGGTGCGCTGTCACATGGGTGGCAGTGATGGTCAGGGACCTCGACGGACCAGACCCGGGCAGCAGAGGCTGGCTCTGGGGACGTGGAACGTCACCTCTCTGTGGGGGAAGGAGCCGGAACTAGTGCGGGAGGTGGATCGCTACCAGTTGGATCTGGTGGGGCTTACCTCCACGCACAGTCAATGATCGATTTCGTAATCGTATCATCTGACCTGAGGCCGCATGTTTTGGACACTCGGGTGAAGAGAGGGGCGGAGCTGTCGACTGATCACCATCTGGTGGTGAGTTGGATCAAGGGGTGGGGGAAGACTCTGGACAGACCTGGTAAACCCAAACGGGTAGTGCGGGTGAACTGGGAACGTCTGGAGGAAGCCCCTGTCCTGGGGATCTTTAACTCACACCTCCGGTGGAGCTTTTCAGCCATCCCTGTGGAGGTTGGGGGCATTGAACCTGAGTGGGCGATGTTCAAAACCTCTATTGCTGAAGCTGCGGTGATGAGCTGTGGTCTCAAGGTCTTAGGTGCCTCAAGGGGCGGTAACCCTCGAACACCGTGGTGGACCCCGGTGGTCAGGGAAGCCGTCCGACTGAAGAAGGAGTCCTTCCGGGTTATGTTATCCGGGAGGACTCCGGAAACAGTTGCAGGGTATCGAAGGACTAGAAGGGCGGCAGCTTCTGCCGTGTCAGAGGCAAAGCAGCGGGTGTGGGAGAAGTTCGGAGAAGCTATGGAGAAGGACTTTTGGTCGGCACCAAGGTGCTTCTGGAAAACCATCCGGCACCTCAGGAGGGGGAAGCGAGGAACCATCCAAGCTGTGTACAGCAAGGGTGGGACCCTGCTGACTTCAACTGAGAAGGTTATCGGCCGATGGAAGGAGCACTTTGAGGAACTCCTGAATCCGACTAACACGCCCTCTATGGTTGAGGCAGAGCTGGAAGCTGAGGCTTTGGGTGTTGAGGGGCTGTCTTGGTTGACACGCCTCGTCAACATTGCGTGGAAGTCTGGGACAGTGCCTAGGGGTTGGCAGACCGGGGTGGTGGTTCCCCTATTTAAAAAGGGGGACCAGAGAGTGTGTGCCAACTACAGGGGTATCACACTTCTCAGCCTCCCTGGTAAAGTCTACTCCAAGGTACTGGAAAGGAGGGTTCGGCCGGTAGTCGAACCTCTGATTGAAGAGGACCAATGCGGATTCCGTCCTGGTCGTGGAACAACGGACCAACTCTTCACTCTCGCAAGGATTCTGGAGGGGGCCTGGGAGTACGCCCATCCGGTCTACATGTGTTTTGTGGATCTGGAGAAGGCGTATGACCGGGTCCCCTGGGTGATACTGTGGGAGGTGCTGCGGAAGTATGGGGTGAGGGGGGTCACTTTTGAGGGCCATCCAATCCCTGTACGCCCAAAGCGAGAGTTGTGTCCGGATACTCGGCAGGAAGTCGGACTCGTTTCCCGTGAATGTTGGCCTCCGCCAGGGCTGCGCTTTATCACCAATCCTGTTTGTGATTTTCATGGATAGGATATCGAGGCGTAGTCGTGGAGGAGAGGGGTTGCAGTTCGGTGACCTGAGGATCTCATCGCTGCTCTTTGCAGATGATGTGGTCCTTATGGCATTATCGGTCTGTGACCTTCAACAGTCACTGGATCGGTTCGCAGCCGAGTGTGAAGCGGTTGGGATGAGGATCAGCACCTCCAAATCTGAGGCCATGGCTCTCAGCAGGAAACCGGTGGATTGCCTACTCCGGGTAGGGAATGAGCCATTACCCCAAGTGAAGGATTTGAAGTACCTCGGGGTCTTGTTCGCGAGTGAGGGGACAATGGAGCGAGAGATTGGCCGGAGAATCGGAGCAGCGGGGGCGGTATTACAGTCACTTTACCGCACCGTTGTGACGAAAAGAGAGCTGAACCAGAAGGCAAAGCTCTCAATATACCGGTCGATCTTCGTTCCTACCCTCACCTATGGTCATGAAGGCTGGGTCATGACCGAAAGAACGAGATCACGGGTACAAGCGGCCGAAATGGGTTTTCTCAGACGGGTGGCTGGCGTCTCCCTTAGAGATAGGGTGAGAAGCTCAGCCATCCGTGAGAGACTCGGAGTAGAGCCGCTGCTCCTTTACGTTGAAAGGAGCCAGTTGAGGTGGTTCGGGCATCTAGTAAGGATGCCACCTGGGCGCCTCCCTAGAGAGGTGTTCCAGGCACGTCCAGCTGGGAGGAGACCCCGGGGAAGACCCAGGACTCGGTGGAGAGATTATATCTCCTCACTGGCCTGGGAACGCCTCAGGATCCCCCAGTCGGAGCTGGAGGATGTGGCCCGGAGAAGGGAAGATTGGGGTTCCTTACTGGAGCTGCTGCCCCCGCGACCCGATCCCGGATAAGCGGTAGACGATGGATGGATGGATGGATATTGATGTGCCATTTGCTTGCCCCCCCCCCCCCACAATTCCTCTTACATCAACAAACATGCAGCAATGATTCCATTGTTTTGCGTGGTGTGGATGCTCGACATGGATTTGAAAGACCACACTCGGTGTGTTAGTGTATTGTTGCCAGAATATAGGAAGATGAAGTACTTTTTAAATATGATCAAATACATATTACCAGTTTTAAAACGCCATCATTCAAAATGTTACTTCAGTAAAGGTGAATTAATGTTGGCTGTAAATAGTAAAAGTTGTCATTTTGAAGAGTATTACAGTTACATTTACAAGTAAAATGTTTTGATGCTTAGTATCTTTTAGTTTAATATTCTTTTATGATTTGGCTTGAAATTAACTTGTAACTTCAGGTGTCAATTCCATTTAGTAAAGTAAAAAGTACATTATTCTTGTATGAAAGGTGGTATACAAATAAAGCTTATTCTAATTCTAATTCTAATTCTAATTCTAATTCTAATTATTATTATTATAATTATTATTATTATTATTATTATTATTATTATTTTTATGTTTAAATCAGTACAATTATTTTTGCTTTATCTGCATCTTTTACACACCTCAGTATTATTCTATTTTATTTTTATGAGTTTGTTGTAGTGGAAGTTTTCACAAGGGAATTAAATATCATTATAAGTCGCCATTTTTTCCATGTGTGTGTTTATACAGTTTTATGAATCTCATTCACACCGTCATGTCTCTGTGTGAGTACCATTTTGAAAAATTGTTATTTTTTTAACTGTCAATATATGTCACCCCCGAACAGTAAGCATCATTCTCAAAGCTGACTTGAAATTTCCCAAAGTCTTATTATGATGAGAATCTTAAAACATGTCACAAAAGAAGTGCTTGTCACACCTCAAAGAAGAAATGTTGCCTGACTCACGGTGCAGACTCACATAAAGAAAGGGTATTAGTTTGTGATGGCTCCATCAAACTTTGTGTTGTTTATTCCTTTTCCATCAGACAGCAATTCACCAGTCGATCTAACAGCCGGTCAGGTATTGTCACTTAGAGATCCAAAAACTTCCGTTTTTTGTTTTTTTTGTTGTTCACAGACCTTACACAGTAGTCTGTTGTGTCTAAACGTGTGTGTGTGTGTGTGTGTGTGTGTGTGTGTGTGTGTGTGTGTGTGTAAGCGTGGGCTTTCTTCTCCTACTGCATCAAAACAAAAACCCCAAACACTCTTCTCTTGGTGTGAATCTTTTTCTTTTTCTTTTTCTGTGTGATCTCATTAGACCAGAACAACAACGGGCTGCCAGGACAAAAGAACAAAGTGCAGCAGAGGTGAACAACAACAACAACAACAACAACAGCAACAACACCAGTTTCCCAGCCACAGCATTGTCACCTCCTATGGGCGCGTTCAAAAGGTTGAGAATGATGAAAAGAAAAGTAACACCCCCTCCGGGCCAGCCTCTGAACACTGGCTCGAGGCTCCCAGAGAACTGCACTCTCAGCAAGTCAACTGGAGTACAGAACGCTGCGGCCTCCTGCCTCAAAATGTGAGAAGTGAAGAGTTTTACTGCAAAGTAAGACACGCTGTGAAAGGCAGTGACATTGATTCAGATGAAACTGTTGCATTTAAGAATAGAGGGACTTTTCTAACTCAGACTTTGGTCCCGTTTGTGTGTGTTAAAGTTCATGGGTGCAGCTGTGAGTAATGGATTAAAAAAAATGCAGCGATCTAAAAAAAATATTATCTGTCATGGGTTGACCGGCGAGGCGATAAACTACTGATAATGTGGAGCCTTGCTACAGCTTCAGGTCAGTTTCAATGTGGTTGAGCAGTCAAACGGTCTGATTTGTTTACCGGTGCATTCTTTTTATTTTGAAATTTAGTCTGAGCTTCCAGACAAGATTCTCCAGATAATGTGTAAGATTTTTTTTTTTACCTCAATTATTCAAATGAAATAACTAATTTATAGTCATGTAACTTGTGACGATGGGTCATGAGGAGATATTGTCTCATATAAGCAGTTTTAAGTTTGGGAAGCACTGTTCTAGGATGTGGTGCACTACTTAAACTTAAAAACACAGCTGTGATGGTGCATCATGGGAATATTTCAAGCTAACGGGACATTTTGCTTGAGTGAAAAAATCTGGGAAATGATCTGCCACTTTTTTTAATTTATTTTTTACTAGAGGCATGTTTTTTTCTATAATTTAGAAGTATGAAATAACTCTCTCTCTGTAAAATCGATGAGAACCAATTTGTAAATGATGTTTGATTATTAATACCTAATGCATGCAAATACATTCAACTGATGTAGATGTATAGATGTGCATTACATGCAAATTGAAAACATACAAATGATATCTGCACGTCTGCACAGTAAATGAAATATTAAAGATATCCAACACTTCGCGCTGTCAAGAGGGGAAATGAGGGTTACCAATCTTGTGAGTGGGGAGCTACACCTGAAGCATCTTTAACAGCAGCGTTAACTCTTCCTCTCTTCTTGTCTTGTATCTTTGCCTCTCCTTCTCTGCTCCACTCAGGGTTGCGATGTTTTTTGGGGCCGTGATGAAGCCTTTAGTTGCTGCGACGACAGAGTAATTAAAGGGATTGATTGCAGCGCGGGGTGAAGCATTGCAATGTGGGTACAATACACACACACACACACACACACACACACACACACACACACACACAAGCTTTTCAGGAGAGGGATCACTTCCACTCTATTTCGCAGACGTTTGAAATCACGGTGCTAAATGTACCAAGTCAATCCAGCATAACTGTTGCAGACGAGGAAAAAGCATGAATTAGCACCGTGTGATGGAAGAACAGTGTCAGGGGGGAACGATTAAACGACGAGGCTCCAAACATTTGCAGGAAGAACGTTTCTACAGTTCATTGTGTAATAAACATGCAGCAGTAACATCACTACAAAGTAGAAAAAAGGAAACTTTTTAAAGGAAATACTATGTAAACATAAAAAAATGAGCGGCACTTCCAAAGTTGCCTTTTTTAATAGGGGGCTTTATGGAAATGCACAGTTATCTAGTGCTGTGTGTATATATATGAGTGCTGTTAAACCCTTCAGTGCTTCAATTACCTTTTGGTGTAATGAAATTGCGGCACTCAAACAAGCTACTTTAAACTGCCTCTTGGTGCGATGTTGCGAGTTGGAAAGATAATAATATTCAGTGTTTAAAGCAAGCGTTTACGTGCTAGGCAGGTTGTGCTTGGTTGTTGCTGTGTATTTATCTCTCCTCCTACTCTTCTCTCGCCTGTGCTGCTGATTAGGTGGTGATTAGCAGATTGGCTGGCCTATCAGAAGGAAGAGCCCTCAATAAAGGAGGAGGACCAGGAACCGCTGGACCTGCGCTCGTCTTCCTGCGTCGTGTTCTGCTGCTGACGTCTATGAATAAGCTAATTCTATGCAATTGTTTGTGGTAACGTGTGTGTGGTGTGAGGTTGTGGATTTAGGTAAGTTGGAGTACCCTGTACATTTTCATCCACTTAGATACTTCTTTGTTAGAAACACTAGTTTAGCAGGTTGTTGCCACCTCTGTATGTGTTTTACCCCGTTTGTTAGATCTAGATTTGTAGTAGCCAGGCCAGTAGTTTTGTTATATTTATTTCTTTAGTTTGGCTCAACCACTTGGTCCTGTCCTCACCCTTACTGTTGAGAGTTTATTGCAACCAGTTTCATTTCAACAATAAACAATTCTACACGTTCACTCCATCAATCATTGGTTGTTGTGTTATTGTCCCCCTCTTCCCCTAGCTACACCGTGGGGACGTGACACAAGACAAAGCATTCTAAGATTACTTCTGTCTATTTTAATGTCCCATTGGATGAGTAATACACAAAGTTGTTTATGTTTTTATTAACTGGTGTTGCTAACAATACTAACCTGGTTAGAACTTGGTTTTATGACTTGTTGTTCCGGAAATCCGTCGACTCCAGTGTGACGTGATTCCCAGCTCACATTTCCGACTTCTCAGCACAATGTAACTCACCGTGACGGCTACCATTCTGCGCTACCTTCATATCATATTCAGACTGAGAATACAAAGTGCCAGAAGGACTGAACAAATGAGCAAAATGAAACGTGAGTGATGTCACCAAGAAGGAAAATCGGAGACCATGCAGTGAGACCTGAAAACACGCTTTGGAGAAAAATGCACTTCCCTGTTAATGACGGAGAAGAGGCTGCAGGATAAATGGCACATGATCCAGTTAGCCGTTTTTCCAGCTCTAGTTAAAAAGCAATCGGAGAGAATATCATGACCAATAGTTTCCAAAGGTTTCAGAGAGGTGAAGTAGTAGATGACGCACAGGCCATTTTTCACTTCAATGAGAAGGTTATTTGTGGCTTTGATTTGAGCTTTCTGTGACCTGAGAGAAGGTCAGGACGGGTCATTATTGCCGAGGCTGGAATTGATCCGTTGTATAATAAGCAACTGTCTGTTAACACTCAAGTTGTAATTAAACCTGTAAACCTGTAATTACAATGCGCTGATGGATGAACGTTTTATTTCTGCTAACATGGGGGCAAAATTGTCTGGTTGATCGTAGAGAATGATTGGCTAGAAGAAAATAAACCTAATCCACAATCATTTGCCCCCATACACATGCATCATTTCTGCTGGACTGAAGATCTGAGAGGTGAGTTAACCGCAGAATTTTAAAACCTAATAAGTCATTGGTGAAAAATCTATTTTCACATTCCACATCAATGTTCACATGTTCAATATGTTTTACAATTCGACAAATAAAAAGGGCTTGAAACGGTCAACAAAGCCTAGCCAGCATCTGATCTGCAGGAGGTGGAAAGTGAGGCGACAGTGAACATGCAGCATCAGTCATTTGGCGTGTCAGTAAATACCAAGAGGAATATTATCAAAGACCTGAAGCATCATTTATATATCAAGATGCCTCATATCTCTGCACGGGGGGGAAGAGGGAGCCGTCGTATATCTGAACACTGAAATGCCAAGAACTGAAGACGGCTGATGAAGCCACGTCTCATTTCTGTCAACAGGAAAGCCGCGCTAGAAGATCAGATGTAAATAAGTGCTACAGCAACAAACCTGCTTCAACACTAATTATTCCTCTCCCTCTATTGTCAGGATGTGAAGAAGACACGGTTCCCTGTTCCCTATGTCATTAACTTTACCAGTGACTCCTGAAGCCACTGAAATGTAATTCCAAGGAAGGTTTCTTTCTTTTCTTTGCATCTTCCATAAAGCGCTGTTCGACGAGGATATTAACTTTGAATGTTTCACTAAGGTGATCTTTGATCCCACGCGACGAAATCCTTTAATAAATCACTTAGTTTATCTTCTGCACCTTTCGTACATTATTTTTCATTAAAGCTGCATTTAGAGAGCACTGGGGGAGCAGAAAGATAAAATAACATCGGCACAGCCTCGACTATAATAAATGTTACTTATCGATAATGTATTAACAAAAACAAAACACAAACAAGTAAGCCATTAAAAATAGTTCAGGTCATGTGGTTCTACAGCAGGGGTGTCAAACACATTTTAGTTGTTAGTTGTTTAGTGCCACATGCAGCACAATTTGATCTCAAGTGGGCCGGACCAGTAAATTCACAGCATAATAACCTGTAAATAACCACAACTCCAAATTTTCCCCTTCGTTTTAGTGCAACAAAGTACATTCTGAAAATGTTCAAATTTGATCTTTTTACAAAACATTATTAACAACCTGAAATTTCTTAAGAAATAAAGGTACAATTTCAACAATAGTGTTAGTTTATCATTTACACATGTGTGTTACAACTTACAGATCACAGTGTATCTACAAAGGCACAAAACATTTAGTCACGGGTATCTGGAACAGTATTTCACTTTATGATCAAAACAACTAATTGATAAAAGTCATCCCGCGGGCCGGATTGGACCCTTTGGCGGGCCGGTTTTGGCCCCCGGGCCGCATGTTTGACACCCCTGTTCTACAGCTTTTGGTGTTAAAAGTAAATCCTTCAGACTGGAAACCAAAGAAGCTGCAGGAGGCCGAAGTGATGTCTCACTCTGAAGCTTTATCAGAGTCTTGTACACGGAGAACAGAAGATGAACAATACAAGCGAATGCAGAGCTGCAGTCACATCCACCATCCATTCTGCCAACCAGCCTGAAGATGTTTACCTACAGATGGATCACCTCGATGGCTCCGCAAATCCTAGTCAACACATTCTGAGTAAGAGAGTCACAGCGTCTCTCTGACCTTGCCAGTCTGAATACACTGAACCGTCTTATCTTGCAGCTGTGGGCCGTCAGCTCCCGAACAGTAGAAGAGGAGCTGCATGTTTTTGGAGAGATGACCTGACCAGAATAAGAGACACTCAAGACGTTAGTGTTTGACCTCAGGGCTACTTAAATATCCTCGAACATGAGAAGGCTGATCTAGGATCAAACTGAATCGTCTATGGTTTGAGTATATTTCACTATCTGTATATACTAATAGCGCCAGTTGTTTCAGCAGATTCCCAAATATTACATATGTATAAATCACCATTCAACATGTTTTTACTGGTAATTCCATTAACTGTCTATATGAAATAACCACATGGTAAAGCCCATTATTGTGATCTCCTTTTGAGAATATATTAAGAACCTGAGTGCAAAGTGAACTTTTCTGAGAAATTGTGATGAGTATGTGCTTGTTATTATCAATTTAGACGACGTAATTGCGCATCAATATCAATGATTTCATCACATTGAAAGTCATTAAAAGATAGGTGTTCGTTGATAGCAAAGGAGCGAGAAGTGCAACGTTATCACAGAGCCACACGAGGAGGAGGTCGGGATGGATCAACTAAATGTAACAAAATTTAAATTTTGTCCGCTGACGGAAGATGGAAATTGCAGGTTGGTTCTCAGTAGTGTCGGTCGGGTTTACTGTCACATTACAGAGAGTAATTTGAGTCAGTGTTTGTATTAATATACTGCTTATTAAAGCTTCTTTCCTGGTTTAAATGTACTCCCTTATCCACTACACCTCATCATAGACTGCGAAACACGTCACATTTGGCGATGTTCCTAATTTCAACAGTAAACTGCTTTTTTTTCCCCTCAGTGTACATATTCAATCATTTGTACATTTAATTGCTGCCAGTTATCTCAGTTATTGACAAAAGCCAGTTTCATGCTGCATTAAAATGTTGATAAACTGCCAACACTGGATATTTGATGGTATTTCCAACTCAACCCGACCCTGTGAGGGGCGGCCGGTGATGCAGCTTTGAAAAGCAATGTGCAAAAACGCTGGCATTTCAGGGGATATTCAAATATCTGGGACATGATAAGAATATCCCTTTATAAATATTCTATCACAAGGTGGCAATATTTCCTAGTCTTGTAAACACACACACAGTGATCTGTAAAATACAGAGTGCATGCCCACCAACAGATAGAGACAAACAGAATGAAACTATTGACATTTTCCAGCAAATCATCCCCAAAACATGTGTCACAGTGCTCTCTGTGCTGAAGCAGAGTTTCTGACGGCTCAACTAGCACAAAGCCGCCGGAGACACGCAGGCACAGTTGGCGTTACAATGACAACTTTGTCTAGCTTGCGTGAACTTAGTGCCCCCGGAACATAATTTAGATTCCCCCCGAGATGGTGCCGGTAGTGTCTGCGATGCGACCGGGCTTACTTTGTGTCTGCGGGTGGCTGTGGAATTAGATTTTGTCTTTACTGCTCTGTGCTGTCCACGGCATTGATTATTATTCTGAGAGGGAACCATATCTCAGACTGATACATATTTCATGCTGCTTCTGGAGTTCTCATCTGTGAATGCATAAGCCCTTTCAATAATGTGCTTCATTTTTTTTTTAGGGTAATATATTTTATTTCTAATCCCAAACAGTTAAAGTGGCTCTCTTTCCACTCACTCACCCGCCCACCTCGACGTCCTCTGCACTATTATTCTGCCTGTGTTTACTCTGACTCTCTGCTTTTCCTGCCAATGCACAGATAAAAAGTGTATTTGGTTTTTGAAAGAAGAAAGGTTAATGCAGGTCTGAATGCTCAGGGCCTGACATCCTGCAAAGAGAAGCATACTTAAGTCAAGATGTCTGAATCCAGATCACTATTTTTACTCTTTTGAATCAGTCTTTAAAGGTAGCTGTGGACCATTAAGATCATAGAGCTGTGTTGTTGTTCTGCTAGTGGAAAATCAGCCAAACGCTTTCATGTGCCTGGATCTGGAGGTGGATATTTTAAGGATACTACTCGTACCTGAATTGATACTGATGCTGCCTATCAGTACCTAGACGCACTCTTATTGATTATTCTGAGAGAAATAAATACAATGATAAAAAATAAAATATTTTCTTTTAGTTTTTTTATTTGCCTCCTTATTACATTAAATAAAACAAATAAGACTAAATGAGGCTAACGGCACTAGATAAGTAGTGTTTCATTTACGACCACTTTTAAAGGTCACTATGATTTGCAACTAGTTGCACCAGTGGCCCAATTACACTAAGAGGCTGTTAAGTAGTGTGAGCTATATTAATATTCACTTTGCTAAAGTTATCCCGGTCTTAAGCACATCTTTAATCTTTCTGCTGTATAGTAACTAGAGGCCACAGAATCACATTGAATTTGTGAACTTGGTTGTAAGTCTTGGAGAGTAACTTAACACCAGGCTGGAAAGCAGTGCTTCGCCCAGCAGTAATGTCAGGATACCAAAATTATGACTTTCATACGATACTTTCTTAAGTATCTTGATACCGAAACCACTGCAAAAACCTGAAACATCAGGAAAAGAAATGGAATAATAGATGACAGAACATGGAGATAAAAAATATATATTTGGACAATGTCAAAGGCAGTGTAGGATGTGAAAAGAAGCCGTTAAACCACAGGAGTGAATTATTAGAACTTAGTGGGTTCAGACATTTTAATATGCATGGTCAATCCCTTTATTAATATCAGCTCTTTGTTCACATCTCTCCACCTTCCCATGTCACACTGCTGCTTAGAAAAGGTTCAATCCTTGCAGAGATAAGTGCGAGCATCAGCCTATTGTAAGCCATTTTGTTGAGTTGCCTCTTAGCAAAGTGCTCTGAGTGAATTTAAGTTCCCTCTGGTAAGCAGTGATGCAGTGTGTGTTGGGCTTTTGTTGTAAGAAAATAAAAGAGTGAGGCTGTAATGCGCCGCTGCTGCCGTTGACAATGTGTGAGCAATAAAGAGTTTGCCATCTTTGTTCAGACGACAGAGCCTCCATGTTATTATTGTATTACCTTCATAAGTATAGGCACAACTCCTCGACTGCAGTACTTTAGTGCCGTATTTTACTCCTTTCGTCTGCTTTGTCAACAAGATCACTTGTATTTAAAGTGTGCATATGAGAGAAAAACACGCACACTATGCCTGCAGTGGAAGAACACACACACACACACACACACACACACACTGCCCTGCTGTCGCACATCTACGCAAAACGTAACGCCTTTTATTAACACACTGTCATTCTTAAAGTACCGATACTAATAAAATGAGGGTTTCACAATCGTTTTCAACTATTGGTATACCATGCAACACTACCCAGCATCAGTGTGTGTGTGTGTGTGTGTGTGGTCAGTTGTGTGCTTTGTGGCACCTGTAACAACAGTGGTTGTGACAGTGATGTAACATGGTCCTGGAGTATACTGGTGCATCACTGGAGGTCAGATTTTAAGGGACATTAAGTTAAGTATTGCTCTATAATCTATAATGTTTGTCTGTGGGCCTCCCCTCAGACAAAGCTTATAAAAAGCTCCCGTCACCCCATCTTAGTTTACTTGCTTAGTTTCGCTAACTTCCTGGATGCCTATGGGATCATGATTATATTATTTGATACCATAGACGCTCAACAATTGAGCAAAAACAGCATAATATTGTTTGACATAACTTCAGACTACACAAAATACATTACAAAAAGTGGTGTCCTAAGGAACTTTTAGTAAAAAAAAAAGTTTTTACCCATTTAGGCTATTCTATGTGATCTTCTTTTGATAACTAAAGTAATGACTAATATTATATTTTTCACTTCCATTCTCTGAGCCTCCCCTGAAATAGTTTATGGCCCCCTTGGGGAGGCCCACCTCCCACTTTGAAAACCTTTGCTCTATAACATAAAATATTAATGACTGAACAAACAACAATTAAACATAAAGTTAAGGAAACAACATACTTAAATCTATTCATTCAGAGTTTAACACAACAAGACTAAGAGTGTACAGCCACACTAGAATCTGTACTAATGCACAGTGGCGCGTTAGCTAAACGCTAATGTCAGCATGCTAACATGCTCATAGAGACGATGCTAACAGGCTGATCTTAAACAGGTGTAATGCGTGTTAGCATGCTAGCTTTGTTTAACTAGCAGGGTACAACATTAGTAGCATTTACCAGCCAAATGTCAGTAAAATATTTTAGTAGCTAGAAGATTTGCATCAGCTACTCACCAGACACAAATAACAATGGTGGCTAACACAATTTGAACATCCACTAGCCATTTTTCACCCTGCTATCTAGCACTACCTGCCGGTATCAATTTTCTAGCATCAATTCCTTTTAAACTTCAAACTAAATCTGGCATTTTGAAAGTGTGATTCCGTCAGTGGATGCTTGACACCATTAGCTCATTAATAATGATAATTAATAATTTTGCCAGACTGAATGTTATTGAATTGAGCCAACAATCTATTTCTCCTTTATTCAGGTTTACTGAACTGAAAGCAAAACTTTCATTTAGATCAAGTCTGAGAACTCTTAAGTGTTGCATCTCATTGCATTAGAACTTCAAAGTAATTGAACAAGGGAAGCGCTAACATTGATCTCATTGTAGTCCAAATGGTATCACACAGCAAGTGATATTGAACAAGACAAGTCTTCTTTCTCCCGCAGTTTTACATATTACTGAAACAATTGGCGTAATTCTTAATTCCCTAATGTGTTAAAAATGCTACGGATGAGATTTCAGTTCATCCAGAGTGTATTCTTCACATTTCATTACATCGCATGAAGAAGAAAGTCACATTCATTAACAGTTACTTCTCTTTCTCTCTGTTCTTTATACCTTCTTCTCCACATGCCCGTAGCCTCTCGTGTATTTTATCTTGTCTGTTGGAGAGAGTGTTCCGAGAGGTAAACAACCGCTTTCTGCCAGCACTCACAGGTGCCCATCCTTTTTCAAGATGTCAGCATGGCACTCTGCCCGCACGACCTCCCCCCCTCCTCCTTCCGCAACTGTTCTCCTCAACCCCCTGACCTACTCCACTCCTACTTCTTAACATCCTATCCTACCCCTGTCAAGCTCCACGCTGATTTAATCTCAGCCCATAGCTGAGACCAGCTCACAGTTGTTCTTCTATCTCTCTATCACCACATCTCTCCTTCAGCCCATCCATCCGTGTGATAGCACCTGCCCACTGGTCATAAAATGCCTTCCAAAGCCATTTTCCAGCCTTAAATGGGACAGTTTGTTGAAAGATTCAAGGTTAAGCTTCACCATCTGAGCCGCAGTGCTACTTGTTCTCATTTATCTGCAGTATATATTTTATTTTCTCCTACACTGCCAGGGAAAAACTTAAACACTACAATAAACAATCTTCTCATTGTAAGCAGCCTAAAAGATTAAATAAAGGCAAGGCAAAGATGTGATTTGAAAAATACTTGCGCAAATAGCTTAAAAATCAGATGCATAGTTTATGAAGAGGGTCAGTCCACTTCCATTTCTAAATGTTGTTTAAAAGGATTGTCAGAAGCCAAGGTAAAGATACAGTAAAGGAGAAGAGAATAATCAAAAAGCTAACTTTTAAAAAGTTATTATTAGAGAGCATTTCAATATTTGTCAATAACGTACATTTGTACACTTTACAGCACACCTTAAGTTACACAATATATTACTTTACATTTGTTACTCAGCTCAGCTATGCCAAAGGTGCCTTTAAATGACTCCAAAGCCTCCACACCAATGTGTATTTATTAGCCTATGTGTCCATCAACAGTTAGCTTAATGTTAGCTTAAAGTAAACCCTGTTCTTTTCCAAGATGATTCCTGAATGTAGGCTTACAAGTGGCTAATGTTAGCAAGCTAGCTAAGAAGGCTTTAGCTAGAGGCTAACCCCCTCCCCTCTCCGGTAGCCCCTGCCCTAACCTAACCTGTTATTGTCACCACAGTTAAAATCTAATCAAACTTCACCTACACTGTCCTGATAAAGCAGATTGGCTAAATTTTTGAGTATTAATATCTTCCTAACTCTTACTATTGCTTATTTAATCACGAATATTTGATGTTATGGACAGAAACTTCAAATTTAAAGCCATATTTTAGGGGCTTTAAAGTAGCTATATTTTCTATTTATGAATTGTGGCAAGGACTATGTTATGTTCACAGAAAACTAGATAAAAGTTTATCTCGGCTATTGTAAAAATAAATGAATCCCCGGGAATACGTTGGGGCGTAAACATGTAACTTTTAGTTCTCAGTTTTTGCAAGCTCATTTGAGTTGTAACTGGCTTACTTTGCGTGCTAAATCACTGGCAAGAGAACACATAACAGGCAGAGATATTTTCTACTTTTGGGTATATGCATGCATGGGTTATCAAAAGTGCATTTACATCCAAGCACATGAAAGGCTTCTAAAAAAAGAAGTGTAACTAGGATGTGAAACAGTATCTAGAATGCGGTGTGCTTGTAAGAAATCATAGCCTTTTATCTATTTTCCACACGGCAGATGCAGAAGCTTCTCCGTACTCTAAAACACAAGTTTGAGTTTCATCATTTTTTATTCGACACTTCTGAATGACCCCCCACACACACACACACCTGTGTTTATTAAGTCAAGAGCTGCTTCAATACGTTCCGATGCAATCTTCCCAGCAGCATGAAGCAATCCATGATTCCCTCTTTGGGTCCTCTGCGTCGTGATCCTGACCTCACCTTTTCACCTCGGCTCTTAATAACCCATCACTTCTATTGGGCTCATCGCATTGTCGTCTCCAGCTGAATCTCTTTCCGCCAAGGGAATGCCCGGGTAGAGTTCCCAATTTACTTCAAATCCCATTGCACTAAGTGAAAAAACACAAATACAAGCACACACAATGAACCTGCAACCTCTTATACCCCCACACAGTCTCCCTCTCGCCCACTGCTCACACCGACGGTGGAGAGTGATGTTAGGATTCAGCACCAGGAGGTCACGACTGCAAATTTATGAAATATACATCTTCTCCACTGCAAGGCGTATTCCACCTGAAACTACAGCCACAAGATTGAATTTGTGTGGGCACACACATGAACACACACAGTAACATACTTTGTGAATGCACATGCCGACACATGCATGCAAACCACTGTGCATTTATTTAGCCATGTCATGCACAGATGCATGCGTACATACATGAATTTACTTTCAATTTTTTTTTGGCTTCTCCCTAACCTTCCTATCGCTCCGAACTCGGAATAGCGCCCAGGTTTGTTTATCTACCGACACTGTCAGGAGTGCAGTTCTTCCATCTTCATTACAAAGAAAAGGCTCCAAAAGCTGTTTTAATGGCAGCTTTTATCAGTTGTCTCCTAGTGCCAACATGTCCTCTGAGCTGCAAGGCAAATTTACACACAAGCTTATGCCTAGGATCTCCAACTGAAGGGTATTTAGCTGATAAAACCTCCAGGGGTGGATGGGGATATGTATTATAGATGGGGAGAATGTGATTTGTTGTTCGCAGACACAGGCAGGGGAGTATGTGACATCACTCTCAATAGGACCTGTAACTCTCTGCGGAGTCTTCATACTCACAGTGTGGTTATGTGTATGCATGAGGGAACATAAACACAGACACTCCCTCTTCTCATGGGCCCCGACTGAGGACAGTCGGCACAGAGTGATGGGTATTACAAGGGAGAAGGGGGACATTGAGACGTGGGGAGTTACAGGGGAAACGGCACAAAACGAAGATGGAGTGTCAGGGTTGAGGAGAGCAGGGAGGCTTTGCTCACTTCTGCTTTTAATCTTAGCTAAAGTGGCAGAAAAAGGAGCACTTAAGCAGAGAGCATGCAGAGATATTAATGTCTTTATGCTTGAGAAAGTTTCAGAACTAAAATCGAGACAGTTACGAGGGGAATAGATGGGGTGCTATGTAATTAGTTCCTCATATTAGTTTGCCCCGGGTGTCTCTGTGCATTTTTCAGTTTTATTTGGTAACAAGTATTAACAGATCAGTTAAAGCTCCGGAGGATGAATTTTGATTTTATGTCTTTTTGCCTCGGACAAATTGTCATGGTGAATTTTTCAGAGCAAATGTAGATGATTTGGTATTTCACAGAGATGGCGCAATATAAATGTTCATCTGTGCCACCTTCATTTTCAGTCTCGGGAAGTGCATTTCTGAATCTCTGCCCACAGGGATAAGACAAAAGTTTACATCAACCGTGCAAGATAAATAAATGGGCAAAAGATGCGATTAATATCAATCACGCAAAAAAATATCAAATAAAAATACTTTAGTGTGTAGATGTGATAGATAATAAATTAGAGAAGACAAAAAAGCTATCAAGCTAACGAGAGCCTCGCAAAACAAACAAATCTTCGGCGTATACTCCAGTAATGAAAAAACTAAACAGAATGAATAACCATCTCGATAACACTGCGCCCGCTAATGAAGATACAGCAGCCGTGTAGAGCCACATTTAGAATACAAGTATTGATCGGACCAGATAGTAAATTATATCTGATTTAAAAAAAAATGCACTGATGTTCATGCTGTGATGCATGGCAGCGCTGACCCCAGTGCAACTGTCTCACATGAGTTAAAGATCATCGATTCGACTTATGGATGCAATTTGATTATTTAAGCATGCATGACTTATGATGATGCAGCTTGAATTATGTTTCTGTATAAAAGGGACAGACAGCACACATCCGGCCTTGTACATAATCATTTAATATAACAGGATACTTGATTTGAAGTCAAATAATGCATTGGTATGTTGTGAAGATGAATTATTAACAGGATGTTGGAAATTGTAGTGTTACCTAAACTCTTATTTTGAAGAAGTTACACTTTTTTAGAATTTAAATTCATACTAAGTGCTAATAAATGTTTACGGGAATAAATATGTTTTCATGTAGGATTCTTCTACTTTCCTATAAAAGGGAGTTTAGTTTAGTTTCATAAGCTGTATGTGAACTTCTGCCAGCTGTACTTCTTTTCTTCTTATACGCCATTCATTCACTTTGTTTATGTTCAGTGTTTTCTTTACTATATATGTACCACTAAATTGGAAGTGTTTTCATGAATAAATGTGGTATTTTAGAAGGAAAGTGTGCACGGGGCATGCGTGTAGCAGGGCTTACCGCGTAGCGAGTAATGCTAGAGTTTACCGTTGAGACACGTGGAGCATTTCTTTTGTCTTGTAATGTGAATTTGCATAATGATCTCCATGATTCCCCTGGGACAGTCCTGGGATTTGTAGTCCTTGTCTGTTATACAACACAGTTAAATGCACCTCACATCCAAAGACCCTCTCTTATTGTGGTGTGTGTTTGGGTTTGGCGTCACATCTGCATATCTGCAGGGGTGGCATGCGTCGATGTGTCGGGGAAACCCCACTTTCACCTCAGTGGATGATTTATATAAGCAGAGATTTTGCCGAATTTTCTCCCAGCTCTTTTCTGTGTGATAATAATAATAATAATAATAATAATAATAATAATAATAATAATAATAATAATAATAATAATAATAATCAGCTTTATTTGTATAGCACCTTTCATGCAAGTGCTTCATAGCAAAAACATAACAATTAGTACAAGATTAGACAGAATAAGAGCATTTACGGTACAATAATCACCGTGTTGATGTTAATGAGTCTAAGGTACCATTATAAAAATAGCAGAATTAAAATAGCAGATATGTGATGCGTCCAATGAGTGCTGCAAGCGTCAAAGGACATGACGCGGCCGGTGCGAGCAGCCTTTTTAATTATTCAGTCCATGCGTCTAACCACTGCAAATGAATAGTGAGTCAGTAAAGCACTACTGCTCAGCTAAGACGTTTTACATGTGGTCATAAGCATGAGCAAACATGGGAAGTTTTCTAAATGTTTTTACAGTAGATACAGTAACAGCTCCCTGGTGGCTCCTTGCATGTGAGCAACTGTTTGACATATTCCAGTAAAAACATATTTTCTTTTACTGGTTTAATATGAGGCCTGGTTGCCATTAATCATTTGCCACCTGTCATTTTGATTGCCCATTAAAGGACATGATGAGATTCTATTTTGCCAGGATTGCGTCTTATAGTAAAAAAGGAAGCACAAGATGACAGCTGTGTGTTGAAATGAGAGAGAGAGAGAGAGCAATAGAAAGAAAGAAAGAAAGAAAGCGAGAGAGAATGTACTTAAGAGATCCCCTCTCCCTGTCATCATCTAAAAGTCATAAAAACATAAAACTGTGATGAGCTAGAATAATCGCAACAATAAAATTGAGAAACATAAATATGTAGTCGCACAATGTCGGAGAAACAAACACACAGTAGACAAATCAGCCGGTTGCAGGAGCAGTCTGTCGGGGAGGAGAGCAGAGGAAAAGTGGGGAAAGACGTAGCAGAGAAGAAGACATGAGAGGATTGAGCGACTCTCATGCCCATCAGCTGCTGATGTTGAACTCAGTCTGATCATTGCCTCTCGGCGGGCCTAGAGAGAGCAAGTTTGGGTTCTTCCCCACTTCTCCTTCCCTTCTTCTTTTCTTCCTCTCCCCGTTTTTAATGGGCATCCTGTTCTTCCCCCAACTCCATCTCCTTTACTTGCAGTGTGTCGGGCTGCTGTGCACAGCAGAAAGACAGCACTTTGATGTACGTCTTCTCATGTTTCTCTCTGTGTCTCGCTGTTGTTCTCCATCTCTCGTTCTCCAATCCCATCTCTCTGCACGCCTCATGCTCATAACAACGCACATAATGCCCTTCCTTTCTTCCGCACAGCTTTCTGTCCTTGTTATGTTTTTATTGTATTCCCCCCCCCCTCTCATACTGTTCAATAGCATTTGTCTTCATGCCTCTTCAATCTGCTCTCGCGGTTTGATATTGAAGAGGGAAAATAGCAAAGCGAGACTGACCTGCCATGTACAAAATGTTTTCTCTCTGTCTTTTGAGAATGTGTGTGTGCCTCGTGTGTGTGTGTGCCCCGTGTGTGTGCTCTTTTTGGCCGGTATCCTTAAATTTCTTATCTCCTTGTAATATGGATTTTGTTGTGATGTTCCTCTCTTTTGCTTTTACTGTTTGTTTGGGGGTTTTTTCTTTTTGAATAAACTCTCTAAACTCTCGTGCTTCTCTCATCAAGTGGGGTCAAGTACCACAGAGCAAAGGAAGTTTTCTTTTATGCATGGTTAAGGACATTTTATTGCATGAATGGGTATCTATAATTGCAAACCAGCAGCGAGTGAAAGTGTTTACAGTACACGAGTACCTGTGTTTACTTTGCTTATTTAGCGTTAGTACTGTTGCGCCTCAGAGAAGGGTTTCATAGCCAAAAAAGATCAGCTGTCAGTTTCAGCAAACTGTAATTTTGTAACTCTCCCCCCCCCCCCCCCCCCCCCCTAAAGCGTAGCTCACAGGAGCAGTCAGCGGCTATTAACTGAAGTGTTAAACCTTATGTCAGACACTGAAATAATACACCGAGCGGGACGGCGGTGGCTCAGACAGAGAAGAAGAGGGGAGCAGGATGTGGCCAGACGAGAAGAAGAGCAGGCGGCATGAATGCAAAGATGCTGTGACTTGCTGTGCGTTGAGAATGTTCGTCTCTGTTGACTGGGCATGTTTGAGACGTCTGAGTGTCATTGGATGTTTCTTTAGGAGACTGAATGCGAGGGCTCTATTGCCGCCAATTAATATTCCATGCATTATATATAGTTTACTATACTTTTTTTAAAGCTCAGACTTGTTTCCCTGGAATGCAAGAAACCCAAAAACAAAGCAATGTTTAACTGTAAACATCAAGAGTACGTTACAGGCTAATTATCACTGTTGTACTTGAAGCAGCACACATGGGGCTGTCGGGAGGCGTTGGGGCAAACCCCTTGGCCGCCTCCTTCTTAATGTATATCTTTTGCCATGACGTTTTAACTGTGCAAACAAATGGAGATTTAAGACTTCATTTCTGAACCTCAGTATTCAGTGTTTTGACCCACACTTGTTCTCAGGGTGTTGCCTGCACACACACAGTATCCAGGTACAGTGTAGGGGTTTCATTTCAACTGGTGATACTATAGTGCGTGTGCATCTAACATATAGACGAGGCTAAGTGCTGCAGCACATGATCGTTGAAACATCCTCCATGTTGAGCAGCCCGTGCAGCAGTCCGTGGCCCACACTGGGAACCAGTCCCCAGGGGAGCGGAGTGCAGCAGCATGTTGGGCCGTCGTACGCCACAGTTGTCCCGCCTCCAGCTCAGATAGCTCAGATAGCTCAGACAGCGAGACCCGAGGCTGCTCCGACAGAGCAGTGCTCTCCATCCGCTCCCCTGCAGCACCACTTTTCAGATTAGTTAATTAATCCCGCATGGCACCGTTTTCTCACACGGATGAAAAAAACAAATCTAAAATGGGTCGGCCATTAATATACCTTGGCGGCCCGCCCATGTAAAGTCTATCTGTGGGAGACACTTCATACAGAAAAGTCACCTACACAGACCTCACACAGCCTCACGTATTAGCACACCCTTGCAGATGACGCAGAGTGAGATAAAGGTTGTGATGGCTGGCGGAAAACAAAGTTTCGACAGACCTTCTGACAGGGACACAGAGAGACAGACATCCAATCAGACAGCAAAACTGACAGCTACAGCACAAAGGCAGCGCTGCTAAGTGACAGCTTGGGAGAGAAACAGTGACTTTAGTGCATCGTGGCATTCATGTTCTCGACTGTCGGTGAAAAAGCCCCCTGGAGACTCAGGTGACATGACAAACGACAGGAGAGAAGAGCAGATGAAGTGATGGAAATGTCCCAAGTATGTGGGTCGGCTCTAACTAATGTTGATGTTAAATATCATTCCATGTGATCCGGGTGTCAAAATGTGTGTGTCATGGTTATTTGTGTCTTCGTGGCAGCACAGTTGTTGCATGTTAAAGTCAGTTTTCGTATTGTTTACCTTCTCAGAGCCACTAAGTAACCATCCTCGGGGACCCAATCATAAATTGCCGACGTACAACACTAGCGAGGGAGAGAGGCAGAAACAATGTGCTGGCATATAATGAGAGGCTAAAGTTAGGTTGGCCCTCTGGAGAAATATGATGCACAACAGTGGAGACAAAGAATGATATTTAAGGTTTTGACCTGCTAGAAAGAAAAACTAAAGCACTCAAGAAGACCACACTCTGCCATGAACTATAAATGTCTGGCATGTTTTCAATGAATATGCTTTCTGAGATATAAAGCTAATGTATGTTTTATTCCCAATTAAATAAACTCCTACACTGTACCACTTCTAGACTTGTAAGATAAACAGTCATAGCAGCAACAGAAATGATAAATTGATACTGATCTTTGCATCCAGGTTCATATATTGACTGGAGGAATGCATTAGTTATTCAGAATACATCTCCATTTCCACGCTCCTGGAGAGGAACAAAGAGGGTGTGAACTTGAGTGTTTTTCTCAGTGGCTCAGTCAGTAGGGGCTTGGACTGTGAGCCGTAGGGTTGCTGGTTCAAGTCACCGACCAGACCTAAGAAAATGGAGTGTGACTGCTACTTGGAGAGGTCCCAGTTCACCTCCTGCCCTGCTGTGGTGCCCTTGAGCAAGGCACCGGACATCCCCCTTCCTAGTAGTAGACTCCTGGTACTAGGATGGGTTAAAAGCAGAGAACACATTTCACTGTGTGTGCTGTGTGCTCTGCATGTGTGACCATTAAGATGTGTGACCATTAAGAAGAGGGTTTCATGTTCGACTGTGATGTTAATGGCATCCGCGCTTACGTGGATGATGTATGTGTATCAAAAACAACAAACTTGTCCATGCAGGATGCCAATGATCTCATTTCTGGCTCCCTCACTAACAGCGGGGCTTGGACATATTGGAATAGTGTCTGAAGTGTGTGTGTGTGCGATTAAATGATGATCTGATTCAAATGTAGTCGTATATGATCGATTGTGTAGCTACGTTCTGTTAACCTTGCAAACAGACCCAATTTGGCTCTTTGCTGAACTTATTGATTTTGATTAAGTCTTTTGCTTCAGTCAGCCTATTACAAAGTCTCATTTGGCTTTATGATTCGCCGTGACCGCCTCCCGCCGTGCATGCTATTCGCTCATTAAATTAACATGAGTGGAATCAGACAGCTCCGACACGGTCAACAGTCGTACGTGTTAAAACTCAGAGGGGGTTCCATCAACCGCACATTGATACGAGCACACACACTCGTACACAATTACACACATAGACGAGAGTCTCACATTCCTGCACACCCCACCCACTGTTTGACAAATAGTGATATTAATGACAACAGAAATGCCGTCCATTGTTCATTAAGCCAAACTGTGGCAGATGGCGCCATGAGTAGAGAAATTAACCTTTTTCTATTTTTAAATACGTCATGCAAATCAACAACGGTCGAAATCAATGTCATATTATTAATAGGTGTATTTCTTTTCTCATTAATAGTATATATAACATTATGTATGTAAATTAATGTTCAGTGCAATGAACTGTTTCCCACTTTAGTAAAAAAACTTTACACACATTTGTCAGCCTTTATATGCTAAACAAATGGTGTGTGCAGACAGTGATATATGAATTAAGCTAATGGTCTTTATGCTATATGTGTGTGGCTGCTTGTAAGGCAGGTAATTGCACAGCCAAGTCCAATGTTTAAGACGCCATGTGATTACTCTGTTCATTACTTACATTGTGTGATGAAAAGTGTCATGCACGGGCAAACCTTTTCAATGCACTCTATTTGCATTCAAATTTGGACCAGGTTCAACACATAAGGTCATAATTACACACACACGTAGGAAGAAACACACACAAGTTATATATATATATAGTGTATGTATGTGTTGTAATTAACCTGCTCCTATTAAAATAGAAAAAATACATAATGACTTTAAGTGCAAATGATTTGCTTTGTGCATGAAAAGGTTTTCACTAATAGATGGGAGATCAACATGAAAGCAACTTCACCGGGTTGAATTTCTAACTCATTTCTCCACAGGGGGATACTAGAAGTTTAATGCTAAACCAACATAACCAAATTGCCTTTAGCAACATAAACATTTTTGCAGCCTGTGTTAAACCCTGAATTGTGAAAACTGTACACACGAGATTAACATACATGCAAAAATGTGTTGTGGCTAACGTTAGCAAAGAGTTGCTTATTTACACATCCTGCAGACGGAAAAACATTAGCATTCATTTGGACTTGTGTTTGTGACGACCTGTTATTTTTCTCCCCGACCTAATAAACATCTCTCACTCCAAGTCCAGCTTTTTAGCTCGTATTTTTGTTGAGCTTTTATTTCACTTTATAATGTAATTAAAAGCAAAAATGGCTGACATTGCAGGTGCAATTTCCTTTCCGATCCTTCTGATAAAGATACAAAAACAGACACAAGTCCTGCAGACACACATGCACTCACATACAGAGTCACTGGGGACACACATAGATAACTTTGCCACAATGAAAGTTTTAGCAGTTTATCTGCAGCTACTTTTCTACAATTCAGCTGTGGGAGGAGAGGGGACTGCTTCTATTGACAGGGTTTCACCTGAGAGGCTCTCCACAGCCTCCTGACTTCCCTCAGACCCTCCTCACGTCTGTAGCTCAGTGGCAGGAGAAAGCACTGCCCTTGAAATATGTATGATTTAGAAAAAAAGAAAACAGAAGAGGGTGAGGATGATGTGGTTGGCTGACACTGCAGAGACTGCACACATCAAGGTAACATGCTAGTTATTTTACAATATATCACATATGGTTATATGATAGTTACTCGCATTAAATGAGATTTCTTTCTGTCACGGATCAAGGTATGCTCTGATCTCTGCTTCGAGACATGAGGTTGACATACAGTAGGTCTATGGAAAGTTCAAAGCACCCTTCTCCCTCACACTATTCTGTAGTGCAGCACAGCAAAGCAGCACGCTGCAGATAGACTGTACAGCGCCGACTCTAAAAATAGCAGTTTAACTTTTAAGTACTTGTTTGAGGATTTAGGATGGTTTAATTTGCATTGCATTAGTGATACATGAGTGAGAGGTTTTCCTTTCAGAGCACAAGTTTGGAAAATTGTACAATTAGTCTGCTGTTCGGCTGCGGAAGCTCACATCTTCAGTTTCAGTTTGACTTTGGTTTCAGCCGTGTGAAATACAAGGACACACGTCTGCAAGTCACAACAGGCGCTGCTAAATGTTCCTTTCATCCCTTCTCGCTGTCACGCAAATGCACAAGTGCAAAAAAAAACCTTGTTAGAGACGCTGTTATGTGTAAACCGTCTTGCAAAAGGTAATAACTGCTGAATAATCGAGTTAAGAAAAAGAGGTTTGAAAGTTTTAGGATGGTCTGGAAACCATGCAGGTATGTTGTGTTGCCTTCAATTTTATGCCCCAAAATTGGTGGCACAGACCAAACATGTTACTTAAAAATGCACATGCTGAGCTGCATTTTATTTAGATTATTCTAGCCCTATTTCCTTTTGTCATTAGGCTACTGTAAAAAGGTTTTTGGTGGTCAAAAAGTCTGTTTCCAGTCGTGTGCCGTTCCTGCATTTTTTCTTTCTCCACTAGAAATCCTGCTGTGTTAACCTGATTCCTCTTAATCTCTTACCCCTAACAGAACTTGTTTTTTCATTGACATGATAGTAAGAAATCAGGTTACTTCAGAAAGCCGACAGTAACCAGATTACTTAAGTGTCCACACACTCTAAGAGCCATCAGTCCCTCACTCTCTACATCACTGTCTGTTTAACTGCAAGAGAAGGAGCAGGGAAGTCGGCGAAAAGTGGAGATTTATAACTGCTTGCAAAGTAGAGGAGCTTCCCGTGCTGATGGACAGAACGTGCCAACAGTTTGAGGGTGTGGGAGGGTTGCTTTGAAAAGAAAAGGAAAACTCTTGTCAGCTGCAGAATTTGTCAAAATGCTAAGAAAACCTGGAGAGAAAAAAAATCCCTGACAAAACTACCTTCCTCTTTTTTTGTCTTTCCTGTCTGTCTCTGAAAGTAGATCTCCTTGTCTTAACCTTCACACAACTACCTGGTTTAGTTTGACAGGTGAGTCAAAGGAGTCAAACACACACACACACACACACACACACACACACACACACACACACACGTCAGGACTCCCCGAAGACCTGCTGTCTGTTGAGGGGCAGATGAAGGTGTGTGTGTGTGTGTGTGTGTGTGTGTGTGTGTGTGTGTGTGTGTGTGTGTGTGTGTGTGTGTGTTACCCTTTCCCTCTGAGAGTCATTACGTGGTTTTCCACTTTGGGAATTGACATTTTCTTCCTTTACTTTGCCATTTCACAGAGAGAGCTGTGACTTTCTTGTCACAAGACACACCCACTTCTCACCTTGAATGGATGCGTGAAGTTTTCACACACTCGTATTCACACACACACACACACACACACACACACACACACACACACACACACACACACACACACACACACACACACACACACACACACACATTGACACGCTATCCCTGTAACTTTTAGTAGGTCATCCCCTTAAGGGTGGCCCAAACTTAAACTCAGGTAAGAACACAATGTATATTTCTAGATACATGCAACCTAATTAGCAAAGAACAAAAAGATCACATTCTCATGTACCTAGGGTTTCTAATTAAAGGAAATACCTAATTTTCTTCTCATACCTATTCATGACTAAAATAGACATTGAACAGGAAAGAAAAGTCTCAAAGTACAAAGTAGAATTGTACTCTGCCTCAGGTGATTTGTCTCAGGCCCCAGGGCTTAGGCCCACTCACTCTTTAGGAGTTTCACCATTTTTTGTTTTGTTTCCAGAGTTATCGCTATCCCTCTGTCTGTTCATATTAAATATGCAAGTGGATCAGAAATGGAGGGAAATGATCAGAAACCAAAGTCCTGTGCTTTCTCAGAAATGGACGTCTCTTTGACTCAGTGTTCTGGGCAGCACTGGGTAACGGGGCGTTTTTTTTTTTATCACACACCTGTCTGCTGTGGAGAACTGGAGTGAGTACCGCCTGCGGTGAAGATCACACAGAGTAGCGGGCCAGCACAGAACAGGGCTTTTGTGCCCTGAGGGGGGAGGGGGGTTGTCGGGAACCACGGGAAAACAGACGCAAACTTCTGTTAGCTTGTGGTGACAGATAGTTAGCCGGTGTTAGCAATGCTCGCTGGGGGCAGCGAATGTGTCCATGGGAAGGATAAATAAGCATCTCACACAACCTGTGTGATAGAAATTCCATGAGATTATCAAGGCTGACGTGCGGGACAACTGGGACAGATTTGAGAATGGCTTGCACCACCACTTTAGTGCTGAAATATTAGGAGAATAAAAATAAAAATTGTATAGAGGTCAAACAGGCTGCCTGTGGCAATGCGTTGTGCTTGAAAAATGCCTCCAATATAAAACCCACATCCTGCTACCTTCCATATCTGTTCTTTTAATCTTCTGTTGTTGTGGAGTTGGAACCACACCTATTTTCTTGTAAATCAATATATAACGACTCCAGCTTGTGTTAAAGTCTTGCGTTAAAGACTCAAAAACACCTTTCAGGAGATCAAACCAAAGACAAACTAAACCGCACTTTCTCCTAATCACTTAATCTCTCTTTTTCCTCCCCGCTTCTGTCTTTCCTATTCTCACTGCCCGAGTCATTGTCATTCTAAGGACAAATACCCACTGATTGATATCTATAATAAGATCCAATATGAAAAATCAGTCGGTGCGTATGCAGATAATGCAAGAAAGCCAACGACATGGCAATCGATCCATTTCAATTTGGGTGTAACAATCAGCTCAGATTGCGGCAGATTTGTTTGACAGTCTGAAAGCTGAGGTGATGTTTTACACGGTGAAATAACCTTTTTTTCAGCGAAAGTGATTTGTAAATGTTCGATGGAAACAAATAGGATTTTATAATTACAAGACAAAGGCTTTTTAAAGAAGAACATAAGGCGAGAACAGATGGGAGAATGGAAACAAGTGATTGATTTTCTAGCACATCTTAGCGTGGAGCGTCAGAAGGGGAGTTATCGACTTGTCTTGCGCTGATCTTTTCTCACCTACACAGCTGACAAACACCTGAGAGATCAAGACGAAGCACCAGAGAGGCAGGTTTGATGTCATGCTAACTGCCGATTCACTGAAGGCCTTTTTAAATGACTTATTGTGACACACCTGATGCAGAACTCCAGTCAGACCTCGTCCCTAAAAATCATCCTCGCTTTCATAAACTCTTTCTGCTTCGTCTGAGCCAACCATCAAAGCTCACGTCCCAAAAAAAAGAGAAGAAGCTTGAGGTCATTCTGATTTGAAGCAACCTTTGCCCGCCTCGCTGTATCACCTTTTCTCACTAATTACTACGTTGGGGATCTGGACAACAGATGAAAAGTATAATGATGCAATCAAACATCGCATCCTTTCTCTCCCTGGCTGATAATGTGAGACTGTCCCATGTGAGTGGATTGTGAACCAATAGGGGTGTATTGATCCAAACCTTCTTTTATGAATCCATCAAGGACTTCTGTCAGGGCCAGGCACGTCAAAGAATGCTTTGATTTATGGAACATTTGTGTAAGAGCTGGACCTACATCAAATCTACCTGTTGTCTGGCTGCAATATTAAACTACCCCCCCTTAATTATTCAAAGGTTTCAGACTAGAAGCTTTTATTCTTGCTGCCGCAACCAGGAGGCAATCAAAATAATTCCTTTTTTTGTGAGGTAATACTTTAAAAACAAAAGGTTACGCGAAAAACATATAAAACACTCTCAAAATCATCTTTTCAGAGGTATTTTCATGGGGTGACTATTTCTTAAATTGGCAAATTCACTCACTCACTGTCTAGCACAGACACACACACACACAGACACACACACACACACACTTTCAGGGGCTGTGTTGTTAAAATCCAGCCTCAGGTATGACAGTGAATCATTGATGGGTGAATTACATTACATTTAGCAAGAAGTGCAAGAAGTGCAAACAACCACGAGGACACAAACTCAGAACAGAATTGGATACTTGATTCTTCTTGCAGCTCGGTTTGAGCAATACCAAGATCCCAACAATGAATTTTGAAATGCGAAGTCGGAGATGAGAGAGGGGGGGTCTTTGTTCTCACACAGCCAGGGATCAGAGGCCTATATGAATCGGGAATACTCCACACACACACACACACACACACACACACACACACACACACACACACACACACACACACACACACACACACACCATGCACTCCTCTTGCTACTGCACATCATTCTCTCTCAATCCGCATTGTCTTTTACTTCACTTCCAAATGCAGCGTGATGCTGTGTTTTGGTTGCAATGTTTTTAAAGGAAATACATATCCTTCTATCTCTAATCTTAAGAAATCAAGATCTGACTCCGCATTGTCGGTTTGCAAAGCTTAGCTTAGTCTTGTGATGTTCAACTGAAGAGTTTGTGTCTGTTTACAATGGAATTGAGTGAAAAAAGGTGTGAAACAATGTATACCTTACTTTTTTCTTTGATAGCTGAGTGTGTGTGGGATAGAAACAAAAAAAAGAACAATAGCAGCCAGTTCAAGCACAGCAGAAGACAAAAGCAGAAAAAGAGATGTGAGCAGAAGTGTAATCGATAATCAAAAGATTTCCTTTTTGAGTTTAGAAAGTGGAAATGAGGACGAGAAAGCAGACCAAAGGAGTAACTTTAGTGGGAGACTAGTAGGAGGTCGGAGCTATCACTTAAAAGTCGACGATGCAGCTTATTTAAAGTAAAGAACACGAGGCGGTGCTCCTGGGAGTTGGTTGCCTGCACAGGAATAACACACAGGACTTTGGTGTTTCAAAAGCAGTTTGCGCACATGTTCCCCGACTCTGGGGAATAAATTAATTACTCACATACTTTCTCTCACATTCAAAGAGAGAACATTTGTTTTAATTTAATAGCCATAGTTCATGTTTTGTTGTGGCGCTAAATGGCAAAAGGATCTGTTGTTTCCTGCCTAAGCTCCAACTTTCATCTTCCATCATCATTTTGTTTCCTGTAACCGTGCAACATTTGTCATCATTGAAGCATAACTCGAGGGGGATTTATGTAGTCAACAAACCTCTATCACACACTGCGCTTTGCAATGAAATAAACCAGCAGAATTCATTCCTGTCTCAGCCTGCACAGAGAAAACTTTTAAGTATTCCAAATGTGTTTATAATGCAAACACAATATACAGTTGAATGACTGCGATTGAGATCGATGCTAAAGGCAATGGATAGCTTTCACCCATGCTAATGGATGGGCTTTTACGGACGGCAATGTCTGTCGGTCTACTGCTTTGGACCAGACTGAGATATCTTTTGAAGATATTGCCATGCAATTTAGTACAGACAGTCATGGTCCCCAGAAGATACAGCCCACACACATTGGTAATCCCCTTACTGTTTTAGCTAACGCCCAGAGCAGGGCAAGTATCCAGTGACATATCTAAACATTGAGGCGGCTGTGGCTCAGGAGGTAGAGTGGTCGTCCAGTGGTGAGAGGGTCAGTGGTTTGATCCCCAGCCCCTGCAGTCAGTGCGTGGAAGTGTCCTTGGGAAAAGTACTGAACCCCAAACAGTGAATGGTTATCCCTACTGACAAGCCTGTTGTGCACCTTGTATGGTAATGCCAACGTGTTGCTTTGAGTTATTGAAAAAAGATTGACTATATACATTTACCATTTACCTAGATGGAGCTGCAGCTGGTCACCTGGTCAAAGTTACATCTTGTCCAATACTTTGGTTGAAAAACTAAATAAATCCACAACAGCATCAGCTCTACTTTGTTCTAATTAGCAAATGTCAGCATGCTAAGGTGGTGAACTTGGTGAACACTGAAGTTTGCTTGAAGCACCACCGTACACACATCCTCACAGAGCAGCGTGGCCATGGACTTGGCAACCAGTATGTAGTACATACTCATATTATAGTGTTTTTTTGTTCTGCTTGTGAAACAGGAAATGTCACAACACTTCTGAATGTCAATCAAACTGAAACTTTTTTTAAATCCTGCCAAATACAATTCACAAAGAGACAGCTTTTCATGAGATTCAAGGTTATCTTTAATGATACATTCTGATGTGTTTCACCTCCATGTATAAGTATAGTTTTCCAACTTTTTAGTGGAACTTAATTTCCTGTGTATTGTGTTGTGGGAAAATAGTGTCCTTCAACAGCACGCGCGGTAATCTGGCGTTGTTTGTAACAACCTTACTGTTTGAAGTATTTTATTTAGTTGCTTGTTCAGTGACTATAGTACAGACTCAGGATCTGCTTTAGATGAGTGTGTAGTGTTCTTCTTGTTGCTAAATGAACCAGCACCCAGTCGCATCACTCTACAGGCCTGATTAACAGCAAAGCCCAATGTGGTGTAAAACCAAAACACCATCCATAGTTAATGGAAACTACAGTGCTCTAAATTTGTTTTTTTTGGTCATCTAAGCAACTCATAACTGTAACCTTGTCTCAAACTGAATACTCTCCATCCTGTGACTGCTGGTTGGGGAATGTGGAAGCGCAGAAACCAGAAGGAGTTAGGATAAAGGAGCCAAAGATTAGGGATGAGTGGCTGAGTAGATGAGGGATAATGGGTAACAGTCCGCTTTTGGAAGGCATGGCATCGCGTGGGAATTCTGAAGAGGACCAATTCAGGCCGGATGAGAGAGAGAGAGGAAGCTGATTATCCACCTCCTTTTGTGTGTGTGGGATCAGGATCAGCGAGCAAATCCTCCACTCGGTGAGGAGAGTCGAGTAAAAGGGGGGAGGAGAGGTGAGGCGAGGAAAGACAATGAACGGAGCGGGAAGATCGGGGGGAGGAGATGACGTGACAAAGAAGAGGAAGATGCAGAGGGGAAGAGAACAGAAAGAGAGGGCAGGGAAGGAAATGTGAGGTGAGAACTGTGATTTTAGCCTCTGCGCTCTGATTTGGCATATACAATGCAATCAAGTTATTGCCGTTTTCACTTGCCATGCATGATTATGTGCATATAGTATATGATTATACTCTCATTTATGTAGTCTGGTTTTTAAGCCTTAGTCCTCATTAGCCACTTCATTTCATTGAAAACGGCTTTGTTTCTGTCCCCCTGTTTTTTTCTTCACACCTCACAGTCTCTGATGATTAGATGAAGTCAGAAATATCTTGCTCTAACAACCCGCACTGTTCTTGTTCGTCATGGGAGCAAGAGAAGCCAAACTAATTGCACGCACATCTGTTTGCCGGATACTCAGCGAGGGCTGAAATGTAAAGTGTATGTGCGCCAGTGTGTGCGAGCATGCGTTTGTGTGTGTGTGTGTGTGTGTGTGTGTGTGTGTGTGTGTGTGTCTGTGTGTTTGTCTTGGTCCTAGGTTTTGCTTCCCTGTGTCAGATATCCCTACGACTTTCTGCTACCTGCAGCAATACAGGAGCCATTAGAAGCTCACTGAGTGATGACACAAAGCAGTTTTCATTACAAAGACATTTGGTGAGGACCGGAGGCCTTGAATTGATGTGAAGCGAGAGACAAAGGCTCCTATTTGTCTTGGGGGGGGAGGAGCTGAGTGACTCATATGTCAGTATTTCAGACTGCAAAATCGAAAGAAAGAAAATCTGCCACTCAAAAAAACAGCAACTGAAAGCAAGCCAAGGTTTGATGGCGATGCGAGGGAGGCAGGTGTGCAGGCGTGCGTGAAAGTCTGTGTGTCGGTGTTTCTGTGCTGGAAGGACTAAGTGAGAGAGAGAGAGTGAAGGACGCTGTGAAGTCATTTGGCAAATTTGTACAATGCTGTAGAGTGAAACTGAGACACTGTTGCTAACACCTGTCAGAGCTGTGGATTAACAAGGACTAACTCCCTGCATCTAACGCCTTCCACCTGACTACCTACCACATACCCCAAAGCCCTCTCCCCCCTGGGATTGGAACCCCAACCTGAGGCACGATTCATTGAGCCCCCAGCCATCCCAGCCGGAGTGAATTACTGTCATCCAGAGACATGTTTGAAGAGTCGTGTTCAGATGAGCAGAAGCAATCGAACTTCAATTTAATTTACTTTACTTTTAACATTTTAAACAAGGTGGATGTAACTTTCCCCTGGTTTGAAGAGCAATTAGAGTGGAGAAACGATGGCGGAAAAAGTCACAGGGGTGGCATGATTGTACTAGATCCTTCTCTGTATCTGCAGCCCTTGTTCCAGTTCATTTAAGGTAACCACTGACATATTCTGACGTGCGTGGCAGAGGAAGTGCAGGTAAAGCTCTGCAGATACACTTGTTAGTGATTCCATCAGGCAGTGCGAACATGCAGACGCAGCACACACTGTGTTGTTAACGCTACATAAATGGAAAGCTAAAAGGCCATGCTCATCACTATAGGTCTAGGAAGAGTGATTTGATCATGTGCGTACAGCTAGAATGGCCTTCAGGTGTGAAACAAGCACCAGTTATTTGCAATATTTGACTTGAATGAATAATTTCCTGAGCCATCAACACGCTGGCTGTTAAACGCTTTTGATGGATTTTTGGGATGTCAGAAGTCGTTCTGAAATCCCATTTCCCACGTGACCGCTGTAAAAAGCTTAGTAATAAACTGTGGAGAGCATTTTTACTATTATTGTGAGTAGTATTTGTACATTTGTAGCTAACTGTAGTGTTGACTGAGCACTTTGATTTCAATTAGAGTCACTGCAAAGCGGGGAGACCTGGATGTCCTGGATGGGTGGGTGCATTCATTTGCTTCATCTTGCGGCCATCTTGTTTGTATGACATTTTATTGAAACTGGACCAAAGTAATCAAGATTAGAAGTTGTACGTTTTGTCGTTGCTGTAAGGGTGTCTTTCCTAGAAATGCCCGAGAGTGGCCACTTCGGCCCCCTTGCTCTGACCACGGCCATCTTCGAACTCAACCTTCATTTTGATCTCAACTACACACCCGTTTAGTTTCATGACTTTATCTCGCACGGTTGTGACGCTGTCGCGGTGACAGAAATGTGATGGCAAATAACTCAAAACCTCTTCTGTGGCGGTTCCCAGCTACAGTAGGTGTCTTGAGGAACACATTTTGCCTTGATGACACACACACAGACTCATAAACTGAAAACAATACCAGCGTGGCTGTTCTGGCTGGTAATTATGCGGTACATCCATCTCTGTAAGCCGGGTAAATAACACCACAGTGCACAATTAATGAACACAAAATAAGGGATCTTCACAGGACACCTGTTGCCACTTAATAAGACCCTCTGTACTTCATACAAACTGAGGACAAACTAAGACAATGGTACAAAGGATTACATTAAAGGAAAATTACTTATTTTACTCGTTAACAACAACTTCTCAACAAACTCCAGAAATGACCCTAAGAGGTTACTTGAGTTCAAGTCTTGGTTTAGTTTAACAAAAGTTTACATTAGTGGATTAAAAACTGTAGTAATGTTTAGCCGTCTCACCTTTTAAATAAGAGACATTTAACCATTTCATTTTTCACAGAACAATAATAATAATAATAATAATAATAATAACCATAATAATAATAATAATAATAATAAAACTTTATTTATAGAACACTTTTCAAACAACAGATGTAGCTCCAAACAAAAAATATAAATGCAGATGCAACACATTGGGAAAATAGACAATAAAATCAGTGAATAAAAAGACAATAGATGCTATAATATACATGTGAAATGTATATTAGTAATAATAATAATCATAATAATAATCATAATAATAATCATAATAATAATCATAATAATTATACTAATAATAATTAAATACTCAGTAAAGAAAATAATAAGAATGACATTATATTTAATAAGTCAAATTAAATAATTAGATGGCGCTACACAAACAACTAAAAGATAAACAATAATGGCAGCGTTTCTTAAATGACCACAGGCTTTAGTCCTTTAAAACTTGAGAACACCTCTTACTGTGCGCATGCAATAGAGGATGCAATAGAAATGCAAATGAGCGTGATATGGCGCTTCATGACACAGTTTAAGAGAGCAATAACATGCCAATTGGAAAAGGACTTTCTTCACTGTGCCTGGAGGCGTCACCACTGCTTAGTCTGCCGTGACGAATGTAAATTCATTGAATGTTCTACAGTGTTTGGTGTTTTCACATTAGCGAGGCAGGTAAGATGACACGCCTATTTCCTGGACTACAAAGACCGTTTGTACAGACGAGACATCCACAGAAGGACAAAATGTTCTCGCTTTTATGGATGCTGGATGCATACAAGTCTGAACACGTGGGCAATGGGTGAGAAACATTCTGTAGATAGCCGCTGCTGCAGAGAAGGGATATGAAGAAAGTGGGTATATTGAGGTGTTGTGTAATATTATTTGATAAGCACAAATGCGCACACATACACACATGCAGAGGGCTCTAACTGAGTCAGAGAGATGCCCCAGAGTAGGAAGGTTAGCCAGTCATGAAATTACTAAACAAATAGAGGCTTACAGCCTTCCCAGCTCAAACATTTTAAGTGGTTGTTGAGACCTGCAGATAAGATGCGTGTGTGTGTCTTTGTGTGTGTGTGTGTGTGTGTGTGTGTGTGTGTGTGTGTGTGTGTGTAAGAGAGAGAGAATCTGATGATGCCTATGATCATAATGTTGGTGAACGTGATGTAATTGCTGAATTATTGCCTCCAACAAAATGCGACATCAAACCCCACAATCTTTGATCCTTAAATATTGCCTTTAACTGTCATGTCATAAAAATTAACCACATTAATTATTTGTGTTCATAAGAGTTTTGGGCGATATTTGAAAATGTACCAAACGGCCACCTTCAGCCCAGAAACGATATGCATGATATATTCATCCAAGTGTGTGTGTGTGTGTGTGTGTGTGTGTGCTCACATGAACAGTGGACCTCGACAGAAACAAAAATAAAACAAGCCAAGACTGTCTTGTTTAGTATTTCCACTGTTCCAAAATACACCAAGTCAGATGTGAAAATGTGTCTGCTCTTCAGAGGCAAAATAAAAAGGCACAAATTGACAAAGAAAACAACAACAGATATATTCTTCCAATCGCCCGACTCTATAACTTGTGCAGTGGTTTCACTATCCAGCATGGCTGTTAGCATATGTCTAACATAGTGTTTTATATAGTCGACAATACGATTTGATGATTACTTGATGAATTTAGACAATCCTATCTAAACTGGCTACTATGAAACTACTTTGATAAACAAAGGTCACTTTGCTAATGGTAGCAGCCGAGCTAGCAGTGTCTCTAGTGAGCTAATCTGTTAGCATGTCTACTTACCTAATTGGTTGTTACAATAGACATCCCTTTGAGACTCGGAGCAACGCACTTATACAAGAAAGAAATTCTTTGAACATGTTTAGATTTCACTTCAATCTGTCAGCAGGCTTCACAGCAGCTATATGAAAGGTTAGCTATGCTTGTCACATGCAGCTCATATTCACGAGGGAGGTTAGCATACAGCCGTCATTGCTATTGAAGATGAATTATACAATTATTTATTTGGAAAAAAATTGGAAACCATCCAAGTAGGCAGCAAGTAGACGTGACACACACAGTAGAGAAGTGATTGAGTGTATAAGTTTTCCAGAAAAATATGAAAAACATGAAAAAGTCCTCACAATCTGTCAACACTGACAAAATATCAGATCTGAAAATACAATGAAATACATTTAAAAGAATAAATAATAAATTACCTCAATGCGCAATCCCTCGCAAATTAGGTTGAGCGCATGCATTTGGCGCGTGCCTGTTGCTATCTCTCTGTATTTCGCCAATATAATGTTTACAGACACTTTTATTATGCGTCCTGACTTTCCATAGTCCAGTTAATGTATGTAATATGTGTGTGTAACATATTTTGTCTTGCTGATGTGACATAAAACCACAGTGAAAAAACACCAGGTGAGGCAGACAGTACTCTGCCCCACTGAAGAGGGCGCACGTGAGCCCAATACATGTACCTCTCTGAGCCGCTATAAATGTAACGTTCTTTTTTGGCCAAATATGTACCTTACCTGTGTGTGTGTGTGTATGAAGAATTCTGATATGAGATATGAAAAATAACCAGTAGTCAATGAAATGCTGTTCATATATTTGTAAATCTGACTCTGAAAGAGTTAGTGCCTCCCCAGCCATGAACCTCACCGCACGTCACTGGTATATATATACATACATAGAGTTGTGGATTAGTGCAAATGTATTTTAGCTAGCTCCTTGTGAGGTCTGCTAAAAATTAAAATAGTTTTTTCCCTGGTGTCAGGATTCAACAACCTACAGGCTTCTGTTTCAGGTTTAAGCACACATGTAAGCTCTCCTGTCATGTCCCTGTACTTTTTATCATCTCTCCATCCTCCATGTCAACTGGCTTTCTGTAGGCTTTCTATACTTCTCCTCCTTCCATCCATCCCTAACTAATTCCCCTCCCTGTAGAGGAGCTTCCCGGTCTTTGTCCTGCTCTGCAGCGTGCAGGACCCTGAGCCCTAATCCCCTTCGAGTGTCCTGCGAGGAAGAGGGAGGGAACGGGGCGTGGATTTTAGCCTCTGGAGTGTAGGGCCTGGATCTAATGTAATTACTCATTACAAATGACCCTGGTGACGGGTGGCTGCAGCCTCACAGAGAAGCGCAAGACCTCTGTTCGTTCTCTCGTAACTCAAAAAGCAAGGGTGGAAAAAGAGCGAAAAATAATCGTCATCCACGGTGACCTTCGTAATCTTACACGTAACTTCTCATAACAATAAGTACATATTTAATATGGGCCAGTTTTCACTTTAATCTGCTCCCGCGGGAGAGGTGAGGCTAAACGACTGGGGATGCAGCTTCATATTACAAATCTTAGAGATCTTCTCTTCAGCTGTGAACAAACAGATCAAGCAGGCGCTCGAGTGTAGGCGTCCACATGCTTTAATATTTGTGTATGTTTGTTCCACTTGCTTGGACGAGGATTCATCACTCGTGAGGAACTGAGCAGTTGTTTTTAATTACTATGGAAACCAGCAAAAAAAAATAAAAGGTAAAAAAACTAGTCTCTTTGGGAATGATAAATGCATTTCCTCCTGTTTACCAGCAGGCACTCTCTGCCGGATCTAACGACCTGTATTTCACATCACGTCTCAATATGTCCTCTCAGCAGGACGGATTGGACTTTCTGTCAATACATCTATCATCGACTTTCATCTTCAGAGCTTCAAACCTTGAAGCTCTCTGATCCCCTCTGCCAGCCCGGCAAGTCTCTGGCAGAGGACAAAAGTTAACAAAAAAGAAATACAAATGAATTATTGAGTACAGCGAGGGACAAACGAGAGCTTTATGTGCTGCTCAAGCGCCCATTTAACCTTAAGTAATTATTTGGCTTCCGCTTTTAATGGAGGCCTGAGCAAGTGAGATAAATCAGTGCTCACTTGAGAGATACTAAAGGATTTGGGAGTGAGAGACAAGTTGACAGAGTGAGTGCTGATGAGCCTTTTGAGACGAGGGAACTCGCACGCACAATTAAGCTCACAAATGTATATTATCCAAGGACACAAGCACGAACAAGCACTTCTTTTTTCTCTCTGAGGTACACACATGCAATCAACGGCTTCGCTTTACCTTCAGAATGAAATAAGTTCCAATCAAGGATGTTGAAAATATTAAATAAGTAAATAATTAATCGTGTTCCCGACCACCGATCGATACGGCAAATCGATGGATGTGTATGGTGTTGCATAGGTTGTTGGAGCTGCAGGGAAAGCGGCAGTGACAGAAGAGCCGTGGCACACGCACACAGAGCCGCACAGTTGTCTTGAGTGAATTCATGTTCATGATTCATGTTCAAGCACCTCGCTCGTTGTCACTCAGCTTTCCGCTCTGTAATTTATTTTGAAAGGGGATCATCTCAAAGAGGATGTTTTACCAGTGTTGCAGTTTTGACGGATATTTTTCAATTAAATAAAATCCCTTTTGTTTGTCTCAGGGTTGTGCTCCATTCACACATTTCAAACAATGTTATTCAATAAATGTGTTCAAAAATATTTTGTTAACCCCGTTCACTTCTCGTTTCCCACCACCAGGTGAACTGTTTTACTTAAACAGCATTTTGGCCTTTGAGAAGTGATAAATGGGAAAAACTAAATGGCCGGATATTCCATGAAATGCAGGTTTGGATATTCACAGCGAACCCTCTGACCTTTCTTTCATAAATGTGCGATATTTGGCGACCCCCTGACCTTTCTTTTGACGCCACAATCGAGCCATAATTTCCACTTGTGCCAAAAAAAAAATGACATTTACATTGCACGGCCTTGCTCCCCAGAGCGGAGAGCCACTGTAATGTGGACACCCACGCTTAGGTCAAAATGTCACCTTTTCATTAGAGTGGTTGCCATGATGTTTGCCGAGGATTCATGCTCCAAAGTGGATAAACCTCTCTGATTTGAATTATTCTGCTGCCTTTTCTTTTTCACCACCCTCTGGACAAAAACGGACAGAAGAGCATTTGTTTTTTATGCTGCTCCAAGACGACACAGTTGGCAAACTTTAGAGCACAGTATTGGTCCTCTCGCCTGTTGTCACCTGGGAGCACTCACAGAGTTATTACACTCAACCTTGGTATATCTGAATATGCACATGTGTTAATAAATGTGGATGTTTTTGCGCTCATGTGCTTGTTTGGTATTCTCCCATTTAATAATATGTGCTGGCATTTAAGTCAGATTGAGTGGCATGGGGAAGCAAAAAGTCATTGCTGAGTTACTGGTTTGAAATATGTTAGAAAGAAATTAAAAAAGGGGCTCATTGTAAAGCATAATAATGTTGCCCACTCCTAACATTTCCCACTTCCTTTGTGTGTCATAGCATTGATTTATTAATATTTACATTTAGTTTGTTAGAGCAGCGGTCCCCAACCTTTTTTACGGCACGGACCGGCTTCATGTAAGAAAACATATTCACGGACCGGCCTTCAAAGTGGGGGGGGGATAAATAGAACGGAATAAAATGGTACGGCCGGCATAAAAACAACGGTTGTTGTCGTAGCTAAAGTATTCATCTTTAACTTTGTTCATTGTGCGTTTTGTCTCTTTCTTAGTAATTACACTTAAAATACATGTGTAGGGAGGACAGTCTATAACTGTACAAAAGCGTACAAAAAGAACATTATATGCATAGATAGTGAGATTTAAAAGGCGCTGGATTATTTACACGATATTGTATTATTAACATGAAATCAATATTTAATTATTTAAATATCACAGACTGCCCTATTTACAACATTTAATCAATATAAATGACCACTGATCAACAGAAAAAAGATGCTTTTAACGTCAAAGTGATTACGGATCTATACAAAGTGATCTAAAGTGAATTACAAACGTAAAATATAAAATGTGTTTGCACACATTTTCACCGCTTTTAATACAGTTACAAAGATTCAATTAAGTGCAGTGTTGAGGGGCATTTCTCTTCCTTCCTGAGTGATCCATCAGATAAACTGGCTGCACTGTACAAGCCAACTGGTCTACAGTATTGTACGTTCCCTTATCTGATTCATGTGACACATGTTTTTACATGAAGGTGGCGGCGGTGGCTCCCACCGGGCCTCGTGACAGCTTATTGATTGCAGTGGTGGATGATGATAATGGCGGGATAAGGCTGATGGGGGTGGGGAGATGAGGTGGCTCGCCTCAGGCGGTAGTAATCAAAGATGTCCTCCAAGCCTCCCTGCTTCACTCTCCTTTGATCAGGGGACCCAGATGGATTTTAACAGTAGTTATGGGGATGTGCGTGTCGGTGGCAGTGGGCGGTATTAAGAACAAATCAGAGAGTGGTACACACCAGTAGCCCAAGGCAAGAAGCACACTTTGAAGGAGATAGTTCACACCGGCTGACTGACACAAGACGGAGGAAAACAGAGCCGTCATGTTACAGTAGAGACGACTGGTACTCCTCTCCTCGCCCCCTTTTTTTTAATCCACCTAACATCTTCTGTCCCTCTCTACCTCGCTTAATCTTCTCTTTGACTGACTCGAGCGCTAATTCTGTCTAGACTGGTCTCATTTCACATCATTTACACACGGATTTCCTCAGTATATTGCTGTGAACTAAGCAGCCAGACACAAAAAAGGGAAAATCACTCCAGCGATATGTTTGAGCTTTCATTTCATATTTCAAAGATTTAATGATATAGACTCATTTCCATAACATCTCTTTGTGGAGGCTGGTGAAGAGGGCTTTGAAGAAATAGATAGGAGCTCGTATAGGTGCTAATATGGTATGCTATGCAACCACATGCAACTGCTATTTCTTTCCCTTTTTTAAGATAAAAAAAAGTCAAATGTGTAATGGGTATGTTCCCAGCAGTGTTTGGTGTCACTGTAATCACATTACTTTACCCAGTTCTACACACTACTGTTTGTTTTCACTAATAACACAAGAGTCACTGGCTTGTGAATGGGAAGAATAGACTACAAGAACAAGCTTTGTGCTTTGAAAAACCGATAAAAAACTCCAGTTATGTTAAATTCATGCTTCAAGATAATAATATCACTCACTGTGAAATCTGAGTAGTGTCAAGGACTCACTCAAGTTTTCAGCAGTCGATCTTAAAACATACTCGTGTCATTGCGAAATGGGCCTTTTCAAGACAATAGTGATAATCATTAATGGCTCAGACATTTCTCTGGATTTTTGTGATGGTAATGGTGTGCAAAGTACATTTTTGCCTTGCTCCATACGCATGAATGTCCTCCCTGGAAGATTTGGCCGGTTAGTGTTTTTTTTGCATCCATGCATGCATGCACTGTATATAAGAAGTGGAGGTCGTCACTGCAACGTCAACAATTGGTTTGTGGACTATCGTTTGGAAAACGCCCAAACTGGACAACGCTTTGGTAGCGACCTGTCAATCACAAGGTAGCCATGCCCTGAAGCCTACCCTGCTATTTACTCTAAATGGGATCATCATTTACAAAATGAACATGATGCTGTATTGAAGAAGACTTGAGACCATAAACTCGTCAGGAACATTTTTACTGAGGTAATAAATCAAGTGAGAAGGAGGCTAATCTTTTCATAGGCTTCTATCCAAGCAGTGGAGTCGCCCCCTGCTGGCCTTTAGAAAGAATGCAGGTTTAAGACACTGGGAGGTTGACCCGTGTTTTTTGCCACAAACAGCCAACTCTACATCTGCTAGATAGCTAGAGTGTGTGTGTGTGTGTGTGTGGAAATGTGCCTGTGTACAGTATGTGTATATTCATCTCAAAACTCACCACTCGGGTTTCTTCACCTGTTTTCCTCCAGAACCTTCTCCAGAAAAAGAAATGACTCAGGTACAAACTAGGTTTAAGTTTGAACCTAGTTTGTGCCTTTTTATTGCACATTTGTATCACTTACACTGGCATCTTTCCACTCTGTATGCAATCATCACCGACTTTAAGATCACTATGAATTCATTCTGAATCCACCTTTTAGATTGGAACATAAATCAAGGAAAATTAAAGTTATGAATAAAGTAAGTTTTTGAAGTTATAATGATTGCTTTCATGGAGCTACATATATTGATTGATGGAATATACACATATAATATTTACCTAAATAGAAAGATGGATGAGAGAACAACATTCTATTCTCCGAAGATCTTGGAAGAAAGTTTCACCTTCAAATTCACCCTCAACTAGGTGAGACGTGGGAGAAGAACTCTATTGTTTTTCGAATATTATTTAGTCTGCCACACATTTTCAGAAGCTGGGTCTGAGTTAGCCTGAGGCCACTTTACATAACTGACTAACTAACACGAGTTTGTCGGCTTTTCACTGGAGATAATGGAGCACGTTGACGGGGCTCAAGCTCACGGCACCATTTCATGTATTAGTATATATTTTTGTCATTATTCTCAGGTACCTCATTATTCCCATTAGCTGTTCTAAAGTGTTGTATTTTGAGCTCGGAGGAATGATAGCGGTCTTGTTTCACGGCATGCCGAGTTAAATTATAGAGGCAGGTTGAAATCCACAGAGCTTTTTGGGTGTGAAATAAGCCCCTGCCATTTGCCACCAATCTGTTTTGCCCTCATCATCTTCTCTTTGACCTGCTCCATCCTCCGTATTGCCACCTCTTTCACACTTTCTTTAACTCGCTCCTCCATCTCATCAAATAAAAAGGAGAGAGGCCGCCTCCGCCTCCTCCAGACAAATGCCATTTCCTCTGTGAATGTCGCCACTGCTCTGAGCCTTTCTTTTCTCACATCATTTCACTCACAAGTGTTTTTCTTCTTCCCTCTCATCTCCTGGGAGGAAGACGAGGAGAGGAGACCTCTAAACAGACAAGCCGGCGGTTGGGAAAGCTGCGACGTGTGCTTCTCTGCTCGTCGTCGTTTCATCCTCACGCCCTTGGCTGCACGACCTCACAACCTCCCTGCCATGTGTTGTACTCGCTCACTGCACTTTTCTTCCTCCTTTCTCCCCTCCCTTTCTATTTCAATCTAAATGCAGTGTCTCTCGAGACCGCGGGATAATGAGCGAGGTCAGTAGGCAGGTTTTGCGACAGGGGGGCGGGGGGGTATGTGTGCATACTCCACAGTTCATTCATTCACTCAAACCTTTAATGGGCTTACAGTAAATCCCAGATGGAGCCTCACTTATCACTGACGACTGACAGAAAAGCATTAACCCTCTACTCTTCCTCTTTCTCTCTACATAAACACATTCTGTAAAGTCATGGCTGAGATTACAGTCAAATCTCTCTCTTTTGTGGTAATTAGTCATATAATGTGACATGTAGCGCGCATGCTTCTCCACAAGTTGCCAGCGTTCTTGTGGCGTCATCGCTTTAGTGAAATTGAGCAAGGAGGAAGGGGTTATATTAGCTGCATGATTGAGATTGGAAAGGTAAATGCGCCTGTGGGAAGTTGATTGATCAAGCGGATAGTGTAATATCCTTTGTGATTGTGATTGCGTGTGTGTGTGTGTGTGTGTGTGTGTGTGTGTGTGTGTGTGTGTGAGAGTGTGTGTATGGGTGTGTATGGGTGTGTGAAAAACAGAGGTGAGAAGGAGAGAGAGAGGCCTGTGAAGGGAGCCAGCTGTTTCCAGTATTACAAGTTTGAAGGATATTGGGGTCGCAGAGTTTCCACCTGAGAAGAGACGGCTTTCATTATAAGGCAAGTGGGAAGTCAGGCCAGGTCATCCTACTAAAACACACACACACACACACACACACACACACACACACACACACACACACACACACACACACACACACACACACACACACACACAGGGATGGTCAATGCTGGGCAGATTCCCCAAGAGCTCGCTTTTATCCCCTCGCTAAGTTAGCTTAATTAGGAGACGATCAATGAGCACTAAATCTTACCATGAACAAACTGTGATGGGTGATTTAAAGCATCAGGGAGCTTTGATTACTGATCAATGCTTGGTGTGTTTGTGCCCACACGCTCTTTTCCAGTTGACGGCGTTATATTTAACTTGAACCAACAACTTTAAACTAATTTACACTTACAGTGAGATGACAGAGGTTTGGGTTAATCACAGTGACAGATTAGATGTAGGGAACACAAAGCTTTAGGCAGTTGGTCAGGATGCAAATGTGAGGATGTAATAGAGATAATCTACATTTAAAGGGCGGCTCACCTGTAAACGTGCAACGTGTTTATGAGACACACACACACACATACACACATACATACATATCCTCGTTTCTATCACCGGTAACGTAATGGCGTGGACAGGATTTTGTTTATGCAAGCATCTGTTTGCACTTTCACTGCAATCAGACGCGAAACAAAGTCCAGCCGGGAGGACTGGGTTTTCGGATTGTTATTATTTCTTTTACAGAACTGCTGATCGAAATAACTTCACTCGCGTCACTGCACTCGCTCGGGTCCTCGACAACACACACCAAGTGTGAAGTAAATCGGACCAAGGGTCGGTGAGATAATCAAAACTCAGATACACACACACACACATACACACAAACGCAGACGTCCGTTATTATGGTGTGATATAACATTGACATTTTGAGGCGTTGATTATGTTTATGATCAAATCCGATGAATCCACACCTGTTCCCCGGTGTCAAAGAGACAAAGAGCATGCCTTCATTGGACATTTGTCACTTGACGCCTGTTGCACACACACACACACACTATCGTATATAATCAAGAGATTGTCTTTGTAAAAATATAAATCAGCATCATCTCTTTTCAATGTCTTTGAATCAAGGCAGCAAAGCAGTCATTGCACGCTGTTTGTGACAACCATTCTGGATATTATTTATTACTTTATACAGTGGAAACTTCATTTACTGCCCACAAATGGAGACAGTAAAAGAGCCGGTATATTATATTTGTTGTTATTGAGTTAAAGCCATAATTGCCTCATGCAGTGAGACAATTACGGAAGTGTCGCTGCACTCGAGCTTTACTCCACAGTGTAAGAACACCAATTCCACTTTAAAATTCTCGTTTTTGCATGATGATACAACACTAATACAACGGAGAACTAACCTGATAACATTGACCAGTGTAACTTTACTTTCTCGAGCAGTGGGAGATATTTGTGTGGCTGCTCTAACCTGCTTCCATGGACGCTGAGATAAATAATACAATAATATCTATTGCGGTTTTCTTTCCCAGTCGATAGTCGATGGAAGCTCCAGGGTCTAGTTTACATCCAAAAGCTGCACACTCTACCATGTTTGCTGTCAAAACTTTGACTATAGTTAAGAAAACTTTCGCTCTCTGTACTGACAAGTCCGCTCTGCGCTGGAGGTTTCATGTTTCTTCACCGGCGGCGTTGTGTCGAAGACTCCTTCTCTGTCTGTTTGTCGGTATTTGTGTATCGGACATGTGATTGGCCGTCTTTTGGCCGACTTTGCCAAATCTAGCTTGCCCGGAAAATCCTCCTCAGCCTTTACACTCAAAATTCCTGCTTTCTCACCTTTTCAAGTGCGGCAATTATATGTGGACGATGCTTCACACCTTGTTTGCAATATTCATGCAAGTCACACACACACTTGCTAGTTGGTATTCTGTCAGCAGATAAAACGTACGTAGCAAGGACGTGTAGAAATCACATGTCCGGCCACATATTTATTCAAATGCGTAACATTCTCTTTAGTGTGTTTGTGTGCTCACCTCATGCATAATATAAACATCATTCCAAATAGACACATTTACAAATATTACATTTATGCAGCAGCCATACATATTTGACAGCGTAGTTAATTGAATATGCATGCTTTTTTATTTACGGGAGGTGTTTGTTTTGCTGGATCCGACTGAACATACTGTGTATATGTTTGTCATGTGAAGTTTGTTAGTGTAGTACGCGCTCAGGTCTTTTTGTGCGTGTGTGTGTGTGTGTGTGGTTGAGGAGCTAAATCAGGTGCTGTGATTGCGATCCACCATGTTGTTGTTGAGCAGAAGAGACAGATCTGAGCCTGCGGTGTCAAGGGCTAGATGGATGTCAGCAGCGTGGGTTAAAATGTGTTTCTGCCTGCTGTCCTTGGGTGATTTCCACAGCACACTGAGCAGAGCTGAGTCCTGGCCAGGGGGCACCATTACTGCCGCCTTGTGCAGGAGAGTCGTGGCAAATGTACCTGGATATGATCCACAGAGAGGGGCTGCAGAAAAAAAAAGACTCTCTTTTATTTTTGGGAATTTATGTGTGGTGGGTTTTCTACTCATACACTCTCCAAAACACTCACACAAAAATCTATAGGTCAGTGGTCACCTTTTGTTCACACTGTGAATAGTGTTAAAAATAAAAAATAAAAGCGTTTTAATCTTATCGAAGAAAGCATCGCACACAGTGAAGACCGCTGTGTGTTCTCATTCCACATTCAGAGAACGAAAAGCCCAGAAGGCACTGGATGCCGTAATTGATGCATATCATTGGACGCTCTAAATTTGATGTTGTTTTTTTTGGCCAAGTATAGATGGAAGATTTTAAGCATCAGACCTGACACCTGTTTTTCATTACTGCAGAACTCATGGAACTGCATCATATCTCTCTCAGAGTTGGATAAACAGCATTACATGTCTTCTGCAAACTCTTATTTGGACTACTAATTACTATGATTCATCTCTATTTGCAGATCTAATAGTAGCTCCTCTAATGAAAACATCTGGTGATTTAGTGCTTCCCCCCCCCCAAATGATTCCTTCTCAGCATCGACATGGTATTTATATCATTGTGAAGTTGTGTGCATTTGAGCACATAAGCATCCCCTCCCCATATTTACCCACACAAGGCTTAGCCAAATGCCAGCGATTAACCCGTTAATAGCAGTGTAATTTTCTTGTCATTATCATTTAGGATAAAATGTCACAGACAATGGCTGATGAAAGAAAAGACCCTAAAGAAGAACAAGTTTCACTGACTGTGAAATTGAAAGTGTAAAATAAGAAATTAGAGGGAAGTGGAGAAATGGAAAGATATGGTTTGAGGGTCTGGGACGTGGTATTTGAAACAAAAGGAAAAAAAAAAAGAGTGGGAGAGGGTCATCGATGCGGCTAATCATGTAAGTTCTGAGGCTCGCAGCCGTGTTTCCTGGTAGAAAGACGTGCGTCATCCTGAGTCATATGCTGCTGGTGATCATTGTAATGGAAGAAAGCAGTGGCTATATGTAGTCGTGCACAGAAAACACACACACGCGCATTAAAGATAATCCTCAATAACCAATAGACAATAATGTCTTTTCTTGTCCAAAATAATTATTGGTGTCAGAGAAGACAGTAAAAGAGCTGCAGTCGAGCCATAAATGCTTCATGCGGTGAGAAACCATTTTTACTGACTCTTAAAATCCGCTAATGGAGGTGTCACTGCACTTTGTCTGACGGGAGCATTATTCAGTGTAAGAACAGCAACCCTACTTTAAATCCTCATTTTGTTCACGCTTTTGTACGATGACACAACCATGATAAGACGGAGAACTAACCTGTTCACATTGCACTTGACAAAGAGGACCGAATTAACTTTTACTTCCCGAGCAGCGTGAGATATTTGTTCAACAGTCTGCTCAACGTGTTCTACCAGTCGGTGGGCGGCATGCCGCTCTCTGCAGCAGTGAGCTGGGGAGAAAACATCAAAGCAGGGGTCTGCAGGAAAGATTAATAACCCTGGTAGAAAAAAGGGGGATTGCTGTCTTGTCGAGACTGGACGCCCCGGAGAAAGGAAGGATCAGGACTAAAGTGAACTCCATCTTGGACAACACCTCCCCAACTGTCTGCGCTGTGAGGAGCTGGGAGGCTGAAGACACCCCTGAGGTGTTACACTGAGTGCTTCAGGCTCTTCTTTGTGTCACAGCCATTACACTGCTCCATGCTTCATGTTGAAATGGCCCCAGTTTGAGCCTACTGGGAGGGGATTGACAGGCACACTGGACTGCACTGAAGTGCTGTTACACTTCTCATCTCTTTCAATACTTCCTTCACAACCGCACATGTGCTCAGTACACGAGTCATCACATGTGACACCTTACGCTACATGTTCCTTGCTTTGTGTGTATTTACAGGCACACAGTTTGCTATTAGTTAATTGATTAGATTGCGTACGTGTGCACCGTGCAGAGTTTTAGTATGCAAAGAACATTTGCACACAATTAACACTCCTGAACATCTACTTAAATATGTTCAACTTTCACAGTTTGATTATATTCTTTCAGGACCTCACACAGTGCCTTGTGAGGGAGGTCCTGAAGGTGATGTACGCTGAAAGAGAGGATGATGGTGACGGATATGTTTGGTTGGGATCTGATGTGAGCGAGCTCTGAGCTGAATCTAAGAAACCAAGCAGTGCTTAAGGCACCCGGTAAAAACTGCATGATTTACTCATTTTAATGTTTCCTTATCGTCTAAAAGGGTTAGAATCAAGCATTTCTTCTGCCTCTGTTGTTCAAAAGGAAGTCATTAGGTTTCATTAGACTCCATTGAAGGGGCCTTTGGTTGCTTACTGCACTCTGGTGTAATTTTTAAATTAAAATTGTGGTGAAGGAAAATTACCCCCTAAAACACATTTAAACTAATTAACTGTAATCGGCTTAATTATTTCCTGTAGTTACTCGGTGATGTGAAGTGTCATGAGTTGATATTTTATACAAATGTTATATTTAATTTGTATACATGTTTGTTTATGTTTGTGTACTGGATTTGATATTCTGACTTCATGGCTCGTGATTGCTCTTTGGCAGGAGGGTCCCGCCAGCACACCAGAACAGAACAAGCTGAATGTAACACAGTGTTATGTTGCTTGGAAGATGTGATAATTGCAGCTAGACTTATTTGCCATCATCTTTTAGAACATTTATTAGGATTTATTTCTCTTTGTTCATATAATGATTAATGATTAAACCTTCAGGTGTAGAGAGCAGCAGCCGTGTTGCTACAGTAGCTGTTGTGTTCAGTGTAAAAGGTCGCAGCACGAAATTGTTGATCTGAAACAGTTTTCATTTTCAGCTGGCCTTCACGCTTGTAGAAATACCAGTCATGTTGTGTTGTATAGTTGTGCTGGTGTACACTGAAGTAAGCTTCTTTAAATGCTGTTCCACTAAAGTGTGATCATCGACACATAGTGTGTGGGTAAAAGCTGAATGGCCTGTTGTGGCTATAACATTCTAATAACTGTTCCTGCTTGAGCACAGGTTAAAAGCCTAAATTTAAGGAGATGCACCATTTAAATACTTTTCAGAAATGTTTTAATTACAGTAAGAGTTCTTGAATCACTTTTTCACACAGTTTACCTTTATAAATGTAATACATCAATAAGTTTTAGCCACTTAATTTGATGCAAATCTTTCAGCCACTGCAGTATTGAGTAGGTCTGTCACCCCGGCAGGCATCATAAATGCAAACTTAAGTACTTGAATACGCAGATAGTTGCATGGATGACTTTTAAATCCGTAAGTGGGAGTTTTTACATTTTATTAAATAGCTTTTCTGACAAAAAACGTTTTTGCTTTCCAAGTGAGCTAGCTGTTGAAATGAAAGGTTCAAATGTCAGCCAGGGACTAAAGTCTTCCCCAACATGCTGATACAAAGATGTGATATTTTCCATATGTGGCTTGAGAGGTACATTTTATTGTAGATATTCGTCTTTCACATATGAGCTTCGTTGACCCCCCCCCCTCATTTTGTAAGTTGTAGGATAATTTCACCTTATCAGAATATCTTATTTATAGTGTTATAGTTGCTATCACAGCCACTTGTATTGGTTGTGCATTGTGCTTTGTAAATTACCGATTAATATCTCGAAACAACACAAGACCACAAAGTCAGACAAGGCAGGAAATACAGGGAAGATTATTTGTTAGGAACGTGACACAAATGTTTGAACTCAAATGCACGACTCAGGACAAGGTTTCAAAAGTCAAAAGGGTCTTTACTGAAGGATAAACTACAACAAAATTTTTTTGCATGTAATTGTTATGGACGCTGTAGGAGAGAGGAATAACGTCATTGGAAAGACAAAACGTTTGTAAAAAACACCCTTAGCATGTTTAGAACTACAAATAAACTTTCTTCTAATGATTCTTGTTTTGTTTTTTTTGTTTTGCCATTGAAATAGGCCATTACTTACTGCGAGAACGTTACCAAGTTGGCAACACTGCACAACACAAACTGGCACAGTACAAAGGGAGACGAGGACACGAGAGGTAATGGGACACAGGTAGCAACAATCAAGAGAGGGGCCGACCATCTCACAGGCGGGAAAACCCACAATGGCAGGAAGGACTCTGAAATGAGAGGGAAAGGTAAGTACAAAATGAAACAGGAAGTGCATGACGACACTAGACATGAGTGCCTGTAACTTAACAAGTGAACAATGAGACATGACTAAACATAAATCTAAATCTAAACAAAGACTATAAACTAAACATATAACATAAATAAATTAACAAACATGATGGGATGTTACATTATTTTTGTATGTTATTTGGAGGGAAAAAGAAAACGTCCCTCGACAGGAAATCTGGTGCAGAACTATAGTGAGCAGGTCAAAGTTGAACCATGAATTCCCTCTAAAAAAATTTGTATAAGACGGACTGCCGGTAGAATGGTAACCTGACCGTAATCACATCCTGCTCGAGTCTGTTTGATTACGTAAAAGGTCTGTGTTACATTTAACCCCACGCTATGAGTTCCCCCGTGCGCACCCCTACCCAGTGACTATAAGGACAACCTTAAAAACAAACAAAAATAAATCTGACCCTTACCTTTAGTAGCTGATGATCCAAGGTCTTTTCAAATACCACTCAAGAGTAGAACCACTAGAACATACACATAATTCCAGCTATTCAAAGTCCTCATTTCAAAGTTTTGCATCTCATTTTGACATGAATGAATGAATGTTATGCTTACATAATGCAGTTTTTCTTATGACCTGACCTTAGAATCACTCTTTGCATGTCATAAGTACAAAAGTTCAGAAGTATACACTGATGTAGAGTTGTACACATTGTGTATGAATGCTCCTGTCTCCGAAAAAGTGTAGTTTTACCCCTCACAACAGTGATGTATGAGCCACATGAGTACAGTGTGTGTGTGTGTGTGTGTGTGTTTGTGTTTGTTTGTGTGTGCTTGTGTGTGTTTGTGTGTTTGTTTATGCATGAGTGAGTCATGGTGACGGGGTTGCTCATGAGGCAGGCGCTCTGGCACTATGACAGAATGAGGTCGCCCCGCTGCAGAATGACACGCTCACCATGTCAGCCTCTCTTTGGCGCGCACAAACATACACACACACACACACACACACACACACACATACACACACACACACCTCACTATGTCAGCTTGGATAATGGTGAATCCCTTGGCTGTGAAACACTGCCCCACTCAAACACACACACACACACACACAAACACAAACACAGAAGAGAGAGTGTGTATAGGTGCACAAAACAGTGATATGGTTATGCATGAGACGTAGCATACGAGTCACAGGAAAGCAAGTCCTTATGGGTATTTTGGCCTTTTTACCACCGTTACCAAATTATTTGAAGAGTTCAATTTGTACTAAAATGCTGTTTGTCGGAATAAATAACAGGATTTCAATGAAGGTCCCATTTACCTCAGCATTTTGCGTACTGTGGCTTGTGTTGAATCATGGGAATGATGAGAACAGCTGGAATGAGCTTTGATTATTCAGACTGCTTGCCCAAAACCACACCTGTTGTATAGCTGTTATTTAACACAGTGGGGTTATACAGTTGGCAGCAGCAGTGTGGCTACTTTCTTATTTTTTAGGAAAAATAAAACAGTCAAACAATGGCTTACAAGATTGATTGAAAACAAGTACGGCTTTACATGAGATTGAACGTTGTGTGTGCGTACTGCGACACTGGAAGCCTTTCAGTGTAACGAGGGGGTTAGCATTAGTCTGTTGTACATGATCAGCACTTCACTGCTGTCACGCTGTAAGTCTAAGACAGCGGGGCCCAAGAACGCACCAGCAGAGTGTAGCTCTCTATCCGCTCTGCATCCATCTCAGATAAAAAAATAAAACATTTAACTGATAAAATGGGTTTCCCAATATACCTGGGTAAACTTATTATTCTTGAAGTCACTGAGAATTGAGAAAAACTGTGCAAGTCAAGCATGCTAAATAAATGTTTACATCATTGCAATCAGTTGACAGGCCTATAACTTGGTCAAATACAAAAACTCCTGAAAATTGAATCGAGAATTAATCAGGAATCGTTTTTTTTAATTGACTCGCGAGATGCCAAGGGATTTACACCCTTACTCATTTTCCTGTCATGGCTACAACACATGCTGAGAAGCACAAGAGAGAATGTATATGTGGGGGAGCCAATAACAGAAACAGCCATTAATGAATATGAAGCATTAAGTTAATGAGCATCACACTTACGGGAGAAACGGAACAGAGATGAACTCGAGAGCCCTAAATTTCACAGGATATCCTCGAGGTGTTAGCGCGCTGTCAGTCCATTTCGAGACTACTTTGTGTGGATGAGATATAAAAAAACAAAGAGTAAATGTATCTGTTTTATTAGCATTTGATGCTTGCCATAAACACAAGTGTTAATCTATGTTCTTGTCTGTACTGTCTGTAAAAAGTCATCAGTCACGGCCCAATACTGTTAGCAAAGATATTTAATTTTATTGTGGATGCTTTGGGAGCTGACTCCCAGCATGCATCTGGCATCCAGCAATGGCAGAGGACATGAGCCAGACACACAATCATTATAATTTAATTTTACTGCTATTGTGTTGCCAAGCTATGTTTTGAGAAGTTTTTTCAAGCAAGACATTAATTAATTATAAGATATGTTCTTTAAAAAAAAAAAAAAAAGATGATCTGTATGTTTGTCCCTGCCAAATGTAAAGAAGGTTAAATCGTGTTCATGTTTTTATTGCGTTGGGAATGCATGTGAAAATAAACATCACATGCTGGCTATGTGAGTTGTTTGTGAAGGATTTTCACCACATAGCAAGACATTTCATACAAAGCCATATTATTTCACCAGCACTTCAGTTCTTTTTCAGATAAAATGTAAACACAACACTACTTTCTATCGCTATGCTCAAAGCCAGCGTTTATATAGTTACGACCTCTTGATTTGATTTTACCGCAGTGTTTGCCAAGACACTCACTGCTGGCAAGCAGCTGATAAATATATGACTTTACTGGCCTCATAAGCCGAACTCTGTAAAAAAGTCTCATAAGATGCTCTTGAAACTCTTGCTGTATAATGGAAAAAAGCATACTTTTACAAAACCTTAGTGCAATTTCAATATTGGAAGATTGCTCTTGGTTTAACACAGATTTTGTCTTTGGACTTCCTTGCCCTTACATTGTGCCTTTCCTTGTGCTGCACTGATCTTTAGGCCTGTTTGGTTTTTTATCAAAGGGCCTCTGAGATTGAGGCAAGTTGCGCTGAATAAAACATTTTGCAGCTGATCCTCATCAAATACTAAAGCAAATGGAAAAGAAAGGAAAACTTTTCTCTTGTACTTGTTTGTATCTTTTTTATTTTCATTTGTGTTTGTGTGGCAAAGTTAGAAGTTCCCTTCAGGTCGCCTTCTATCTCCCTTCTCGGCCTGTGTAGCCCTGCAGCTCTGCAGAATGGAGTTGTGTCCTGATTATTTTTTACTTTGTAGCATCCGTGCACTTCTGCACACTGTCAGAGTAATGCATAGACCTTATCTTCGACAGATACCTCTCTGCATATGAACTTGGCCTTAGGCGGACTACAAAAGGATATCACTGCAGATTGTGGCGGTGGGGGGAGAGAGGGTTAGTTAGAGGAGGAGGAGGAGGAGGAGGGGAGGAAGGAGGACAGAGAAGAAAGAGGAAGGGATTAGGTCACCTGAACAGTTGATAAAGCCAAAAAACGTCTGGAAGACTTTCTTTATAATTTAATATCATTATTCTTTGCCCTTGTCTCTTGGGTTTTGCATTTCATTACACAGATATGATAAAGTATTGAATAATAATATGTTGAACAGTAATGTGATGAATTTTAATGAAGTGATGAGGATATATTTCTTAAACATTTTAGATGCATATAAAAAGGGCACAAACGCTCATGGTGTCCTGACAGAGTGGCAGGAAGTTTTTTTTCCAGAACTTCTCCAGTGTTTGTCAAAGGCTGTGATACACATTCATATATTCTGGACAAACGAAGAAGTAATAAGCCAGAAGGTTTGTATAGTTTTATATGGTGGTTCTTGCATCCTGCCTACACAGATAGCTGCCTTTTTCAGTTGTCCATCTCGTATGCATCGGAAGGAACACACACACTTCTTCGAATAAAAATATCTTGCCACGTAACAGCCAGCACTTTATGCACATAACTGTGCCCTGGAGGATCCAAGTCTTCTTTCTAATACATTTTGTTTTCCGCAAGTAGTGGTTGTTTGTCGGGGCTTCCAGGGATGAAGCTGCTCCACTGCTGACATGCTTTTGTACATTGTGCAGCCAGATTGTGTCTTATTTTTTTAATTGTGGTCGTTATTTCTGTTAGTTATGATTACTTTGTTGTCCAAATAATAGCTGGCATCTGAAACAATGTATACAACAAAATCAAATGTGGCAGGAAACAAGCGGTAAGACAATCGTACAGGCTATGGATGAGTTATGTGTGCGCATAACTATGGCAAGTGCTGTAGGACAAAGTTGAACCAGGAAGTTGGTTTGTGAACTGTGAGAGATGGTTATCATTTTACCGATTACCATCATTTTCTCTTCTAAATAAAATGATGTAATCCAGAGGTTTGTTTAATACTATTTATTTTCATGAGGTTGCCATATTCCCCGCAATTAACTTCCGCCACAAAAAAGAACTAAACTATAATAAACTGGAATTCAAGATTTATGCTTCTACATGGTGGGAAAAAATAACGCTGTCTCTAAAATACAATTTTAGCAAATACACCACAATGATAATAGACCATAGTAACTTGCTAAAGGCTCAAACCATAAACTACACATTTTTGCACTGCATAAAAGTACCATTCAGATAAAGTATCCTGTAATTAATTCACACGGTACATTTATTCACATGTACCCATCCACATGTAACGTTCCCTCTCTCTCTCTTAAACACACTGACACACTGCTCATAAAGGCATAATCATGGTCCTGTGTGCTGCCTAAGGATATGGCCGCCACACTCCTCAGATATTTTAGATAATTGAACAAATTACGTGTGCCTTGTTCTGGGGTAAGTATGGCTCCTAGCGTTGAGTACTTGCCCTTTTGTCTATTATTAACTGAGAAAGTTGTTGCTTTTCAATTCTGTTTTGCTGTGCAGGCATCATTAGTCACCAGGCAAACCTGCCGTGGGCTGCATTTGGTACCAGTCGGGCCAACCAACCAAAGGGACAACATACTACCAGTTAGAGTGTGTGTGTTGTGTGTGTGTGTGCTGGAAACCTGACACGGCAGTTTCAATAGGGTGTTCTTGTTTTTTAGTGTTTTGTCAACCGTGGATATGAAAATGAAAATGTTAGAGGTCAACCAAAGTTCAATCTTTGAAACAATTGACGAAGAAATAAAATGAAGTAATAACCACCAACTGGTGCTGTGCACCTTTCCCACTGAGTATTCATCCTGATCAAAATGAACTACCTGAAGCATGTACATACACATACATATGTACATCTCAATTGTAATTCTACTATTAAATCTTCTAATATTAGAGATTTGTGACAGCTTGCGGAAATCCACAGTAATCCGTCATTAAAACAGGGAGGAATCGTGTCCTAGTATGTATATGATCTACATATAGCGTTGTGTAATGTGGTAGTGGGTGTTAACTTTTATATAATCCCTACACAGAGATTAAAATGGGATTCCTTTCACTCCTCTGACTCCTCTTTCATCCCGTTTTATAAAAGATTTGCATATGACTAACTTTGCATCTGCCTTTTCACAATAGCTTAATTTACAGGAACACTTCTAGGGAAACAAGCAATCCCACCGAGGCAGATGCAGAACGTTTGAATCGAACACACAATGCAAAACTAGAAATTATAAGATGCTAGAAAACTATAACAATGGAGATGTGAAAGGATGCCATCCATTGAAACTTGAACCTTGAAATACATTCTGGCATTGGACACAACGTTCAGCAAGGTTCGACTCTATGTTGGAGCATTTTGGTCATTAAGATTTCTTCTGGACACAGACGAGTTGTTTCCTAGTCTAATTCACTGTAAAGTACTTCAAACTAAATGGAGGAAACTCTCATCAGCAGCTCAACCATTGATGGAAACACATCCCTTGCACAACTTTGGTCTGTGCCAGAATATTGGAAATGGAAGGAAATGTAAAAATCACATGCTTCAAAGCTAAACACACCCTCAAGCTTCAGGCTGGTAAAAGGGCGAGAGACAGCCTGCCACATAGCGTCCATAGATTTGAACACGGGTTGCAGATGCATGTTGTCACATCGGGCTGACTAATACACCAGGATTTCCAACAATGTATTGCAAACCCAGCGTCCCACCGGGCCTAAGCATTAGGGATTTATTTTTAAATATATATTTCTAAGAAGTATCGAACTCCTTAGAAATAGAAATAACCCGGTACATAGGTTGTGTGTGTAACGCTAGCAAGTGCGGTTGAGAGAGAGAGAGAGAGAACGTGAAGTATGAAGTCAGCAGTAACATTACAGTTGTGAACATAGCAGTGCAGTGCGTCCACAGTTTATGCCATTTGTCGGAGAATAATGCTACCACTCCTAAAGACCAAGCCAAGTTCCCGTCGTGTCTTGCTTGTAACCTGGCCCCGAAACTAGCGACGGCTTTGCTTATTGCAGTGACAAGCCACTCCTCCGATTTTTTGTTCCGCAACGTGCACTTCCTGTGCGGCAACCGACACCAGGTGTAACAGCTTTTCTGGTGGAAACCCTGGTCATTGAAGTCTGCACATATTTTATATATCAACGTCCAATAAAAGTTGTTGTGCTCAGAGTATTTTGGCTTTAAAAGGTTAAACAAAGCGCTTTACTTTTATATAAAAAACAAACATTAGGCAGCAATACAAAAGAGGCTGCTGTAGTAATGCTGTGTAATGCAATGGACTTTAACACTGTACAAAATACTTGAGCATAAAATAGTAATGGCACCCATTAGGTATGGCCAGTGGATAAGAGACGTTTATTGAACTTTAAAAATTCATGCAGAACCACAGGGGCACCTCATAGTGACTCCATTATTTAAGATGCCTCGGTAGCTGAGCAGAGGTCCACTAAGTAGAGAACAAATGTGATGGGTGTCTGCTCAACACTAAGTCCGTCTTTAAATTAGAAGACATTTAATTTAGTTACCTTGAGTGCTGTAAAAGTGTATGGAAGACTGTGAGGGCTGTAAATAAGGCATAGAGGTACAGTATATTGAATTGGGATTGATTCCAGGTGCCGGGAACCTGCGATCTCATGCCCAGATTCTGTCCATTTCCTACTCCAGGACTGTGAAAGCAATATCTCATTAATCTATTTCGGTAAATGCTAAATCATTACTGCTATCTAAGGATTTAAATAAGCTGAAAATACAAATACAGATGGACAAAATAGAACATACTGAGTACATTGATTGATTAGAGGGACTAACGATGTTACCCATTAGTTTCTTAATGGATGTTTTGGTGCCTTCAGTTTAGATTTGACCAATTGCTGCCAACTTCTCTCTTAATTTCCTTTTACTTTTCTGTCTCGTCTGAAAGGAACGTTGTACACACAGTGACTGGGGTAGGGGGTTGGCAGGTGACCACCACCACCATAGCTGACAGCGTTGTCAGTTAAGGCAAACAAGTGCCCAAACATACATTGACATATTTTCAAGATTCAAATTTGAAATTAAATACACCTAACAAACAAATAGACACTGTTCCAGTCCTTTGAAGCAGTCTGCAACTCTGAGCATTCAAGTTGCTGAACCAAATATTAATACAATCTATCAGAACGTTCTCAATGGTACAGCAATAAAAGTTCTCGAGAGTTTTGGTGCGTATGCCAAACTTCTTGAGGTGCCTGAGAAAGTCTATGTTGTGCTTTCTTGAGGATGCAGTTGGGGTAAAGAGACCATGTGAAGGTGTCTGAGATATGGGAAAGGAATTTAAAACTATCAACAAAGATGTCCCACTGTGTGAGTTTGTCTGGTCTTCTTGAAATCAACAATGACGTCCACCTTTCTAATACTGTTTGTGATGAGCACAGGGTGTATGAGTCGGACTTCCATGCCATCACCATGCACATTTTAATCAAAATGTCCCTCAACATATATCTGTAATGAACTGATAACCTTCAAAGTGAAGACATATTTTAATCCTGTGTAGTGTATTGACTCTATGTGGCTCCTGAGAATGTAGTAATAAGTGTGAATATTGTGAAGCCACATTGCAGTAACAATGTATATGCAGTTTTGTGCTGTAATGGCCTTTTCTCATTGCACACATAGACACAATAAGCAAAGGTCTATTCATACTTAGCTTCCATGGTACCATGCCAAATGTAGTAGTTCTTCCGGATGTTGTGTAGCTCCTTAAACTAAAAGGTAAAGTCCATTGCCCTATCTCTCTCTGGCATGGATATTCGCTTGACTTGCAATTATTACAGAAATAGTCAGCTTAAAGACAAATTCCCCACAGAAACATATGGAAGAAATCCACTGCTGCATTTTTAAAGGGTTGAATCTTTGAATAGTTCTGACAAGACCCCAAATACTTATGTCGCCGCAGGGGTTTTCATCAGCTGTCAAAAGCAAACAATACCTGCTCTGATTGGGGGTTTGTTTAGAAGTACACCTGCTTGAAATGTTCAACCTGTGGAGAGTAGTGCAGAATTGGTTTTGGATTTAGTTTTGATTCACCCTTTAAAATACAAATCAATCTACAATGGCATAGAAGCAAATATCAATGAACAAGGCTTGACAATTGAGTAAACATAAAAACACACATTTTCTCTAGAGAAAAAAAAAGAACAGATACAATTTTTCAATTTGCTTGTTCCCTACTTCACCGGTTACAATCACCACACCACCGGTGCAGATAACGCAAGCAACAAGAAAAACATTCAAACTTTGCAAATAGTTTATCCTCAGGCATGGTATTAAATGCTGCAGACCCTAAAACCTTAAAAGGCTTTGTGTATGAATATTTGGCATTGCGCCAAAGCTTTCAATCATCACTTAAGACCCACTCTGCGCTTGCCATTGGATTCCAATTTTCAATTTCAAACCTTGCTGTTTTGGTGGCTTGTGTCCAGAGGGAAGTGTTTCTCATTGAAACAGCAGTCGCTCCTGTTAGTCATCATTACAGGAAATAGCAGATTGTTATCATTGTACGCATCTACAATTCACAAGGAGATGCCATGGGCTGCTTCTTTGCTGACATTTTTATCACAACGCTATAAAACAAGGAAAAAATATCAGCAGTCTGCACAAATATAACAGTTTGTCCTTTTAAACCAGAGCTATGAAACACACATACAAGAAGCAGTGACGTACTTTTAAACATCTAAACTTTGACCTGACCTTTACCCGTCCATAGCAGTGTAATCTCCCATGTGTAAGGAGTTATTTGGAAAGCGTATTAGCTTGAAGTCAATGAAGGATAATGATTTTTTCTCTGCGCATGCTCACTTGATATCAATCTCTCTCTTTCTCTTCTTTTCTATTTTGTGAAGACAGAGCGAGCGATCCCTAAGGAAAGTTATACGGGGCTGGAGGGCTGATTGTGCTATTCAATGGAAGCGTTATTACAATCAGTCCATGGCTGGCAATGCAGACAAATTACTGATAGGAAGTCTCAAAGAGAAGGAGAGAACCAAAGAAAGGAAACCCAAGGAGATGCTGTCAAAGCCTATCACAAACCCCGCCACCACCATTGAGAACTTTTAATTTGTTCAAACTGTCATGGCTGACTACTTTTCGAAACCTTTGTTTGTCATCAGAAGAATTGAAACGCATTTGGATTCCTTGTGATACCCTCGATAAGGGAAAGTGATTCATTCTTTTTTGTCATTTTTATTTGTTATTAAGTCAATGGTGTATCATAGCCGTTAGTTCAGGTTATGTATACAGAGCTTGACTGTGTGTGTGTGTGTGTGTGTGTGTGTGTGTGTGTTTGCAAACGGCATGGGGAAGAAGCGAGGGGAGAAATTGGACTGTCTGGCAGTATTATAGCAGCTATCAAACCCCGCTGCTGCAGCAGTGCTCATAATCAGAACTGGGGAGGAAAATTGACTGCTGAATAGATTTTGAGTTTTTCCTCTAGTCCAAATGTCCTGTCAAAACTGAATAGAATCTTAGCTGCAGGCTTGTGACATTGTATTTTTTTGTTCTTGTGGAAATTATTCCCTTATAATGGTGTAGATGACCTTTGACATCGTAGGGATGTCATTCATTTACACTAATGGTGTCATCCTGAATCTGAATCTGTGCTCATAAACAGAGAGTATGTGCCAGAGAGAGAAACGATAGAGTGAATTCATTACCCCATTTGACATTAACCCACTGTAAGGGGATATTGCTAGTAATTCAAATTTCAGTTTGACAATTCAATACAGGGTTCTACGTTAAGGTGAAAATGAGGAACATGCCTCTCCAACATCGAGACATCACGGTGGTGCGAGCCTTTAAGGTCTTCTGTTAATCAAATCCCCCACCTGCCAAATAAAGTGATATGTTAATGCTAATGTACACACCATGTAGCAAAGGGAGGACGGTACTAATCAACCACGACACTAGCTTGGACAAACCAGATGAGTTCAGTGCTTGGAACATTGCTTCCAATGCTAAGTTGAGTAAATCTAAATCAAAGAGCACATTACTCACATGTGGGCTTCATCCAAATCACGTCAGGGTTTTTTACACTTCAGCATGTTAAGTGGGTGGACCCAATTTCCTCCAAATAGCACTGTCACTCGTCCTCAAACACCTGACTAATCCAGTTAAAAGGCCCGTCTTTGGATATTTAATCTGGCATGATAAAACAATTATTACTGTCCAAACATGAATGTTTCTGAATGGCCCTAATTTCCCTGGATGACAGTGTTGGTTTTCTACCTTGTTGGGCACTGCTGTTTAGACAAGGCAGAGTACCTGCCACAGGACATTGTGGGTAATAACGCATTGGCATTGCACCAACTCAAAGTAGTTCTGACAGCAAGGGCACAGACAGCCATTACTGCTTGTCTAGAGGATTTATGGGATATTTAGGAAAATGTGATGGGTGCTTATCGCTGCAAAATTATGTCTGTCAGAGAAGCAAGCCAGAACAAGCAAAATAATGTCCATCCTGATGAAAAATGGAATATGAAAAAACTAAATTAGCCCACTGATACAAAAAGGGATTTTAAAGCTATCAAACCAATCGTTGGAGTTGGAAACAATTCTCCATACTCAAAACACCACACCATTGCAAAGTGATGATTGTGTTATTGGGTCGCAGCTGTCCTGGTTCACAATTCTAATGAAGTCCGTTAAAACCAACGGCAGAACATTTGAAGTGACATGTTTCACACCATGTTTGTATTTTCACGCATCAACAACAACTTTGCCATCTTTGCTGTAGTTTTAGTTTTTCTAATTTTCTTGCCACTGCTAAGGCTGAAGTTGTATTGAAGGTCATGGATTTCCGCTACAAGCACCCCCCCTCGTTTGTGTACCGCTGCATTAGAGGGTCCCTGCTCCATGCTACACCAGTTTGGGGGTCCTGGGGCTGAAAAACGTTGAAGACCCCTGCTCTAAATATTACCGTTATACACTCAGGGAAAGTTTGGCACACGTAGACTGCCGACTAAAAGTTTTACAACACTTTATTTCTTCATCTTTCAATACTTCCTTGCTTCCTTACCCTATCTGTGGCTCTTAGTCCCACACCCTTTTGTGCTTACTGAAGACTTAAACCTTTAAAAATGGGTCACACATATATACTTTAATTTCTACAAAAAGCCTCAAGATGTAGTTCTGGTCTTTTTATGGGATGCATTGACGATAAGAAAAACACAGAATATCAAATTATACTTCAATGTCGGAGGGTGAAAATCACTAAGTGATGCCCTCTGTAATATTTTGAAGATTTAGAAAAGCCATATCCCAAATGAACACCTAATTTAATCAGTTATATTTTGTGCTGAGTTCATGTCTTGGTGAGCAAAAATACATTTTCCCCTCCTTGGGTCGACAAAGTCATATTCTATTATGTAGCCAGTGGCTGGCGGTCTCCGAATGTATCCTTTATGCTCTTGCCATTCCATCACTCTCTTTCCTCCTCACTACTCTCAATTTCTGTCCATATTTCAGCATCATCAGATGGTTTCCGTAGTCATTCTAGTAAATATGAAGACATTATCATACAGGATGAGGCGGCAGTGACTATATGTTCCTCCCCAGACATTGTGCAATCTTGACACAGCTTTATGCACTGAAGGTTTACGCTCATGCTCCAGTGCTTCTTCAATCCCTTAATCGCCGGTCCTTAGCGGGACCGCTGAATGTCATTACCGGTTCCTCTGAGCCACTGACAGACACACGCTGGGGACCGGGAATGACACTGGGGGGGACGACGACACACACACACACCCCTCCCAAAAATCTCATTACTGCAGAGTCAAATATTTGAGAGTGAAACTGGATGTCCAGCCTCACACCTTCTTCATTACATACCCTGCTGTGCCACTGAACCAGCAAGAGGGCAAACAGTTTGAAGACAAATGGCCGTCCATTCTTCTTCTACTTGTCAGTCCCATTATTAAAGTTCAGGGGAGCTCTCCCTCCTGTAAAGGGCTAACTCACTCTCAGCTTTGAGAGAGCTCAAGGAGTGTCTGGGCAAAAAAACCCATTGAATATTTTAAGACTTTTGCTTCAATGCAGTACAATCTGTTGAAGTAGTTACAATACAATACTGTTAAAATACAAAAATAAATAATTTTGTAAATGCAGCCCAGTGTTGTTGGAAATTGGCAGTTGGTGGGTGCAGAGGTCACAATCATCATCGACTGCTATTTAAATTGAAGAGGTTCACAATCAGAGCTCTCAGCAGCGTGTTGACCTGTCATTGTGCCTCAAAAAATGGCTAAAGATGTGTGTTTGTCACAAGTAAAGCTTTCCGTAGTGCTTGCGTTAACTAATCATAGTCACTACATTTGACTATTTTATGACATGCATCTAAAGTGGGAAGCAAGAACACATAACAATAAGCAATCAAGCGAAGGCCTAGCTTTTGTTTTTGAGTATAATGATATTTCATCTTCTGTAGCGTTAAAGGAATATAATTGTTTTTGGGGGAAGATGTGCCTGGCTATGTTTTAAAGTTTAAAAAGTCTGCCTCTAAATTTAAGTAATTAAAACATATCTTGTTGTTTAATCTGTTACAGAATATAAAAACAAGATGTTTCAGCTAATCTGCTCATGGCTCTATCTTGATATTTAGTTTACAGACAAAGTGGTATCATGTCTGTAGTTTGAGTCATCTATGACGTCTACATTTCGGAGTGGCTGAGAAGTCAGAACGACCTAACCTAAGATGTCTTTGGATAAGGGAGTCAAATATCTATTTTGGTTCAGGGGTTGCTTTGTTCTTACAAACATATGATTTAAGGAGATAAAGCATGAGGACAGCTAATAAAATAAATTAGGGGAGAGCAAGCACAGTGAAGGGCGTATGCAAAAGGAGAGGCCGGGTGGAAATGTGAGAGAGGATGGACGTAAGAGGAAGGGAAAAGTGAGGGAGACAAGTCATTATTTTATATTTACATGAGTATGGATGGTTGAGGAAGAAGTGCTATTCAACGTGCAGTCGCTACATGTTTTTTGTTTCTCATGGTCATCGGCTAAACCGAGAGAATAACACGTGATTAAACTGGGACATTGGATTTGAATAAAAATAGAAATGTATTTATCTTTAAATCTTTTTATTCTTTGTCAAAATAGGAAATTCAGATTGAATCAACAACAATATGAGTTGCTGTTATTTGTATTAGTCCATGCTTTGTTTAGTTTGGTTCGCTGTAACATAACACGCATTGTCATATGAAAGGGAACTTGTATCACATTCTAAACAGAGCTAATTATTTTGCGAACGCAAAGGTCCTAATTACCATGTATGCTCATTAGTCGAGCAATTCCCCCTGAAGTCCACTCGGTCTCGTACAAAAAGTGACCAGGTGTGGTTTTGATAAAGCATTCCTGAGAAAATAAATAAATAAATGCTAATCAGCGTGCTAATCACAAGCTATTTGAAGTAAATCATGGTTTAATTCATCTTGAGTGGCTCTGATCAAAAGGGGATGCGGGTGGGTTTTGGCAGTTCAAGGGTGCATCGGTACATAATGCAGTAACGGTGCACGCCGGATGATTACAGTATTTGAGAAGATGACGGCTGAAAAATGGAGAAGTGCTGATGAAATGCGACAGTCATCAAAGAGATTTCCTCAACATACTCTCGGCGGTCCTACTGGGATTGTTGTGTTTGTTGTATTTTCTAATTGTAAAGACAAACTGACGGCTCTTTGTAAACATGCCGCTGGAAGCGAGCGTACTGTGCCCGCATCCTGCTCCACAGAAAGCAATCATGATGTTACTCAGACATGCAAAAAAAATTATTGAATACATTTACTTCAATAATGACTGGAAACACTTCATAATCACTCCTCTCAAGCAAAATTAACGACAATAATCATGACCTCAGCGAAACTATACAGTTGATTAAGTTGCAGGAAAAGCATATTATTAATTCCCGCAGATGTTGTTGCCATAATTTAATAAATGCTTTTATTAAAGCTGCTATTTTATCTCTTAACTATTAGCCTTTTACAATGTTATTATTATTATAATCCTCCATATACATACATGTTATCCAAGAGATAGAGACAAAAAGCGACGTGTTATGTTATTCCACTTATAGAGACTAGAGAAAAATAATGTGTTTTGATTTATTTTCCAGGTTTTGCACAGAAGTTAGAATAGCTTCACAATAATGCAATCGTCCTGGATAAATGTCCACGAACTCTAACTCCCAGTCAATTTTCTATCTGCACAGGGGCTCCACAGAAATGTACAAAGCTATGCTGTTATTGCTGCATTGTTCAGTTGGTCTGCTTCAAACACAATAAAGAGTCAAACTTGTTGACAGTTATCGGGCCTGTGAATGCCTCCGCAATGTACTCATGTCACGTCTGTTGGGCTCCACTGTACAAATGTTAAAAAAATATTTGACAGCTGAAACAGAAAGACAAAATATCCTAAATGTATTCAAACACACTTGGTAAACACAGAGAAAAACTGCAGCAGGCTGTAAGTTTTCTTCTTTACTGTCAACATAAAGCAGAAATATGATGCAGCCATGGTTTCCCACATTACTTAATGCACATTTAGTTTAACTCGTATAAAGAAGGCAACCAGACAACAGTTAATCATTTATTGACTTCACAACCCAACATTACCATTTACATCTAAAATAACAGGGAATAATGTATATTGAGGTCCATGACTTAGCTTGGGAACTGTAGGGCCGCCGGGTCAAGTCCCAGAATGTACAAAGTACGGATCGGGCACTGCTAGCGGACTCCCACACTGCTCCCCTGGTGCTGTATAGTGGCTGCCCACTACTCCTGATACTATGAAGGGTTAAATGCAGAGTCTAAATGTCACTCTGTGTGCTGAGCTGTGTACAATGGAAAAAGTTGATTCCATGCGAATCCTTAATTTCCATTTTCTTTTCTTTAAATATGGCATCTTAAATTGGTTATTTCAACAATTCAGTATTGCCAGTTTATAAATTGGGGGGGAAGGGGGCTCTAAAAATGTTAGATCCTACACTTCCTATAATGCACCTGCCCCTTTAAATTAATCTTGCTATGATAACATACTGAAACATTGTCTACGAACTATTGTTGAGATTAGTGTCTTCTTTTAAATGTTGTTCATGTTCATTACATGTTGTTCCTCTGTGTTCTTCGTCACATTTGGCCACCAGGTGACCTTACATTTGGTTGCAATGCATTTTAATTAAAACAAATTAAGTGAAATGCATAAAGTAGTGCCTGTAACCACCTTTTCATATGTAAACAACCAGCAGCTGCAGTCTGAAATATCTCAATAATTGCTTTATTTATACAAAATCCTCTTCATCGCAAAAAACTGTTGCTCATCTCATGAAGATGCTGTAAGAGGCTGTCTCATTCTGAACACTCAACGTGTTACTTTGGAGCAATTTGTGTGTCACCCGACATAGCAACAGGAAAGCTGTTTGCCAAAAGACTTCTTTTTATCCTGGAAGTTATTTCATCCATTCAATCTCTATTTCATTCTACCCCCCCCCCCCCCCTTATGTGCTCTCATAGGTCCATCACCATTTGCGGTACATGTTTAGAGCAGTGGACGTTTGAACTGCATCTTTATTCATTGGGGCGCAGAGTGTGAAACACAGGATGAACAAGTTGAACCTCTCTTTGAATAGTGCAGCATTTGCATCTGAAAGGGAGGGTTGTAGAGTTCAAGTGAAGATAAGGAGAGAATAAGAAATGCTCTATTTCCTCTGTCGCCTCCCACCATTGTGCCTTGAGGCATCTGATCTCATTGCTCTTTTTTAATTTTGGCCCGTAGAAGTTTTTTTTTACACACACACACACACATTCCCTTTGTTTGACCTCTTGTGAATAAACAGGCCCGTGCCCTCAATCCTATCCTGCTTCATCTCCAGCTAAGGTCTTGAACTCTAATAAGTGCTCATGAAAAGGGAGGAAGAGGAGGAGGAGAAGGAGGAGGAGGAGGAAAAAAAAAGAAATACCAGCGAAAGAGCCAGAGTGGCCTGGTGACGGATCAGGGCTGAATTCACTGGTCTGTCCATCCATCCTGGGTCGCTGCTTGTCATCACTGCTCTCCATCATGCTGCAGGGAGCAGTCAGTGTATGACCAGTATGTATGTGTGTGTTAGCTCAAATGTGCGCCTCCTTGTATTGTGGTGACTAAAATGTAGAGCTGCAAAATCCAAAGGTATTGATTTTATGACATAAAACAGAAAGAAGCAGCCAATCGTCACATTTTTAAATGAATTGATGAGCAATAATTGTACGTTGTAATTGTAGAATAGTTACGTCCACTATTGTGCTAATATATACACACTGTATGAGTCCAGATTAGGGTGGGGGGGGTATGTAAAAAAATGTTGTGTGTGCGGCACTGTGAGGAGGATATTAAAACACAATTCAGGGGCAGATCATTAAATAAGCAAAACAAAATGACAGAAATTGCCCCAAAAAAACCAACCATTGACGTTTTCTGCTAATCAGCCAACCCTAGTTCAATGCAGTGGCTCAGTGGTACCATAAAATGGAGTGAAGTTCTCTTTCAAGCTTTTGTTTTTCATTATTCACACACTTTGTGAGTACACACATATTCTGTACCAACTAGTTTAGGGGTTGCGAACATCCGGCCTCCGGGCCGATAGAATGATAGAAAAGTTAAATGAATGGGCTGTGTCTTTAAAAATGTTTGCTGAGGTTATGAGTTCAATCATTTGTACGGCCCTCGGAGGATGTTGTCAAATATGAAATGGCCCTTGATAGGAAGAAGGTTCCCCACCCCTGAACTAGTTGGTTTCAAGCTTACTGAACCTTAATAGCAAAGTCTGACATGTCGGGGAATATTAAATTCAGCATTTTACGGCGAGTTATATTCTTGTCTCTGTCGCTCTGGAGTTTCTGCTGGTTGCCTTTGCAACCACTCCTGACTATGTAAAAACAAATCTGGCAGATAAGTTACCATAAAACGGCGAATTGTCCTTTTTACACTTCAGTTTTTGTATGTTTTAAACAAATGAGATAAAACATGTTCCTTGGTGAGCTTAAGAGATGCTGGTAGGTGGATGTATCTACCAGTTGATTGTATCTCCTGTCTTTGTGCTAAATTAAGCTAATTTGTTACTGACTGTAGCAATATAATATATCTAACAAATGAGAGCGGTATCAATCTTCTCATTCGATTGCCTTTCTGATATCGAATAAGCGTATTTCCAAAAAATGTCAAACAGTTGTTTTAAATCTTCTGCAAATTGACCATCCAAATGAGAGCAGTCCTAACAAGACGATACTTTTCTCCTCCTCCTCTCTCCGTCTGTCCTTTGTCTTTACAATGAAACATGTGCATGTAAGGTCTGCCCTCCAGAGAGTGCATAATTGAAGCAACAGCTCAACCCCGCTACTTCTAAGTTTCAGAAAGAAGCTCTCAGAAATGACCTCCAACCTCGCAGCGCAGCACAAATCAACCGGCACTCAGTATATTATCTGTGTGAATCAATTACATTTTATGTTTTTTAAGAGCCCTGCACTCTCAACGCAGTTACATCGTTTTACTCCAGAGGAGCTTATTGCATCATGATCGTACCATGATCTGAAATGTAAAAAACGCCACAAGCTGAGGAAATCTGCTGTGCTTAAAATTTATGACGCTGCATCAACATATTCTTCTCTCACACTCTCATTACTCAGGAGCCAGCACATCTTCCTGCATGCTCTTGCAGCAATCTGTCATTGTCATAAAATATGTAACTACGATTTGCAAGGTTTTAAGTGAGTGACAGTTAAATTTTCCCCATCTGCATTATGAGGCCCCCCCCCATACCCTCAAACGTTAGCTCATGCACCATCACCTGCGAGAGCGTCGCCACTGGTGACATTTTCATTCGTAACAATATATCAGCCTTCTGGCTTTAGGTTAGGCTACTTGAAATTGATATTGTTTATTATTCCAACTTTTTAGTTAGTCCAGTGATTCTTGGCAACTATTGTTTCCTGCATTGGCATTCATGTCAGTCATCATCAATCAAGTTTTTTATCAGTACACTAATTCACTAGATTCAGTGACTCCTTTCCCTGCAGTTTCTGGTGATCCAGTTCGTTGTTATCTAACTCATCTGCCAAAATATCTTGCCGTAGCAATGCAAGAAAGGTCAAACGACAGTTGATTTTTTGCTGATATAATGGAATACGACACAGCATGATGAAATACAGCTTGACGTGATGTCAGCTTCCTGATTTTCATTGGAGTTGAATATCTTAACCTTGCCTGTGATTGCAGAGCGGATGCTGAGAAGGACTGGCAATGGAGAATGGCTAGGAGACGAACAGGTGGCTGAATCTCTCTGCTGTCTCTACACTAATCTCTCTATGTCAAGCCCTAATTAGACTATGTTTATTCCCCACACCTGCTAGAATACCACTGTTGTTATTCTCAAATCATCTTGTTTGTTAATTTGCTGTTAAGACAATTACATTTTGATTGCTCGTGTAATTATGAAATGGAAAAAGGTTCAGGAAAAAAGTTTCTTTGGTTGGTTGTTCTGGAAGAGCTCTGGAGGTGGAGAAGTTTCAGGTGAACTTTGACCTCTACAAAAGTAATGGAAGGATTATTTGTGATGCATGTGATGCATGGAATCTCGTTCCACCATTTATTATCATTATTTGAAACATTTATACTTTTCGCTAACTATTTTAAGCATTCATTCAATATTTTAAGCTAACTGATTTAGACTTGTCTGCATGCTTACTAGCTTGTTTTCAAGCAATCTCAATCGCAAAATATAGTGCAGGTTTTACAGCTTCTTCATGTGGACTTGTAATTTCTCTTTTTTGGTTTTTATTAGTTAAGCTACCCTACAATCTTACGAACTGACACCTGATTTAGAATCACTAGCCTTAGTCCATTCAGGTAAATGTCAACAGCCCTCTCTGTTATCGTCCTCCCTGCTGGTTCTCAGTTCTTTCTATCTGAGCTACATTCGAAAGCTAATTGAGGAGCAAGGAAAAATAGTTGGCAGAGTTAAACTATTGGCCTGTTTATCCAGCCCAGCGTGAATAATAGGCAGCGCATACTCTGCATAAACATCGTCTCAAACCAGCCCTGCCTTGACTCCTCATGAATTTCCGACACTGAGTTTGTGGCGTTACTTTGCGACACGGCGCTCGTTTGTCTTGTAATTAGAGCCTTTTAAAAGTTGTTGTTTTTTGTGAGCATGCATGTGTTTTTGCTTGTTTACTGAGATAATCTTAAGCAACATAAACACCATGCACCCCTGCCACCTTTTCCCACACACACTCGCCTGGTGACATATACACACAAAAATAATGAACATAGCCAGAGGCATAATGCCTGCAGACTATAGCTCTATGGACATGCATTATACATAATGCTGCCAGTGTGAAAAAAAAAGACTAAGATGTCCACAAGAAATTGTCAGTGCAGAATATCCACTCCTCTATAAATGACATGTTGTTGATTCATCTTTTTTTTGTTGCTCAAATTAAATTCTGTTCTCAGCTATGACCAGCTCTCTACTCAGTGGAAGGAGCAAATCTAAAATGATCTTGTAAATAATAGGATAGGATAAAAATGAAACTGATTTATTCCAAGTGAGTTTGACAAGCAGCAAGAATGACAAAGACGGATGCATTTTTTCTTTATTTTATATGTTTATATATAGGTAAATAATTAACCATCCCAAATAACTTCCACTTGTCCAAGTCCTCTCCCGCTGTCCCTTGCTACCTTACCCTTTGATAGGAGGAGAAGAGAGGATGTGGGAGAAAAGAAACAGCAGTGTAAGTCCTTTGGGATGTTTGGGATGCACCGCAGACGGAGGACAGCGAGGAGACAACGGCCTTCAACTGAAGCTTGTCAACCTTTGCACTTGATGTCAATCCCAGCTCGTCACAAGCCCTGAGAGAGGCAGCCTCGACCACAGAGGCAGGTCAGTGTGGCTCGTTCCATGCTGTAAACGCCATAGCAGTCAATGGAGAGGCTAACATCCATCTCTTCTTCCTCTCACCTACATGTGTTGGTAATACACTAGTTTGTCTAAGTTGGCCCTGGATTCTTCATCTTGCGCCACCAGCAGGTAGACATTTCTGGGGGTTTTTGAGAAAAATCTCAACAACTATTTGGTGGATTGCTTTGAAATTTGGTGAAATGTGGTCAATATGTTACCCAGACGATACATTCTAGTGACTTTGGTGACTCCAAACTCCATCCATCCATCCATCCATCCATTGTCTAACGCTGATCCGGGGTTGGGTCGTGAGTCAGCTCCAGCAAGGAACTCCAAACTTCCCTTTTCCGGGCCACATCCACCAGCTCCAACTGGGGGATCCCGAGGCACTCCCAGTGAGGAGACATAATCTCTCCACCGAGTCCTGGGTCTTCACTGGGGTCTCCTCACAGCTGGACGTGCCTGGAACACCTCCATAGGGAGGCGCCCAGGTGGCATCCTTACTAGATGCCCGAACCACCTCAACTGGCTCCTTTCAACGCAAAGGAGCAGCGGCTCTCCTCCAAGTCCCTCACGGATGGCTGAGCTTATCACCCTCTCTCTAAGGGAGACGCCAGCCACCCATCTGAGAAAACCCATTTTGGCCGCTTGTACCCGCGACTCCAAACTCAACCAAGGAATTCAAAAAAAGAAGATCTTTCCTGTTAGTTCTGTTTTTTTAAATTGCCTAAACTGGTTAACCACACATTAACCATGGAGGTGACAGATCGGAAAACACATTCATACTGGAAGAGTTGATAACATATGCCGCTAGGAAATGCTTAGATCCCCAGACCCTACAAATCCTTATAACCAGCCATGCTAAAAACAAATGCAGATGCAGCAATTGTAACTCATAAGCAGCAAACTAAGTTATAAATCCCCCCTCCCCCATTTCATACTGAGTAAACATTTTATTTCCACATACAATGAGAAACACTAAACGCTTCTCTTTTGTCTCTGCGGAGGACAAAAGCAAACTAAGGATATTGTTTTAATGAATGCTTTCTGATTCATTATGTAATAATAAAAGCAGCCAAGAATGAACATTGCAATTTTAATGGGCTAGCAAATAATCTATTGTAATCACCATATTTTCCTGTAACGTACAGCCATAGCCATAAAACCTGAAAATATAATCATATGAACAGATCCTCCGAAAAAAAATCAATCACTGTAATAATGTGTGACTTTCCAAGATATATAAACTACAGAAATTACTCTAATGAATGATGGAGGAGGAGAGATTGGCTGTGGTCGTCCACAGTATTGTATGTATTAAGGTTTTAGGCTCAAATTTATAAGCGCTAATGACATATAAATATTTAATTATAAACCATGATTTCTACCCTCTCAGGCTGCTTTCAAATGGTGACACAGAACTAAATCAGTGATCTGGTGAATTTGGTAAATCATTAGCATTACGTTTGTCACAAATGCTACAAAATGGCCAAACATCAATGCAATTTGAGACTCTGACTATATCTACTGTATGTAAAACATTACATTATCAAAACTTAATGGGAAGAAGCTAAAAAGGGAGGAAAAAAGGAATAGTTTGTCATTTTTGCCAACAAGTAATAGTCACACAGATGACCCTCTGTAAAGCCACAAATTGTTTTTTTTTTATGCTTTTGTTTTCTGTATGGATTAACAAATGAGGTACAATGTGCTAAATAATGAGCTTTAGAGGTGAGGTGGTCAAATATGTAACCTTTGAACAGAGCCATGGAAGCTCCTCTTGTTTTGAGTCTTTATGCTAAGCTAGGCTAACTGGCTGTTTGCTCCAACTTCCTGTTGAATGGATAGATCGTACTCCCTTAAAAGAAAAATGGTCTAAATCAATATACAAACGTCCTTATATGTCTTTGGGGCAACTACCTGCATATTTTTCTTTCCCACCATGTTTAGTAATATTGTCAAGCGTTCCCTGCCAGAAGTAATTTCAAACATATCGTCCCTGTCTTCTTAGTTTCCGGTCAGAGCAGTTTTTTTTTACAGTGTTTATGCTTAACACCCATCTCCTTAAAAAACACCTAATGTCCCCGTCTCCCCTCTGAATCTGTTACCGTCTCTTCTAATCCCGCTAATTGCTTTTAAAAACTATAACTCTCTACTAAGTTCTTATTTGTGTTCTTCTCCTGGCACCTCTGTCTAACAGGATTATTTTCAATTTCAGGAATATTATCAGGGCACTGTGGCTCTGACCTTGACCTTTTATTGGTGGCTAAAAGGGGGTGTAATGAAAACAGCTCTGTTACTTACGGATGCAGAGCAAGCGACTGGAGAAGTTTTGCGGTCGGTGTATTTTTTTTGCCACAAACAGACATGTTTCTGAACAGATGTGTGCTATCCACTATCATTTCCCATCTTTTGATGTAGTTGTATGCACTACTAACAGATAAGCACATCACTGATTTCTGAGCAGATAACCTTTGCTGTGCTGTGTTGGCAAACACTTTCCGCAGCGACATTACAGTAAAAACCTTCCAGCTGTTAAAATACATTTTCTGGCCAAAACTAGTTTTTGGTTGCTTCGTTATAAATCAAGAGCAAGATATTGATTCAGCAATACAGTGATGATACATTTTAAGCGTTCAAAAGCCTGAGGGGAACATTTATTTACTACTACATACCATAGTGAATACTATCTTTCTCTTCTGTGCCTCTTTTTCTTTGCATGTTACCGTGCCAAGTTTGCTACCGGCTAAACTGTTTGCTAACAACATGATGGGTCTAAATAACCATGGTAACAATGGCATTAGAGCACGCAACGCTTTATTATGTGTTTTCTTTCTTTATACCACAAGTAAATACACATAAGTGTTTTCTTTGTATAAGTATGTCTCTGTACGATTACTAAAAAAAGACTACAGAAATCCTGGTTATACCCTTGTGTTGTTATGTAAGTGTAAAAAACAAAAAAAGAGCGATCACCCCACCACTTGTGAGGCATAGAGACATTAGAGGCCAAAAGGTTACGGCTGAGTGCTTGTGGTCTTAAAAAAATAGTATGAAGCCAGAAATCGATAGCAGGATGAATTGGAAGAGGAAATGGAAGAAGGAAAGTAAAGAAATACAGTACTTTCACCCTGACAAGAGATATTACCTTTTTTGTTTAGTGTTACAAACACACAGTTGGGAGTTTATTTAGAGTACACAGTTTGAGTTTTTAAACGATGTTCACTAAATGGTATTTTTGTCCTTTTTGCACCAACTTAATATGCTGCTTTAATGATTATCATCTGATTTAATGCTGGAAACAGTATTATTCTATTTATATATCATTGTATCAGCTGCACGACAGCATGTGGTGAAACTGTAAACATAATAACATATTTACCCTGGTGGCTCTTCATGTTTATAGGGGTTGTCAGGTCTCATCTGTGTCATCTTATAAACTTACTTATTGTGATCACTTACATAATAAACGGTATGTTCATTCAGGCACAATGACAACATGTTAACCCACCTGTTTATATGTATGCATCAGTTACATAACATGTATTTGTGGGTAAAGTTAGCAGCTCTGTGACGCTTTTTATAGACACAGGGATGCTTTGAGCTACATGCTAACATCAACATGCTAACATGCCCCATTGGCAATGCTAACATACTGATGTTTTGCATGTTCTTTGTTGCAGCATGTTAGCATGCTTACATTCGCTAATTAGCACTAAACATAAAGGTACAGCTGATGCTGATGGCATACAATTAGTTTTGCAGGTGTTAAGTCATAAAACATGTTTTAGACAATCTGAAATGACAGTATGACTTAGTGATGGAGCTTTTAAAAAAGTAAGGGATCACCAAAGTTATTACAATTAACCCCGAGGGGACCAAATTTCATAGCAATCCATCCAATAGTTGTTCAGACATTTCACTTAAAACCACACATATGGTGCGAGCGTGCATGTGTGTGTGTGTGTGTGTGTGTGTGTGTTTGTGTGTGTGTGTGTGTGTGTGTGTGTGTGTGAGAGAATCAGAAGAGTGTATTTGTACCCAAATGGTTTATAGATATTATAAAAGCATCAAATTGGTCAGCAGCGTCACGTTTGCCCCCAAATATGATTATCTTTTATTTTTTATAAACTCCTGAAGGATGAAAGTAAATGTATCCCTGTCATGGTGAAAATATATATACTATAAATGATTTGTATAGCGTATAACAGGATATCAGAACTATATTTGCGCTGTTTAAAAAGCATATATTGTGACTTCACACACCAGCACTACCCATCATACACTTGGCTACTCGGGATTCTGTTGTGTGATATGAGTGAGTGTATAATTACTCTTTTCTTCACAAGCCGTGTGAGTAACGGCTCTATAGTGGAGATGTTGGTCGTAAGTATGTTGAGTGTTCTTTCTTTTTTGGCATGTTTGCTAATTCCTTTTAGCCACAGATATGCACATACACCAAAGCATCTCGGTGTTCTTTTACCACGTCTTTAATGCTCGCTGCATACACAGTCCCTTAAACAGGAATGAGGCGTGAAGTGATGTTGATCAACTATTTCAATTACGTTGATTAATATGCTGTGGAGAGTCCCGGGAGAGCAGAGAGATCTATGAGGAAGGATTTGTGAAGAAAATGGTGATTAGTTTTTGGTGTGTGTGTGTGTGTGTGTGTGTGTGTGTGTGTGTGTGTGTGTGTGTGTGTGTGTGTGTGTGTGTGTGTGAGAGAGAGAGAGGGAGGGAGGCTTGTGCAGCTTCATGGAATGGGTTAATGCTTCAAACTTATCGTTTCCATGACAACAGCAGTCTCCATAAAATGTAAGCTTGATGAAGGAGCTGCATTCGAGAGCTGACTGATACTTTGTTTCTGAGGGGGGGGTTGTGTGTGTCCGTCTTCGGGTCTTGTCCTCACTGATTGAGTGAGACCGCTCATGACTTGACGTTTGAGTGACCGTATGCATAGACTTGGAGTATAGAATAATATGGGATTTTCAAACGTGCAGCGTCTCTTTTCAGCACTCACCCGGGGCGGTTCTTGAGACATTGGTTTGATTTGAGAATCAAATAAGCAACATCGTATCTCTGGTGTTCGTGTGTGCTATGGCTTCAGATGATTACGCCAACACAGCCAGCAGAAATGGAGCCTCTGGAAAACGTGCTACTCTGGTTTCGAAGATCATATATTTGTGTACTTTGATCCTTAAAGAAAACCTAGTTCAGCTGCACGCTGTAGGGTCATGTGCAAGGTGTAAGACTCCATGCAGCCTAACCTTATGTATGGATTCATCTGCCAAAGCAAGTTTTTTTTTACATTCATTTAATTTATTTATTTTTATAGAGGAATGGCTGAAATGAAGCTGGAAGAGCCTTGTCATCCAGAAATTGAGGTCACAGCGATCCCCATGGGACATGAGTAATAAGGGACACTCATTCACCCAATAGACACACTCTTCTCTCCCTGTCGTTCTGTCTGATGTTCTCCTTTCTTTCAAATTTACTATGGCTCTCTCTCACTGTTCTCCTCTTCACTTGCCCTCACTCATTTGTTCACTTGCTCTGTCTCGTCCTCGTCCTCACTTGACAATAATTTCCAGGCCATTTCAGTCATTAGATCATCTTTATTGCAAAGTGACGGACTATATAGTCACTGTGTAAGTGATCTGGGACACATTGTTCCCCTTATCTAGACTATAGTCTTGCAGACATTCAGTTTCTGGTCGGCTAATTGTTAAAATGAAGAAGATATGTGACTTTGAATCCATCGATTGTTAGCTCAATACGCTGTTTCTAGCAACTTAGGAAGACACGATTTTCTGGCATTCCTGGCAGTTTACTAAGAATGGTGCAATGACCCCAAAAACCCCCAGTTAGCTGTAGCAGTCCTGGGGGTAAAAATGCCATTTTGATGCGAGAGGTCACAAGTGAGTGCGAAAATGTATTCAAGCTAACACGGCAAAAAAATGCAAATAACATCTCGATACAAAAGCGATGCACAGAAAGGGCACTTCAGGGCACACAACTCAAATGTCAACCCTTGTAGCAGATGGACTACAATATTCTGGGCTCCAATTCAAGATGCACCAGAGGCGACGTCTTCAAATTGCTTGTTTTTTATGACCAACAGTCAAGAAACGTGCAATGTAAAATTTTACAATGATATAAAAAATAAATTCTCACCTTTTAGAAGCTTGAGACAGTTTGATGTTTTGGATTTAAAATTGACTGAAATGAAATTGGGTAATCGACTGACTACTTACAACTAAAGGGTGAATCCTACAGTAATTATATAGTAACAGATAATATCTTAACACAAGGTCAACTTAGTAGTCCTTCCAGGAGCTTTCAACCACATCATCAGAAGGTGGATGTGGTTACAGGTTATATTATAGGTAATTTAGCAGACGCTCTTATTCAGAGCGACTTACAGGGAGCACATTGCTAATGGTGACATTGAACTCACAACCTTTCGGTGTTCTGATTGGAAGCCGTACCACTAGACCACTAGGCCATCACCATCCAGCTGTCATGCAGATGGAGTTTTCGTCATCATGTGTGATCAGCTGGCAGAACGTCCATTCATAAGTCTCCATAACAACTGAGCGATCCATCCACTCATGAAGACAGTGAAATGCAATTGAAAGCTTCAGAAAAAGCTTATTTTATTTGTATTTTTTAATGCATATTTACTGATTTTTCCCACTAATTTTGTCAAACTCCTATTTCCAAGAATGAAATTCCAAGATGACAATAATGGTAATTTTATATTGCAATAGTAATGTTGAGTTTGATATAGTATTATTTATTTTTTATTCCTTTTAATTTTATAAATAATCAGAGGGGAATGTCAGTTTTTGACTAATTCAATGAATGAACGACCTGTTAAATTAAGGCTATTTATCACCTTTATGCACAAATCCTGTTAATCCAACATTGCTAAAAAGCTCATTGATATACAACTTTGCCTGCAATGGCCTAATTCAACTGCAGATACTGTATTAAAGCTAAAGCTACCTCTGTAGAAACAGTCTAGAGTCTACTGTTGACAGATCTCTATCGTTTCATGGTATTTATCATGATATTCCACAAACCTAACACTCTCTATAGAGCTCCTTATGTCTCCACTGTTGGCAGTGAGATTGCGTTTCCCGAGCTGGATAAATACACTGCCGCCTTATCATGGTGGCTATAGACCCCTGCTTATTCCTCTCCCTGACAGCTACCTTTAGAGCTAACTAATAGCCCTGCCAGCCACCTTTAATTGGAAATCTATGGCTGCATTTATTTCAGAGCACAGCTGACAAGCCCAAGTCTCTACGCTTATGTATTATCAAACTGAAAACAATCAATTGCTGGAAGACAGGACCTGATATTTCATTGGCAATACCTATATCAATACGTAAGCAGGCAGAGAGGACAGGGCTGAACAAGAGGGAGCGGGGAGCAGATGGTAGAGTGCATGAGATGAAAGCTCTTCTTTAGGCGGGCAGCATCAAGAGGCATACTGTATGCTGCTAGCATGTGAGAGAGCAAGAGACTCTTCATGTTGGTTTAGATTAGATCTAAGCGATTGATCTCACAAAAGTGGCTTCTGAGATATGAACCTTTAACTTTTACAATAAGCATGTCATATGTGTGTGTGTGTGTACATGTATGTGTGTTCGTCTAGTTTCATGTGGTGAAAAGGATTGGAGAAATACACAGCTTTTTCTTTATGTTCCTATCATGGACTCGTCTTGGTGTGGGTGTGTGGTTGGCATAACGTTGCTCTTGTAGATGTACAAGACAACCAAATTAGGTACATTAGATCAATTAAGAAATATTAGGGAGGAAGATGCATGGGTAGCAATGAAAAAAAAGAGGTGTTCAGACTTGTGATTGCCATCCAGGGGATTCTTGAAACGTAACTGTATATATTACATAACAACCACTTTAAAAAAAAGGTTCAAACAAACACATCTGGAACAAGACAGGTGCGTTGATAAAGGAGTTCTTGATTTTTTTCTGACAAGGCTGTTGGAGTACATCAGAAACAAAAAACAGTCTAGGGAATCACAGTTTTAGAAAACTAAATAAAGGATACCCAGAAGGAATAGCAGTAAATATTTTCATTTTAAAAAGGCCATGAAGGAGTAAATGTTCTAAATTAATCTTCATCCGCTTATGACGATACACAAGGTCATCTCCACCTCAATGCTGTCAGGGGGAAAGATCAGCGGGTGTTTGGGCCTAACTTTGTGATTTAATGCAGTGTGGATAGTGGCTTTGACCTACTACATGTATAATGTGTACGCTTGCGAAGCGGCAGATGCCAGCATTTGCATGCGAGTCGGTGTGTGTCTAGGACTTTGTGATTTAAAGCTGTGCATTCAGGGGCCAATTAATCAGAAGGTGGTGTCACCACGAGAAGAGCTTATGAACATGTTGCCCTCTCCCTGGGAAACAGGATGCAGAACAAAGCCTTTAGCTCAATTATGAACAACTTAAGGAACTCCCCCTCCCGCTTCTTCTCATTCCGTCTTCCGATCCCTTCGTTCCTCTAGTGTTGCCACGCAGCGACCAGATTAATAAATGCATGCACACACACGCTTAACACACACATGCCCTTTTCCAGTCAGCCTGGCATTGTTCGTGCGACCAACAAGGTTTTCTGGAAAATAAAACTTCAATAACACATTGCACTTTAGTTGGCCCTGAAAACTACAAAAACAAAACTCCTAATCTTGCACTCCGGTACCGTTGTTATCCTTCATCCTTGATTTAACTGCAAAGCACAGGCCACAGCTTCAGTAGGCCAAGCATCTCAGTAGCCCACGCTTTGAAGGAGCAAAGTCCTTAACTATATTCTTTCACTTTAATGACTTATACCTTTTTTATTTTGACATCTGTGAGGTCATGCAATTCGTCAGGCTGCATGAGGCTTGTGTGAGGGGTTTGACAGTGAGTGATGAATTAGCATAGTAATTGATAATTACTCAAAGATCAGTAGGGCCATTGTTTCTTAGACGGCTCAACATGTTTTCCCTCAGGTTTAGGTTAGCTCTAAAAGGAGAAATATAATTAAGTGTGTTGTGGCTTAATTAACGAGCTCTAATTACATGAAAATTAATTAGGAATGGGGCACACACACACACACACACACACACACACACACATTAATATAACCATTATCATTTATATTCCCATAAGTCAACTTTAACCTAAGCAACTAGCGATCAATGTTTAATTGATTTGTTCATCGACAAAAAATTATTATGTTTTTCTTTAGTTTTTTAGAAGAGAGCGTTTTAATGGGAGTTGTATTTTTTGCCATGCTACCAAATTAATTGTTGTTTACCTTTGTTAAAATCATGAAGGTTTCAACTTGTAGGTGCTATCGTAGGTGATCGTAGAATATAGAAACTAAACTTCAGGAACAAGTTTAACTTTTTCAGAAGGACTGACAGAAATACTTAATGAGAGATTGTATTGCATCACATAAACTCGTGGTTCAGTGGCTCGGCTGTCTATTGTAGATTGTCACCTTGGGCTCTGGGAACTCGTGATGTGCATTTCTTTAGCATTTCTTGACAGGTGACAGTCGATGTGGGTTTCCTTTATTAATTTTTGGGCCATTTTATGCCTTTTTGATAGTGACAGAGAAGAAATGCAGGACATTTGGGAAAAAGAGTAGGATAATTACATGCAGCAAGCAGTCCTGCCAGCCGGGAATCGAACCATGGAATTGTTGTTTAGAGCATTTGCGCATATGTGGTATGAGTCCTAGCCACTCGGCAATTGGGTCACCCATCGTGGTTTTTTTTAACCATTATTGTTCCACAACCGTAACCAAGTAGATATTTTGACCATGACATTGGAAGTTATTTTAAACATGTAGTTATTGGGTTATAGAGCCGCACAGTCCTCAGACAGGAAGAGGTTGAGATCGATGGCTGGGTCGTTAAAATGTTGAACTGTGACCTTGGAGACTGCTGTTCACTTCTGGTTTCCTTCTGACCTTGAATGTTGGTTTCTTTTAACCATACCTACAATCGATTTCAATCACTGCATTTTTGGCATTTCATTTGGAGAACATGTTTTCTTTAAACCATGCAACTGCATGCTAATAGCATTGACCCAAGGGGACATGAACTCCTTTCTTGGACACGTGTTTTGTTTATTCTAGATTAACCTCCAGTCTTACCTTGTCTGTATTCCATAGGTGAGGCTACTCTTTATCCATCGGTTTGCCTGTGGTGCTTTGAGTAATCACATTTGAGTCACTCAGACTGTTTTTCTCCCTCTTCTTCTCTCTCCATCCCCGTTTCTTTGGTCCTTATCTATTTCTCCACCCTTAAAAGTAATACCCATCCTCTGATTCTGATCCTCCTGGGTTCTTTCCTCTTCCAATCAGGCCACTAGTGCTTCTTGTCTGTCATCTAATCTGGCAGAGGTGTTATCAAGCTAATGACAGACACAATTCCTTCTGCCTCTAATGACGAGTAAATAATACCGTCACATCAAAACCGTGCGTCAGATGAAAGCGAAGCAACGGTGCACATAAAAGCTGAGAGGAGGGCGATGCAGCTGTTTGTCAACTAAGGACAGGGTTGTCTGTCTATCTTTCTTATCTCTGCCTCTCTCCGTGACATGTTTGTTCTTCATGTGCCCGCCTCTGCCTCTGATGTCAGATGGAATGAAACCCGGGTGTTCGTCATTGTGATCCAGGAGACCGTCGGAGCACTCACCAGGGCCTCCCATGCACGCAATTACCATTTCAAAGCCATCTCCTTTTACCGTTATAATTCCATCTAAGGCGATTGTTAAATGAACATTCCTAACTGCTGACTAGGACAAAGATATTTTGAAAAAAAAGTATGCATCTGTAATGAAGTGGATAGAAGGTAGGGTTAGTGCGATCAAAGGTATGGTAATGCCTATGGTAAAAAGGATGGGAACTTGCAGGGCCTCTGGAATAAGGGAGTGCAGGGGAGAGACTCAGCAACTGAAAAGGACGTCTTCTGGGGAAGGGTGTGATGAGGAAAGCAGGTGGAGGGGGGGGCAGAAAAGGAGGAGATATTTATACAGCTTGTTTGCACCAGGGCTATAGATAGGCATGCTTCAGAAATCACCTGATGGCTACAACCCCCCCCCCCCCATTATGGAAAAGGCACCTGAGAGCTTTTTCCGCTCTTTTATTCTCCTTTGCTACCACGTCAAGCACTTTGAGCTCAGCTCAGATAAATCATTGATATTCCGCTCGACAAAAGCAGATAAAAGTGAAACAATGTTGTTAGGGAAGAGTTCTGATGCCGTTAAAGTGGTGACCGTGCTTTAAAAACTGTAGACCTTAATGAGAAATCCTGGTGCTTTCAAAAGTTTGACAAGAACTAGCAAGTGATTTAGGCACAGACTGTTAACATTTATAGTCTCATCCTCCTCACCTCTTGTCCTATAATACCAATAAAGTTTGGTCACCTCCTCACTTTCTTCCTTCATTTTCTTTCTCTGTGTGTGAGCTTTTGTCTCTCCTGCTATTATTTTCTCAATTTCTATCACTTATTTATAGCAGGCAGACGGATGAGGTAGGACTGAGGCTACAGAGCGAAATATTGAAGGTCATGAAACATTGACAACGGTCTCTGCAGTAAAAAAAAAATAGAAGTCTACATTAAAGATTGAACAAGTTGAATTCATCCATTGAAACAGGAGCTAACTTTGTGATTTATAGATTGAGAAACAATGAGAAGCGTAGCAAGCATTGTTCCAGCTCTCGATTCGTCTCTTATTTCGTTGATGCAAGGCTTGTTTAAATGTTCTCTGAGAAGGAGAAGTGTGTGAGATTATAGCCCCGGATTCACTTACTTATAGCCATAGTTAAGATTTTAACAGGTGTCACCACAGAGGAAAATAACCAATCACAAGTTAGCGCTCTAAGGCAATATCCACCACCTCTACATCCAAGGTTTTATAATCTCTGACGTGACAATTGGAAGGCCTTTCATCTCTCTCAGCTGGAGTTATTCTGAGTCAACAAACACAATCTGTTTCTCTTCTCCTTCATCTCCTTCATTCTTCTTTCATTTTTTCCCCACATCTACAATTAATGCATTTATTTCAAGGCTTCCTCTTGTTCTTCAAAGACACTCACCGGGGACACAGCTGTCGCTCCAACCATCAAAGTCCTCCTGCACTACCACGTCTGCCCTATACCTCGTTTTTACTCTCTCCTTCCTTTTCTGCCCACGTAGAGCTTTGAGTTTTATTTTTGCCCTGACAATGAACCAATGACAGCTTGTAAAGTCATCACCTCTGTCCTCCTGTGTTCCCCTTCATTTCTATCTATCCTAAAAAATAAAAGATACATTTGTGAATAGATATGACACAAAATTCAGATGCCAAATAGGCAAGGCCAGTTTCTCTACTTTCCCGCTCTCCATTTTGTCTCACTGTCTGCAATCGTCCTTTTATCTTCCCCTCCGGATGCTGGCTGAGTGATCCAGGTGCACATGGCAAACACTCATTCATCTCCGAGTTATCATTTCAGCCATGATACCTGACTCTCCAGCGCCACGCCGCTCTCCAGAGCAGGGCACTTCGGGATATGACTAATGCTTTCTCCAAGCGTTGTGATTTGTCTAATCTGCCCTGCCTTCTGGGACGTGAGTAAGACTTCCTTGAATGTTTCCTGAGCTCGCCCACAGCTGGTTTCCACCTGGTTGGCTGACTGATATCTCCCATTCTGCTTTATATACATTTATCATATTTTGCACGTGGTTTCCCTCTGAATCTCTCTTGCTTTATCGCTTGAAACACCGATGCAGAGGCACCCGTGTACACAGCTGCCGAGATACGGAATGAAAAGGTAGTTTGAGGAAAGTTGAGAGGAACATAATGCATTGCACCTGGTAGGAGCAGCACATCATTATCACAAACAACCAAGGCTGTTGTTCACGCAGCATGTTTATATCCCGTTAGTTGTATAATAGTCCTTTCTTTTAAGCTTGTTATTTCCAAATAAAGAATACATTAAACTTCCAGGTACAAATGTTTTTCTCCGAGGAGATCTCTTTTTTAATTCACCCAAATATAGCTGCTTAAACATGTTTTCCTTCAGGCTTATTTAGTTAATCAGGGAAAAGAAATTCTATCGTCAAGAGGGATTACTTTATGTACTTGGAAGTGTTTGAAAGTTTAAATTCCATGAACACACACACACATTGGTAAACACACATGAATGAATGGACTCCAGTGCAATAGCTTTGAAATAAATATGACATATGTTTTATTATCTCGTATTTCTGGTAACTGTGACCTGACCCGGGACCTCACTTGTTTTGTCTTAATCAGCTCCAAGCCGACTGTTTGTGCTCTGAATCTGAAGAACCACTAAGATTATGCAAAATGTATCAATAACGTGGAAAAAAAACATGTTGTTCTAAAATTCACTGTTGTACAATTGCGTGATTTCAACATTGGGAAAAATATGAGACTTGCAGAGTTGATTGTATAGATGAGAAGATGCCAAATACCTGTCTGCAAGGTAACAACTGTTTCTTTTCTGCTTTGGAAACTTGAACATTGAAACAAATAAAGAAATACAATTAAGTTTAGTTTCTCTCACACGTTCTAATAAAAGTAATTGCAAGTGTAATACTGATGCTATTACAAACCAGTCTTGTTGCACCAGCTACTTGTATCTGATTATTGGGCAATGTTCAGCTCCAGTATCTAGTACCCCGATAGTTCCCAGGCCATTGGAAGGTCCTGTTTTAGTAAAGCACAGATATTTGGGGGGGAACAACACTGCAGCAAGGTTTTTGTTCCAGAGTTCCCTAAACTGTTCTGAGTAAATGGATTGCTTATATACAGCACTTTTCCAATCTCTTAACAACACATGTCATTCACCCATTCACACACATTCATCATACAGAGTCAGAGGCTACCATACAAGGTGTACATCAGCTTGTCAGTAGTGATAACCATTCCACATTCCGGGAGCAATTTGGGGTTCAGTATCTTGCCCAAGGACACTTCTACATTCTGACTGCAGGGACTGGGGATCGAATCACCGACCTTCCAACCGGTGGAAGACCACTCTACCTCCTGAGCCACAGCTGCCCGTAAAGAAAGTGTAAAAAGAGTAACTGATTTTTGGTATTATTATTATTATTTGGTATTTGGATATAGGTGTTCCTATTTGTACTTTATGTAACTGTTATTTCATGTCTTTCTTTCACCCTTTACCGTACCTTTTATTGTCTCCCAGGACATACTCTCACTCATTAACTGACTATTAATGAGTTGCACTGTGGTATTGTATACATTTGCTGTGTCATCTGTTTGCAGCCGTTTGTTTGCTTGTGCATACAAGAAAGGTCAGAGAAAATGAACTGTGGCGTCCCCACAGGGAATTTGGGCATCCTATGCACACACACACACACACACACACACACACACACACACACACACACACACACACACACACACACACACACACAGCCTATAAATGCATCTATACCTGTGTGTAATCATGTATAAAAATCTCTGAAACGCCCTCACCTTGACCCGAATAATCAGATCTGAATTTACGCCACTCAGCCCAGCTTTTTTGAGGTACAAGCCTCTGCACTGCAGCAACACCATATTGCTACAGCGCTAAAAGCTTTACGTTGTCTTGTTGCTAAAAGTCAGCGGGGAAGAACACGCAGATGTGAGACACCATTGGGACTTGGAGAGAAATGTATCCCTGTAACAGTTTGAAGCCATGAAATATTGAGTGTGATGGTATCAAACAACTGCAGAGAAATACAGGTCTCAGGACAGAACTGCAACAACTCATAAAGAGATGGGATGGTTCAGTTTTGATAATATCTCCGATCGAGTGCGGAAGAGGCAATAAGGTTGACAGATAGGGATGATATCTGTATCTCGCATCGACCCTCTCAGATGCAATCCCGAGGCTTGCACTTAATGTTTTTTTCTTTTTTATTGTTATTTTTAAACACCCTTATTTAATCATCCCCCTGCCAAATAGTTAAATACAAGTTTGAGTGTATGAGTTATGAATGTAAATATTAACCAGAAGCGTGGCTATAATGAACATTCCACAATGTTGCTTAAACCTTTACGCTACATGGGTATTTTCCCGTAACCTGCGGGGTCTGATTTCAGTTTTGTGCTCGTGTTGAGTGATTACCCTGTTGTAGCTTGACCACTCCTACTCACACTAGCTTGCAGGTATAGCAGCATTTAATCCATCAAACTTTTCCATTTTCCATTTTTTTATTTTTCCATGAATCCCTGTTATTGCTTTGGGAGCTGGAGCTGGGATTGCATTGGTTTGAATTATAACCTTTTGTACATCTCGTCTGGTTATACAGTGAGAGCTCATCATAATACTCACATGGTAAATTATGTCTCTGCCGAAAGTGACTGTTGGGATCTGTGGGACACATATTATTATTCTTTATTAAAAAATATGATCAGCTTTTCCTTATAATATTTTATTAGTTGTGTGATGAAATGAAATTGTATTTTAAACTAAAGCAATACAAGGAAATAATGTATTATTCATTGTGTGTGTTTCTGCTACTTTGCTTGTGTGTGTGCATACCGTAGATGTTTTGGCTTCTGTCAATGCAAATGGCACATACAGTACCCGGGCTGCACGTCTTGAAGCACCTTTGTGCCTCTGCGTCTGTATGTGTGTGTGTGTGTGTGTGTGTGTGTGTGTGTGTGTGTGTGTGCTGTCCGTCTGTCTTTCTCAGTGTGCTGTAAGTGCTGAAAAGTAAGTGAACCCTCCTCTGATAAGTCCCAGTGCAACATTGTTTTTTGCCCTGCCTTGAGGCACCTTGTTCTCTCACTTACTCTTTTACCAGGCTTCCGCCAAACACACACACACACACACACACACACACACACACACACACACACACACACACACAGAGACACACACACACACACACGCCTGGGTACCTCTCTGTGTCCCTTTACTGTCATCCCCTGCCCACACTTCTAAACAGAACAAAACAACACAAACTTTTACCCTCCACGCTGTGCCGACTGTTAAAGCTACAGGGAGCCCCCTGACCTCTTGCCAGCTCGCTCCATCTTCCCACCTCTGAACTGCAGCAGAAGGGCGCGGTCACCTGTTCCCCGAGGCCAACACACTTTCGCACCCAGCAACACGCACACAATCAGACCTGCACGCAAACAAGTCAATAAGTCTCGCTTGTGTTCAGTATGGTGGAACTGGAAGCTGCCAAAATGCCATTGAGTCTCTTATGACCACCTCCACCTGACCTGACTTGAGATAATACCTGACCTCAATATTTAACTGCATTGCTTCATAGCACAAACAGGATTCCTTTTGTGTGACAACATAATAGGAGAAAACTGTTCAGGATAAAAAAGGAAAAGCAACCGGGCCTTTACATTTATGCCATTTTCATCACATGCGAGTTGAATCTGTTGCTCCAAACCAAACCCTTTGCGGGGTGGTGGGTGAAATGTCACAGCTGAAAATGCAGATCAAGGGTGCGCGGCCATTTTGGCATAAAATTGCATTTGTTGTTATCGCAGTGTCGTTGCTTTAGTTAGCCGAGCAACACATCAATCTATCTCCAAAATCATTTTATCATGTTCATTTTTATTTTTTTCACAACGTTTTGTGAAAGTAGTGCAATTTTAAATCCAACTGTGAACAGTGTACTGTATAAAATACTCTATATTAAGTAAGCCTATGTGTGTCGTCTTTAATCTACATGGGTCAAATGGAGTGTGTAGCATAATTAATTAATAATATCAAACTTTTGACACAGGATCAGCCTCTAATAAAATAGGTACATGACTCACCGTGCTGCTCTTTGCACCAGAGTTGATAACTGTTCCACACACATTATACATTCATACAGTAAATTAATTTTGAATAGCAGCATTCTCATGCTTGAGAATCACACTAAGCTCAATGATTTACTCTGGGTTATTATTGTCTGTCACGACAGGGGGGGGTCATTACTCCTGATTGCTCTGATACTATTGTCAAATAACTGCACATCATTAAGCACACAGCCTGTAGTCGTGTTTGTTTTTGTGTCAAAGGATTCATTTGTTGGTTGTTTTCATCTCATTTTATGTTTTTGTCTGAATTTTGTATGTAGAGTGATGTAATACGTTTTACATGATCTTTTTTTTTTTGACTGAAAAAAGGAAATAAATCAAATAGAAAATAAATACAATGATCTGCACACATGTGGAACTGGGCTCTTAAGAATTCTTAAGAAAACATCAGCACAGATGTATAAACGAAGCATACAGTCGTGCATATGCCAGTCATCACATACACTGGTATTCATAAAAGACAGAATGTGTGTATCTCATGCATTCTTAAGACCATGCGTACACACAGTTTTCCAAACAGAGCTGCAGGTGATTTGACGAGGTGGACATGAAATATGAAACGTTAAAGTAAAACAGTTTTGCCCAATTTCACTGACTGTGTTATTGCTTTTGCAGTCTACACAGCGTTCTGTAAAAATATCAATTAGAGACGCATTTATAAACTTCATTTTAATTTGTTCTCATGAGTGATGAATTTTATCATTTTCAATTTGCATTTGAGCCATCGTTTCCCAGTGTCACTGATCTTTTAATTTTATCCTGAATTATGAAGCACTTTGTAAAAATCTATTTCAATATAAGCGCTATAAATTAACCATTGATCATCTTTCTGACATTTAATAATGATGGCTGAGATATCACTGTGATAATGTTCTACAGATATATGTGATGGATTAGGGGCAGGGGCGTTAATAATAGCCACAGGCGTGCGGAACGGTCATGCGTAATGACTGCTGCTCTGGTGCTTTTAGCGTCTTGGCGGATGTCACCCATGTGACACATTTGTTTAAATTGCACTTATTTGCAGTTATTCTCAGATACAGCTCTAATGAATGATGGAGGTGGCACAGGATAAGCAAACATATGTTCAAGGTGCATTTCTGGCTAACTGTGGGCGAGAAAATTACTTTTTTAAAACTGAGAAAAATAATGCACATGCAATTATTCTGTCTTTGTCTGTTTTAGTCGTTTTAGTTTTAGTCTGGCCCCTGCACTGCATTGATAAAGAAAAACAGGATTTACCATAGCATACAGCGACCTGTTTGCCTCAACATAACACTTCCTGTCGGGGAAGTGTTTGCTAGACAAAGACTATGCAGTGTTCCCCATTAAAGATTCCAAATATTGAGGTTAAAAGTCCCAGCAGTGCAGGGGAGAAGCCGAGGAGAATACAAGCTGTTTGTTTGTCAGGGAGCTCATCAGGCACAAACAGCGGAGACAGAGGATCTCACTGGGCCCTTCAATGCAGATCACAGAGTGTAAGGAAGAGAGTCAGAGCGAGACACATATTCTTTTACAGTGCAGAAGTGTAAATGCAGCACCATGTTTCCTTTTAACCTGGCTCTGTTAAACAGGTTGTAATCACATAGTAGAGATGATCATAGCATAATCTTACTTTCTCAACAAAAGCTTTTAGCATTTTAGCTTTTTATTGATCGTAGAGGCTGGAAACATGGGAGAGAAGAAAGACATAATAATTACTTCATTTGTACAGCACATTCATGCAAAGATGCAGTGTAATACAAACAGAATAAGATCAGATGAAAACAAACGATAACAAGCCAAAGTAATAGAAACGGTTTGATCACAATACAACAAAACATTAACAATGATACCAGTGGAGCTACCCCGACGGCAAAAATAAAAAGATAGTTATTTTATTTCTTTAAAGACAGAAAGGCAGAGGAAGATCAGAGGGTTGTTGTTGGGACATACTGTAAAACATAGGTCTTCAACAGGGGTCCGCGACCCCCAGGGGGTCCGCGGAGGCACTGCAGGGGGGGATCGCAAAATTGTTTGTAGATAAAGCAATAAAAATAGAAAAGTTACATTTTTATTACAATTTGTTTTTGGTTGCTTTGCTCATTCACATCCCCTCCTCTGCTGTACTTTGCGAAGGGTGGCGACACACACCTACAGTCAGAGACACAGTGGAGGAAAGGAGAGGGGTGAACTAAAATAAATTTGTGCCACGGACCTCTTCAAGCCTCTTCTGTACAATATATACAGTAGGGGGTCCCTGCACCACGCTACACCAGTTTGGGGGTCCTTGGCCTGAAAAACGTTGAAGGCCCCTGCTGTAAAAGATAAGGTCCCTGTCAGAATTGAGCCTGGAATGTTAAGATTACATGATACACATCTTAGAACACTAGGACACAGTGATGTGTACCAAGTCTTGGTATTTACCAGCGATCATGAGTCTAATAAAAAGTGTCAAATGCGCGTTTATAATTTCCCATCATACATCATCTGTGAAAGATGTAACGAAGAGAGATTAAAAGACTTGATGCGTCCCCACCCTGTGAGGCAGATCATCTGGAGGTAATTCGTTGTCCTTTTTAATTCAGCAGTATATCCCTTATGGGCCGTTATTTGGATGCAAATCCGACACAACAAAGTACTCTTGGCGAAGACTTTTGGCGAGCAACTGTGATGAACAATGAACAAAGTGTAAAGTGCTGAGCCATGTTTTTTCGGATCCTAATTGGGGAGGCGCACAGTGACAAAGCTGAGTGAGCGACGTTACTTACTCTTACTGAATTGAATCTTTGAGTACAAAAAAGGGTTTGTACAAATTGTTAAATAAGCTATATAGTCTTTCCCCCGGAGAAATCTGTTCTGGGTAACCGTCTTTAAAGCTCCTATTTAGATGCAGGTATAATAAGGTGTTATATTAACAGAGAGAAATACAAATATAATTAACAAACTCACACACCTAGTAAGAGATGAAAGCTCGCTGACTAAGAAGATAGGTCACTTGTAATATTGGAGTGATTCATGACTTTGTGGTACAGTCGGAGACAGTTATAATTCCTCTCTGTAGCCTTTTCATAAAGCTCAATATTGAAATATAGCCTCTCACCAACAAGCACGGTTGGCATTATTTACCTTACTCGAGGTTGTTTACTCCTGCCCAATTCTCCGCCCCTCTCGTCACTGCGTTTCTCTCCATCCTTATTTCATTTTCTCTCCTCCTGGTGATTTACCTCGCAGACCTCTATTTATCCACCACTAACAAATTGGGTTATCACGCTCCACCACTCTCCTATTCCTTCTCTCCCTAGTCTACCCTTTACCTGCCTTCTGTTTCTCCTCTCACCGCCCCCTCATCCTTCGCTCCGTGTCCACCAACCCCCCCAAGCCTTGGCAGCTGACTTATGACATGCTATGTCAAAGTGAGAGATGATGTCTGCCATAGAGGATATGTGTGTGGTTTAGACAGTGTTTGTGTTGAGAGGTTCTGTATGAGTGGGCATACTGTATGTGTGTGGACGAATCGTGCTCCTGCCTTGTTGTTCTGCATCACTGCTGCCTCCTCTGGCTGTGACTGTATGACAGGTGGCTGTTCTATGACAGGTTAAGGACATGTGTGTTTGTCTGTAACTTATCCAATAATAGACTTTGAGATGTCAGATATTAAACATATCAGCAGTAACCTCATAGCATTCAAATACTGGAAGCAAATATATGGTGTCTCTGATACTGTGTGGTAAAATATTGATGTGGTGTGTATTGCTGTGTGTGTGTGCGTGTGTGTGTGTGTATGTGTGTGTGTGTGTGTGTGTGTGTGTGTGTGTGTGTGTGTGTGTGTGTGTGTGTGTGTGTATGCAAATCTGGACAACCAGTTGTATTCATGCAGGGCTTCACAAACTAATGTGGGCTTGACATTTAAACTTGGGTGACAGAGTGGGTATGAAAGGCCAACAGCAGCCTTTCTGCAAAGTGTACCAAGCTTTAACTACAGATAAAGGCTTTCTCAAGTAGCCTTAAAGTCAAGAGTCACTCCAGTACATAATATGTAGAAATATGAAGTGAACCCATCTCTTAACCACCCTCCTTGTTGGAACTGTTGGTTCTATGAGCATAACAGTAACACTCCTTTGTAATGCGAAAGTTAAGGATTTTAGGCTAAATACGTTTTGCGTATCTTTTTCTTTAAATTTACATTTAAATACAATAAATAGACCTGTTGTTGGAAATCTGGTTGCTGTTCAAAGCTGGTGGATTGTCACTAAACTGAGAATAGCTGGTCCACCTTAAAGGTCAGCTCACCTTAAGTGATCCTTGGTGCTAAATTCGGGGCTAACCCCTTTCTCTTTAATCAGCAGGTGGCCAGCAAGACACAGTAACTTGGCTTGGCTCTTGAGTTGTAGCATTTATTCACCGACACATAAACTGTACACAGTGCACTGATTCACACAGCTATACTGGTATTGCTACTGTCAGGTAAATTAATCCATATTGGAAAGACTATCGTATGTATTTGTTTACCTCAATCAATATATATATATCTACACTACGAATATGTTTCTCTGCAATTATGTATTTTCTGCACTGAGTGTATTACAAACATAATAGGGGCACTTTCCCTTTAAGAAAATGGGTCAACAAACCATTACTTCCTGACTGCTGACGGAGGATCGTGTTGGCGCCAAACTGGGACCAATGAGGAGAAGGTCAACGCCTACTCCTTGTATTAGATGCGATGATTTCAAATGTTTCGGGACACACCTGGAGCGGAGCCGTGAGACCGCAACGATGGGGCTTTTTGAGCCATGCGGTCTATGGAAACGGCGACGCGAAATGTGTCCTCAGCTGAGAATATTTTCTTTGTTTGACTTATTGCGTTAAATAAATATATAGATTACATCAGGAGATTGCTGTTTTGATTCGACATTCAAGCGCCGAGTTCTTCAGCTTTTTCCTACCCTTTAATTGGCTTCCCTGGGTGGGCATCCCGAAAGGAGAAGTGAAGAACGATCGCCGAGCATCGTTGACTGGTATTCATTGCACGTGCAAAAGATCAGGTGAGAGTGAACACCGGTTGAAACAAATATTCACTGCAGGTAGACTAGGAAAACTTATTAATGAATGCCAGCAACAATGTTCGACGGTCATAGCTAATACAACTGCTGTTAAACGATAAAAAGCAATCCTGAATGTTGAAATACAAGTGATAAGAGCAAGCATCGAAAATATTATTTGTGTTAACGATATTTATTAAAAGCCTATGGAGGGTTCCAGCGTAGTCTGGTTAGGGCCTCGTGCTCATATTAATCAAACAAATCCCAGAGTGGGTGTCCGGTCTGGTACCGGATAAAGCTTATGGTAAGCTTGCATTGATATAGTTTAATACGAAAACACCTAAGGAAGGTAGCTAAGAAAGCTTAGTTAGTTTAATGTTAAATAAGTCCTTTGGAAGGCAGATAGGTATAGTTTAATTCAAAGACTTAAGGGAAGCGTGGCTTAGAAGCTAGTGTTGTTTACCAAAGGAGGATAGTGATTATAATCCTGAATTACGTGAGAACCGATGACGATCGCCTCATAGTCTCAGATGTTGTATATCATCTCCTTTGTGGCAAGCATAGTGTAAAACATGTTAAGATTTGTTGTATTGTTGTATTGTTGTGAGTAAAGTGTGACTAAAGCAGGCCTAAGGCGAGGCTAAGCTAGCGTTGATATTTAGCTAATGCATTGGAGTTTGTAGAACGGGTGAAAACTGTTCAAACTGACTGGGGGACGGTTGTGAAATCAAAGAGAACCGTGGAGTGTATGTGAAGTAGTTTTAAGTTGGAAAAACGTGAAAGAAGGAGACGTTTTTGTGAAAGGCCTCAGAGATTAGGACCAGCTAACGGTGGCCACGTGATGCTGGGTCGCTAATTCCGCCTACTTGAGGTTACGAGGCATGTGAAAGTAAATTGTGATAAACTAAACCTTGAGTCTTATGCTGGAGCATTTTGGGTGGAAATAAAATGCATAAGTGATGTAGTGACCGAGTGATTAAAACCAAAAATGCGAGTTTTCTCCAAACTGGAAGGAGAGAAAATTTAGAACAAAGAAACCTCCATTTTCTATCCTTCTTCATCCGGGGGGAATTTAAAAAACCCACATCCGGTTGATAGCTAAATGCCTCTGGTGGACAAAATTGAGACTACAACTAAAAGTTTCTAGAAACTTTACAAAATTTAAACACCTCCACCTATAGGACGGCAATTAAAGCGCACCTAAATTTAAAACCGTGCACCAGCAGACAAATTGGTAAATTACAATTAAAATCCAATTGAATTGAGGAAAGCTAAAGAGAAGAAAAAGGTGAAACCAGAACCCCAGACTGTAGACCGGACGTGAGAAAAAGGACTGACAAGAGAACATGACTCCCCAGCAACGGGGATCCACACTTCCGGAACCAGGTTGTATATCTGCATTCACACACACTATTATAGTCAATTAAAGGAGGAAAACTGTCTCTTATGTTTTTGAGAAAACATGTTTAATAAGTGTGTGGATGACAGATATGTAGACTTTTTGTGTAATTCTGGAGCAGACAGAAATGATTAGAACAGAACAGAGCCGCAAAATACTCAGAATAAAGAGCGTAAAATAAAAACAATCAGCTAATGATAGATTAGGTTCAGAATAATAAATAATAATAAAAGACTTTAGTATCAGGCCATATTAGAGATGGTATCTGTCTAAGCAAGAAGTGTCAGCATAACCCATTTAACACACACGGTCACGGAAAAGGCCGGCGTGATTCCCTCTTGGATGGCTGTCCGTTCCCACCTCTCCCAAAAATATTCAAACCTCATGACATTTTGTGAAAGACTATAATCGTCGACAGACGAATAGTAGGGAGATAGAATCTTCTGAGAGTTTAGTCTAAACAGTGTAGGGAGCTAGAAGCTCCTGAGGGTCCGATCGTAAATGTCATGAGGAAGAAATATGGTGAAGAGAGTTTGTAAGATAATAGGGAATGAAACAGCTGACAAATTATTTAAGAAAATAAAGTTTTGGTAAACTCATCTGTTTTAGAAATACCAGACTATAAGAAGCCTTTTATTTAAACAGCAGACTTCATGACATTAGTATTAACACAGAACCATGGAGATAAGAGTAGACCAGTGGTTCACTACTCTTCACAACTAGACCCAGTAGATAAGGCGATGCCTGACTGCTCATGAGCAGTAACTGCAGCTTCAATGGCAGGTCAGGCCTCTGCATCAAGTGTTATTCAGGCCATTGACTTTAACAGTGACACATGCAGTGTCAGTTTCGTTTTCACAACCGCATCTGACTATAGAATAATGTACAACTTTGATCCATCTACATTATTTCCAACAGCTGAGGACGGAGAATCACATGACTAAACGACAGAGACGGACAAGGAACTTCACCAAGACCAGACTTGACTGACGTTCCCTAAGAGGAACCAGAGATAGAAATGTTTGTTAACGGATCATGTAAAGTAACCTAGAGGATCCAAATGTGACAAGATTTCTGTAGTGACACAGACCGACGTATTAAAAGCAGAAGCTCTACCCAATCATCTGTCAGCAGAGCAGCAGAACTGATAGCATTGACAGAGACATGCAGATTAAAGAAAGACAAAGTTGTAAATATCTACACACACAGTGACTATGCATGTTCAACATGTGTTTGCTCAACAAGTACAGCATACAGGTATGGTAACATTGACTAACAAACATATTACTCACTCTAATAGAAGACTTATTGAAGGCAGTACAGCTACCAAAGTATATTGCTTTATATAAAGGCACAACACATATGATAAGAACTGATCCAGTTTCAGTAGACAACAATATGTAAATGAGAAGACAAACACGCCAGAACACAAGACAGAGATATTGAAAGAGATGCAGCTATAAAGTAAGAACAAGCCGTTTGGACTAAGAATAATTACATACGAGACAGAGACGACTGACGAAAGAACACTTGACCAGAGAAGAACTCAGTACGACCAAGAGCATGTATAAATGTGTGTATTGAGACACGGTATTTGACCATGTCTCAAAAGGGGGAGTATTATATTGAGTATTATATTAATAAGAGTATATTCATAGCATTTGATTCAAAGGCCGAATGCCGAGAAACGGATATTCTGAACTAAATAAATATGAAGGAAATAAATATAGTTTAACGATTATAGACGTGTATAAAATGAGCTGAAGTATTTCCAACACATACAGTAGACACTATGACAGTAGCTAAAGTGTTTACAGCTAAATGAACTGTAAAATAAGGTAATGTGTGTAAAGGATGATGATAATAATAATGATGATAATAAGCTTTATGTAAGAATTGCAGGTCAAAGTACTTGCACTGCAAAAACATAAAACATTAGACAGAATAAGAACATTTAGGGTACAATAATCAGTGTTGACGTAAATAAGTGTGAAAGACTAATGGTATAAAAGAACACTGGAAATCATGCCAAGTTTCCCTATCTGTGCCGGGAAAACTATCAGAGCCATATTTAGAAATATACCACCATTTGGAAAGGAAGAAGAGGGAGAGAAAAATATATCCTGGTGACACATAAATATATCACCACTCCTGTGAGAGACACTGACTCCATAAAGCAGAAACTGGACCTCTTCGTGGTGAAGTCTGACTACACAGGGAGGTGGTACCCATAGCGGCGCTTGTCTCACCATCAGTGAAGATTCAACAACCCGAAGTTTTAGAAGGGGACTGTGAAATGGGGGTCAGAGTCATCACAGGAGGGTGAGTATAGCCCTGTACACCTGAGACTGCACAACCACATCAAATTTGATTTCTGTGACGTAATAACCTGTCCCTCTCCCTTAACAAGATGCAGAACAGATCAGGTGGGCAGAGGAGCACATCTGCCACGGAGAGGAGTGACATGTAAGAAAATAAATGATTGTGATCCACTATTCCTCACCATCGTTTCATCGCATCCCAGAGATTAGAGACTGTTTTAGGCAGCTGAGGTTTTAGGAGCAGGTCCACAAGGACACTTTAGGATAAAGGTAGAAAACAAGAAGACTGCAATCTCAAAGCAGTCAGTAGGAAAGGATATCAAGTTACTACAGTAAGAAATAGAATAGCAGGGAGACAGGATATGTGGAGAAGAATATGTGGCTTGACTGCAAACTGTATACCACTAGCTCAGTAAATATAGTGTGTGTGTGTGTGTGTGTATACCAGTCAGGCCCCTCCTTGCTTTAAGCCCAGTCCCAGTACTACTTGGACCAATAACAGAGTAAACCTGTCTGTTAACAATGATGCACAGTGTAACAGAACCACTCAGCCCAATTTGCAAAAATCTCATTAAGAGATTTCCAACTCACAGAACCAATAGCACAAGACAAAAATATGTGCATTGATGACACTGGTCGAGTGTTTCTATGTTTGGCCCACAACAGGTCAAACTCTTGTGAGCTTGAACTCGGCTGAAGAGAAACACAGCACCTGGGGAGAGCTTCAGCTCCACAGCATACAAGAGATGCAGTAGGAGTCCCCCGGGGAGTGCCAGAGATCAAATTGGAGCAGGTTTTGACTCATTGTTTTTATGATGGGCAACTACTAATAAGAATGTGGACTAATTACATTCATTGCATCTAACAGAGGTTTATTAATTATTACAAGGGATGCCGTTAAGGGACAAGCTGAACAACAAGCAGCTTCCAGCTTATTGACATGATAGAATGTCTTTAGACATGTTCCTAGCAGAGAAAGGAGGTGTGTGTGCCGTGTTTGGATCATCCTGTTGCACAATTATATCAAATAATACTGTTTCAGAGAGATCAGTTACTAGAGCCTTACAAAGATTGACAACATTATATAAAGAATTAGCAGAGAATTCAGGGGTAGAGAATTAGTCTGGTGATGCTATGGAAAGACGGTCCGGGAGATGGAGAGTTCTCATGTCACTGGTATCTTCAGCATTAATAGCTATATCAATATTAATTTGTACATTATCTCCACCGATTTATATTTTGTAAATATTTATGCATTTTTTATATTCATGTACCAGCTAACCCAGAGCAAATTCTTTGTAGGTGAAAACCTACATGACAAGAAAGATTATTCTGATTCTAAATACTTACTGTATGTGGATGTTGTTATATACCATAAATTAGAAGCCGCATGACGAGATTGATTGATTCCACAATCACAAAACAAATGTACACGAGTATCAGCCCCTCTCCATAGATTTATGCAATTTGATAGAACTAGCCTGATTACAGAACGGAATTGCATTAGACATGGTGCTAGCTGAAAAAGGGGGTGTCTGCAAATTGTTTGGCTCTGTGTTGTACTTTCATCCCAAATAACACAGCCCCTGATGGATCCTTTACCAGAGCTTTGAAAGGACTTGACCGACTCAGCAAAGAGCCAGCATCAAACAGTGGGGTACTCATAGACTATGATATAGAGCAGGAACACGACAGCCAGGAAGATGATTTCGTGTGAATAACTCTACAAAGTGTTCTTTGCTGCCATACCGAAGCCACTGACTTTATTGTAGTTACAGTCTCTCAGTCGTATACAGATATTACAGTCTTATACAGACATTAAAAGTTTACTAATATTTACTGTCTTTTACTGGAAGTGTTTTTTATTATACTGAAGCTAATTGTCTTTATGCTGGAATAACAAATGAAGTTCTTTGGTTTTATACAGAAGGTACTTTTTATGACTGGAATAAAAACAAGTGCACTATGAATGTATTCTTGTATACCATATGCTGAATTTGTACACCACTCGGTGCCTTATATTTACTGGAGATTATACACACCATAAATGGTGTGTAAAGGGGGAATTGTCAGGTAAATTAATCCATATTGGAAAGACTATCGTATGTATTTGTTTACCTCAATCAATATATATATATCTACACTACGAATATGTTTCTCTGCAATTATGTATTTTCTGCACTGAGTGTATTACAAACATAATAGGGGCACTTTCCCTTTAAGAAAATGGGTCAACAAACCATTACTTCCTGACTGCTGACGGAGGATCGTGTTGGCGCCAAACTGGGACCAATGAGGAGAAGGTCAACGCCTACTCCTTGTATTAGATGCGATGATTTCAAATGTTTCGGGACACACCTGGAGCGGAGCCGTGAGACCGCAACGATGGGGCTTTTTGAGCCATGCGGTCTATGGAAACGGCGACGCGAAATGTGTCCTCAGCTGAGAATATTTTCTTTGTTTGACTTATTGCGTTAAATAAATATATAGATTACATCAGGAGATTGCTGTTTTGATTCGACATTCAAGCTCCGAGTTCTTCATCTTTTTCCTACCCTTTACTACTGACCAAGTCACCGTCACCCACTCGCTCCCCCTCTATCGACCACACATGCTAGCAACCTTCGCTAACGGCGCTCTTCAAAGTGATATCTATCGATGTTTCGATCCAGATTAATGGATCGTTACACCCATTTAAAGAGTTATCTTTTTCAAAATATGTAATTGGCCGCACTGTGTGGGTCCTTAAGCTTTATTAAATATGTTTAACATACTTATATTCTCATACAAAGTTGCTTATTGCATAACGCTACTAGCGGTCAAAAACTCTACAGTGTACCTTTAAGTAGCTACCTGTTGCTTAAAGGTTTGATTTTGCTTAGTAACTGCCTTTGTTAAAAAAATAAATAAAATATAACTGCAGAAAGTCCATGGATCAGCTTTGTGGGATAACCTGTGTAAAGAAGTTATTTTAAAATACTTGTCCTTTAGCCTCATGACCATGAGATGTGGCTGAAAGCTTCAGAAAACGATAGTAAGATGACCTTGAGACCTTGAGAGTGATTGAAAATTCTTTTTTTTACAAATGGCAAAAAAAAACAATTTGTGTGAAAAATAAAATAGACTTCATGGTTCACAGTTGATTGGGGCAGTAGCACCTCAATTCAGAGTTGTGCAGAGCTTTTGTCCTGAGGTACAAACTGTTTTTAGTGGGACAAGAACACCAAGAATCGGCGAGAGTTGTTCTGAATCAGTTTAAATGTCCTTCTGCCAAATGTGTGGTTTTGGAAAATGTTCACAGAAGTTTAGAGCTGCAATAGTTTGGTAAAAAAACATTGTGTTCTTTATAACCAAGACCATCTGTGGTATGACTTAAATGTTTTATAGATAACACATCACTCTTATGTGTTACTTACAAACGTATTGTGACATACCGCTATGAGTGTATCATATAACTCTCATAAACTTGTTATAATGGAGGTTAACACCTAAGATGGAATGAGACACTTGCAGGAGGGATGCAAGAAAACCATGTAAACACGTTACACTGTACTTTTCTTTACCATGTAGCAGCTACAGAAGCATATCGGATATTATCTGCAACTGATTTTCTGAGTAAATGTTGCTGTGGAGCATATCAATTGTGCGAAAGTACTATAAACGGCATACAAAGTGGAACTGGATGTTACCCTTACACGTCATACTTCGTTTTCTGCAAAACAGCAAAGCTACAGTATCTATTTATTTATTTGCTTTCTACAAAGCCGCCTAAAACCTGGTTGGTACAGACTACAAAGTCCTCACCCACCAATGTCCTGGGTTCAAGTGGGGGGCACCTGCTGGTTCAAAAACAGCTGGCAGCCATAGGTGGATTATGAGACAATGGGCCCCTAAAGACAGACATGCAAAAGGTCCCACCACCTGTCCTACATAGGAACAAGACACAAATACTTTTCTTTGTAGTGGTTCTGTTTCTCTTTGTGGTCATTTTGATTCACTTTGTAGTTGTTTTGAATGTCTTTGTGGTCATTTTGTGTCTCTTTGTAGTTGTTTTGAGTCTCTTTGTAGTCATTTAGTGTCTCTTTGTAGTCGCTTTGCCCCTTTTCATAGTCGTTGTTAGTCTCTTTGTTTTCTCTTTGTTGTTGTTTTACTCTCTTTGTAGTCTTTTGTGTCTCTTTGTTTTATGTTTCTTTTTTGTCATTTTTAGTATCTTCCTGGTTAGTATGTGTCTCTTTGAGTGACATTTTGTGGGTGAAGGCCAGTGAGGCCCCTGACACTTTGAGCCCCCGGGCTTGTGCAGTAATATATCCATGCTGGCAGAGTCCGGGAAGCTGGTGAGGGATCATGTGCTTGTCATTGCACTATCCTTTTGATAGATTGGGAAAAGGACATGATCCCTTTACGGCCTCGGTTTAACTGAAGTGTTCCCGGTTGGCAGTATTCATGGGGGGAAGCCGGTGAGGGATCATACCTTTGTCGCTGCACAAACAGATGGAGGTTGGACCTTAGGAGCACGTATGAATGGAGGACGAGAAATATGCTTGTGATATATTGTCTGACACATTCATGATGGAAGAATTAAGAATTAGCATACCTGCAAGTTTCCAAATTGCCAGTGAGATTTCATTGATGGCTTTTAAAGCATTGCCCCTGCTGTAGCACACGCATCTCAATCCCCGTGAGGGAGAGGCCAGCTTCATTACTTTGTGCCGGGCCCTTTTTTCTTCCAAAGTCAAGTTTGAAAAATACAGGTGATCGGCCTCACTCCATCAAAGCCTCCGCGCTTTCAGAACAGTCTGCCCGAGGAGAGATCAAGCATGCTGAATCAATACATTCTTTTAAGTTAGTTTGAGAAACTCACCTCTGTTGCCTCACGGTTTGCTGTAACCCGAACCTACACGCCTTTTATTCATGCACTGCGCTATCACAACTTACCCTGTTCTGTCTTTAAACGTGTCAAGATGAGTTATTAATCAAGTTTATTTATTGACTTCTGTTTGTATTAATTAAAAGATGTCTGCAATAATGCCACACAAGTGTTTCATATTAGCATGGAAACAATCTTTTACATTTTTTAATAGTAAACCTTCATTCATTTATAAATTGGGCCTGTGGATTTAAGTCGCTGGCTGTTAAAGCAGTTATGTGTTTATCACGTTTTGGCTCAGTAATCAGTCAGTCCATTAAGAATGAACAGATGTGTTTTACAGGCTCATAAAGTAAACTTCAAACAGAAAATCCAATTGGTTGACTGTTACTGGAACTGGAACCAATCTTATATTCTTCTACATCAAGTAAATGTTAAGAAAACATTGACTGCTTATTTACTGTTACATGCAATTAACCTTTCAGCAAGAATTGATGCATCCTAAAAACAGTTAAAAATACAACATGTATTGTGTTAAATCGGTGCTTTTGCTGCTGGCTGGAACATTTAGTTAATATTCGTTTGTCCATCACGGTTAAAAATGTTTTGCTCCACGAGCCCATTTGCTATAACTCCACTGCATTGCAGGCTGTAATAAAAGCGAAAGGGTATGTGAGGAAGAAAAGAAGCCACCTGCTGCCAGCTTTACTCTCCCATCTGCTGAACTTTACTTCTCAGGACCTCAGAGGTGTTTGCAGATATCTGTGTGGGCAAACAAAGCAGTTAATTACATATAATGATAATTACACATTCCCAAATGTTTGATTTCTTTCATCTTTCCTAATTTATTTGTCCTCGGTGCTGCTGAATATGCAGCATATTGAAGTTTAAAACCTTTTCATTCTTAATGAATGATAATAGATAGTGCAACATGAGGCTTTGACTTGGGCTATTGAATTTAATTAATTGAATGAACAAGAGTCAAGAGGTATGCTAATGGTGATTGATTGGTCTTTAAAAACCGAAAATGTGTTGAAGAAAAGGACTTTCCTGACAATAGTTGGTTTATTGGACTGAACTAATCTGACATGTGGCGTTAACTCTCCATATACTGTATGGCTGCTAATTTAACTGGCACAGAATGATTTAGGGACATTAATAATTGCACTTCAGGCAGGTATGTTAATGTTAAGTGGGTGTTCATGCGTCAGCTGCTGCTATTTCTGCGCAAAGACAGAAAATCAGGGAATGAACTGTCCCTCTTATTGTCTTTTGCCTGGACGACAGAGAAAACTAATTAGATGGGCAACTAATCATTTTTTTTCATTAAAAGCTGAAATTTCAGAGCATATCTGTGATTCACAGTCTGGGCTGAGATTGCTTCCACATGAGTCAACATGGCTGAGTGCTAAAAAAGAAAAAACTGATGTTTCCCCAACAACGGCGACCTGCCACCGTGAGTCGGGGCAGCGTTATAAGCGATAATATGTGTGCAGTGCGGAGCAGCAACCAGTGTTTTCCCTACCATTGTCTTGGCGGGGCGCTGCGCCCCCCCCGTGGGAACCCCGCGCCCCCCCTGAAATTCAAGGTGTTTTTTTTTTCACTTTTCACATTGAACAAGTGCTCTTCTATTAAATAAAGTAAACTTATGTTATTTATCTCATTTATGTGCACGTTTCAGTGATTACACCGTTGCTTTGCACATTCACTCCTCCGCTCTTTTGCGAAGGGCGAGGCTTCGCTCCCGACACACACACACACACACCTACAGTCAGAAACAGAGCGGAGGAACGGAGAGGAGGGAATTACAAATAAAACCTTGCCTCGCGCGCGTGACTTTATTCTCTGCTCAAGACGCCATCACTTCACTATATCTTTACATAGGAAATAGTTGCTATTGCTGCCATAGTACTTTTCTGAATGTTGTATATAACCTTTAAGGTTTTAAATGGTTATTATTCATTTAATCAATATTTCCATTTTATTTTAGAATTCAGGCATAAGTTGGCAAATTAGCTTATCAGTTCAAGGAATAGAATTAAACATTAAGAGAGTGCCGCTCTTCCAGTAAAGTACCCGCTTCTGGCCCCCTGGGGTCCTCCCGTAACGAGGGGTCTGAGTCTGACTGCCTCTTCACTATTTTTCACTCTAGGTTGAGGAATAAGATGCCTTTGTCAGGACAAACTAATGAGTTTTCTTCTTATCTGTTATATCTTCTCTTTAAAAGAAGTGACACAGAATCTAGCAAAAAATAATGGATAGCGTAAGATTTAAAAATATAATTGTACTTAAGGCAAGCATGTTGGATTGCTTAAATGCTTGTTTGATGCGACGACAACATTGACAGTCTAGATCTTCTACAAAGGTAGTTATTAAAAGATATGATCCTCCATAAAATATAACTATTTGGAATGAATTATTTCACTTTCACAGCACAAGGTCTAGCTTTAATTTTACCTTTAAAGCTGTGTAAAAAACATATCTCATATAAGATAAGTAATTATTTCAGAAATTGATTTTACAGCATGGTAACGGTAACACAACAGGGAAAAGGTGACCTTGCATGTGTGAGCATGCAGAAAATATTTTTCACAAACAATATAATTTTTCAGGCTCTGTCTGTAACATCACTTTAAAATAGCACTGTTCCCATCTATATAACAACAACAACAACAACAACAACAACATTAACACAAATATTCACAGATATTTTGACTACAAATAAAACAAATGTGGTACTGTTGAGTAAACAGATGGCAACCAGGCACAATGATGTTCACACTGATATGTAGCAGTACACAGATTCTCCTACATTTGCACCCCGCCAACACACACTTGCAACATAAAAAAAATTCTTACAGGCAGCCTCAGAGTCACCGAAAGCTGGGACTGATGATGCCTGTGGATTTACGTTCACATGTTTTACATAATCAGAGAGAGAGAGAGCGAGAGTGCGTGTGTATTTTGTTTTCTGAGTCTGAGTACAACAAAGCCGGAGAGTCCATGAGTCTCAGTGTGTTTGTGTCAGTGTGTGACGTCTGTTGTGGATATTTTGGGCTGCCAAGTAGGTCTCACGTGAGGGAGAAAAAGGGATGAAGTCGGAGAAGTCTGTACACTCCGCCTCACCCATCCATTAAAAGGTAAAAACCCACTGTCCTCTCCACATGCCAAGGGTAATAGGGGGCCAAATATGCCTCGGGCAGCCAGCTAAAGCTGCACACAAACATAATCACACACATACCTGCGGGGAGATTTGCACACGCAAGCAGCAGACTCCTAACAAGGGACACAATCTGGTCAGGGATCCCGGGAGGCACAGACAGACAGACAGACAGTAAAGGATGGAAAAGAAAGTGAAGGCAGAGAAGTATGGCACAATGCAAAACATCCTCTCCCTCTCAGTATACCAGCCTATATATACATATATCTATCTACTGTATCTATGTCTCTCTGTCTTAATATACGATGAGACAGATGGAAGGCAAATGTGAAGCTCAATCAAACACAGTGACATCAGCACTGCTGATGTTATCAGAAGCGACTCAGTGAAATGTGTCATTCAAAAAGACATGAAATTTAAATCACCACCCTGGAGCCATTTTTGCAGCAATTGCAGCAATCATCTTGTAAATGTGCCTGCCTCATTTTTGTAGCAATTGCAGACTCCTGAATGTATCATGTATCAGCCATGTAGTTAAATATCATCCTACAAAGCTGATACTGATATCTTTTCAGTTTGTTGAAGATGGCAATTTGAAGTCTGTATTTTTGTCGGGGGAAAAAAGCATCTCAGAAATTCTATTTTATTACATTCTGATCATGACTTTTCCGTTTTATTGTGTCTGCTGTTGTTTTATTTACACACTGTTTGTGTCAGGCAGGTTGCTACTTTGTGCCGCACTGAACGCTCGTCAATAACTGAATTGGTGTCGTTGCCTTTGTTGCATGATCTGCTTCAAATATCTGAGCAGACTTTGGCTGAAGAAACACATTTGAGTCTTTGTACTGTGTTTTGATTGGTTAAAACATGTCATTGCATGGTTTGTTGTGGCTGTAAAATGACATTATGTGTGCGCCAGTCAAGTGGAGTTCATGACCAGGCTTTGCAATGAAGTTTATATAATTTTAAAAATGATGTGAACATAAAATAACATATTATTGCTGGTTTTATGTCGACTGACATATTGCTTTTATTGTCCACAAAACCTCTCCATCACATTAGTAGTAAAGGACACAAACCAACATTCGGTCAAACATATGAACAACGTATGACTCCGCGAGGTCGTATAGACACTACAGGCGTGAGAGAGAAGTGTGTACCTCATTTTATTTCCCGTCGGCAGATGTTGTGACGACTATATTCAAGGAATGAACTGAAGGTTCCTCTATTGCCGTCGAACGCCAGACACACAGTCAATAAATCAATCGAAGCTAGGAAACTACGGCAGCTGTGTATAATTTATGGCTTATTGTCGGCTATGTGTCCTCTGCAGGGTTACATTTTATGTGCATCTGACTTTGCATTTGTTTGATACAACCTTGGTCAAATATTAAAGTCAGTCAACCAATGTGAGTGCTTGTAATTGCCCACTGTCACTTGATGAGTGTGTGCGAGTGTACGTGTGGCTTGCGTGCGCGTGGTGTTGGCGCCACCATCAAAGCCTTGAAGCATCCGTTCATTTGTGGCACAAGGATTTATGCAGTCGGTGCTGGTCATCAACCAAGGGACTTGCATGGAGAAACAGCGGTTATTGAATTTATTCATTCAATAAGACAGGGGCATCAACACCATCTTTCGACCGTAGATAACAGCCACACAACTGACTGCACACCAGTGACAAAGCACAACTCAGGTTTATGAAGCACTCTGGTCATTATTCATGCAGCTCGTTCATTGTGCCCTGTCTCTTCCAAATGTGTGTCTCGACCAGTGTTCCTGAAAATGTGTAATTACTTACAGTCACTAGATTTCATGATCTACATTTTTGTTTGGGTCAATTCAAGGCTTCAGTTGTACTATACGTAAAACATTTGTAAAAAAAAAATTATATATATATATACTCTATATATATTTATATAAAATTGAAAAATGTATTAAAATAGCCAATGTCCAAGAACATCAGGAGTTTCTGGATGTTGTTTGAGCCAATATTGGGACTTCAGTATGTTTTCTCGCACCATCCTCAGATATTGCAGCATACATAGTGATATTGCTCCGCATTGTCCCGGGACATTCCCCGTGGCTCGAGGGCATATAACATTTTGCCCACGTCTCCTGCATTGGGCTGGATTGAAACCTGTATTTACCTGTATTTCAAATCAGTTTTACGGATACCTTGTAGAGTTTTAGAGTTTCATGGTATCTGATGTCTTTTCAACTTGTAGAGATGCTTTAAGAGATATTGAAAGATGCCATTGTCCACTAAGGTAGCACTCTGGAGCTCGCTCGATGTAATAGTATTATTTTCTACCATGATATTGCAGAACTCTTGATCTTGTTGAGGTGTAGAAACTGCTGCTAGCAGAAAAAGGTAGTCAGTCCTATTGTAATTCACAAATATTAATATTACGTACCGTACTGTAATCTACTGTAGATATTTAGATATTTCTCGTACTGCACTTGGCGACTCTGCCATTGTAAGGCCATTGTTAATTACACGTTCCACAATTGTGGGCCGTGTTTCACCTGGGACAGCTCTATGTCCTTTTACTTTTCTGCATCTTACTTTATTCTGCCGTCTTCCCCTCACTACACCGCCACACATCCTTACTCCTATTTCTCAAACAGGCAGTGTTCTGTTCATTATTTACTTGGCCAGGTTCCTCCTTGTTCAGAAATTGTAGTGATTCTGTTGTGGTCAAGCTCTATAAAATATGTTTGGCAAAATCCATACTCATGAATAGCACCTTTCAGCTTACTTCACAGAATGTGTGATTGGTCGATGTAAGATGTGGAGAAACTCCACATTTGTTAGTGAAGTTCAAGTTTCACCTGACAGGCAATATACCAATTTTGCAGACATTACAAAAAACAATCTATATGACTTTAATGATATTCATGGTATGTATGGTTGACATATTTTGACATTTGGATGGACTATTGTGCATGTGATGACTTAATGTGATGAAATAATGAATACATGTTTTTGAGAGTACAGAAGTTGCATCAGTTTCGATCAGCAAGATATATTCAATTGGTAATTGGGCAATTTGTTTGAAATAATGAGAAATTCAAATCTGTCGTGAACATGTGCCCAGTGGTTTGGAGGTTTGCACATGTTATGAAAATACTCATCATCATTTCAGCAATGTGCCAAAGCAATAGAGAACAACTGTATACAGCTCAGTGTCTGTCCTTGCCTTAAGCCAGAGAGGTTAATATTTTAATCCCCACGACACTGAGACACAGGTTCACTTCCTGCTTCCCTCTCCTTTTGTTGACTCCTCGGATCCACCGGTGTGCATGACAAATAGGATCTAGTGTGTGTGTCACCGCCGCCTTAGCCAACCCATTAAAACTGAGCATGTCGTAAGAGTATTTGCAAATGTATGCATGCGCACACAATCCAAAGTGTTCACACTAATGTTGGAAGCATAACGCTCCTCCTCCACACGTCTTTGTTAATTACTCAAACATCTGGTTCTCATACTACTACGTGTCAAAATTATTGAAGTTTAGGACAGCCTTGCTCTATATGGAGGTAGAGTGGTCATTCACCAGTCGGAGGGTCGGTGGTTCAAACCCCGGCCCCTGCGGTCATCAGGTCCAAGTGTCCTTAGGCGAGATACCAAATCCCAAATTGCTCCCGCTGGCACGTGGTGTGTATGAATGTAGATTGCTCCTGATGAGCATGAGCATGTGTGTGAATGGGGGACTGATGTATTGTAAAGCGCTTTGAGTGGATGCAAAGATTGTAAAATAAATGCATCCCATTTACCAGTTCCTGTGTGACTTGTTTATGTTAACAGGCCTGGGACAGCTGTCATGTAAATGTGAGGAGGTGAGAGAAACCCTTATGGGTCAATTACCCGTAGTCATCAATTAAGAAACACTGCCTCACCGGGATGACATCATTCTGAGTGTGTGTGTGTGTGTAACACCTCGCAGAAGCTCCATCAAGTGGAAACCATCGTCTTCTTCAGTTGCCGAGCTTCTTTCTCAATCAATACGCGTTGCCTCTGCTGCTGTTTGACTCCAGGAGGTGTGAGCGGTTTGTCTTTGTTCCATCCAAGACTATAATTAATTTGGGAAAATGAAGTCAGCAGTGTATTGCGCTTCTTTTATTTGCCCACCTCAAATGAAAACAAAATCCAGACACTGCTGTTACCAATTCTGCCACCTACTTGGGACGAAACCAGCCACAAATCCCCAGTGGAAGAACATGAGGATAATATTTCATGGGCTGCTTGGCGAATGAAGATCATCGTGATGCCACAGGCGTCTACTCGGGATGAAAAATCCTGCTCCGTTTAAAATACAAGACGTTTGAGTAAAGAAAAGGGCATTGTCAGGTTTCTTCCACCTCACGCCTCCCTCCCTTCCTCTTCCCTGTTATGTTTTCTCACTTTTTCTGTGGCGACTGCTCGGCCGCACAGTATTAAGCTGACTTGACAGAGTATTCTCATTTGCAGTGGGGATACAGCTCCCTTTGACATTTCCCCCAAAGAATTGACTGCTTTGATGGTTTTTCTTCTACCCAAAGGCCTTTTTCCTATTCCCCGCAGCGAGTGAGTCATTGTCTTTCCAACATCTTCTATCCAATTTACTGCGGCCATGTGTTGCACACTATTGCAAGTCTCGATTTGGTCAAATTGGCACACACACACACACACACACACACACACACACACACACACACACACACACACACACACACACACTGTACATGCACACATTCAAATGCTTGGATTTACACACTCAAGTACGTACCCACACACAATCAGAGAAAAAGGTGTCATCTCGTCTTCATGAGTCTGTGAAGATCGAAGCCTGAAGGGAAATGAGTGTGAGTGGAATGTGAGACTTCAAGGACCCCTCTTTTCTCGTGAAGTAGATGTAGAAGGATAAGACTGTCACTGTCTCTCTGCACATCACTGACACTGTTGCTCCTATTATCCCAGAAAGACACAGGCTGCGTGACTGTTCCATCACGATGTTCTCAGCTTCATACTCTAACATGCACATGTTAGAAATATGTCACCGCATGTGATTACGATGATCTAATTGACATTTCGCCGGCACAATAACCTTTTGAGTGTCGTTATCTTGCCGCCATTATCCTTGTTTTTTCATCTCATTTAATTTTCATCAGTCACACAGTGTGTAACTGATTGGGTGTGGGCTGGAGCAAAATTCAAAGCAGCCAACTGTGGATGTTTTTGAGCTCGGAGGGAATGATAATTTATTTGTCGAGATGAATCAAAGTTTAGAAACAAGCAGCGCGATAGATACATCTCATGTAATGACACTTCTAAAGGGTGTTTTAGAGCGAACATTGTCTGTATAAGCAATTAGCCACTTGTGCTTCGCTGTTGTAAATTACTTTACATTACTGCTTCAAGTCGCAAATCACTTTTATAGAACTGTAACTACATATACCTGGCAAGCAGGTTTCATAAAATACACACAAAACCAAAAATGTAATAATTTTCTGAAACCAAATAATCTTTCTTTTGCAAGAAATCTAGTTCTTTAGCGTCATAGAAGGCTGGTTGCCAGGCAACACACAGACGCTGTGGAGCTTGATTAAAGATCGAGGTGATTATTCACATCTATCTGGATATTTTCATTAAAATGGCATTTATATAGCGCTTTTCCAATTTTATTCAAAGCAAACACAGGAGAGCATTCACACACATTCATACAGAGTCAGAGGCGACCATACAAGGTGCCACATGCTCATCAGTAGTGATACACATTCTCACACAACGTTGGCCATTGTGAGCCATTTGGGGACACTTGTATCCAAGGACACTTTGACATGTTGACCGCAGGGGCCGGGGATCGAATCGCTGACCCTCCGATGTCGAAACTGTTGAAGTAATGTCTCTCTGGACAGGTGCGGGCTCTCTAATACATTAGGAGGAAGAAAAAAAAAAAGGTCTCATCATGTTGCAGTTAGTATAGCTACACATGTATTTACCATCTGCAACTGTTATTATTAACAGGTAACGTTATTTCTCCAATGAAGCAACAGGACACGGCGGGTTCCTGCTGCTCAAACATAAATCTCTCTAGGCTCTCTTGTGTTTCTTCTCTCATTAATTTCAGCGTCTGTTTTCATTCTTTTTTGGCTTACTCTTCTTCTTCTCCTGATGGGTGGCAGAAAGTGGATGTCTGTGTGTGTGTGTGTGTGTGTGTGTGTGTGTGTGTGTGTGTGTGTGTGTGTGTGTGTGTGTGTGAGAGAGTTAATAACACGAGACAACTTTACCGCTAATTTCTTCTCAGGCTTTGATCTTCACAGCTGATCTGCTCAGAGCTCTCATCCAGGCACACATTACGCCTCTTTATATCAACAACGTAATATATTAGCATTTGGACTGAACTGAAACCTGGCAATGGCCATTTTTTTTACGTGGTACTATCCATGAGAGCATCAATGCTTGCACGTGGCATTTTAAAAGTTATTTCCTTCATCTACAGAAGAGCGAAGGAGAAATTGTATCTCCTGAGAAATTATTGTTATTCAGCTTCAAAGTCTACGCAAAGTGGAGATGGTGACCATCTGCATGCTCTGTATCAGGTGAAGGAGAACCACAGATGCACATCACAGATATCTCATTACAAATATCTCATTATTCAGTTGTAAAAAGCAAGAAACTCCCAGCAAGAAACATAAAGTCTAAAGGTAATTCAATCAAAACATGAAACCAGACACTAAATGTATTACTTGTTGAGTACCAAATGCCAGTTACAGTAAATTAGTCCACCTGGATCAGAGGAACATACACCGTATGCTGGTCAATGACTACAGTTCAGCACTTAACACCATTGTGCACTCCAACCTCGGGTTCACCAGCGCCCTCTGTGACTGGATCCTGAACTTCCTGACGGGCAGACCCCAGACACATCCTCCACTCTGACCCTTAACGCCGGAGCCCCTCAGGGCAGCGTGCTCAGCCTTCTCCTCTACTCCCTGTTCACGCCTGACTGTGTGGCCACACACAGCTCCAGAGAGGAGGTCAAGGCCCTGACATCTCGGTGCCAGGACAACAACCTCCATCTCAACATCAGTAAAACTAAGGAGCTGATTGAGAGGGGGACACGACCATCACTATTAATGGGACTACGGTGGAGAGAGTCAGCAGCTTCAGGTCGCGCCGTCCTTAACCGTAAGACTCTGCAGAGGGTGGTGAAAGCTGCTCAGCACATCACCAGGATGGAGCTGCCACCCATGGATGACCTCTACACCCACAGTGTAGGAAGAAGGCCCGCAGGATCATTAAAGACCCCCATCACCCTAGCAACAAACTGTTCTGTCTGCTGCCGTCTAGCAGACGGTACCGCAGCGTCTGCTCCAAAACCACCGTTCTCAGGGACAGTTTTATCCCACAGGCTTTAAGACGGTTGAACTCCTGAGCTCTGCGAAGTGTCACTACTTACATAAGTTTACAGTACATACATGTGTTTATTCCACATATTTCTATATTATTACAGTATACAGTAGTTAATTCCACTATATTTAAAATTATGTTATCAGTCTGTTTTATCTTATTCTATTTCATATGTATATATTCTACTAATTCCTTCATTTTACTTGCACCATTATGTCTCTTGCACTATTTTTATTGCATTATTTTATTACTTTATTACTACATTTTATGCCTTAAGTATACTGTGTGTTGCATTGTTGGAGGAGCCTCGGACTAAAGATTTTCATTGCCAACAATTACCCAGTGTAGCTTTTGAGCATATGACAATAACACCTTTGAATCCTTCAGAGTTTACACAATGCATGTTCTCCTTATTATAATTATTCCAACTTAAACTCAAGTATGCTTATGAGAAGTAGGAAATACGTTTGCATGAAATGTAAAGTATATGCTTGTATTTATGTAGAACATCTCAAAGAATACAATTGGCAATGACTGTTGCCTTAACAGATATGTTGTTGCAAAGTCTTTACTTCTTCTTTCTTTACTTCATGTAAATTGTGATAATAAAACAAGGTAAAGATCAATGGGGCGGTTTATTTGTCATAATAGATCAGGAGAGATGCAGTTGTCTCAGTGAAAGCCAAATCGTTATGGCAATTACAGCCTAGATGTGGGTGGTTTACTTTATATGTTGTACAAAGTGTTAATGAGTGCACAGGCAGCCACACGTGATTATACAGCAGCGGGAGAATCACACTAATTTGGGATGCAAATCCAGATTGCAGAAATCAATGAGGGAGAGAGATGGGGAGAACAGAGGAAAGGAAGCGGCTAAACCAGCAACCGATGGATGGGAGGCGTAGCGACGAACAGGAATGATAATTGAGGAGAGGCGGGGTGAAGCCATCGGGTCATGGAAGAGATCTGCTCCAGCAACTACGTACAGAAGTTAGCAGTTGAATCATCAACAGGGTGGGTCAAAGGTCACGGTTGAGGCTGGTTTCCCTCGCTTCCCGGTGGTAGAAAGTAAACTTTTTCTAGACACATGCTTCTATTTTTTTACGCCACCACATTTATTTATTAAAACCTATAGTTGTTAATTATTTAGATACAAAGCATGAGATTACATTATAAAAAATAGCTTTGACCAACCAACTTCTTAATGCTTTAGTTGTAATAAATCCAACATTATATAACACATAATAATATAACGTGTTGAAAGGGTTACCTCTGCATAATGGGTAGTTTTAAAACTGCACCTATCAATATTTGTACATCAACAATGGACCAAATGACTATTTATATGTGAAAAGGGTTGCTCCTAGTGGTGAAGACACACATAATTATCAGCAGAGTCCCCTCAGCCATTTGGAGCATTTAAGTGATTTCAGCTCATTGTTTTGGTTTTGGGGCCTGCTACTAGTATTCTCTTACAGCTCTCATCAATTGTGTTTGCAGCAGACAGGCAAACAAAGCTCAAATCAGAATATTGGCTTGATATGGATTGAATATTGGCCATACATTCTTCAAATAGACTTGCTTCTTGTACACACATTTATAAATGGCAACTTATGTCAATATGTTCGCCAAACAAACTTTATAAACTGACAATATGTCGATGGTGTATTTACAGCTTTTTACGTAGCCAAAAGAAAACTTCTGTGTAAGAACTTCTGCTTTTATATATCTGACAACATCCATCAATATAACCACTTCTGACCAATACACAACATTACCTTTTTTTAAAACTTAAACACTTGAACCTGAGCAGGAGATTCTGTGCAGGGGCCGTTATTCAGCAGATTTTTGTATTGTTTATCTCTGTGTCAAGCTAAAGGTCAGAGTGTAATCACAGGCTTAAACATCACTCCAGCGTATAGACAAAGCAGATGATCAGCCGGAGGAAAATGTCAGCCAGATATAAAGTACTGATTGTCCATTAGAACAAGCCTGAATGAGATTAGTCAGGACCTCGGTCCTTCTGCTTGACAAGGTCACACAACTTCGAAAACAAATACTGACTGTGATCAAAAAATCACCTTGATCTGTTGTGTGTCTGTGTGCGAGTGTGTGTGTGTCTGTGTGCGTGTGTGTGTGTGTGTGTGTGTGTGTGTGTGTGTGTGTGTGTGTGTGTGTGTGTGTGCGTGGGTGTGTGTGTGACATTCATAGTATTACTTTTTCATTAGGGACTTGTAGTGTGCCCAATAAGTGACCTAGTGGGACTTTTTTACACCTTGTATCAATTCAATATTTTTGATACTTATTCTTCATACGTTTCATACGTTTGCTTGTTCATAGTATCCATATATGTTTTGACTGAGACTGAGTGTGTGCACATCTGCAGGAAAGCATGAGAGTGCATGCACATTTTTTTTTTTTCTCCCCAAAATATATCCCTCAATTTTCCAGGTTCAAGCATGAAATTATGCTTTATGCAGATAGAGTCACCGCAGTTTCATTCCAGAGAAGTGATAAAAGTATTCCTGCTAAGCTAAGTAGACATTTCATAAGGTAATGAATAAATATAAGCTGCTGAATATTTCAACTGCCGAACACACCTTTACTGCAAGGCTGCAAAACACATTATTTTAATCCGCGTGGTGAAAGAAGAGAGAAAGAAGCAGGAAGTGAAGATGTGAGGAGCTACAAACACGAGTGTGTCTGTCGGTGTTTAAGAGACCGTTGGAGCTAATTCCTGATGTACTATATATTTGTTTTCTTACACATATGGTCGTACTACTATACGATGTTATTAAAAAACGATATGTTTTAATTTACAGAACTGAAAGGTTTTATACAAAAAAAATAAACTGGAGATGAGGAAAGAGAAAGAGAGAAGAGGATTGATTGTTTTTTACCTTGTTTGTTAAATATATGTACTCATACACCTATATATGCATACACACACTATGCTTGTGTACAACTCGAGGTCTGACATGTTTTCCGCTCGCTTTACGCTGCAGAGCTTAGGAAAAATGCAAATTTCAAAAACATCGCCTGCTACTCTTATTCTACAGCGTGCGTCGTAGATGGCCATTTCTGCAACCCCGGCACGAGGCACCTCTCAGCTTTAAAGCTATTTTTCACAGTTTTAATTAGACCGAGCAACGTGCTGTCAGTGAGACGATGTTAAAATTATACAGTAACAGCTTGTTTGTTGGGGAAAAGGCATTTCAAAATGACATTATTAATGTTAAATTCTAAGATACATGTTTGCGCTGCATCTCTGCTTACCTCTGATCTATTGCTGATGTGTGACTGTACTATTTCTGCATGATGGAAAATGAGAAATAAGTGTCTTGAACACATATATAATGCATTTTAAACCCATGTTTCACCTGTTTAACATCAGATTCCACCCAAGGAGTATAGACATGATTGTGTTTAACTCCTTAAATTACAACTGTCACAGTTTTCCATTCACTTTACTGTGTTATTTAACTTGCAAAGAATATCATTTTGCTTTTGCTAGGTAATCCATCACTACGGACGTTTTGTTAGTCTTCTTTTCCTCAAAGGTGTATTATCATCATTTGTTAATAATGCATTTGCAAGCAGTTTTAAAAAATCCCTCATGGTGCATCCAAGGACTTCCAAACTTTGGGATTATAAATTTGGCTGACAAATAGAAATTGTTTCAATGCCAGAAACAACCAAAATCCCATCCTGTTTTCTTCACACAGTCAAACATTAGTCAGCTCATTGTCTAGCTTTAGGGTGACTTTTCAACTCTGTAGCATATGGAGCTTTCTTGGCAACCGACTTTAAAAAAGCTTTGATGTCAAAGTGTCCTTGAATGCACCACTGCTATAGTTCCTGATCAAAAGTAATTCCCAATTTTGATGAAAATAAAAGCTGAAGGTCAAAATGTTCGCTGTGATAGATAAAATTCTTACGTTTCTGTAAGTTGGTTTTCATTCACAGTGAAGTAAATGGAAACCAATGGCTGACTGGGATGTATTGTAATAAAGTCATTTAGTCATCCTCCTTTGCAGTCAAAGATACTGTCACATGATCCTTTAAATGTATTGTTAAAAGTTTGACTAAAAGGAAGAAAAAAAAGAAAGGTTTGAAAAAAAATAGATTTCTCGCTCTTGGTGTTTGATTATTTTTCATCAGAGGAGGACACAGGAAATGTGTTTTTCAGAGCAGCTATGAATGCTTTCTCATTTCAGTTGGAGATGTACAGTCCCAGAACACTGAACACTATTGTTATGTTACTTAATTATAAGTTTATTTTGATTATTTACCTACTAAATCTATGAGACAAATGGTACAAACAAGTTGCCACACTCGCTGAGTGACGGACACACAGAGGAACAAGGTCAGTTTGCGCGATGAGCATTGAAGGTGACAAGTTATCGAACTGAAATAAAATGAGGAATGGTGCCATTTTGAGAGCTAAATTAGCAAACCATAAATCACGAAAGGTACATGGAATATGATACAAGGTTGAACAATGTCATAAAATGCAGCAGCGAGGAGACCAGGGAATGATCCTGCCTGTGTACATTGTCACGCTTCGCTCCTCGTCAGATAGACTAACAATTAATCAACGATTGAATGAATGGTACACGAGTGAGTTATTTTCTCAATCCATACACACTACCTCTAAAAGTCTAAAAATAACTCACCTATATGAATTATTGGAAGCTACTCTTACTTGTTTCCTTCGGGGAGATAGTGTCTAGTCCACATCCTATCTATGTTTTCCCAGTCTTGGAAAAAAAAAAGCCTCAAGTAAGGCCTTTAGAAACACAAAGGGCCTGTTTGTGTGCACAAGTGACAGTGTGTGTGTGGAGTTTGTTCCAGTTACACCTGGCCTGCCGTGTGTATATTTGGTTTATAGTCAGATTTGATAATGCCATGCAGCTCAATGCCATTGATTTACGGCTGTCCTTGCTCATTGCTGTGTGCCGGCTGTGCTCAAACACTGCCATTCTCATCTGGGCCTTACACGCTCCTTGTCGAATCAATTTTGCAACGGGGCCATACTGTGTGTGTGTGTGTGTGTGTTTTGTGTGTCCCTGTGTGGATTTGAGCACATGCAGGTTTATGTGTGTATACATGGCAATTTTTCAACCCCACCACGTTTTCCCACAAGTCACAAATCAGAGCGTGAAAGATGAAGCCACAGCTGCCGACAGACTAACTAGAAGTACGTGTGCAGGTAACCACAGGTGTTTTTGAAAATATTTTATCCACGCGCAGAGAACAAGTGATGTAAATGAGTGCGAGAGAAGTGCCGGTGTCTGCTTTTGGCGCTCGCGGGTGAGAATCGATCGGTTTTGTAACTGTAACCATCGATCACAAACGCAACACATCTTTGTGACGTTGTTTGTCTCCCACGCCACGCGTGACTGAAACCTCTTCGTGGTACTGAGCAGAATGCCCCGCAGAGTGATGGTGCTCGTGTTTACCCTTGCATGGGATATCTATCACCTTCCACTGTGTGATGTTGGATCAAAGAGGCACTGAGACAAACAGTATTTCAAATGTGCTAGTGGATTAACGCTGTGACTCTGCGAGACTGTTGTTGTGTTACTCACAGCTTGAAGCTGTTTTCCCTCATGGGGAAATGAATTCCCTTAATGATTTTGCTCAGTGGCTTTAGGCAACATCATCTGACTTTTTTTTCCCTTTCTCCCCATGCTAGAGAAAGGTATGACTCACTTTGTCATTGCTGTCATCCTGCTGTTATTTCTTTTAGCCTCTGTAGGCAGATGAAGCCCCCATATCTGGCAGTTAAACTTTAGAGCCTCGTGTAATAATACCTAATATTTCTGAGCTGTGTTTTACGTTGAAGGAACTAGGTGAGACTGGGAGAACTATATAATTACAGGGACAGGAGCGAGAGAGAAAAAGGAGAACGGTATTGGAGGTACAGCAGAGGATTAGGCAAAAGTGAGGAAGGACGCAGCACAAAGGAACATGTGTGGGGGCAGATGCGAGGGTGTAGATTACTTCGCCGCACTCACCGAACAGATGTGGAACGTAGGCGTGTGAAGCATGTAAGCAGGTGGTGCGGCTGGACTTGTTCGTACTGTGAACCCCTTCACACACTGCAAGTGTTGGTACATAATGGCGCTTTTTCCAGCAAGCAGAAATACAACGCTTCCACACCCCTGCAACAATTTAAGGTGCGACACCTTGTTCCCAGTTGCACCTTTTTTTTTTTTATCCTCAATATGTCCAATAAAACTAACGACATGAGTGAGTGTAGCGCAATAGGAAAGCTACTTTTGCAATGTAATTCGAGCATGCACGATTCAAAGTAAGGTGTTAATGGGAAGAGTTACGTGATTCATATTCCTTGTTTTCTGACCCAGAACTGTGTGGTAAGCAGTATCCTCTGTCGGGAGTTATATTACAAGTCTGCACTTACTTATCTTTAGTTCGTGCTCCTCCTAAACCTTCTTATGGAGGTTTTCCGACCGTCTCTTTGATTTCCCCATTCTCATATCGCTCAATATTGCTTTTATTTTCCGACAGTTTTGTTCTTCCAGATGATACCGGAGAGCACAAAATTGCTCACTGATATAATCTGCTACAGGATGTGACATTTAATGGTTTTGTGTGTGTATCTGAGTGCGTCTGTATTGGAAGTGTGTACCCATTGGCGCGTGTACAGCCGTATATATTTAGACAAATTGTTCCGCACGGGTGTATAGAATGGAGGGTAATTTGGTGAGGAGGGATTTCTGTCTGTCCCAATACCTGGACACATACATCTTCAATCTCCTCCATTTTGCCACAGACTGCTGCTGCATCCTAAACCTCTGCATGGAACTTGATTATATTTGTGCATCCAGTGTGTAAAAAAAACAGAAGGCACTTGGCTCCCTAATGGAGTGCTCCGGAGCCAGGCAAGAGTGGCTGCTGGCTTGTTTACCGACCAGCACAACCCAGCGGCGCACACCGGCCTCTATTAATCCCAGGCAGCAGAGAGCAAGAGAGGAAGGAAATGGTAGTTTGGAGAAAGAAGCGTGTTCTTACATCATACCAAATGCTTTATCAAAGAGTAGAGGTAAAAGGCAATATCATCTCTTCTACACACGTTCAATCTTTCTTCTCTCCATCGCAGTCTCTTCTCCTACAGACACTGGTGTTAACAGGCTTTTGACTCATGTTTAAAAGGCGATATTTATCGCTCTCAGCACCGACCTGCTGATACTTCTACTCCCACGTAAAGTCCATGTGACCTGATGCTTTAGCTTGTAGGCTACACTGCAGAGTAAAAACAAACGCACAGGTGCGACTCACAAATGACAAGATTCATATTGTTTTCACTATCTTGGTGGCAGCGGAACAAGGAAAGTTTATTTACATAGCAACATTCAGACACGAGGCAAAAGTGCTTTACAGGGTCAGAGAAACGCATTAAACATAACATGTGAAGAAAACATTATAATTGCATTAAAAGACAATAAAAACTAAAAGAGAACAAGCAAGTAAATTATTAAAAATAAGTCAAATGTTGTCCTTCAAAAGACAATAAAAACAGAAAGCAAAATTAAACAGAAAAAAATAGTTAATGTTATTTTACGTTAAATAAACTACAGTTTTAGAAGACCTCAGGTATTCAACAAGCAAGCTGTAAACACAATATTGACTTATTATGATGTGAAGATGATACGGTGATACAGCAAACAGTTGCCTGTTTACACATCCAACAGAAATGGAGCAATTCTATTTCTGGCAACCCAGTGAGTTTGAGTCCAATATTCTTCAGAGGGTTTGTGGAATTGATTATCCACAACACCTCTAAAGATGTCGGCACATGCAGGTTTTCATGTGTCCATTGTTGTAACAATGAGCCTTTACAACCAATATTTTCCCATCACTGCGATCTTCTTGTGGCTCCCAATAAATCATGGGCAGAGTCAATGCTGTAAGCGAGGTAATCATTTTTAGATTTATTTTCGCTGAAGCCAATTAGCGTTATGCGACTAGGAGTGAAATATTCCATCCCTGTACGATCCTATTTGTGTTTTCTGCATTAAAGTACATTATTTATGCCCAATGTCACATTCATGGCCATGGCATCATCTAACATCCTAATTTTACTTGGCTTTTTCAGACGGAGTTAGCAGCTAGCTCTCCCTGATCGTGGACCATATCTTATTCATCAGTTTCCCCAGTTGCTTTCATAACGTAGTACATTTCAGTCACACAGTGAATTTGCTCGATAAATAAAAACAAGGCAAAAACAATGTCAAATGAATGAAAAGTTAAAAAGGTGTTTACAAGTTATTCAACAGGGTTTATATTGACTTTAACGGAAAAATCTTTATCTGTCAAAATAAAATAAATGCTTTCACAGATCAAGAGCCAAAGTGAGACTGCAAGCAACAGTATCATTCAAGGGCCATCGGATATGTTTCCTGTTCGACCCCCTCGCAGACGATCCGAGAGCAAACACTGCATGTGTTTATAGTCGACCTGCTACATTAAAAATAATGATACCGTGAAGCCAGAGAAGTCCATCTGTTTGCACAGTGATAAACCCTGGATGGTGTAATGTAGACTGTGGTACTGAAATTGAACACTGAAGGAAGGAGTTATTGATCTTATACAGCATCTCTGTATATTGAAAGCCTCTTAAATACATATTTTAAAGCTAGGGTGAGTCTGTTTTAGGAACATTTTTGGGTTATATTTGTTGGAATACTCTTTACATCTGGACAGCAATCAATAAGTAAAAAATCCAGTGTTAATGTGGCTATCTGGGCGACTTTCTCACTATGTATAGCGACTTTTGAAACGAGTGCTTCGTCGGAAAAGCGTTGGCAACATTGGGCTGGGTTAATCTAGTTGGATAATTAAAAACATCTACCTTACTCTTGCTGACTTCTCCAATGTTACCTACCCAAACTGATGAGCAGGATGATCAGATTAAAATAACAAAGCAAATGTGCTAATAATAAAACATGTATGCAGAAAAACTATTCATTTGTTGCTTCTTCAGTGTACAAGGTGTGTTTGTCCTCTCGTGGCGACAATGTCAACTGACTCCGAAGGTCTCTAAAGCAATACGACAGCAACAATATCATTTGTGTTATTTTCTCTGCAGTCATGTTATGCTATTGAAACTGTTGTTGGTAGTTGATGTATGTGTGGAGCCGGCCTTCCCAAATGGATTAATACCTTAACCAGTTCCAGATGGCTGCGACATCTTGTTCCCCTTCCCGTGATCGTTTTAATGCTTTATTGATTGCCGTTGTCCAGGGAACCAAACATGCATCCAGTACTGCTTATTCTTTTGACTCACACACATCCTCCTCTACCATTCCTCCACTCTCCCATCCGTAAACCCACAATCCATTTGTTCACGGAGCTCTGCAATGATTATGTCACGAGTTGATTGGACACACCTTTCATCTGATCTCATTTGGAGGGATGGTGAGGCGTTGGTGAGGGGGGACTGGACGTGATATAAACATTAAGGGCCCTATTTTAATTACGTGAGGGCAATGACCAGTGCAAAGCGTTGGCTGCACACGGGCAGTATGGGAGTCTCCAAGTGCTCCTGCTCCCTTTACACTTAGCCTGTCACATCATGGGCTCATTGCTCTGAAGCAGCTGCGCCAATCATAGTAACACATGACAACAACAGCTCAACAAATTAAATCATTTTGTTGTCTGATGGCGCAGACCGGCACGATATTAAAACACAGCACCCCAAATGTGCAGCCAAAAACAAATGGTGGGGGTTTGATTAGATAGAAACAAATAATAATGTCACGACTTATCTTTAAATGTGATTCACGGTGGTGCATTCAAAGAATAACAAATTGAACTGCTGAACTTGAAAAACATTTGGTGACATGTGGGATTATGATCTCCGGTAAGCCGACATCCCGAGTTCTCACCGATGTATGTGGTTGTTCTGTAGAAGCCTGGTTTTATTTGGATGTCAAACGAACATCCCACCTGTTTGCACCTCTCCTTACACCTGTGCACCCAACACACCAATCAGTCAGTGTGCTGCTTGTGGCAGGTTGTTGCACCGCCATATAAAATAGGGCCCTGAAGGTGTCAGTAATCTTTGTGATTGATACACCTGTCACTAACCCTGTTTTTTTGTCTTTAGTTTCCTCTACATATGGAACAATGTACATTTCCATCCTCTAACCTGTCTACCTCATGTTGTGGTTTTCATCATTCACAGATGGGTCTCTAACGTATTCCATGTCGAGTGTATTCCCATGTGACATTGCTGTTCCAGGTAGATTAGTCCCTGCTTGTGTGATCTGGCATCTGTGAAGCTCAGTTTTTATTAAAGATATGCTGCTGTTGCATTATTTCTTACACATCCAAATTGGCTTATTTTCTTTCTTCCAGGTCATGTCTACCTTAAAGGAATAGTTTGACGGTTGGAAATAAGATGATATATACCATTTGTACCACCTGTATGCATGTCTCGCGTTGGTTTTCCCACTCCTTGTAAAACAGCAATTTACTGTACAGTCTTATATGTTACTGTTGCTGCTTCTCTGCTCACTTTATGATGAAAGGATTTCTTGAAAAAGATGCCAAGCCAAAGGCGAAGAGAAATGGCACAGCGTAAAATCAGCTCCCATGTGACGCCCACATAGAAAACTACCAGAACCCTAACAAGTTAAGGTATTGCACATATGGGGAAAGGGAACATCTGAGAATATATTGTCAATGTGACAGGAAGTCCTGGTGGTTATTCCATTTCCTTTATTTGTGTCAATGCCGACTCTGTTCTATCAAACCCACCTTCAGAGTGCAGTGTCCACTGGAAGTGCAATTGACTGCACTCTCTCCTAGTGTTTATGTTATCCCCTTGCGGACCACAACAAGGCCTGTTACCCCACTAAACAAATCAATGTAAGGTGTAAAAAAGTAATGATGTGACGCTGAACTCTAACACCCAAAGCTATGGGCTACTAAATCAGCCCCAGTGCTGGGCAATTTCCACTGTAGTGCATGATTAAGCAGCTCTGATGGAGGGGGGATCACGGGATGTTTGGCTCATAACTCAGTGCTGTCAAAGTATCATGGAAACTTTTAAGAAAAGAAAGACATGGTGAGGCATCTAGCTTGGCAATAACCAGCCCCAATGAAAATGAGATTACTTTGTACCTTTTTTCTTTAAATCAGCAGAATATGCACAGCACCAATACATCTTCGTCCACACGCTTTGTTCTCTATGTTTACTTTTAATTTATGTCGATGCAGTGCAGTGGAACTTTCGTCAATATGTACATCGTTAGATCGTAAGATTGACTACAGTTCAATCCTTCGATTCTTTTTACAAAAACCATTAGCACCAAAGAATAATTTATCTAGATTTACCTGCAAAAAAAGTGGTGAGTCCTTAACTCTGAAGCTGTTATAAAGTCTAAATATACTACGTAGACTTGGGTTATATTTTGAATGCAGTGCTTTTACTTGTAAATACACAGTAGCATTGCTAATTTGACCAAATTGAAATAGCATCCGAATACTTTTCCACCACTGTGGAGCAGGTTCTTTGCGTAATACTGGTGACCACTGAGGGGCTCTTACAAGACACTGATAATACGATGGGCAGGTAACGCTTTTTAAGTCAGCGCATACTGGATACAAACAGTATGTAATGAGAATTATGTTCGCCACTCTGAAGACAAATATCACTACAAGAGTTATGATGAGATCCCATACCAACCCATTGCCTCTTCTTCACTAACTTTCGAGTTTTAAGATAGTCTTTGCCTTCATCTGCAGTCAATGCCATGAGTAATATAGCATTTTCAATTTTTTATCATGTGGAAAATATACATTTTATAAGCAGCTTGAGATGTAGTGCTGCCATAAAGACGTTGATGTTTCTGCAGTGATCAAATTCTTTCCTCGAGGAGGCTGTAGGTGTTGTGTGATTGACAGGAGGAAATAATATAATATGCACGCTGACATGAATATACTCAACACAGGCACAGTGGAAGGATGATAAAACAGACAGAAACCTTGGCAAAACTAAATAAGGTTTTCATGTTTACCGTGGATGATTACCCAGTCCAAGCAACGTTCAATTCAACGTGTTTTTTGTTGTTGTTCTTTTACAAGAATGAATGACAGCGACAAAGTTGAATAAGAATGAGTCTGGTAAGGTTGAGCTAAGCTGTCTGTGTGCCGATACAACTAGAAACAATGGAAAAGAAAAACGTAGAGTGGTGTTGTGTACTGTCCAAATATTTGGAAGAATTGCATTTTTATGCTTTTGGCAACATTGTTCTTTCAAGCCAATAAAGCCCTTTTGAATTGTAATTACTATCCTTTAAAGCAGCTTTAGGCAAAAATGCATTTTTTTGTCATTTTGATAGCCGTACTTGGAGAAGAAATTTGGTTGTCTCGTAGACATTTTGCATTTCACTCTATTCATGTCTCACTTCCTATATGTGAGCTGGTCTCCAGACCACCAGGGTTGTCTTTCTACAGCAAGAGCCAAAGAGGATGCTTTCCCGCAGACCTACTATATCATTTGGGCTCCTATGATTGCTTTGCATAGAAATGTCAGTTTTGTTGTTGTTTTATTCTCATTTGTTATCCTAATGTGGAATGTCAAGTTAACCATGGGCGTCCTGGCAGCTCCCAGAGTGGGCCTGAGTTCTAAGGCTGAGTCCTTACTTTGCTGCGACCCGGGATCAAATCCGACTTCGCAACCATTGCTGCATGTTGCCCCCCCTTTCCTGACTATCTAAGGCTAAAAGCCCCAAAAAATCATCTTGTAAAAAATGCACTGCAGCAATCCACCAGGAAACACAAACAAATCTCATGCCAAAAAAAATGTAATTATAGATGTCCCCGTCACATTTATTTGCCCCAAATCCTGATCCAATTCCTTTAATATTGATTATCTTTTGATTGCAAGACCAATTTCTATTTTTAATTATGATTTTATGTACTTTTTTTTATTTTTTTTACTGAGCAATACTTCGCCAGCTTATTCTGAAATGAGTTGACACATTTAAATGCACATCAATAATATAATTTAATACCACCCTGCCATTCCCATCAGACCTTCCTAATCTCCTCATCAAACAAAGCCTGTTTACTGACGCGTGACAACTGAATGCATCATCTCCTTTGTTCCAGTGGGTCTGGCACAAGAAGCATTGTTTTTAATTTTTTTAATTAATTTGAAATTCCAGCAGAAATAAGACTGGAAAGTTGGCAGTATTTTATCTCTCTGACATGGATCAGGGGTATTATTGAATGAAACTGACGTACAGTGGATGCATTTTGAAGTAGTGGAAAGCCCACAACTAAATGGCTACCTTCATATTTTGCTATATATATATATTAGCAGCCATTTGTGTGATTCATTTCGATTATTAAAAAGATTTATGTAGCCGTTCCTACTAGCGGGGTTCCATTTCTTGCATTGCTGCTGTCTAGCATGAGGTGGTTGAGATGACTAGAGTGCATTCTCCTGCTCAGCGTGTTGCACTTCACTGCAGATTTCTGATGAAAAAAAGAAAAATGACTACAAACCACAGTACCCCCAGTCCCGCTACTAAAGTCTCTCTTCTTAACAACATGTGTTCTCGTCCCTCATGACATAATCTTTATCGCTACCCACTGCTAATTACATCTGAGCGGTTGAAATTGTAGAGCTACAAGGCTTAGAGGTGGAAAGATTGTAAGATAAGTAGATAAGCATGGTGACAGGACTGTGTTCCTGGTTACACGCAGAAGGTGTACGGATGAAAAAAGTGTGAGTGTGTTTGACGGCTGTGACAGAATGTATGTCCGCAGTGTGAGATTCTGCTGACAGCTCAGGATCTTCTAATAAGTGGCTTACCTGTTTGGCAGAGGGAGAGGGAGGAAAAATTGGCTCCTTCACCTCTCTAACCTGCTGAAGTCCCCTCTGTGCTAATGCTCGGCTGCACATCGAGTTGGTCCGCTGCACACACTCATGCACCACTGCATATGGTTTAATTAGAGTGGCAAGCATATGTCTCTACAGCGAGGTCGTTGCCTGTCAGATTAGAACCAGATGACTGTTTTATGCAACATTATTTCATCCCTAAACACTGTCTATGAAAGAGGCAATGAGTAAAGTTTTTTTTTTACCGCCCCATAGAACTAAAATATTCCACATTTATTTGTAAAGGTTGATTAGGTTGTTGATTAACGTCAGTCATTCGGAAATGACTCCACCAAATGTTGAGATCCCGTCTCATCTTTTCCCATTTTCAGAGCTCATTGCAAAAATGCTTTCAAAAGGCTGTGAAAGCATTTACAGTTCTTTTAAGTTAAATATGAGTTTCTGACCACTAGTGTCACTACAGGGAGAGTTTGAATGAGCAGCTCCTAGTTTAGTTTGTAGCTTGTTTTCCACTAGCTTGTGCAAAACAGCACACATGTATATGTATGTATATGTATATATATATATATATATATATGTATCTATATATGTATGTATATAGTATATATGTATATGTATGTATATATAAATACATATATATGTATGTGTATGTATATATATATATATATATATATATATATATATATATGTACACGTGGGCCGTTGTATATATGTCTATATATGTATATATATATATATATATATATATGTGTATGTATGTGTGTGTATATATGTATATATATTACTGTATGTTTTTATGTGGTGCGTTGTGTATATACAGTATGTATATATATATATATATATATATATATATATATATATATATATATATATATATGTATGTGTATTTATCTATATATTTGCATGTGTATATATATATATATATATATATATATATATATATATATATATATATATACATATGGGCCGTTTTGCACGAGCTCCAAACTAAATGTCCCACTGTGTGGTATCACTGTAACGTGGTTACACTGATTAATAAAGCCAGCTTTCTGGAAAAAAAACTTCCATTCATGCCTTGAGTGTGTAAGCCTTACTGTACAAACTTCAAGATGAAAAGAAGAACAACAATTAAAGCGTATGCAAATCTGCGACAGTGGGACCAACGTTTTTGTTCTTCGAATCTGGCTGTCACTGGTTTTTAATTAGCCAACTCCCTTCAGCGAGTGTGAATACAAAGGCCTTATCAATGACACAACAGAAACATATGAGGCGCCGTACATGCTAACAAGGGCCTTTAATCAATGGCTGCCACACAGGCGCCGGGCAGGGTTTAGCACAAGCTTATTCACGTTAGCAGGCTGTATTGTTGTTGTAATAGTTTAATGCTTAATGTGTGTGTGTGTGTATTTAACTTTTTATTCGTTCAACAATACTTAATGCTTGGATGAAAATAACAACACAGATTTAGAGACCACAGCAGAGGAACAATATTACGTACAGTGAAAAACAAAGTTGAACAAAAGTCTTAGCAGCGGCGTGTGCGTTCGGTGCGGCCACATTTGAGATCAAAAAGGGAAGAATGTGTGTGTTTGTTTTGATAGGATCTCCATTTATATTCCCTGAAACATGCATGTGAGTGTGCCTTTATCAAATCTCCAGCGCTGTGATCCCTGAGGCGGGAGCAGCCAATTCTGCTCTCAGCGCGGTGCCCCATTAAGCTTTGGCTCTAATCAAAGATCCTCTCTCTGTATCGGACTTACTTTATCTTCGAGGGCCTACTCCACCTCACGGACACGGAGCTCTGACAGCTGATTGATTTGTACTGTGGTTTCTTATGATTTAGATTCTTCCCCTCACCCTCAGGAAAGAGTAGAAAAGTAAAGATGTTGGTACACAGTAGCTGTGTTCATGTGTTTCAACATGAGAAGTGGACGCCAATATATATCAATCCACGACTATATCAGTTAAACTCTTCAATAACTGTGTTTCTATTCTCTCTATTAGGCTATCTGTTTGTGCATATCTGTGTGTTTGATGTGATTGTGCATGTGTGTGTGTGTGTGGTTTGGTTTGGTGGCAGATTGATGTGTTTGTGTCCCCTGTGCTGTTTTCCATCCTTTGTTTCGTGCTGTTGTTTGGACAGGCATAGGCTAGCTGGAGATGGGAATAAATGGGACTGTTAGGAGACATCCGTTATATGCTGACACAAAACCATTACAAAAGAACAACTCCATATGTTTGTGTGTGTGTGTGTGTGTGTGCGTGTGTTTTTTGCAGGCACGTACAGTACAGTATCTATGTGTGTGTGTGTGTTCTATTGTGGGAAACAAATGTGGGTGGTTTGCTTTTATACGATGTGTACATGTATATATTGAGGCTGCTACTGACACTTATTTTCATTTCACGTTCATGCTTGTGCCGTGAATCTATACAAGTTCCCTGAGCCGAAGATGAAGTCTTCAAATTGCAGTTCAAAACTAAAACATGTGCTATTTATAATGATGTCATTTATTAAAAAAAAAAAAAAAACTGTTATGAGATTATTCCAGGTCTCAAATGTGCCATTTAAGAGTAAATGCTCTCCCACTACAACATCTTGCATTAGTGTTATTCAACCCCAGTGAAATTGAACGTTATGAGTTTGGTTAAGAACGATTGTTGGAAAGACTGTATTTGACAATTTGAGATTGCCTTGTTGTCGCTCTATGTTAAGGGATACATTAGCACATTTTTAATCTACATGGGTCATAGTTCTTCTTCATTTCTTCATACACATGTATGTGTTTTCCTTTTACCCAAGAGAACAGTTCCTGTGCAGTATATGGATATTGATTTTGCATCCATAATCTAATTTTTCTCCTCTGACCCTGCTGTGTCAAATCGTAAATGTAAATGAATCTATAATGAAAAGTTAATGCAATATTTATTTGATGCAGGAACAAAGCATGATGAGATGGTGTCTCCAGTTCAGGGAGGGGGGGGGGGGGGTGTTAATTGTATTTTCAGTTTATTGGTTCAGAACATGTTGGAAGAAAAGAAAATGACTTCCATGCTTCACTACCAGAGCACTAACAACATGACATGTTTCCCTGCTTCCACATTTTGCAACAGAGCAAGACCACAGCATGTAGCCGGACCCTCTCGCATTACTCACGGATGATCAGAATTAACTGAATTAAGCACAATGTTCCTGTTTTCCTGCCTCTCCTCCTTAACCCTGAGACACTGTATCCATCACAGATCATTATCAGAGCTTCACTGATAATATAGCGCCAACAAACCCTCTAACTGACATGCGGTCCATCAGGTTACACCAATTACAGATGACTATATTGATATAACCATGAACCAAAAGTATCAATATTGCCATTTAGACACTTAGGTTTGACATTCAATCTCCGCCTGTGTGACCTTGCTTCATTCTCTAGGCACTCTGGGACTTATTCATATCCTCAGAAAGGAAGGTCTGTGTGGGGATTTCTCAACAACCTCTCCATTTTAGCAAATAGATTGTGAGCCGTAAAAGCTAAATATCGAAGGGTCTGCAAAATTATAATGAAATAGGGGCAGTGAAAAGGCACAGAGGTTATGAGACTAACTCCTGGGTTTGGTGACCATCGACGCTGATAGGCGATTTAGATTCATCTCGTCTTTGTCCCTTTGCTGCTTCTGCTTTTCTCTCAGGCTCTATGGATTGTGGCTTATTCTTTTCTTTCTCCAGCATTATTTTTTTTGATCTTAACAACTCTGACAATGAGTTTTATCAGGATTCAAAGGGAAGGGCTGAAGCCTGTGTGAGCGTGCGTGTTCGTACTGGTATTGTTTGCCTGTTTGCGTTTGGATGGTGCCGCTGTGCTTTATGCTGCTTCAGACTGCGTCTGACTTCAATTATAATGGTGGATATGCAAAGGCACTCGTTCATTAGTTTACTTTTGCTCTGTGAGCGGGGGAAGTGGATTTGGTGTGTTTAGTATCTGACTGTTGTCCTAAGTAGCAGGGATTATTCTAATGCTCTGTCAGTAGCAAGGCCTAGGCCTAATTCCCCTTTCTATTCCTGATATCCATTACAAAGAATACACTAATAGATCCCTGTATTTCCAGTTCTATATGTTTCTTAGGCAATCTGGAAATTAAACTGTCATCTATGGGTCTGAGCCGGTCTGAGTAAGCTTCTGCACACAGAGAGAAAGTAAGTGTGTCCGCATATGTGTGTGCAAGCGAGCACATCTTCCCTATATGTAGAGGAGGGTTGGATGTCCTGTGTGAGCGCTGTTTGAACCAGGGTTTTCTGGGAATGGCTGAATTGGGTCCATACAGAATAAAGTTGAATAATTTGAGAATTCATATTTATAGATCTAACAGTCTAAAACATGTCTAACAATACGTCATTTATTTTCAATTGCATTACAGTTCATTTAGCTGACGCTTTTGTCCAAAGCGACTTCCAATAAGTGCAAACAATCATGAGGATCCAACAGCAAGAATCTTGCAAGATTCAAATAGGTACAATCCTTTAAGTGCAGAACAATGGCTTCAAATAAGCCAAACAAAAGTACAACATACAGAAACAATACAGTACGAATTCAACCATTAGCTACAAATAAGCCAAACCAATATAAGTTCAACATTTCACATTAGAATTTAGAACATTCTAAAATCATATAGATGAGAAGAATCAACACAACTGTGGCCCAACATACAGAAACTGGTTGTTCAATGCATTTTTACCAGATAACCATTTCATTTTGTCGTTTGGCGAACTCGCAAAATCGATGTTTACAGCTTATAAAATCGTAAAATGAGAAGCCTGTTAACGGCATTCACCCCACAGTTTACGGGGGACATGAGGGGGAGAAGAGTGATTCTGCGTATGTGTATAAAGGAAAACAAAGACTGTGTTCACTGTCAGGATGTGTACAAATTATAATTGGTCTATTCTGATTCTAGTGCAGATTTTTCAAAGATTTCCATTGGCATTATTCTAGCTTGTTTAATTTAATAATTGCATCCCTGTATTAAAATTAAACAGGCTCAATGCATTATCGGATCTATCATTTGCATGGCAGTCGCACGGTTCACCCTGACCTAACATTAACATTGTGGGAAACCTCTAGAACAATGATATGCAGATACAGTGCCATCAGCTGATTAATTGTCTTTCATCTAATGGAGACAAGATTCATTTTGGCTGCCAACCAGCCACAGCAGGTGACTCACATAGAATATGCATTTTATAATGTGGTAATGTGAAGTTTAAAAAGGATTAATTATACAGTTAAACCTTGTGATGGCTGTGAGAAAATATTGAAAACTTAATTCAAATCCCCGGGGAACTTTGTTTCACCCCTGAAAATGTTCTGTGGATGCTTGGTTTGCTGTGAGTATTAGGGTATTCGGGTTTTGGGGTTTTGGTTCAGGAGTCGGAAATATCCTCACCGTGCTTACTCTAAAAATGAGGCAGCCTCGGGCTAAGGGAAAATACAGGAAAGTGAAGATAAGGCTTTAGCTGAGTAAGAAGCGTAATGGGAATTTGGCAACTGGTCCACCAATCTAAAAGTAATGGACACTTCAAACATCCCTAGAATCACGAAGCATTGTGTTTTTTTGTGATGGACCGGGTGACACGTGGAAACAATGAGAATTTATAGTGTGTTAAGAAGTGGGGGCGCAGATATGTCTGATATAAAGTTGTGAAAAAGGTGATGTTATTTCAGCCCTTCAAAAGAACAGATACAGAAACAAAAGGTGCAGACGGAATAAAAAGCCACAACACAAAGGTTACAAGAGAAGCAGCAGAAAGAAGAACAATGTAGTTTCAGTAGTGAGTGTGAAATGTGTAGAGTGCAAATGAGTTGTCAAGCCCACGGCACTGTACAAATTCGATTTAATGCAGGAAACTGTTCCAGCGGGGTTACACTCATACAATGTGAATAATTTATACGCAAGGTCACAGAGAGACACAGATGTGGGAGAGGAATCTTTGATGGCATCAAAGATGTGTAGTGTGTGTCTGGACTGTGTGCGAGATGAAGTTACATAATCACTGAAAGCAGACTGAAGCACGATACCTCAGCAATTGTGAATGTGAAATACTCGGTTATTTTAACAACTATCTTTTCGCTTAACCCCGCACGCCTTCGGTTTATGTTGCTACGTGTGTCAAATGTAGCATTCCTGCGCGGCGCATAGCCTATGCAGCTTACAGTGATAATGGTGGCAGATCTTGCCGCTTGAAATTTGCAGTCCTTTTTTCATACGCCGGGTCTTCTACTTCACGCAGAAGTCAACTTAAACAGGCTGCTGATTTTTATTAAGTTCGGCTGAGAAGACAGCTGGATTTTATAAGCTGTACTTAGCTAGCATGAGCTAAGGCTAACAGTAAAGCTACGTGAGGTGGTAGAAAACTTCAGCTAACTTTGTAATGTTTTTATCTGATTCCTTTCAATAAAAAAATCCTGTACAAGGTTTACAGTCCTCACATTTGTGCTTTTGGCTTCGGAAAGGTAATAACTTTAGTACTCTTTAGATACTGAATATTGCCCTTATTAGACACCGTTACTGCAAGCGAGTAGGCCTGCCGTGCTCAGTTACGGTTGCTAAGTTATTATTGGACAATCAATGGAGTTGAGTGAACTGCCAATTGAGTGATTTTGTACTTTGAAGGAAACAATCTGAGCTATGATGTTCACATTTACCAGAGAGAGAGAGAGAGGAACACACAAGAGCAAAGTTGTAGCAATTGCTAAGTGACTGACTCTGCAGTGGAAAGTTATTTCTGATGGACTAAAAATGAAACGTTATCTCAGTTTTATTGCGCAGCCCCTCCTCTGTCTGCCACTTCTTTCTTTTTTTTTAAGGGCTTTGTACCTCCACTTTCTCTCTTTCTCTCCAGCCTTAATTCTTATTGACCTGCTGGTTATTGCTCACTGCTACTCATCTCTGTCACAGCAGCACTATTAGAAATTGTGGCTGCAGGGCTTCTATCCCTCTGCTAGTCTAACGTTAGCACTAGAGACAGAAGACACATGCAAGCAGTCTCTTACACAGGTGCCTGGAAACTTCACTATGCTTTACATTTTTTTTTTTATAAAGAGCCCCGAGAGTGGCAACTGTTATCTAAAGCAAGAGGTCATTATGAACATGAACAGGATATCGTAAAAAGAATCCTGCTGCTTAAGGGAAAAGAGAACAATCCATTAGCTAATACAAAGATGTTTCTGACATCTGGACACCCAGGCTAAATAATACACTTGTGCTAATTACTACAGCAGGACTCATTTATTTCTGTTAACAGAAATCACATTCATTTTCCTAACAACCCATAACTGTGAAAGACTCATGTACATGCATCCCCTGTGCAGACAGGCACGCTAACACACCTGTCATGCTGCATCTATCTTATATGTTTGTTAGCCGTACTGTGATCTTGTGGCTGTAGCAGACACTAGATACCAGATCTTCAGTGTGGTAAGACGCAGAAACAATAAGACTGGAAGTGAACACATCGATGGAACCATGTGTCATCTTTAGTATGATTATTGAATAAGATAAACAGTGGGTGGTCAACAGTGGTCATGTAGCTTTCACAAAGTAAAGAAACTCTTAACAGCTTTACTGATGCGCACTGCCGACGCTCTCTCTCTCTTCCCAATAGCATTTCAGTGGATTTTAATGCGTGTCTACTCATGCTGTTATGACACTGGTGCTTGGAGGGAAAGAGTGCCATTACAGCAATCATTTCTCACATTATATTAAATATCATATTTCCAACAAGTCTTGCTGAATATGTGACGTCACCAAAGAAGTCCTAATTAGATATTCTTTTTAAAGAAGGGCAATGGATTTCTGCTCAAAATGTTTATGGTTATGACCATAAGCAGTGTCACTGTACACAACTGTACAGGGACGGCCGACTCAAAATGCATTGTGACAAATTAAAAATGTCCTCATATTTTAACTCAACTAAAGAAAATGTCCTCAAGAGGTTTACTGACAGTTCAAATTACAATACCAACACATCTTGTAGTGACTTTCCCTGTACAGTAATAATTAGGAACCATTTCATCAATATAGAATTTCTTTGCAAGTATTTGTTCGTCCTTTTGCGTTGTATAAAAAGAATCTGTCCATGTCACCTCCTGGGCTCCGTAGTTTTCGTAGGTGTTATAGCCCTGCTTTCTAATGCCAAACCTGGTATTAACCCTGACCTCTCCTTAAATCCTACTCCCAATGAGTTTACTTTATGTACAATTTACCCACAGACCTCAATGTACACCATTACAGGGTAGTACAGAATAATTGAATAAAAGTGGCTTAAATCCAGCACCTCTGCTTGTCAAATGCTGATGAATGGTTACTCAGCACAAGGTCCTAGATAAAGGTCCACCTGGTCATGCTTTAAACCAAATTAAATAAAAAACCAAAATAATGAAGACAGTGTACTAGTTTTATAGTTCAAGATGATTTTGACAGCCTGCACTGGCCCAAAGTAAGCCAAAGTGCTGCTAAGTGGAGCTGATTCTCATTCCAAATCGGCCCAAGTCCATATCCTCGATTACTTACCACATCTGGCTGCCATACATGAGCCAACGTTGGCTTCTGTTTGGCCTTCCAGGTTCAGTACACAGTCCTGATGAGGCTGCCAACTTTTGAGCAAAGGTTGGCAGTAGCTCTCAAAGATCATACATAAGATCATTCCATAAATGTTGTTATAAAATAAATGATCAAGTGATTGAAAGCCTTTGAATGTGGTGAGTCAAAAATGTTCCCATTAATGTTTGCTATGAACCGTTCATATTGGAAAGCTCAGATGAGTTCAGCTAAGATGTTTTTTTTTTACTTTTAAACATCTTATCAGTTGCTGTTTAGATCACAAATCTCTGCACTTGAAATGCAAAACAACAGAGCTTTCACACACACTCAAATGCACACATGCATCTGAATACATATTCAGAACATACACACATGCAGACACACATAGCAATGTCACATCCACACACATCACATACTCTGAAGCCAGTGTGGTGGTGCATCATATCTGTTTACACTAGTTAAATATTGATGTTTGAGATCTGTCAGCAACATTGGGCTCAGCCCACGCCTACCTCATCAGCTCCCCTCCTTACTAATGTATGAACAAATATGATTTATTAATCTCCCCCAAGCTCATCCCATACTCCAATTGTTTCAAAAGTTTCTGACTACATAATTTGCCACCCTTGTTTATCAGGCTGGTTTTGCAACTCGGAACACAATGAGGCACAGAGAAGAATGTCGAGCTCTGTCATGGGAGAATTCGATAAAATATGCACAAATTACAAAGTGGAGACAATTTTCCTCCTCTTCTCACTCTAAACCCCCCCCCCCCGCCTTCTCATTTCCCTTTTCATCTCTTCATAGCTCGCAATTTCGGTGATAAGTGCGTGTCTGTGCGCCTGACAGTCGCAAGCATATGGAGTGTGTGTGTGTGGTCTTGCCAAGCATTGGAGAAATCACAGGCAGGATGGCAGCAATGTAGCGCATTAGAGTAATCAGAGGGAAATTATCGCCCTTAAGTAGCTTTTGGACATCTGCAAGAGATGCACGCATATTGTAGATACAGCACACACATGCATACACACGCAGACGAAAGCAGCTTGCTCAGATACCTGACAGCGAACAGATGGACTCTGCTCAACCTGTTTCAGACACCCTTCTCTACTTTAAAGGAGTAATCATGGAAAACGGAAAGTTGCCGCTCCCTCAAGCTACTCTTTTTTAATAATCACATAAGTAAAACCTTTTTTTTGAATGATGAAAGAAGGCAGGAAGTCGTATGTGTATGAGCCGGCTGAGAGGTTTAGTTAGTCACAATCTCCCAACTCACCTTCTTCTGCATGCATGGTGAAAGAGATGAACATTCAATTTGATATGTGTGCGTTTACCTTGAGAAATACAGATATTTGTATTCATGCCTGCTGTTAACTTGTACTTAACCCACATAGTATGTTGTGGTATCTTATCGTGGGAAGTTGTTGCATATATATATATTTGCAGCTTAAACGCTCATTTTATTATTTATTTATTTATTATTATTATTTGAATTCATTATACTTCGCCGGTTGTTGTCTCACCAGCCTGTAAGTTATTTAAACACAGCAATTATTGTTCCATACCAGTAACTGCTGTTCTGACTCAGTGAATAGTACATGGAGCAATAATGTATCTCTTTTAAAAACTCTCACACCCTTGGGTTTAGAGCTGAAACAATATATCATTTATTTTTAGCCAAGCTAGCAGCATTGCTCTCTGGATAGCTATATCGATTGGTTAGTCCACCACTGAAATATCTCAACAACCATCGGATGCACTGACATTTTGTACAGACATTCATGATACACAAAGAATGAATCCTAATTACTTTAGTGATCCTCTAACTTTAAATCTATTGCCACATGCAGGTCAGTTTTCTGACTTTGGTTCAGGCATTCATGGTAATGATTTTGGCTACTAACTTGTTAAGTAACTAATACCTGCAAAATTCAGCCTCAGCTGTACTTTGCGTTTATTGATAATTGCTAAATGCTAGCATGCTAACAGGCACAACTAGTATGGTTGAGCGATAGACCTATACTAGCATCTTATCTAGCAGATCAAAGCACCACTGTGCCGTATGTTCAGCTCCAACAGCCTGTAGCATAGTTAAAGACTCTTAGTCATGTTCAACTAATCCATTATTTAAATACCTTTTGTTGTCAAAAACCTAAAGAAATTAATCTCCAATTACCGATAATGGGAAAGATCAGAAGATCCTCATATGCTTGAACTAGCAAATGTTAAACTGTTGGTCGACATTTTCTTCTATTGATACACCAGTTGATGAATTCATACAATGTTTCAACACCACTACTTCAGCACTACTCAGGAATGTTCCACTTTGTGTAAAGTTGATCATGTGTTAGGCTTTGTGATGAACATGGGTAACACTTACTTCATGTAACTAAGTTTCTTTGGAATATATATGATCAACCATTTAGTGAAACTTCATTTACTTTTGAGCATTATAATCTAAACCAGGGGTGTCAAACTCATTTTAGTTCAGGGGCCACATGCAGCACAATTTTCTCTCAAGTGGGCCGGACCAGTAAAATCACAGCATAATAACCTGTAAATAACGACAACTCCACATTTTTCCCTTCATTTTAGTGCAAAAAAGTACATTCTGAAAATGTTCAAATTTGATTTTTTTACAAAACATTATGAACAACCTGAAATTTCTTAAGAAAATGCAATTTCAACAATATTATGCCTCAGTTTATAATTTACACATGTGTGTTACAACCTACAGATCACAGTGTGTCTACAAAGGCACAAAACATTTTGTCACAGGTATCTGGAACAGTATTTTACTTTATGTTCAAAATAACACATTTTTACACTTTGCAAAGTCATCCCGCGGGCCGGATCTGACCCTCTGTCGGGCCGTGCCGCATGTTTGACACCCCTGATCTGAACCCTATTTACAGATCCTGTATACCCTCTGTGCACAACTGCAATACAAAGTACTTCACACAAAGATACAACTCAATACAAAGTGTTTCACTCGTAACAGCTGCAACAAAAAGAAGATAACAACACATCAGTCTTGTCACAGTAAATATTGTAGCTATATTGCAGAAACTCTTTGTTAAACTTTGAAAATCTCTCTCCAGAGGTATGGCTGTGCTGGATGTTTCTTTCTTGTACGTGTTCATCCAAGGCGTCCTTTTTCTTTGTGGTCGGACGTGTCCCGCACTACAAGCGACTCTTCGGATTGTGCGACTGTCGGGTCTGTTTTGCGTGACGGTTTCTAAGAAAAAGGTGAAAAAAAGGAAAGAGAGAATGTGGGAGGTCGAGTGACTACCATCAAACCATATTGTGTCAGCTTGTCTCTGTAGGAAGCCAGTTTGATGGGGACCTCATCTGCCTGTCCCCTCTCCCCTGGTTCTCATTTCACAGGTGAACAAGCACATTAGTTCCAGCCCTAATCCATCATTGTGCTATCCCAGCTCACATGTCCGGAACACACACTAACAGACACGTGTGTATCCACTTCCGTAAATATAACTGAACACAGATGCCCACATACACCAGGGCCATGTCAACTGGGATGCGTGGAAGATGAAGAAGAAGAATGCTCTTGCACATAAGAGAAGTAGAGAGAAGAGCAATCACACACACACACACACACCAAATGAATGAGATGTTTATCAGCCTTAGATGTTGAATTTAACACGTCTCAAATTGTCTTACACTTTATCTGAGCCCTGCTTCTGCACTTCACAAGCCTTTTGCGTTGTTGCACACTACTCTCCACCCACTTACAGATCATTCCATGTCGCTGGCTGCGGGTGGTAGGTCCTTTTTAAATACATGGCACCAGCCCGAGGTGAAATCTTCACATTTTGACATTCATGCGGATCGTCATCTATGAAAAGTGGCTGAGTAGCGCTGCTGCTATCAAGGATGCTACATTGTTGTGGGCGGACATGTCAGCAGGGGCAAGGAATGGGTGGGGGGAAGAGAGGAGTGTGACAGAGCATGAACTACAGTCCTGGTTGTTACATCCTATTTCTGCATGTTTCTCTACCTCCATTTGTACTCGTGCGGTACCTAAAAGCAAAAAGCACCCAAACTACCTAGGGACTAGTATCCCATTTTTAGTCCTGATGTGCGTTTAACCTCACAATGATGTTATAAATACTTCCTTAATTAACAAAGTATAAAACAAATTCAATCCAACTCAGAGCTACCTCTGCCATGGGAGCAATATACAACTTTTTCATCTCAGGGCTATTTGTCTGCTTCCAAACCACTGGGGGTTTCTGTGTGTGTGTGTGTGTGTGTGTGTGTGTGTGTGTGTGTGTGTGTGTGTGTGTGTGTGTGTGTGTGTGTGTGTGTGTGTGTGTGTGTGTGTGATGTATGCAAAAATTCATCCTAATTTGCAGCATTTAAAAAAAAAGAAAAAAGGAGAGTAACACAGAGAAAACCCTGCTGCCCATGGCTCCGGCCCACCTACCACATGCCAGCAGACAACCTTCACTGGAACTTAATTAATAAAAGAATGGGTGGGAACACCAAGGCAGCTCCAATTAAATAGCTTTTATGGATAGTTGATTTTATTCACCACAGGTTGTTTTTGCTCTGCGGGGTAGAGCCAAGCTGGAAAGAAATCAGAGCCAAGCTGTGTATTTTAACAAAATCGGCTTTGTTGTATATCTCTTGTCGTTGGCAAAATGTTTGCAACGTCGTCGTGCAACACTAGGTGAGCAACAAAAAGAGGCTGTCCTATGCAGTTCAAAAACGTTTGTTTGTATAAAAGACGTATGGATCTGCCGTACACAGCAGTCACAGTCACTCACGTGTGTTTCTGAACACCTCACCTGCAAAGACACTTCAAACCCACACTGTTCAGATTTCGATGTTGAGCCCATTATGTCCTGTGTGTCTGGCGTGGTTTGAGGAAACATCCCCTGACGTATAACATTTCACTAGACGTCACATAATTCTCTTATTCATTATGGCCGTTTAATGTCGAGCATTAGCAGGACGGTTGACACTGACTTGAGAGCCACTCAAGCGTTTCAGCTCAGTGAGACCAGCTCATCCCTGCAAATAGCTCCAAGTTCTGTAGCTCAGGATGAGATTTTTTATTTCTGATCCGTGTGTGTTATGCTAGCACTGGCTAACGTTGCCTTGCAAGATTAAGATCACTTCTTTTTAACTTCACTTGAGTCATTTTATCAGCATTCGCGTAGTTCGGAACAAAATGCTTTAATAAAACTTTTCTACACATGTGCAGTGATCCCCAATAGATCACTGCACTTTGAGTTTTGTTTACACAAATGAAAAGTGCGCCTATAAATAAAATGTATTATTATTATTATTATTATTATTATTATTATTATTATTATTATTATTATTATTATTATTATTATTATTATTATTATTATTATTTAACTTTAAACAGACTTTCATATTTGAAATTTGTGGATTTCCCTTTTAAAGGATAGATTCACATGTTTTCAACTCTGTTAACTCAGTACTCGATACTCAGATGACCTTGAAAGGGTCATCGGTCGCTGTAATCATTCCTACTGTCCATACTAGCCGTGAATTGATTTATCATTTTGCAACTTTAATTTAAGGAAAGGGGGACGAAGCAGCAGTCTGGGTTAGCCAAATCAAGTTTATTAGGTTTTGTTACATTGCAGAACAAAATTAACCTCTTTGTGTTTCCCTGCCATAGTAAAGAGAATCACAGAAATGTACAGCATACAAAATAGACTGTAACTTTGGAAGATACCATCTGGAATCACATTATCTTCATTTAAACCTTATGATGAGGACTATGGATCACTTTGACGCCAGTATAGACTGGAGGAATGACTACAGCGGATGATTTTAAGGCAGACTTGAATGCAATGAACTTCTTACGCTGTCATGCATTACATCAGGCAAAACTCTTTAACCAAATTCAACAAAAACACATTTATTGCATTGACTGCAATTTTCTCATTAATTTTAATGAAATTCATAACACTATTATTTCCCGGGTCATATGTTGGCCTGTACTGCAGTTGGTTCAGCCCTGCAGTTAATTGTAATTTCTCCAACACATTTCATAAAAATATTTCATAAAACAGACCACTAAGAAAGAAGAAAAAAAACGGCTTTATTAGACACTTTTAAGCTATTTGTGCTCATTTGGAACCACTTTGGTATCGAGACTTCATCACAACAATACTACAGTATGTCCACGTCTCCTGGGCTGTAGTGATACACTTACGGAACCAGAGGAAGAATACTAATTAGGTAACAGGAGTTAAATTTCATACATTGATCTGATAAAATGTCAGCCAGTACATCTTTGAGAATACCAATACACATGGGTCCAACTTTGACACTCAAAGGAGAGGAGGCACTAAGAAATGCTTTTTATAATTAGGATGAACAGATGTGTTGGATCTGGATCCCAGAAAGAAATAGGCATTCATCGATCAATTAATCATTAGATGAAGGATTTATCCATATTTTTTAAGTCATGATTCCAGACTTTATGAAAGATTTGTTTTGGCTTATCGTCAAGAATTCTGTGTTATTTGCAATGCAAGTAATTCCTCTCAGCACTCGGATTACGGTTTAATAGTGTTGATAAACAGAAGCCACCTGATCTTGGCAATCTGTTTTGTTTTGATCATCAGCTAGCAGGGAAATGTAGATTAATTAGTGACAAATGGCAAACTAAATTGAATGAAACACAGCAATCAAACTTGTGGCTTTTATTGAGGAGAAAAGGACCAAATGATGGAATGTGTTTGGGTTTCTTTTAGGCACAAATTGTTTGATTCCTCTCAACCTTTAATGAACGTTTATCCATAAGTGCGTTGACTTTTTTTGCACTGCAGGACACCCAGTGTGTTTCCTTATTCTTTCGGTTTGGACTAATACTGTTCTGATGGTCAGATGGCCGATGTTGCAGCTTTATGAATGTATAAAATATACCAATATGTAATGCATTGGAAGTTTTAGTTTGTTTAAACTGTGACCACATTTATACTTTGCATTAATATGCAGTCTTATCAACTAACTGTAACCTTAGTTTACTTTGCAGCAGTCACCCTACAGCCCAACAGTAATAACATAAGAATGTTATGCGAGCCCTAAACCTACCGCTTCCACATAGTAACCAATGGATAGCAGAAGCCAATGTGAGTTTAGAAACCAAGCTGTTACTTTTTACTCCTCTCCATCACCTTATTATTGGACGAAGGTTTATTCTCCACCGTTCGTCACTTTCATCTCCGGCTACTGACAATTTGCCGATCTTGCTCTTTTTCTTCTTCCCGCGTCGGCATTTTTCACCGAAGACATTTTGACATGTCATAGTAGGAAAAACAACAGGTGTAAATAATTAAATTAATGATTCAGCTGCTTTTATTTCAGGGTCCTGGTATTGTGCGTGTTGGCTGTCTTACACTCTCACTGGGCGTTTGAATAGAACGGAGCCATTGTCAGTGTTATTAGTAACACCTGTGCTTTTCCCACTATTACAAGTCAAAATGTCTGTTGGCCTATACGTATTTTTTAACCCAGTGGTGTTCATGTGCTTTAAATCATCTTCTGAAGCCCGGCACTGCTGGGAGCTTGGTTTTGCCTGAATTTGTTGAGATAGCAGAAGGGAGGTTGAGTTAGGTGACATTTAGCTTATTCAGCATCCAAAAGTCTCGTCCCAGGCATAACTGATTGACTTGGCATAGATCCCTTAGTTTGTCAGATCCAAAAACATTCAGATTCCAATGCATTGTGCCTTAACCTGCCCCTCGCATTAACATATATTGAAAAAACGGCAATACAGTCCATTTACCATCTTTGGTCTTGATTGATTAATTTTTAAGGCTGTAGCTTTAGTCATAGTGCTGTATTGGATTCCATTACATTAAATGCGCTTGTAATATTTACTGTATCAGTATTCCTTCACGGTGAGTGGCAGCACATGAGTTATATTTTGCTCACTAAGCTTTATTCTTCTCTGAACACAGTCCGTCCTTGGGAGAACTACTCGTGATTTTATTTCCTATATCCACTGCAAGGATCTAAGGACAGCGGGTGTCATATGGTGTATAGATTGTAGAGCCCCCTGATACATATTTAAAATGTGTGATATTGGGCTTTATAAGTAGCCATTTCCCAAAATCCTGACCAAATTGCGTATTTGTCCATATTTCTGTCCATGTCTGTAAGTGAGTGAACCACCCTTGAAGTAGTAAATACGTGCTTTAGGAGCACAATGGTTTCTTCGATACTGAAACATCCTTGAAATTACTTTCCCTTGTGTCTATCCAGCCTTATAGCTGTGGATACCGGTGCGCTCTCTAAATCACATATAGACATTCCAACCCACGGCTATACGAGGATCGATGGCCAGCCCAGGTCCGGTAATCGACTGGGTCTCTCTCTGTCTGTCTCTGTCTGAAGGCTTACAGTAAAGATGGCCTGTCTGCAGCTCCGTGGGCACTCTCAGCTCGCTGTTCAGACATTTGAGACATAATGTCACTATTGCTGGACTTTATCCAGCCTGATAAGCAGAACTGCAGTTGAGGAGAGCAGACAGCTGTTTGCCAGCTTCCCGTTTCACTGTGAACAGGATTAGGTCCACTGCCTGGAAATTGTTTCATTCCTTCCAACAAATTGCAGACGAGGAATAGGCGGCAAAAATACTTGTCATTATCCATCTTAAAAGCTTGAACAGGCTTTGTGAATATTTCTTAGCCATTCATCGCTGGCTAGTGTTCGCTTCAGCATCTCAAACCAACAGCTTGGTTCCATCATTTGCCTCGACAAGACGCTAGATGCTCCCGATCCCTTCATCTAAAACATTGAATCTAAGTTACTCTCCAAGGACTTCATTTTTTGTTAGCCAGCCTTCCTTTTAGTTTTTTCTTCTTCGGACATCTTTGAAGAACATCTTTGAAGAATATGAGAGATATTCCCAAAATGGTGATATAAAATGGATGTTGTGTTTAATGTGTTGTCATCAAAGCTCCGCAGAATTCATCCTTAGCTGGAATAAACTGAATTCAAAACTGCCTCCTCTGCTAACACACAGAGCATATTGGACTTTTTCAGCTGGACAGAGTTTGATAGAATAAGAACAAACTCCTCTGCCTATCGGCTGTGTGTGTAAGTGTGTATGAAATAAATGTCTGACTACTGTGTACAATGCTGCGGGACATTAGCAGTGTTCAAAATGGACCTTTAATATCGCAGCACTGAGCTATTGAGAGGAGAAGTCAACACAAGGCAAGCTGTGCTAGCGTTATCAGCTAATGCTACTTCCAACTGGCCCCTACCTTCTCCCGGTCAAAAGCACAACTTACTAAAGCTAAATCCCTTTTTTTATTTGTGGCAGAAGATTTAAATTTCATTTCATTTTAATTTGAGATTAATTTTTTGAAATAAAATTTTTTAAAAGAGCTTTCACGCTATTATAAAAAAAGAAAAATGTAATCGTAATTGTCTGAATCAAATTGTTTCGAATCATATGTCATTAAACATTCATCTGTATCATTGTGGACTATTTAGATGTGTATCAAATCATTTAAAAAGGAGCAAAACACACCCCTGGTTGGCACTTAGGGAGTAAAAACCCCAGGACATGGCTGATCACAACATGATACTTCAGCCGCATTCAATTTATCTCCCTTACGAAGAACTGACAGTACTTGTATCAGTCTGCTGAGCACAACACAGAGACAGAACATTAAATATCTCTGTTGCATTGCAGACTTGGAAATTTGTGTCACAGCTGTGGCGAAAAGCAAAATGGTGGCCGAGGAGTGAATGGAGGCAGCTGGTTGATGGAAAGCCAAGCAGACATGCACACATGCACCGGGTTGTTATTTCTGGGTTAAATTTACTTCAATTTATTCTCATTGCACTGGAAACTTGGGCCGGCCTACTTGCTGCTGCCTGCTGGTCATTTTCCCTCTCAATTTTGTTGTTGGGGACTCTTGGCTGACTAAGTGCTCCAAATGGATTCAGCCTTCTGCCAGCGTCTTCCTTTCTTTCTTGGCGGCTTCCCCCCCTTCAGCCACCACTCAGTCTCATGGCTTTTTACATGATATTTTAAAACTAGGCGAGTAGACAATAGATGTTGGGATATGATAGCGAATAGAGCACTATCAATGAGAGAGTTGGATACAGATAGAACTTCAAACTATGACCTAAGTTCACCAGCTTGGTTTGCGAAAGAGAAGTTACAGGTTTTCAGGATCTGGCAGGATGTTCTCGAGAACTTGATAAGGAGATTAACTGCCAATCACAACATGTATTTCCTACTCCATAAATTGAAGGCTGTTCTGTGGTCACCACACATCTGTGCATGTTAATGCGTTTTCTGGAATCACTTCATACTCTTATTTCGAGGAGATGATGGAGGAGGAGGCGAGTGAGGAGAGAAAAAGGAGAAAGAGGATCTAAAAAGTTAAACAGCATGCTGATATTGTTACTTCCTGTCTGTGTTCCTCTGTGATGGGCTGGCAGCTGCTGCCAACGCAGGCTTCCAGTTCAGCAAACATCTGGGCGTCCCAGACCTCCCGTGCCTGCTCAATGTGTGCAAAAAAGAGCGAAGCGGAGAGGGACAAGCTGCATAATAACACTGTTCTAAAGGTGAGCGATAAAAATATGGCAGAGAGGAAGGTGAAAATGGAGAAAAAAGGAGCAGCTTTATATCTCATTACATGATCAACAGAGGACTTAAGGAAATATGTAAAAATGTACCGCATAATGATTTCCCCGGACATTCTTTTGGCAAAACCTAATTTATGTTTATTTCTTTTGATACCATAATCTCTTAATATAGACCTCCAAACACAACTCAAATAGACACTTGTATTGATCAGGCTTTTATTTTCGGTGTTTCGCCTTATCTATTCTGCGGCGTCAAACGCCTAAATCCTCCGCCGCATATTCCAGGTGGTTCACATATCTGCATGACGCTAACGTCCATACTTGATTGGATTTTGTTATCTCTGTAATTGTTTTAATCAGCCAATCACAATTAGCCTCCAGGAAAAATAGACAGAGGGAGGCACAGAGAGACAGAGAGAGAGTGGGGGGGGGGGGGGGGGGGGGGCATCAGTCCATTACTGATGGAGCATATTTTTCGCAGTGATTTATTTTCATTCTGATAAATTATAGAAAATGTGCCAAACAGCAAACTTAGTTTACCTGCGGTCAGTAGTTAATGAGACACTGAAGGATTATTTGGTCACAGCAACAATGCATCCACGGCCAAGCTGTCAATCGGGCATCTGGCATCTAATCGCATCATCTTTCTCAACAAAGGGGCCCATTGAATATGGGATGAATTCTCTACGCAGTGTAAAGTGGCTAACATAGAAAACACTGAACAGTTTAAGACTCGAGAAGCAATTGACCTTTCATTTTTATTTCTACACGTAAATAGGAGGATGATGTATTTCTTCTTTTTCTTCTTCTTCTTTCTCTCTGAGGTGTTGTTACCTGAGTCAGTTTGCTCCCCTTTAGCAAACTAAACCATTTAGCTGAAATGCACAGAGGGAGAGTAATTACTACCAAAGTTTTAATCTGTGAAAACTGCAAGTGTATACCCCACATGGACTTCACACTTTTTCATTACAGCGTGATGGTATGCAAATCATTCCACCGCTGATTGGTGCAAGTTACATGTTCGGAATAGATATTTCACTTGATAGCGCTTTTATCAGGACCTAAAAATGTCACGGAAAGAACATCGTGTCTAATTCCAGTGGCGTCATACTGGCGGTGTTTTTGTCCCGATGCCCTGCACAGACATGACACCTGCCCACCCGCCCGTCTGCTCTCATCCCCGGCTCCCTTGAGCTTCTATGCTAGATATAACTATAGACATTCGTGTAATCTTATTAGTCGTCCTATTTTCAGAGAATTCTTCATCTGTATTATCCATCGTGCCGTCAAGCTACTGCAGTGTTTCTAGGTCGGTTCACAAACGTCCCTATCAGCCAGAAAGGAATACGAACTTTGGAAGAAAAAAAAAAAATGTCTGCCCTGTGACAACCAGGCTAACATTTAGTCAATAAACCCAAGATAATTTTTGCCGATATAATCCATCGCAAAGCCACCCAATTGGATGGAAAAATCACCCAAACTGGCAACATTTCTTGAGCGTTAAACTTTCTGCCCCAGATCCAGTTATTTCTGGCGTGCAGTGTCAACCAATCACGGGCCAGCATGAAAATCCGAACATATTGCCAACATACCTTCGAGGACCACCCGCCGTCTAATGCTCAAGTGCATAATATGTTACTTTTAGTTTCTTTTCTGCTAAAACTGCTTATAAGATTTAGTTTGAATTATTTTCTTTTGTTTGTAGCTTAAATATCCTGTTGGCAGAAGTATTACTTCGTCTAAGACTATAATCCATCACTGTAGACTCCGCACTGCCTTTTCTTTATGCAACATTGTTTTTTTTGTTTTGTGATACTCCATTGATCTCCAAAGGAGAAATTCATGTTTTTGGAGTTTTCTGTTTTCCAAGACGGATTAAATAGACTGAGAGATTGAGTATGGTACTTAGCAAGTCTTACTCACTGTTTATGATTCTTTAATTCCAAACTACACTTTAAGGTAGGAAAGAAAATATGGCGTGAGTGTACTTGCATTTCAAATTTTCCTTGCAGCAAATTCACAATGATTGAATAATCAACATTATACTACTTCTCCTTTTGGCATTTTGCTCACTTTTGTGTAAGTGCTTGTACATGTTGAATAGTAAAGTAAAAGCTATATCTCCATTTACTCTCTCCATCTGTTGTTATATTTCACAAAGAAGTACACAAACACTGATTTGGTTGCGTTTTTGCTAATCCAGTGATAAAGTTTTACGGCACATTTTATTCCATCTGTACTTTAGGTTATTGCTTGCTTGCTGTGGATGCCAACATCAGAGGATTGTTGGCATCTCTGTTTCACTGGATACGAAACCATGACTGGAAAAGAAACCGAGAACAGCACCTTTATAATTATTCATTTTTCACAAAACTCAAAAGTGTTTCCTTTATAGTTCTGAAGCCGTTGGCAACTAACCGTTGGTGCATGTTAGTGGATTTGTTTGTTAAAGCATTACATCTAAGTTTAATTAAGTGGTCAGTGACTTTAGTGTGTATAGTTTATTGTACTATACACAAGACTTTGATTACAAAATGCAACATAATGTAAAATGTGACAAAACACAACAAGCCTTAACTTTTGTGAAATGAATACAAAGCCATACAAGAGACCGTCTTGCAATGGGATCCCTCCAGCCGCGATGCCAAACTGGGCCATTGGACCCCCCCTAAGTCCGGCACCTTTTCTCTACATCAAGGGTGGCCAAAAGGTCGATCACGATCGACTGGTCTTTAGTGTAGTGCGAGTAGATCACGCACCGTTAAAGAAAATATACATATATATTCCTTTACCTCCTTCGCTCTGTTGTTTCGCTCCCGCACACACACCTACAGTCAGAGACAGAGCGGAGGAAAGGAGAGGAGTGAAACCTCCGACAGCACCCCCCCCTAAATTCTGAAATTCTGTGGCGCCACATCAGGCCAGGGTCCAAGCCGATCTGCCCACATCCACATAGACAGACATACAGTATATGTACATATTTGCACATATATAGATAGTATTTGTAACCTTACCATCAACACTTGACAAGTCGTCAGCACTTTCACAGCTGCACACCTTTTTCTTCACTTTTATCTTTTGTTCCTGGTGCTGATTTCGAATTTGAATACTTCAAAATGCGACACTTTACTAAATATGGAATACTGCAGTGGGGATCATTTGTTGTAATAAAAGACAGACCAAACTTATGTCCATAAGAAATAATAGGTAGTACTAATAACCTTATGGCTTTGTCCCTGTAAGCCATGATAGTGTGACACCAGGACCCTAAAACTGAAGCAGCTAAATGGAACTCAGCCATCGTTCATTTTATTATTCACACCTGTGCTTTCATGTCAAAATGTCTTCTGTGGAAAAAGGCTTGTTTGAATTAAGATCTTAAAAACCCCATTTTGCCAATTTCCCAAAAGAAATATGATTATACAAAAGGCAAAAGCTCTAACTAGTCTCACATAATGGAAGTAAGGTGAAAGAAAAAACACATTAGCAGGTGAAGTTGCAGTGGTGTGAAAGTGAATGTGAACAGCAAGCCTGTACACGCTTTGGAAAATGCTGCCATTCTTTTGATCACAAAGCCTCTTTTCTGCCTTTTAGAAGATTCCAGATTCCAAATATATATATACATACATATATTACAAATATAACATATAGACAGACACACAGATCAAAAGGAATATATAATCACAACGGCAGCACTGCTGTGAATCAAACTCGATCTGGAATAAAGAAGTGAACCTCTGGTTGAACATTTGAGCAACCACATAGGAAATGTATGAGCTATACAGATAAGTAAAGAAGTATGAGTAGTTAATAACCTGGTGTTGCCTCAGAATGGATCCACATGCAAAAAAAGAAAATATCAATACTGAGTGCTGCTCTGCAGAAGGACAAATCATTATTTGCAAGTTCAGTATCTGAATACACTTTATATTTTTTCTCTTGACATCATGTGAATAGCCTGAGTCATGCTCAGGGTAAAAGTGGAGCACTTAATAAACATTGTTGAGCAAACGGACGCATTTTATAGCTGCGATTATTAAGCGAAAAAAGAGGTCTGATTTCATACTAGTCGTTGAAATCGAATAGTGTGATTTAGCAAGAGTCCCTTCGGTAAAGACCAGGCAGACAGGTTTGTTAAGGGCCCTAAAGTCTCTCCTTACTGTGATATAGCAGAATATTTAAGGATTAAAGGCATTAACTCCTACATTGGCCCCATGCCAATTACATCGAGCTGTAAAGGACTGCTCACTAACTGCAGTGCAGACAATGCTTGGCATCTATTTCTCTCTGTCTGCCATAACTCCTTTTACTACTTATTATGAGCCTTATACTTTTAAACTTTGTGTGTTCCCCCATCTTACACCCTCTGCTGAGATTGGTCGAGTTTCTTCATGGAAAGCGCAGCAGATGTTCAGAGAGATATCAAAGTTAGAGATGGCGTTTGAAAAGATTTGGGGGTGGGAGGGAGGAAAGTGCTTGCAAAGACAAATGCTCTTGTTTGTCCGTTGTTCCCAGATTCTGCTCTGTATCATAACTCCGGGTCATATCATGTGCTTTATCATTTCAGAGGGGAACAGACTTTTTCTCATCTTTCTCCAACCTCCACTCCTCCCTGTGACCGTGCAAAGGAGGATGTGCGCAATTATGCACCCTCACAGCATTCCTCTTTGCAAACTGAGAGACGGATCAATGAGGACACCGAAATCACGAGCAGAGGAGTTGGGGGGGGGTTGTTGCTCGGCTCAGATATGGATCAACTTTAACTTGGCATGCACCTTATGAATGTCAGAGGGGGTTTATTGGGATGGAGGAACCCCACAACAAATCAATCTCTACCCAGCATGCATACTGCAATCAGGAACGGGTGTGTGAGGCGGGACGACGAGGTGATGAAAGTGAAATCGATCAACACAGATGATCTGAGAGGAAAGATTTTCATTTATTTTTGCTCTTTCTTGTTACAGACAGACTTAAATGGACAAACACTTATCAAATGTATCAAATCTAGTAAGTTGTGCTTATGTATTGCCCGTGTGTCTACATGTGGTTCAAAGTCAACATGAGTCTAGATTGGATGGTGTGTGTGGTACACAGTCAACATGAGCCCAGATAGGAAGGGAGGAGAAAGCCATTAGAGATAGGAGCCTTGGTCCGAGGCTGCGTCTAATGCACGGCTACTCAGCCAGTCAACCAAAGCCTGCTTATCATGCCACGGGTACACAAAGACAACAAGCACGCACACATACAGACTCTTCCCCAAGGCTTTCCATCCAGCCTCTTTGTCAAGTAATATATAAAAGGCAGAACAGCATTTCTTAACTCAGAGGCACGAACACACTGAAACATGAGTTTGCAAAGCAAGTTGGACTGAGGTTATTTTATGTAGATTTTCCATTTTAGTTTGAATTGATTAGATTGACTAGATTAAAGTAGTTCAATTGGCAATATACAACTTTGTTGCTTTAACTTATCATTATGAAGTAAATGTTGATTGCACAGTGTAATGTCTATCATTTCAATCAGGTTAATTCCACTTTGTTTTGCACTCATATTCTGGGGGCTTTGTAATTGCATGTTGCTTTAGCTTGGCTTTGCATCTGGAGACACACGGTGCATTTCGCTCTTCTGTTTTCAATAAAACCAAACATAACTCGTCATATTTTCTTAATTTAGCTCTTTTGGGCTTGGCGTCACTTGACGATGCGGACTGACTCAAATAATTCTCCATGCTTGCCAGCTACCTGACGGGCTAATAAGACAAGCTAGGCAGCAGCCGGGTGAAGTGACTGATTCAAGTCAGAACAGCCTGCATTGCTCACAATGCAACTCCACCGCACACATTTGGTTGGAAATTCGGATCTGTAATACTAGTGGCAGGTAAAGCTAGCCACAAGCAGAAATTATCAACACTGAGCAACAGGGTTCTGGTACAAAAAAAAAGGTCTCGTCTTCAGCCCCAACTGACACCACGTTAATCGACATCATTAAGGTGTTTTATGTTTAAATTGCTCTTAACATCGCGATGATCACTTCAGCTATATCTCCACCTCCTCCACTTTTGTTTTGTGTTTTACATGTAACCGGGCTTGTGCCATGCATGAGAGCTTCCCTACTGCAGACAGGCTGATCTGTGCTGGCATTTATTGATGTGGCCCAAAGCCCACCCTTAAGCTGCTCTTTGAAATAGTGTCAACTGTGGTGGAGGGGTCGAGGGTGGAGTGGTGGTTGGGAGGAGATAAGCCAACGTTGCACACGAGTGCTTTGTTTATGATGAAGTGGTGTAGGCAATTACATTAGAGGCTATATTATATTAGTGTCTCTCTCTCTCTCTCTCTCTCTCTCTCTCTCTCTCTGTCACTCCGCTCACACTCACAATGCCCCATGCTTCACTCCTGCCAAAATGCAAGGAGACACCTCTCAAACCTTATCGGACCAGCAGTCAAGGACGGGAACTTTTGTGGCGTCCACCTTTTGTAATGCGTCGCATGGTTCTCCGAACGAGGGAGGAAGATTTATGACGTGACACCAGCCAGCCCCCAGCACCTTCACACAACGTCCCTCTGTTGAGAGTCGGTTCACTCTTTTATTGGTGGCTGTGATTTAGGAGCAGTAATTGACTGGAAATGGACTAGTGCAGGTGAGATGCTTTATGGTCCAAGTGTCGGCAAACTGCACAGGATTCTCACTTGATGAAGAGGAGGAATGGAGCAGAGAGTGTTGCGGCACAAAAAACATATATAACCCTAAAGAAGTAATTAAATGGCGTTTTAAGTCTTAAAATCTCTTCTTTCTTCTGCAAACAAGATAAGTTGCGGTGAAACAAGTACAATTATTTCAACCCCCTGGCACATTTCATCGTTTTGTTTTTTTTATACCATAGAGGGAGAGAGGGGGGGAAAAAACAGATCTGAAGCATGAATACTACATTTAATTACTTGTTAAGATAGAGATATGCAATATGATCACTCAAGAATGTAATCCCCCTGCAGGAGTGTGTGTGACGTGTTTCTTTCTCCCTCATTTTTGCAACGACAACGACAACCACAACTCTTAACTACTTATATATTTATTTACATTAATAAGTTATAGGTGAGACAACGGCACGCGTTTTAAGGCATTCTGAAATCAAACAGTTAAAGATGCTTTTTATTTCTTGTAGCATCAGACTGTCAGCCAGATGTCAACAGCATTCACTTAATTCTTTATTTATTTTTTTGCTTTCACATCTGGGTTCGAAACTCCTCTCAGCTCATTAAACAGTAACAAATAAGGATATAATTAGTCCTAATACCCACATACTCATTATGTGGCGCAGCAGCACTGAAGACAGCCACAAACACAAACTCGCAGCAGGCCAGATGGACAGTGTGGCTTAATGTTGTCATGTCATGGGGGTCCATATGTTATTTAGTGTATGATTGCTGTTAGTTTAGTTGTTTAGCGTCGGCAAGACTCCTGAGAGGCAGCCAGAGAGCAGAGAGAACAAGATTCAGAGGAGTGTTGCTGCCCACAGGGAAACAGGGCTTTGACATATGTGGAAGCACATAGCTCCTTTGGGGGGGGGGGGGGGAGGTGGAGGGAGAGGAGTGGAGCGGAGAGACTCCTCGGAGCTGTGGGGAGAAGGGTGTGATCATTCTGTCATAGGGTATTACTGTCATAATGCCTGCACACACACAGTGAAGCACACACAACGACGAATGTGTACAAACACATACGCGTCGAAATGCTGATGTATGATATGCTGTGGCAGCCCCTCGCGCACGCCAACACACACCTCCACATGCACCTGTACACCGGTGACGGCAGCCCCCTTAGGTGGAGCCCTGTGGGTTGCTGCCATTTTCTGCACCAGCACCTGTCACCTGGATCATGCACGAGAAATGAAACAAGCACTCCAACCTCTGCTCTCCTCTACGCAGTTCTCTCCCTCTCTCTCTCTCTCTCTTGCTCTCTTTTTCCCTCCCTCTCCTACTCTTTTCATTCCCAGACGTGTCAAGCCAGCCAGCTATGATAATTCTGCACCTAGAGACGTGCACACTGGCCGATTGCTGCAGTTTCCCGGCTAAAATCCCGGAAGCTTGTGCCTGGTTGTGAAACTGTCATCAGGAAATACCTCAATTCAAGGACACAGAGTTGCATATTCAGAGAGTGGAATGTGGAATAGCCTGAACAGTGAACACTGTGAGTAGTATTGGGCAAGGTACATGACAAATGTAGTCTTTAAGAGTCATTTTTACTAAAGTAATAACAATAGTTTACTTAGTCCATAAACTGTGACTTTTACACACTATATGACCTTTTTAACACTGTAAAATGCATTACATCCACTCGTTACGCCGATTCTCAGTAAGTCACAACACTAGCTGCTGGTGACATATTGATATGAGTTTGCAACATTTGTGCAGACTGCTGAATTTAACAACCTACCTCGGGCATATCTCTCATGAACTGGGAAAGTTACAGCTACCAGCGGCATTTACCTACTGAGACAGGGCGTCTGTGAGCCACTGAACCTGAACTGAATCTCACAGCGTATAAACTCTCGTTACTAAAAACAATGGATTTTTTTACATCCAGCCGACATGGGGCAACATTAAGGGGTCCGATTAATCCAACGTTCTTTTTACTTTTAGCTCTGGTTTGGTCTCCGGCAAGTTCTCCGCTGAACACACAGAGGATCTGATATCAAACGTTCGTCCAACTCCTGGTTAATCGGCGGAGATGTAAGCTCTTAAAAATGTCATTAGTGGCCGCGTTGTAATTATTGAATTTCAAATTGCAATCCCTTACATCACTCATGACTAAGAAAAAAAGTCAAAACATTACAATAGCACGCTCGTGATGCATCACAACCAAACAATAAAAGTGAGCAAACCAGTTTGTGTGTGTGTGTGTAGGTCAGAAGTGACTATTGGCTGAGTGGAAAAAGGGGATTAAGAAAACATGTTAGTTATGCGTGTGTGTGTTTGTCTGCGCGAGAAGAAGCCAGAATGTGCATTAGCACACAGTGGGAGTTTATGTTTTCTTTTTTCACAACCATGAATCTTCTCCGGGGTTTAGATATAATTATTTCAGATGCAGTTTTGTTCGCAGTCCTTTGAGGGAAGAGATTGTGAGTTGTAATTCTGGGAGTAAAATGGCTGTTGAGTTTTGCGAGATTTTATTTTATTTTTTTAAAGGAAGGCGAGCGAGAGGGATGACTGCAGCTACAGGCCCTGCTGTCCATTTATAAAGGTCACAGGTGGCAGAGAGAAATCTTTAACTCCACTGTGGGGATCTACTCTTTAATTTTTTGCCACTCTCTTCCTCTCTCTCTATGTGGTCTTCCATTTATCAGTTTCCCGTCCACAGGAACATCCCAAGCTGTGATCTCTAAATTTCCATCCAAGGACCAAGTATTGATCAATCTCCCCCATAAACCACTGTCTGTCTTCTACTCCCCCTGCATTTTCCGTGCCTGTTTATCTCTTCTCATGCATCATTGCTCATAATTCTTTCCCTGCTTCCAGCACCTCCCCTTCTCTTGCACACAAACACTCCCCTCCTGCTGCTTCTCCTTCCTCTCTCTGTTTCCCTCCTGGTCACCTCCTCCTCCTCTCTTTTCTGCATCCCCTCCCCCTCTATGCGCATCTGTCTTCTCAGTCTCTGTTTCTCTCTTTCCCGGCAACTCAACATCAATTCAACAAACTTTTATTGGCATGAATGTCATTTAAATCTTTCCTAATTATTTGCCAAAAATGCCAAAGCCACTAAGAAGGAAACATTCTTCTATCAAGAGAAAAACAAAACTAACCAAATTAGTAGATAAATCTGTCTTTTTCTCTCCGTCTCCGTCTGCAGTTGGTTTTATGTAGCCACCAATGGCAAGGGTTCAAGCTGTGATGGAGTGCCAAGATGAAGGCTCCATCATCATTAATATTATTCATGATTTAGACGCATAAAACAAGTCCTTCGTGAAGTAAACAGGACATGCCCGAGGTAAAGAGAAGCCTGGGTCCCTCTGCTATAAATTGCCTCCGCAAAAAGGACACTTTGATATTCGGAGCTTTATTAGGATGCCCTTTCTTTTGGCATTGTAAGAGAAAGTAAACGGCCATTCGGAATTAGATTTAAAGACCTTGGGTAGCGGGAAAAGTTGTGGAGATATGCGAGACGATAGAAGACAGATGGGGCAGGGTTTACAGTGCAATATGACAATAAATCAGCATGTAAATAGTTATCGAAACATGTCTCGCTTGTCAACAACTCGCCAGAAAGGGTAAGTCATAATGACTTTGACCATAACTGATTAAAATCAGGCCTTTTCAATGAGAAAATCGATACATGTGTATGCAAATATGTCAGTTCACAAGCATATGCTTTTTTTTCTTCTCCTTTTGGCTTGCTGTTTCATCGTTTGTGATCTCCTGCATAGTCAGCAGCAGAGAGCGACACAAAGATGAGAGCAAATAGACAAAGAATAAGCAACATCTCATATTTATTTTTAGTAGGAAACAGAGCTGAGGCGATAGTAGACAGAGGGTTGCCGAATAACAAAAGGGACAAAGGGATGTAGAAATGAAATGCAACTGTTTCGCATATTGATAAAAAAGAAACGGCCCGACACTAACAGTCAAAGATATTGAACTTCTTATTAGTTGTACTGTATCCAGTGTATTGTCTCCACACAACACACAAAGTTATACACACTTACACACACACTGTATATGCATAACTGTAATCTTGAGTGCTGCTTTGATACACCGTGTTCAAACTATTTTATTGTTCTATTCTAATGTAAAATATGAATGAATTATTTTCTGTTGATGGTTCCTGATGTCAGCTGGTCACATGTTATATGTCTGTCGTGTCAATCAAACAGGACATGTGTAATAGCAATTTAAATGTCTACTGTTTTAATTATATAAGTTTCCTATGTTAAACAAGCCATCTGCCATTTGATGCTAACATAGAAGTGCCGGTCATGTTAATACAAGACAGACGCATCCTGATTAGACTGATACTGAACTAACAAAAGACAGGACCCACCCAAATGTTTTAGCATCCTGATCAAAACAAAAGACAGGACACACCCAAATCTTGATCAAACTATTTAACATACTGAGACAGAATATTGAGTGTATCACCCAATACTCTGTTTACATAACTATTACCTTACAAGCATCAAAGGGCAGTTTGGCTCGCCCCCCTGTGTTTTTCCATCACCTCGCCTCCAAACCAAATTGTATAAAATGCCTATGTGTCTTCTTCCAACCTGTGCCCTTCCATAGATTACTCTGTATTCTGTGAAACTGGTACCTATTTGTGGCCGCAAATAAATGCACAAAGACAACTCTGTCTCTATCACCATCTATTTGATTTTTATATACATCTCTCCAGAGTAAAGCAGGAAAACTTCCACAACACATGATCATCTCTGTACCTGCTGAGCTGTATCACATCAGCTAATAATGATTTTCTTGACACTTTCCCGCTCAAATATATTCTGTGAAAGACACCAGCAGATGTGGATGAATGATTAAATTAAGTTAATGGCTTGAAAAACAAATGGGTTGTGATCTGGTGAGTTTTCATGGAGCAAAACAAAAGGGATGACTTGAGATGAGATTTGCTAACGAGCTGCTGAATAATACAAGGTTCATATTTTTCATTTACTTCCAGTCTTCGTGGCCTTTAAGGTGCATTCCCCCGTCGGCTTTGAGTGTTTAGAAAACAAAGATGCGAGGTCGAAGGAGGATATTGACAATGTGTCTGGATGAGACGCAGATATACTGCGAGATCTCTGCTCAATCCAGCCGTCTCCAGGTATCAATAGAAAAAGTCTTCAGGGATCCCCACTGATCAAACTCTGCTTTGGAGCTTTATATCGGCTACTGCAAGACTTATAGCACTGTTGTATGGTAGCTTGAAACATTATACGGCTTACATGGAGTCCATGAGGCCACAATACAAGTAAATAAATACCAGCTTAACAATTTTAATTAAAACTTCTGCATGCTTACGTTACAGCCATGCGATGATCTCAACACACATATAACACATAAGGATGCAACACACACACGAGCATATGCATTCAGGATTCAAATGTCCCTTCCTATCAATTATTACAAAATCAATACTGCGTTAATCATATAAACAGGTTTCGAGCCGCTATATTAAAAATGGTTGCAAATTATCAACCGACTTTTAGATCATTGTTGTGGTTACTGGTGTCATAGCTTTATTTTTAGGCTATAAGGAGCTAATAAATCCACGCCTCAGTACCTACCCAGCACCAGACAGCAGACAGACACAGTTAGCGACTCGCAGGTGAACATAGTCGAGCAATTAGCAGCTAAATATTTTCATCAGATCTAAAACTCGAGTTGATATTGAACTTAAATTGATCAGGTGGCCAGGAACGCGACTCCGAATGAATGCTAATGCTGCTCTGTAGCCTATCTGCTGGATGTGTACATAGTCAACTAACAAGTTTGCTTCATCAATTTGTGGTAAAATGTCAACACTCTGTTCACAGCTTGTTTCCACAGCTGTACTGCAGGTTTAACACCAGGACATTTTTACATAATAACAACATTTTTAGACGACTGGCATGGCTTATAATAACTGCAAAAGGATAATCCGCTGAGGAATTATAAACACCTCGCAGGGCATTATCCCCCAAAAAATATGACTATCAATGTATATGGACTGGAAAAAGTATTACCATCCCATAAGGTTGCTATGCAATGGAAACTGTGTTGACTACTCCAGTATATGGCATTAAAACATTAGATACAACTTGGCAAAGGGAGATATTTCTAGTATCAACTCATACAGTATCAGTTCTGCTCAGCTATTAGCCAGAAAGCTAACGCTATGCTAGCAAGATTCAAAGTTAATAACATTGCGAACGGTTCACAAACAGTTAATATCATTTGACAGTACGTTCAACAACAAGACTAGCTTCCTATCCAGCCAAGTCATCGTCTCCAAATCAATATCAATATGCGCCTGAAGTAGCGAGTTCAATAGTGAACGGGATGTGAGATGATCGCTTGGTGGACTGGAGTCCAAACCATTTTTCCCCCATTTTATCCTTTAGACAAAAGATTTAAATGTTACTGGATTTATTTAAGATAATAAGAATAACTCACCATAGCTACAAGACCGGATGGGCAAGAGCATTAGGGAGCACTGGTAGAAGTGTACTGCAAATTTGATAGTTATGTGTGTGTGTAATGCACCTGCATGAACTACATCTGACATTGAGCGGCAGAGCGGTGGTGATGAAGGAGGCTGGAGAGTAATAGATCAGCACGGAGAAAAAAGGAAAAGTTGAGAGGCAGATTTCAGCAAAAGGTGTGTGAAGAGGAGATCAGGACTGAGAGATTAAAGAGTGAGTGTCATGTGGGTGTGTGAGAGGGAGAAAGAGAGAGAAAGTATGTCTCTTAGGTGCTTTCTGCTGTCTCACAATGCAGGGGCAGGGATGAAAGAATAGAAGTAGATTTACACCACATGAACATGAACTTTCTTTTTTTTTCTCGTTCTCTGCCGCACGTATCATTGCGTATGTGAGCTTGCGTGTCGTAACAGGTTAAAATAAGAACACCAAAGAGATGATGAGGGAAAAGACTCTAAAATAGATGTACTGTACAGCATCTGAAAGCTGTGTGTGAGTGGCTGTGTAACTTCAGGGCCTCGTATGAATCTGAGGATGTTCTGGTGACTGTTCTCAGCATTAATCAGAGCTTCCTGTGGCATCACCTTCTGTAATCAGGGAAGGATGGACTGACCAGATTGCAAGCAGGCCTTTTTTACGCTAATATGTACAAGAATAAAAATGATGTTGTTCAGGCTTTGTAATTACCTTGTAATTACCTTGATTTTGCATTTGCAGTTTTTTACTGCAGGATTGAGAACAGCAGAGGTATCTGCAGTAACCTTGACCTTTTATAGGCATTTAAAAACCTCGTCACATACGCTCTAACATTCCACTGCATCCCATTTTGCCTGGGTGGAAACCTTTTCCCCCCCTCATTGACAAAAAGCCTGTCATTATCATTATTAAATAATGGAAAGAAGGTCAGTGTGTAAGCATGTGTGGGCATGCGTGTCATATTTATGATACCCTTTGATCGCATGATTCTTGACCACCTCACAGGTCCGTAAAGATGTTCCCATTCCCCATAAAAACCTGTGTGTCTGACTTTATCTGCTCAAGAGGATCTCGAGGGACCACTACAGTGTGTAAAAGCTAAGGGTCATGTGACTGTCTGGGGTTGCCAAGCTACAGTAGGGAGCAAAGCTACACTGTGCTTATTTCTGCCCTTATAGGACAAAGCTGGCCGTATTTCATTGTTTATTATAGTCAACAAATCCCTTTAAAGGTGCAATGTCTGTCTTTTAATACCGTACAACTTATTTTTTTACCCTGTCTGTCGCACTCAGCCTCGAGCTATATGTTGCTTTTCTAAATATCCCTGTAACAGGAGGACATAGTGAATGTGTTGGGGACTATTTTCAGTTGTAGATTTGGTGCACTAGTGAGGATTTACAGCAGCATGATTCAATCAATTTAAACTACAGCGGCCCTGTCCAGATTGATGTGTTTTTGGACAACTACGGAGCTGTATGGCATTATGGCACAGAAGAATAAGCTACAATAGGAATCAATCGGTGGTTTTAGCCAATTCGAGGGATTTCAACAGACTTATCCTTCATCTTATAGAACACAACTGGCTGTGAGAGCTGTTATTACACATCTGTCTTATAGATCTTGAAGATTTGACTTAGTGTCGCTCCAGATAATCCAACATCCAATCTATCCGACAAAACTTTATGGTTACGTTTTTTTTTGTTTTTTTGTTTGTCAGCAAGATTATGGAAAAACTACTGGCCCGATTTTAATGAAACTTTGGCAGAAAGGTGAATCATTAGCCAAGGAAGAACCCATTTCAGAGCCGATCTGAATCACAGGGGCAGATGGCCTTGGAAGAGGTCTGACTACCTTTTTACAATGTAAAAAAGCCAAGTTAACTTAAATTTCTAGCATGAAGTAGTCGACCATTGCTTTTGACTGCCTCAGGCAGTCCTGTGACTCTCGCTTAGCAAGTGATCCCTCAAGCGCCACCCTTCTCTCTACCCCAGAGCATGCATGTCACAATAAGTGGTAGTTTGTGTTATTAACAGCATGGGAGCTTTGGAGAGTGGTCACTCGTGAAACACATGGGGTCATGTCAGACTGTTCATGCATTAGGCTGTGGTATGGCTGCAATGTGTGTGGCCTTTCCAAGGGGTGAGTAGGTTTTTCAAAAGCATGGAGAACACAGTGACGGGGTTAGACTGAAGAGGAGAGAGGGTCATGTGCCAGGCGGGAGGATACGTGTGTGGGGGGGGGGTGAACATGCTCGAGTGTGAGAGTGCGAGGACGGGTGAGGCAAGGTGATCCATACCAGGTGTCACGTCGTCTGTGATAAAGCAGGCATGAGAGATCGCCAAGTTCTGTGGCTCTCTACCACCCTGGGGGAGTGGGGCCGGGTGTATTAATATCCACAGAGCAGCAGCCGTATTACCAACATAGTCCCACATAATATTTTACTGAACCTGTGTGGAGGCTCTAAGTTATCTGTTAGGGAACAGCCTGCACATACACAGCACACTGACAGCAAATGCCTTTTTTTTTTTTTACAACTGCAGGGCATACAATATAGATGTCGAGATGGAGTGGCTCTTCATCCTCCTCATTTCTCTTTTTTGTTTTTTACCCCCTGCCCTACAGATCTCCACAATTCTTTTTCTGCAGTTTGGCGTGCTCCCTGGTGTAGATGGAAATTCAGTAAACACATTTTTCATGGTAGTGGAGTTTGCTCACTTTTTATTTATAAAGGCGAGAGTTTATTTCGGCTTTAAATTAAATCATTTGTCAAATGCTGATGTTAGCAGGAGGCTCATCTTGATTCATATTTCACACAGCAGTTAATTGGCATTGTTATGCGGATCAAACATTAGTTTTGTGAACGATTTATTCTGTGAAAAAGTCGGTAATGTTTGCCTTTTTATAGCAGTGTCTATTCACAATGTGAAAGTTCATTGATCCCATAAGTGATAACGAGCGTCATCACACCTGCTGAAGGAATGAATAACAAGAAAACTAACAAGCTGTTCACAGGGGACTAACAAGTGTGTGTTTGTCTGTAGCCCAGATGCGACTGATGAGAGGATCTCTGACTGGTTCTCTGCTCCTGCCACAGGTGTATCAGGTGCGCTGAACAGCAGCATTTTTATGAAGACAAATGAAAAAAAAAAAAAAAAAGGCAGACAGATGGATGAAGTCAAACGATCCATCTGGATGGAATACAATTAAAGTTTCTTTTGTAGTTTTTAGTAATGAGATTTGTGTAAAAGCATCTTAAAATGTGCAATTCCGTGGCTACATATCATGTTAAAAGACTGTGGATACATGGATAAACTTCTCTAGCCGGCTTATAAAAAAATAAGCATTTCTAAAAAATTCCCAAAATATGTTTTTTCTTCCTAATTATACAAAACTATTAACGATACATAAAAAAAATAGATCAAATGTAACTTGAATAGCATCTTTGTAAATTACAACCTCAGAGATGAATACAATGTTAAGATTGTCCAGTGGGATGGATGAGCTTGTTCAGACCACGTGCACTGCGATGAGAGATTTCTCCAGCGGGACTCGCTATCTAACACACACTGGGCTGCGTGAGTGGAAACATTCAGGCCCATAATGAGTCGGATCAATCACCCCACATCGTCTGTGGGCCGAGGCTCAGCCGAAATTAGCCGAGCCAAAAGGCTCAAAGGGAAAGGAATTGAGCCAGAGTCCATGGAGACGCAGGAGTTAACCCACCAACCGCTACATGACTACCGACACAACAAGAGATTAGCCAGGACGAGAGCTTGACATTATGTTGCTTCCTCTGAGAAAACCTCCCGCTGCTCTTTCGCTCCTTTTAGATTTCCTTTTCTTTCTGTGTTTCTGTGTCTGTGTGTGTCCACAGACAAAACAAATCTTACTCTCACATCTCTCGTTGCTCCCCCCCCCTCCTCCCCATCCTCCTCACCATGCTTTTTTCTTCTTTCTTCTTTCCCCGTGCCTTTTTCATGATGTATTTTTCTCCTCTTGCTGAGTTATGTCTGCTCGCATCGTGACCTTTTTTGTTTTGCCAGAGCCCTCCAACAATAGCATGACAAATAGCTGAAAGGGAAGCAGATATTCGCTCGCTCAGAGGTTTGGATCTGGTTAAATTTACTTTCATGTGGAATTACTTCATCCATCTATCCAAATTCCTCCTCTGCAAGTACAAATAGGCCTGTATATATGCAGGCCGCGTATTCTCGACGCCTCATTAGGTTATGCAATAAAGAAGAGGGGAGGGGAAAAATGTGAATGTAAGTGTCAGTGTGAATCTCTGTGTATAGGTCTGATGTTTTATTTTTATCTCTTCTATCTTTGATTTGATTTTCTTGTCAAAAATAGATGCGTCATTGATGAAATATCAGTTACACTATAAATGTGTAAATCTAAAAGTCATCTGTAAAGCAAAAAAAAAAGACAGTTACTGGTTCCAGTTTATCAGAATTGACGTTTTATACAATAAAAAAGAAAAATAATATCTTTAGGTTTTGCACTGTGTTTGGACAAAAACAAGCATTTTAAAGTAAATAAATGCACTATTACCTACAAAATCAGATGAATCAAAAAATAATAATCAACAGATTAATCAATAATGCAATTATAAACATTAGTTGCAGCCCAAATCAAAAATGTAATTTCATTCCCTTCCATGGTTAGAGCTAGACATCATCAAGTGTATCACTTTCACACAAACAACTCAAAATGTTTCCAGCGCTTCAATACAAGTGCTTAACATATATGTTAAACTACAAATATCTAGAGTTGTGATGTGAATACAGTCCGTGCATGGAGACAATTGATATATTTGAAGGAAAAAGTTATGTCGAGGTATTTACACCATGAGTTGGACTATCTCTGTCGTCGATAACAAGGACAGATTAGATCTGCTCAAGGCGAAGAGTGCAGAGAGAAAGCTTTCCTTTACCCACCAACTCCACACCTCCTTATCAGATGGGCAGAGGGTGAGGCCTTGACATTATCAAGTATAAAAGGGCTGGCTGGGAGCGATACCACCTGGATAAGGGCCGCAGATAGAGGAACCTTGGAGAAAACAGCAGTAAAGACTTATTTGATCCATCTATACATTTTTAATAGTATAAAAATACCACCGAACACGCACGCATTTCACAGACAACGTGTCATTTTGATGGACCAACAAGACCATCAAGACCAACTTTCCTCCTAAGCCTCTTCTTTCATGTGATAGCCACAGCACTCGACGGTGATTATTCATGTGAATTATGCTAGTTTGCAGACTGAGTCCGTAAAGCATTGAGGTAAACAGTCAAGCATTAGCAATTCTAGAAGCTGTTTACATGGAAGAGCACAGTGATGCGTATTGGGCTCATGCATACTGCTGAATAAATTCAAAGATTATGTTGACAAGTGTTTGGCAATGATAGACGTGAATTGTGAGGGAGTGGAGATGAGAGTGCACGCGTGCACCGGCGGGCACACGTGTACGCGAGCGTGCCTCAATGATATTAATGAGTGTATTCAAAAGATGGATTTAAATCGCTGGGGCAGGCAGAAAGCAGAAGATCTCGTCAGCTTGTCAAAAGCGTACACAAGCAGCGGAGAGAAACAGTGTCACTCAACACCCCCCTCCCTCCCCCTCCCTCCCCCTCCTTCCTCTCCAGAAACAACAATTAAGTGGTTGAGCCGGCAGTAGTAATGCTGTCAGGCAAGTGAGGGTTTCTGTAATGCTGCTTAATTAATCTCTGCAAATCAAATTGATGGTAATTTTGCTCACATAGCAATCAGATTTTGGGGCTTCAAACTGTGACACGATATCCAGCTTGCTCGCTGAAAGGGCTCGTTTTTTTTTTCCACACAGCAATCAAATAAGCTCGTGAGTGCGCTCATGGTGAGTCTGTAAGAGGGAGATTCAAAACCCTACTTATGTAAGTATTATCAGCAATATGCATATTATATCAAAAGTAAAAGTACTCATTGTGCAGTAAGATGTTCCCCATCAGCGTTATTAGAATTATATATGATGTTGTTTTTGTTCGTGTATGTAAGTGGTGGTGTTTTGAGCTGAAGCATTTCTAAGATTTACCTTCCTACAGGGAGGGGGGAGAATAATAGAGAATGATTTTGTTTTTATTCCAAATGATGTCTGCAACACAAATGAATTTCAATCACTTCAGCTTCCCTGAAGTGCTTTCTAGTATAAAAAAAAGAATCAAAGAAGCAGGGAAGGTGCGACGAGTGGTCAATGAAGAATCAGAGTCACGCAGATGAGGATTGAAAACCAGGATATGGCAATGAATTGATGAGAAAATAATGGCGAGGACGCACATTTGATCAAATACTCAAATTAATTCGCAATAAAGAGTATGGGAACAGGAGAAATTCACACACACACACACACACACACACACACACACACACACACACACACACACACACACACACACACACACACACATTGGGGACAAACCTTATGATGCAGAATCTAGAGCGACAATTTCATATTCATCAAGATGAAGTGAAGCTGGCACACACATTTGGGAGGAAATATAATTAGTTGTGGACTGAATAACTAGAGCGCCGCATAAAGTTGTCAAGATATGAAACAATACAAAAGTCACAACTCTCCCTCAGCACATTCAAAACCAAGTCTGAGCTCTTTTTAAAAATGTGATTCACCGTGTTTTGTGTTTCTTCACAACAAATAGTCCCTGGAAATTCTACTTGATACCTCATCTGTTCTTTAATGCGTTATGTACAGTGTGATCTAATGCACTGGCTTTCAGCGAGAGCATGAAAAGTTAATGTATTCACACATGAGAAATGACAAAAGCTGACAGAAAAATCAATTACATTACATCAGTAAGTGAGCAGGGGAATCTTAAAAGGATTCACCAGCAACAGAGAGAATAAGCCTGATTCGTTACATGTAACCTCTGGTGCCACAATTTTCATTATGCTCTTTAAAAGTCAGAGGGGATGGCTTTGGAAGATTAAGGTACACCCTATGCTGTCATTAATAGCCCTGTAGTGTCATGGATTATTTGAATCCCCATGAAGAAAATATTCAGAACATCACATAGGGACTGCAGCTACGTTTAAAAATGACTCTTAATTATGATCATTAGCTTAAAAGCTACCTGGAACCATCAAGATTTCCACTGCGAATAATTTGACTCATAAAAGTATAACTATGTGTATCAATAAAAGGGTAGACAATACCTTGGTCCCTGTGCACGCTATCTTACTGGCTCAAGGCTTACTGGCACATCTAAATGGCACAGAGACATTATTAGTGTTATTTTTTCCACTGCGTCCCAAATCAAGGGCTGGATCTTCTGAAATCTGCATTTCTAAACTGAAAACTGCACAATTTACAAACATGGTCTGCAATCTTCATTTGGTCACATTTTAGAGATCACGACTCCTTTGCGCGCTGTCAGTATCCCCAAAATCCACCGTGTGCTGGTCATACGTTTATCGGAGCTTTCAGTTGACCTTTGTTTAGTTAGTTAAAGTTAAAGCAAATACATGTAAGTCTGGTGTAGTGCACATGAATCAACGTGCTGTTTTAAAGGTTGAAAACACATGTAGAATGTTGTGGTATGAAACCGTGCAGTTAAAACACACTACTGTCACGATCTGGTGCTACTCTGTTTCCTGTTTTATTTTGTAAAGTTAACTCCCCTTGTGTCATGTCTAGTTGTACGTCCTGTCTGTGTGTTTTCCCTCCATTTCTGATTGTTAATTTGTTCCTCCTGTGTCCATTCACCCTGCCCTTGTGTCTTTGCCTTTCTCCCCCAGCTTGTCTTGTTCCCCCGTTTAGTGTCTGTGTGTATATCCCTGTCTGTCCCAGTGTGCCTTGTCGGATCGTCATTCATGTTATGTTATTGTTACCTGCTGCGCTTTGCCCCGCGCTTTGCCCGCGTCGCGCTTTGCCCCGGGTCGCGCTAGTTTAATTTGTTACTTTGTATTTTGGATTCAGCTTTGTTTTATTAAAGGCTCGCTTTTTGTTATATTCATCGTCTGTTTACTGCATTTGGTTCCTCCCCTATCCGGAACCGTGACAACTACATGCTTATTTTCCCGTCACGTTGAGAGTGTGTAGTATGAGCAGCGGCTGGCTTGGAACACACAGTGTCGGTCATGTGGTCACTGTTGAGCTTGTAATGAATCTTTGATGTGAAATGAAAGCGTGTAGGTAGAGGGAGGACTTTGGAAGGAAACCCGCTCCGATCTGAAATGTTCCAGAGCCCCATGGCTGGCAAAGCTCAAATAGTTTTCAGTGACTTTAGAGATAAAATACTGTTCTAGTCTTTGGTTCAAATAGGTAGAGATGAGAGAGTGATGCTGTAGAAGAAGAAACAGTAGTGAGGGCACAAAACAGTCAAAGCAGAGCAATGACCTCGTCCAGATGCTTGCTAAAAATGTACAAAAGGACGGGTTGAGTTTCTCCTCTTTCCTCGTGCACAATGAAGTTGGATAAGGAGCAGGACAGATGACAAAAGTAACTGACTGACAAGAAAAGCTTTTATCTTGGACTGTCTTTTGCAGACTTGCACACACCATACAAGTGAGATTTGTGGTCTCTCAATGTTAGCGAGTGTGTTGCATGGAGTCGTGCGTCTGTGCGTTCGAACCCCACTGGAATTAAAATGTCACCGTGCGTTTTAATCGGGAGCTTACTGTTCAAACTGTCAGTGGCAGAAGACCATTTTTTATTTTATTGAGATTCAATACTTAATGTCATTACTAAATCCGAGCAGTTAACGTTCGTATTCTCGCAGAGAACAATCTAAAGGGAACAAACCTTTCAATAACGGCAGAACAGATGTGGTTTGAGGATGTGCGGTGTTAATGGTCAATTAAGCGTGACACACTTGCAGTTTTCTCCATCCGTCTTACAATAAAGACCCTATTTCAGTGCGAGTTTATAGCACAAAGCACAACCTTGTGACATTTTCCGGAGGTAAAGAGATGGTTAACCTAGCATTTAGATGATATTTTGATGACACCATGTGTGTAATAGAGGGTATCCTTGCCATATCAAACCAAGTCAACACTAGAGTCGGGTAGATTTCCGGTTTTGCACATACGTTGTACGAGCTTACACCGGTCGGATTTTATGGAAACGACTGAACCAGCATTTGTCATTGCGACCCGATCTGGCAAATTAAAAAATAGCTGACACCAGCAACATATGCCTTTGCATTAGTAATAAGCACTCTGACAACTTAATATGGCAAATATTTTCAGACCGCTAATGTGGCCACCCACATTACTTATGTGACAAATAACCGTCACTGTCTACATTGTAATAACCCAATTTTCACGATGGAGACATTTTTACAAAAAATGTAATGTGTCAAATAAAATCAATGTTTTTCACCAGCCCTAATGTATCCCTGATCTAGTGCCAGTACCATGATTAAATATTGTACCGATAGCATGCAAAACAACTACACAAATGTATAGTAAGTGCTCTCTGGCGCAATAATATTGTCAGTTACGACCTTCCTCTTCATGAAATGAAAAACATGTTTGTTTTTTTTGTGGAAGGAACATGTACAATAAACATGGACAGGTTGAGAACAGCTATATCACACATGCATCGTAGTTTTTATAGGGAATGGTTTGGCTGCATCACCCATCCCTAGAAAAGGCTTTTATGAAACTAGGAGATTAGATCAGGAGATGTGACATAGTCTGGTGAAAAATCTTAAAGGCAATTAAGAGTCATCTCTCCTCTCTATATTACTGAAATCTTCCAGGACTGTTTGATCCTGACAATCCTCTCTCTGTATCATCATCTGAAGTCACCAGGGAGCCACCGTTGCATGCATCATTTCCTTTTTGAGAGCAAGTCGTGCAACATGACACATCAGGTGTAGCAACCGAAGCAAGGCAGGCTTGTGTCTAGTGTGCCGTGGGGAACAGAAAGATGCATATTCAGAAAGGTACTTGTGTGAACAATTAGACTGAGGTAATAATATGGTACGGTATACCATTATTAATTATACTTCAGGGACTGTAGCAAGTGTGCAACTATTGTGTGTAAAAATAGTCATTGATCTCTCCACAGACGTTCTTTTCACACAAAATCTCGTATTTGCTCACATTTCTTGCTTATTCACAGTAATTCTTCCATTAAGTCCAGCCGTTGATTGTAAAATAATGGTGTGCTTATTGCTTAATAAACAGTCCGGTAATTAGCCATTAACCACCCATGCTACTCCCGCAAACGCTCTTGCACCTCCAGTTAATTTACATTGTTTGATTGAGAATATTAACTAATGTTCAGCTTGTGACATTCAGGAATATTCAGCGACATGAACACGCACCTAAACACATACACACACAAATTCCATGACCCTGGAATCAATAGCATTTCCCTCTATTAGCTGCTTAATTAAGCTTCTGACTGATGGCATTTCAGATCAATAGAGGAATTGGTAGAAAAAGACCCCTTACCTCAATTAACATGGTCAAGATCAATAACAGTAAACTGGTCCCTGAATGATAAATACAGGGAATATGTGTGCAGTGGGGTGCATTCTAGGTAATTTACCTTTGAGTATTTTAGTCAGGGGAGGTGGTTAGGTTAGCAGTGGGAGGGCAGAAATGACAAGATTGGGGATAATTGTGGTGACGGGTGTCAACAATAGTGTTAACCTCAGACGGAGTAAGAGGCCTAGCTTGGAGGTGGCTAAGAGGCTTAGCCGCTAATGCAGCTTTAACAAGTATCTGTGCCTCCACATGCACATACAAATGCAGAACACAAGGTATGTTCACACAGCGCCACACACACACACCGCACACATTATGCAGTCGTTCTGCGTTTTCTCATTAAGACATATGAAAGGCTTCTAAAGACTCATGGGAGAATTCCATTAGTGCTCTGTCAAGCCTAGCTCTTTACTCATGCTCACACCAAGTGCTAAGTCTGTTTGCGATGGTTGTTACAGGACTAAAACACATATTAAAAGCCTGCAGGGTAAAGCCAGATGGACAGGGAGGCAGAAGCCGACTTATAACTGCGGATCAATACTTTTATGTGAATGCAGTGCATAAGTAACCCATATCAATAAAAGAGGTATTATGCTGAACTCACGTAAATGAAAGTGTGACAAAATGCTTTTTATTACAGTCAGAACTAGTAGGCCTTGTTTTCACACATTGGTCATTTCTACTGTATAGTTACTTTTTGTTTTAGTTTGGTCTACATAATAAATACATGAATAATAAATCAATCCATTGTATTTATATAGATTAATATCACAAATGACAAATTTGCATCAGGGGATTTTACATCTGTACAGCATGCCAGACCCTCTGTAAAAAAGAAAAACTAAATTAACTGCGGGAAAAAATGGAAGAAACCTCAGAGAGAGCGATATATTATATATATAGATATATATATATCTATATATATATATTGTGACATAATAAACAACATAATAAAACCGAAATAACAAAGTAAGTAAAACCTTTCAAAATGCTCCTTCAAATTATTCACTTTTTAATTAAAGTATGTAGACACAAAAAAAAAAAAAGCAATATAATAGATCCTTTATGTTATTTCTTTTGGATGGTATAATCAGAATCGGAATCAGAAATCCTTTATTAGTCCCACAACGGGGACATTTACCTTGTTATAGCAAAATAACAGATGAAGAAAAGTGGCAAGTACACAATAGTTAAATAGAATGCAAATATTACGAGTACAAAGTGGTTGATAATAAGAGAATATTACACGCCAGTGGTGGAATAGTCTGTTCTTGGTGTGGTGGTCTACCAGGGGCCGCTGCAGGAAGAAAGGACCTACGGTATCTCTCTGTGAGACACCGCGGGTGAAGCAGCCTGTCGCTGAAGGAGCTGCACAGTGTGGACAAAGTGTCCTGGAAGGGGGTGGGACATGTTGTCCAATAGAGGACAGTTTGGCCATCTGGGCTAATGTTCTTTAAATCCACAAAAAAAAGCCCATATAAGGCCATATGTACAAAACAGAATATGGCATAAGCTTACATTTACAACATACGTTAATGTATCCGCTGGTGCTGACCAGACAGCAGTACATTTAAATATTATTGTGCCGATGTCAAATGCTCATGTGGTAGTTCTTGGAGTTTCCCTACCTGATGTGTTGTATCACCATCATGACAGGAATACAATTCCACTTTTTTCTTTGCCTATGAAAGGTCAAACATTTAGATAAAATATGAAGATAATATTGGTATCAGTCCTTAAAAACCCAAGAACTCAATCTGAAGTGATGGCACACAGATTACGGACAGTGGGAAGTGAGTTTCAGTTGGTTTACCTTCCACTTTATCCTTAAAGCGAGAGACCTTCATAGATAAGAACCATATCAAAGTGAGCGGGCTGAGCCACTACTGCAGTCTCAACCTCAGCACTGTGATGGCAGAACACTTGCAGAGGGAGAAGGAAACAAGTTCCTGTAGAGCTTCTATCAGCTAAAAACTGTCCCCCTCCCCCCCTGGACATGTCGATATCTCTACTATTACTCGAGTGATAGGTAGATTTAGGATTTTTGGAAGCAGTTTATTTTGTAAAAGTTTCTCGATTGAACCTGCCATAAGACACAAAGCAATGCTGCCATTGGCTGCCATCATTTTAATTTCCAAGCTGCTGGGTCCCCTGCCCTAAACTGTTCACATTTCCTTTTAGTTTCTTTGTAGGGATGGAACAAAGAAGAGAAAGAAAAATGATGGAGAGAGGAATGGGGATTGGGGGGGGGGGTTCAATGTGTAAAGATGGCAGCACAAAACAAAAGAGCAGGCAAGCAGACAGGCTCAGACTTGGAGACGGGACAAAAGAGTAAATTAATAAGCGATCATTGTCAATGCGACAAGACAAATGAGCAGGCATGTTACAAAAAAAGACACAATATGTGTCACTGAACTAGGTCCCAGATATGAAAGTTCAGCAGCACTTACCTTAAAACACTTGTTCTCACAGCATTATCGTTGAATGAGAATTGTCGGCCCGACATTTGGGAAAACTGTTGATGGTTTGCGTTCCATTATGGCGAGAGAATGGAAACCGGAGAGCTTTTGGCTCGTTCAACTCGACTGGGAAGAGTTGAAAATGAAACCTTGAAGTAATTCAGCAACCAAGACTTGGGAGTATTTCCTTAATTCAAGCAAGACATTAACGTGGACTCAGACGAGCTTTCCACAACTGAAAATGAAATAGACCCTTGGTCCGCCTCGCTCTACACTTCACACGTGACTAATCATTTGAAATCCACACATTAATTACAGAGCGATTAAAGGTCCTAGCTTCATCTTTTGATCCAGATATAATATGAATGTTCTAACACCAATGATGTTAATACGATTAAGTTGGGGTATGACTTATGGTTTTGCATTACAAAAGAAGCATTTTTACTTCAATAGGGATATGATTAAATTGTTTTGCGTTATTGTTATTGGCTTAGTTATCTGTGCTTTGAGTGTGACTGTGAATATATCAACCAAGTCATATTTTATATCAGGGTTTCATTTTCCTTGAGTTGAAGTTATTTGCAAACTGTATGTAAGTTTTGGAATTACAATTCCCTACTCGTTATGTTCACCCCCATAACTTTCTGTCTCTTTGACTCAATTGTACACACGCCGTGTCTCTGAATTCGCTCGCAATTGGAAATGTTAAAGAGAATAGGAATAGTGAAAAAGCCAGGTGCAAAAACAAACAATGTGAAGTTATTGTAGTTTGGCCCCCGCTCATCTACACATTCAGCAGTTAGAGTTGCTGCAGCGGCTGTGACACATGGCTCATGAAGGCAGTTAAGGTACTTTAAAAAGCATTAGCGCTTGTTTGCCGCGATTAGCCTCAAATGTCGTCCTCCTTCTCGTAATCATAAGTCAGTCAAATATGAAGACGCAGGCAAGATACACAAATATCCAAATACGCCTAAACATCATAGAAAAAAAGATTCTCCTTGTAACTGCAGACATTGAAAATTATCACAGTTTTCTTCTGTATTAACTAAATCCAGTGATAGTCTTTACTTCCATGGGTACATTGCAGAAAGGAACTGCTGATAGCAAATGTGGCATACTTTTAGCAATCCAGCTGACATAATATAAAGAGATATAGGCCCAAAAAAACACGGTTCAAACTGTAGTCCATAGCAACATTATACTTCCTGCTTAAAGCTTCCAAATTATGGGAACAGTTGTTCCAAAACTTAGAAGTGATTATCCCTGAAATAGAAATAGGACAAAAAACAATAATGGGAGTTACAAAATCCATTTATATTAAAGGGAATGTTTACCCCAAAATCAATCTAGACTGTTTTGGTTTGAGTTGTTGGAGATATCAGCTGTAGAGATGTCTTCTCTCTGATATAATGGAAGTACTGTAGAAGTAAGCGTGCATCTTCTCATGGAAGGCAGGCTTCTGCTTGTGACAGCAATATGTGTAAACATTAATGGCGTGTGACCTGAATTGTTCGCTATAGTTCCTACATGAAACTGCTCCAGCAAGGTCTGTGGATTATTTTGAGTAACCAGCACATGATTTCTGGAAAAAGACATGGCTTTTGAGATTTTTCAAATAAATGTTCTGCTTTGAGCACCACAAGCCGCATGCCATCTAGTTCCATTATATTTGATGAAGGTAGACATCTCTATGGCCGATATCTCCAACACTCTGCAACTCGCATCAAAACTATCTAGATTGATAAATAAGAAAGAAAAAAATATTTATTTTTGATATACTGTGTATATATATATATGTATATATATGTATCTCTCACGGATGACTGAGCTTCTCACCCTATCTCTAAGGGAGACGCCAGCCACCCATCTGAGAAAACCCATTTCGGCCGCTTGTACCCATGATCTCGTTCTTTCGGTCATGACCCAGCCTTCATGACCATAGGTGAGGGTAGAAACGAAGATCGACCGGTATATTGAGAGCTTTGCCTTCTGGTTCAGCTCTCTTTTCGTCACAACGGTGCGGTAAAGTGACTGTAATACCGCCCCCGCTGCTCCGATTCTCCGGCCAATCTCTCGCTCCATCGTCCCGTCACTCGCGAACAAGACCCTGAGGTACTTGAACTCCTTCACTTGGGGTAATGGCTCATTCCCTACCCGGAGTAGGCAATCCACCGGTTTCCTGCTGAGAGCCATGGCCTCAGATTTAAAGGTGCTGATCCTCATCCCAACCGCTGCACACTCGGCCCGAGAACCGATCCAGTGACTGTTGAAGGTCACAGACCGATGTTGCCATAAGGACCACATCATCTGCAAAGAGCAGCGATGAGATCCTCAGGTCACTGAACTGCAACCCCTCTCCTCCACGACTATGCCTCAATATCCTATCCATGAAAATCACGAACAGGATTGGTGATAAAGTGCAGCCCTGGCGGAGGCCAACATTCACTGGAAACGAGTCCAATTTACTGTTGAGTATCCGGACACAACTCTCGCTTTGGGCGTACAGGGATTGGATGGCCCTCAAAAGTGACCCCCTCACCCCATACTCCCGCAGCACCTCCCACAGTATCACCCGGGGGACCCGGTCATACGCCTTCTACAGATCCACAAAACACATGTAGACCGGATGGGCGTACTCCCAGGCCCCCTCCACGATCCTTGCAAGAGTAAAGTGTTGGTCTGTTGTTCCACGACCAGGACGGAATCCGCATTGTTCCTCTTCAATCAGAGGTTCGACTACCGGCCGAACCCTCCTTTCCAGTACCTTGGAGTAGACTTTACCAGGGAGGCTGAGAAGTGTGATACCCCTGTAGTTGGCACACACTCTCTGGTCCCCCTTTTTAAATAGGGGAACCACCACCCCGGTCTGCCAACCCCTAGGCACTGTCCCAGACTTCCACGCAATGTTGATGAGGTGTGTCAACCAAGAGAGCCCCTCAACACCCAAAGCCTTCAGCATTTCTGGACGGATCCACCACGGTGTTCGAGGGTTACCGCCCCTTGAGGCGCCTAAGACCTTGAGACCACAGCTCATCACCGCAGCTTCAGCAATAGAGGTTTTGAACATCGCCCACTCAGGTTCAATGCCCCCAACCTCCACAGGGATGTCTGAAAAGCTCCGCCGGAGGTGTGAGTTAAAGATCCCCAGGACTTCCTCCAGACGTTCCCAGTTCGCCCTCACTACCCGTTTGGGTTTACCAGGTCTGTCCAGAGTCTTCCCCCACCCCTTGATCCAACTCACCACCAGATGGTGATCAGTCGACAGCTCCGCCCCTCTCTTCACCCGAGTGTCCAAAACATGCGGCCTCAGATCAGATGATACGATTACAAAATCGATCATTGACCTTTGGCCTAGTGTGCTCTGGTACCATGTGCACTTATGAGCATCCTTATGTTCGAACATGGTGTTTGTTATGGCCATTCCATGACTAGCACAGAAGTCCAACAACAAATGACCGTTTGGGTTTAGATCAGGGAGGCCCTTCCTCCCAATCACGCCTCTCCATGTTCTCCATCGTTTCCCACGTGTGCGTTGAAGTCTCCCAGCAAGACTACGGAGTCCCCTACTGAAGCCCCCTGCAGGGCTCCATTCAGGGTCTCCAAGAAGGCCTGAATACTCAAAACTGCGGTTTGGGGCATAGGCATAAACAACAGTCAGAGTTTTCCCCCCCATAACCCGAAGGCATAGAGGGGCGACCCTCTCGTCCACCGGGGTAAACTCCAACGTAGTGGCGCTCAGCCGGGGGCTAGTGAGTATCCCCACCCCGGCCCGACGCCTCACACCTTGGGCAACTCCGGAGAAGAATAGAGTCCAACCCCTATCCAGGAGTACGGTTCCAGAGCCAAGACTGTGCGTGGAGGTAAGCCCCACCACATCCAACTGGTAGCGATCCACCTCCCGCACTAGTTCCGGCTCCTTCCCCCACAGAGAGGTGACGTTCCACGTCCCCAGAGCCAGCCTTTGCTGCCCGGGTCTCGTCCGTCTAGGTCCCTGACCATCACTGCCACCCGTGTGACAGCGCACCCGACCCCAGCGTTTTTTCCCATGAGTGGTGGGCCCACAGGATGGATGGATGGGAGGCACCACGTAGCTTCTTCGGGCTGTGCCCGACCGGGCTCCGTGGCAAACCCGGCCACCAGGCGCTCGCTGTCGGGCCCTCCCTCTGGGCTTGTCTCAAGACGGGGGCCCCGGGCTTCCTCCGGGCAAGGTCTCTCCTTTCCTTTCCCTTTTTTTCATGAAGTCGTTTTTGAACCATTCTTAGTCGGGCCCCTCGCCTGAGACCAATTTGCCTTGGGAGACCCTACCAGGAGCACTAGGCTCCAGACAACACAGCTCTCAGGTTCATAGGGACACACAAACCTCTCCACCACGATAAGGTGATGGTTCCCAGAGAGGATATATATATATATGTATTTATACATACTGTATATTTATATATATATATATATATATATATATATATATATATATGTATATATATGTATACATATATATTTATTTATATATATATGTATAAATATATATATATGTATTTATACATACATAAATAAATATAAATATATATATATATATATATATATATATATATATATATATATATATATATGTATAAATAGGCATAAGGAAACTTAAACCTAATGAAGATAATTTGAATGACTCTGTTTATCCGTATGTGCTTTCCATGCCTGCATCCTCTCTCTTTCCTCTATCTCTGTGTCTCTCTCCCACATACTTCCATCGCATTATGGAACAGCTAATGCACAGAGGGTTTTCTTTTCCTGACGCCCAAGTGAACACAAGGCTCAAAGAATATAACCATATACAACGTTGACCTCTCTGTGAACTGCGTGATGCCAACTCATAAACACACAGCTTACAGCTACACGGCATAATGTAACTGCAGCAAAAGACCATTCGGTATCGCATCCATAGTTTCCGCATTGCATATTGAGCCATCCACTCAGTCCATTTACTGTGGGCGAAGCTGCAGCTCATACCTCACGGGGTCTCTGATGTGGTTTTGAGGATTCATGTGAGAATTTATCAAGTAGTTTTCATTCAATCACCACTTGTAACGCGAAGCGAGGAATTATTGATTGAGCATTTTTTATTTCCTTTATTTTCACAGAAATACCTTTTATTATTTACAGTTAAAGGGATGACTGTGACAGTGGTACCTTGAGTACATTGTGTCATTGGAAACAAGTCCGTGCTGTAATCATAGATGTATGCAGTGAGTCTTGAAGAAACCTCTCTCTTTGGATGAGGACTCTAACTTCCTTTTTGGGAGTGAACACTTCTTACAACTCAACAGTGTTTTTAAACAGTTTGCTGTACTCATTACAGCGAGCATCTATTATTCAATGTATTTCCTAATAGCTTTCTATGCTGTTTGCATTATTACCTATGTGGCCCATTACCCTGACAGGGATCGTAGAACATCAGAGCGACGGAAATGCAAACAAGTATAAAGCTTTGTGCTGAGCTAAATTAATCCTCGTAGAAGGCTTTGTTTAAGTTACCTTCCTCCATTCCTCTCCAGGCAAAGCTGTTTTAAAAGGAAATGTATCACTTACTGTGCAAAATCTAAGAATTGTTTAATTAGTGTGAGGATTATCGAGACAACAGTCACTTTGGGTTTGCTTATAGATACTGTAGCAGAGGAGGAAACAAAACAAAAAAGCGGGGAAGAAAATGACTGTAGGCAGAAAATGTATGTCATATATTCAAGGCTCATCATTTTCAGTTTTCTTTTGCCAATTTACACTGCGAGATATGCAGCTTTTCTTTCAAAGGAGTACACAGATTCAAACAGATTTTCACCTGGATTTTCATGTGCCTACTGTAGCTTTCCAAAACATGTGTTTTTGGCTGCAAGGAGACTTATGTGACTAGGAGAGCTTACGGAACGATCCACATCATAGAAAGCGAGAGGGAACAATGGTGAGAAACAGCAAAATAGTTTCTGATTATGCACAAAGTAATTCAATATTAAATGGTTACATTACAGCGTATTGTGCTCATCGGGATTCACAGTTCAGACGTTTGAATATTTGAAATGGATACATCCGTTCTTGTGCTCGATACCTGCACCTCGCACCTTTTCTAATGGGGCGAAGGAAGCGACATTGCCACAGCTGTTTAATGTGTCTGAGACGATGGTGATTCATCGACTCCATATTCCACTTCACCTAAGGCTGTTCCGCGTGAATGTGCTCCGTGCTTCTGTGGACAAAAGTAACAAAGTGTGCGCTTGGATCATTGCCCGCGTGCACAACGACACAGCGCTTTGCGCCGGGTCGTTGTGATTGTGCCGTTAAATTAGAGTCCTTTTTAAAGAGCGGTACATTGTGATGATGACATCACACCTGTGATTCGTCGCTCTAGTCCCAAAATTAAATAAAATGCTACCAAAGAACAACGTTTTCTTCTTATTATCCACAATCATTTCTTATTAGGAAAGCAAAGACGTAGAAAGCCGTGCACGTAGCAGTGCGCCTGTCGTCTTAGCTGACACCCACCGTTTTTTAAGTGGCTGCACTAAACATGAAAGCAGATTAATTAAGACAGTTGCCAGGCTATTTGTGTTGCTTGCCAAAACTGGCATACATGAAATTAGGCTCCATCTATAATTGTGGGACATTTTACTGCAAGCAGAGGCAGCTGCACAGATACATTCAGCTGTAATTCTTGGGGGCCAAAAATTGTTTATTTGTAGCATCAATATTTTGAGAGCATTAACAATGACTAATAACCTATTTATAAAAGACACACATTAGACATATTGTACTCTACACGTCTGTTGTACGGCTGTCAAACATGACCACGTACATTACAAGCATCTGATTGGCCGGCAGGCTTCACAGGTAACCATAGCATCAGTAAAGGCTTCATTCACAATGCAAACTTATAATGATAAATATATTAACATAATAATGTCCTAATGTTATCTGTGTTACTGCTTCTCTAATGCTTGTGTTTTTTTATTATTATGTTATAAATTATGCTTTTTTTTGTCATATTATTCTTGTATTTAAAAAATATATATTTATGTTACTTGTACGGAGTTTTTATTTTATTGTGAAAACCTATGTGGCAATAAATCGGACTACTTCTTTGGATACTCCCGCATGTCCCTCTTGTACAGAAAATAATGGAGTCAGTACAGAAAACAAATTAAATCGTTTTCTATGTCTTATTATTTTTGTATATCACATTTTAATCTCTCACATGTCTGCCGTGGAGCTTCATACATGCAGACAGACACACATAAACAAACACAAGTCCCAGGCAGTTACATAATGTCTCCCTTGTCAAAAGATTTGGTAAACAAATCTATCACACCAGTGACTGATTTGGTTAGTTAGCCCGGACTGGCAGACGTTATACAATGAGCTCTGGGCTTTCTACTCTACAAACCCTTTTCATTATTTACCACCACTGTGGAACTGAGCAGTCCAAAATTAGGCATCCCTAACGTTGTAATGTATCAATTTGAAGTGACAGCATGACAACAATTGAGATTTTGTTTGTGTGAGCGAGAGAGAGAGAGAGAGAGAGAGAGAGAGAGAGAGAGAGAGAGAGAGAGAGAGAGAGAGAGAGAGAGAGAGAGAGAGAGAAAAAAAAATGCATCCATGTGTTTTGGGAAGAAGAAGTATGATATCCTGTCAAACAGACTTATGTATGTTTGTGTGTATATGCCTCTGCATTGGCTTTCATGGCTGTGAGTATATTCATGCATGTTTGGATGTAGACACAGGCAGATGTCTGTATACGTCTGTCAAAAGAAGACTGACACTCACAAATACACATTTACACTGTATACAATAGTTTACCTTTAGTAAGTCAGCTTCAAACTGTATTCATTTATTGAGTTTAAACCGACTGAACACTTGATGCTTCAGTTTACGACGATTCACCCGCTCCTGTGGTGTTGCATTTGACTCTTTTCTGCATTTTTAGAATGATTGATGTCAGTTGCAGCTCCACGAATACATTATGAATGTAGATAAACTAATCTAAATGTTTGTGATATTATGATTATAATGAAGTTAGTTCTAATACTAAGTTATTCATACCGCACTAACAAGTTTCCAATTTCTTTCCTCTCCGGTTTCCGTCCGATTTGTATTTATTTATTTTTTAACCAATGTGCCCTAATTGTTGTACACTGTGCTTTTGTCAGGGGTGAGCTATCAACACCTGGCTGTACCACACATTCTGTACATATGACCATCTGCCCATCAGCTCTAATTAACTGAAGAGGACAGAGCCAGAGAACGTCAGCTCCATAACAAATCCCAAATCATGCTGTAGTGTTATTACATGTCCGATATGTCCTATTATATGTGCATGCAAGTCAGCATGACCATTGAACAGAGCATTTTACGTCTGTTACTCAACAATGGGTACGTGGGCTGCACTCATTTAAAGTGCGTGCTCAATGGCTGGATTTATTCTATGCTGCAGGGTACTTTCAGGAAATCCTTCTGGGAACCAGCATCTCTGGAGGTTGTATTGTTTCTTTAATATATATTAACCTTACAATGAAGCATTTCCTACAAAAGCACTGGCTCTAAAATGTGGCCATGCCACATCACATTATCCATGGAGATTGATACCCGAGCTCCTCCTGCTTTGGATAAATTCCGTATCATTGCCTTCTCTTTTACCTTGGCTCTTGAGCCTGGATTTGTAAAAGCTACAGAGTCACTGCTTTTCTTTCTTTAGAGGGAGAAGAAGAACTTGTATGTTTTTCTTCTCTTGGTGTTGGAAAACTATATGTTGCTACATATGTTGCTGGAAGGCCACATACGCCTAAATGTAACCGTCAAGGTCAGACAAGTGGTGACGATAAAGATAAGATAAAGGCATAGAGAGTTACACTTGTGCCGTCATCCCGCTAACTACTTTTAAGAAACATTTTCAAAATTGATTTAGTCAAAGACAGATTTGACAAAGCAATAATCCAACACAATACATTCACACAGACACAACAAAAAAATATTGGATATGGGAACAGAATACATAAATGTCTGCGTTGATGCAAATGCTAAAACCCATCCCAGAGAAGCTATTGTCCAATCACAGTTTAGAAACAGTTTTCGATTTACAGGTGGCTGTGCGTACTCCGATTCACGCCCCCATGACGTAAACTGCTTGTATCGTTTCTTTCAAAATAAGATTTATTTAAAGTTTTCCACAGGGGGTAGATTTAATAAATGGTGGGAACACAGCCTCCCTATTTAATTCCTCCAATTTAAAAATATCCTAATTGAAATAATAATAATAATATTAGTGTGCATGTAGAAGTAGTCACTGTAAACTAAAACTGTAGAATACATATGGCAGGCTAGAGCAGAAAGCTAGACAGGCATAGCAACAGTAACTAAGTGAGTTGTTGTGCTCAGCTGGGTTGCTCGGACGTATCGTTTGAAATGTTCTGGAAATAAACAAACATCAAAGTTTCTTGCATGCCTCCGGATCACCTTTAAATATCACTTAGTTTGTGCAGCCCTCCTGCACTTCACTCAGAGCCAATTATACTTTAAATCTGTGCATTCACTGAAATGTAAAACACTTTGGATAAAAGCATCTGTCCCGTATGTAATTCATTTACCATAATAATCACTGTGGTATTTATCTAAATGTCAAACTTAGTGCCTCGTGGCCAACAAATTAAGAAGTCCTTAAAAAAAAGTAAAAAAAAATAGGTAACTTCTTTTAAATTCCATGCACACAAGACTGATTCAAATTTCACAGTTGAAAAGCAAAGGCTTGAAAGGGCAACTGCCAGTGAGAGTTGCTCTCATGCCCCTTGCTTACCACATATAGAAATGGAGGTTGCTAAACATTAGCCTAATTCTCTGGATCTCATGCTACGTGCACAAATATTCTCTGTGCTTTTAACAACGCAGAGAAGAGAACACGTAAGTCTCCCACGCAAGAAATAAAAGGTTGTTTACAGTTCAAATATAAACCCTTCTTTACCCCTCTTTCAACTCTCCAACACAGGGAAAAAAAGAAGAAAACTGAGGCTGCTTTACCAACAAACCTCATAATGGAAACATGTCTTGACTGCATGTCTGTTTAGGCTCGCTTGCATTCGTGTGTCATTACGTATTATGCACGGCAGTTATCATTTTCCTCTAGATGCAGGTAACATTGCTATTGTTTCCTGGCTTACAAATGTCTAATTGTAAATTCTTGGATGTTTGTTTGTGTGTTTGCAGGCACACAAATGTGTAAAGACTTAAGTGTGTGTTTTCCCAGGGGAACTCCACTGGCCCTAGCTGCACTGGCGTGCTACTAGCTGCGGTTACCATCGGTTACAATCTGTCAAAGCCCTCAGTTGTGTTGGTTTACTTTGACATCCAACCACATGTGTTCCTTGGCAAGTTAAAATGCGCCGTTTCTGATTCGAGAGCAATTCACAACCACTTAGACACACTAACTAAAGACCTTTGCTGTATTTAAAGTGATGTTTTACTGCATGTGGAGACAATGCCTCATCCCACAGGGAATGCATCTCGATCGATATGGCAATATAACTATGGTGAACATGCATCGGGCTGTATTCTGCTAAGCGGTACATGCACACATGTATGCTGAAACGGAAGCATTAGCAGGCTCCTAGCGTATGTCCTTGACAATAGAGAATCTTGGCTGAGGGATGGGTTGATTATGCAATATTCCTCTCTCAGGGGCACTTCTGGTTCCACTTCTTTAGCTTAAACAGCAGCAGCACACTAGTCTGCAACCCTGCTGTCTACCCTGAATAATCATAGATGAGCAAGGCACTTAGATATGGTTACATCTGTCTTCTCAAAGCGACCCAGCGCATACAAAAAGAGGAATTAGTGTAACGCCAAGCTGAACAGCATTGCTTCTCCTCTTCTGTCTGGGTTTGAATCCGACGCATTGCTAACCCTACCCATTATTATATCATAGCATGTGCATGAGAACATTTGTACTTCACTGAACTTTGTCTATTGGAAGTTCCAATACGCAATAGCAAGATTATTAGCAGGTGTTTAGGTATGCTTTACAAGTCAGGAGCACTCTAATGCTGGATCTTGCCATTAAAGGAATTTTCTTATGAACAAAGTTGTGTTTACGTTCGGTGTTTCTCACAAGAACAAATCGTATCCTCAAGGTTTTACAGGCCTGTTGGACACATTTCCTCCAGCAAAGCATACTTTCAGCCATGCTAGCGCAGTTGCTCTAGGGATGGCGATGTCGGCCAGTAATGTCCATCTCAGGATGGTTTGTTTATTCTTCAACTTTTTCTCTAGTGCCATCCTTAGGTCAACATTTTAAATTGTTTAATACTTTGGTTTATGACCAAATACCTGCAAAACTACAGACTTTCCCATCAGCCTCAGCTTTACGTTGTGTTTAGTGGTCATTTATGCTGGGGATGGACCGGTGTCACTTCCTGTCACAACATGGATTTCTGGCAATACTGTCGTTACCGTGATAAACACACACACGTTTTGGTTTTAGCATACACACAAGGGATGTTGCCACAATTACCGATGAACTACACCCGCACAGTTTAAACTGTCTATTACATAGAGGCTACCGCATACCTGGAGCACACGGTCTACCTGAGCAGCAGGTGCTTTACATCTCGGTTATTGTGTGTTATTTTCAAATTCTTTCTTCATGTGGGTTGAGATTTAATTGGTATTGGTATCAACTACTACATTTCTGGTAAGGTACCATCCCTAGCCTTCATACATGCACACTTCTTAATTGAAACGGCTTTAACATAATTTACATAACATAAAAACTGGTTTGTTATACATGCAGGGATGTTTGCTGTGTGTTTTTGTGTGTGTGTGTGTGCGTGTGTGTGGCATTACACTTGCCCGCCACCGTGCTCAAGGTTAATGTATACACAGATAATGGAGGTGATGTTCTGGAAAGCGTCCTCACTTCTGTCGGGGAATCGCAACTACATTGCATTATGGAGCCCATCAGCATGATGGAACAAGCTCCTTAACATCTCTTTAGAGCATGTACTGTACGTACCTATACACACACGCACACGCACACGCACACGCACACACACACACACACACACACACACACACACACACACACACACACACACACACACACACACACACAACTACCTCTTAACAGGTTGACAGCACTGTCCTGACACACTTATGGGCTTTCACTCAATGCTCTCCACCACCCACATTACCGATAACCCCACAGGTCCAATCCTATGCAGCAAAGTTAACATTCAACCTTTTGAGCCTAAAGGGCTGCATATGAAATGCTGCCTTACCTTTAGCTGTTTCATCTGTCAACAATATGTAATGCTGTTGAGACTAGGTGGCTTTGTTTTCATGTCACTGAATGGTACTTACTGTAGCTATACAGATATAATGCTCATCAAATGCATTTCCTTTCAGTCGTCACCCAGAATACACCAAAAACTGTAGCCTATACCAAATTTTGATGCTAATGCTGGAATATTGGACAGATGGCTTCTTTTCTATATACCGATCTGACAGAACATATGACATATGACAAGAAAAAAGGAGGCGGTGTGTGTTTTTTGGTGAATAATGCACAAATTGACGCAAATGTTTGCATTTCATCTGATTTCATGTGACACATACATTGATTGGTTGATTGAAGAAGTTAGTGCTCCAGTTTTTATCATATTTTTTCGGGGAGTTAAATTCTAGTATAATTTTATTTATTAGCAGATATAATTGTCTGCGCTTGTTAGCTTAACTCGTCTTTAAACAACTGTTTATTTTTAATGTAACATTACTAACATGCCTGTTTTCGTTAGCTAAAATTAGTACCCCAATTAATTGCACGATTATGTGTGGCTGCACCTGACTGACCAAGCTAGCGTTAGCAGCTAAGGCTAGCGTGTTTCTTTCTCACCTCTCGTCCAAATATGGTCACTTCTGGCTTCGGAAAACCAATATGGCGACAGACAATAGGCTTGAGGCTTAAAAAAGGAAGTCCACAAACCAATGCTTGAGGTCCACTTCTTATTTAAAGTGTATTATAAAATGGCATATTTCCAACCAAATTTGAAAAAAGATATATTTGTAAAATAAAGGTTTTCCATTATTGAGCACACAAAACCACCCTCTTATATTGTTACAGCTGTCTGTTGTCTCCAGTCCCAATTGTTTTGTTGCTCCCTATTTGATACAGGCTATTTTTCAAGGTGAAGGACACTTGGCCATTATCTACCATGGGCATGCCTTGGGCAGTATAATAGGTTTGCCAATGGGCATTGACGCCCCCAGCTGCCCCTGAGGTTCTGCCCACCCCAGGGACACACTGCATGAAATGGGCTCGTAGGAACAGATGGAGAATATATGAGAAGGGAATGGGCGAGCAGAGAATGCTTACACTGCAAATTCACAAATGTATAGAAGAAGGAAATTGCAAAGAAAGGGAGAAACAGGGACATAGGAGAGATATAGGAGGGAAATGAGAAAGCAAAAGAGAGTCAGGAGAATAGAGACTGAGTAGTCCTATTCATCATATGTTCTCATATTTTTTGCCTGTCCACATGTATCGAGGCGTGGGCACTGATCATGATCGGATGGGCGCTCAAAAGGAGGATCATCTCCCTGGATGTAGAGGCCTCTCTCAATTCCTCTCTTCTCCCACTGCCTTGTTCTCCCCTCTGAATCTGAATTGTCTTTTAACCAAGAAGAATGTATCAAATGTTTCAACGCCGTTTTCCCTTTACTGCAAAGTTTCAAGGGAACCCTCTCACGCTTGTTTCATATTAGACGGCACTCTTAATCCAATTTGGTGGAAGTACGTTACGTCGCTCTTCTGCAGCCGCTTCTGTTAATAGTGTGTGTTGTAGCATGTGTGCTTGTGTGTGCGTGTCTGTGTGTTGGAGGACAGCATTTGCATGTGTAAATTTGTGTGGGCGCGGGCAGATGTGTGGGTGTGTGTCATGTCTCCGCTGTGATTAGCTTTAGCTGCCGGCTCTCTCAGGACTTGCGCTACACTGTGTGTTCTGCTTGCCAAGCACGGTTAAGACTACGCTCACACTCCCAGCACTGTGCCACAGTGGGAAAAAAAAGAGTATTTCTCTGCTGATTTGTTGTGTAAGGGGTGCAAACACACACACTGGTACAGTTACACAGCAGCAGTCAAGGTGGATTGCCTCAGGGGGTTTCTTACTGCAGGGCAGAAAACAAACTTTTACCCAAGGTCAGCGATGAGATCAAATCAGAAAAATCTGCTATAATATTTTTAAATATAAATCCTGTACAGCACACAAAAAAATATGCTGAGGGTTTATTTAATCCCCTACTTGATGCATGCATATGTTTTTGGCAGTTTATAGTAGACAGTATATAGGACCTTGTAATAAAGTATTAAATTAATAAATGATACTCGGGTATTATACTCTGATAAAGCCATAAAAGAATGTGTAAACCTTCAGTGTCAAACGTTTTTCTTTTATTATATAGAGACCTATTATAGCCACAAGCAAGAGCAAAGTTTAGTAATCCAAATTGTTTCCCAACAAGCGCTCAATTAAAGCTGACCTTCGTTGTAATTAAAGGACTGACAACTTTGACAAACACTGTATGAATCCCCTTATGAATCAATTTATAGGGGTCACTTAGGTTGCCTTGCTTCTTCTGGAAACTGTCTCCTTTCTCTTGCTGCACTCGAGGGCCCTCCATCTTTTCAAGAAAATCTCTTTCGACACCCGGGGGATTTTTAAAAACCCTTACAACAACACAGCCCTTTCTGCAATTTAATATTTTGTATGTAACAAGTTCAGTTTGGTGTACATCGTGCCGTGCTGTTTGGCACTAATCAGGCTCAGTCAGAGAGAGTTTTAAGAGCGGGAAGTCTTAAAAAGTGGCTAAAGTAAGAAAAGAAAAAAAGACGTGCTCATTTCACAGGGCTTCACTCTCAGAGGTTTGTCTCTGGGTGGGGTGAGGGGCTGTGGTGGTTTCAAAGATACTGCTCTTAAATGTTACACCCTGACTAAATTGATTTTGGTTTGGGTTGAAGGTTTTATCAAAGCTTCTAATCCTCAGAGGAAAGGATAAGTCTCATCGTAAATGTTTTTCTGTTGGGATTAGTTGCTGCAAGCCTCTCTCTCATTCTCTTACACTTTCTGTCTTTTTCTCTCGCTCCTGTGCATTTTTGCCTCCTTGTATCTCTTCCTTGCTTCGAATAGCTGTGTTTTTCTTGCCTCGCTCATATCTTGTGATCTTCTCAAAGTACATTGGCGAGTGTTTCAAGTGAGCATTAAGCTTAAATCTCTGAATTGCGTGGAGCTTTTTGTTCACATTTGAACTGCGTCTGTTCTTTCTCATGCTGGCCAATTCCCTGTCCTTGGCCTGTCTCACCACCCACCACCCACTTTCTTCTTCTGAGTATGGTTAATTCATCAATTATCCAATGTGGTTTTCCCATTTGTCCATTACACCCACTCTCATGTATCTTGTTATGTGCTCTCTATTTCCTCTCGGTTGCTAACCGTCTCTAGAAAAGAGCCCGTGTAGCCTGTATGGGTGATGTTCATTTAGATGTAATGTCTTTCTAACAAGCTGGGAACAAGCTATTTATGGAGCTGAATAATAAGATCATGGAGCACAAATCACAAAGTGGAAGCTACATTCATTGATTTCAAAAGGATATATGCTGTCGATGCTAGTGTGACCTGGTTGGAACCTGCAACAAATGCCGACAATCCAACATAGATTATCTTCGTCCAAAATATACTCATATTCTCAAAATAGTTTGGATATCATACCGCAAAATGGAAGTAAAAAGAGGCCATTATGGTGAAAACTGGTGTGTGTCTTTGTCTACTCGGTGGACAAACAGACAAACATCATATTGTTGTTGTTGTGTACATTGCATGCACTTGCCTCGCCTGTTGCAACACAATACAACACTGTGATTTAGTGCAATGTGCGGCAATGATATAAATATGGTCAGTGTAAATCTGCAACGTTTGCAAAAATAAATCCTAATATGTATCTGGTTACTCCAGGAATGGAAGAATGGTCATAATATGTTTTCAGGAATAATATATATTTTTTAGTAAAAACATGAAACATAAGCCTACAAAGAGGCTGCTGGATTAACTTTGCGTGTCTGCATGAAACAAACAAACAGTTGCTCTGCTAGGCCACACTGATATACTGTACTTAGACGAGATATTTATTTTTACATTAGTCCTGTTATAAGCAAAGAATTAAAATAGCATTGGAAATAGCAACAATGAACATTACAGGATGAAAGCATTTAAATGTGTTTAAAGTGGCATAGAGTAGCAGCATTAAAGATTGTATAAAATATCATCATTAAAAGGCTAAAGTAAAGAGATACACTACAACTGGTCTACAACTGGTTTAACCCTGATATAAATATCAGGAAGAAATCTAACTAGTATCTGCATAAATACAGCTCTCCTTTTATAGAAGTCTGGCCAAAAACACTAAATTACACCATATAGATAGACGATCGATGAAAAAAATAGAATAGTGGAGTTGACTTACTGTGCAAAAGTCATGTTCGACACACTGGGTGTCACAAAGTTGTGAGTGAAGACGTTTGAAAAGGCGACAGTTAACTTTGAAACTGTACAGTTCAGATCGGACTTCATTGTTCCACTGTGGGAAAGAATTACCACACCACAAACATTTTATACGTATAAGATATACAGTAGTTGTGCCAACCACTTTGTCTTTAAGCTGCCAAACAAGGCGATAAAACATGTCGACAACAAGTTCAGCGTTTCCCCATTAAAACATGAATTTACATTGCCAAAAAACAAAACTGCACCTTTTTAACATAACTTGCCGTCAGCAGCAGTTTCTTGATATGGATACTTGTTTGATTGAGTCGGGGTTTGAGCAGGAAATCCATTTTTTGAGAACATTCACATCAAGAAAGAATTAATTATATCATTACACATGTCATGAACAACCTGAGGATGTCAGCTTTCTCTGTCCTACCAAATAATAATAATAATAATAATAATAAAATGGAATTATTATTGCAAACAGTTTTCTGCTTTGATGTTAAAAAAATAAAGCCTCAAAGAAAACAATTTCAGGCTGAGTAATGAAGCAGTGACATGTCAATTTAGGTGACGCATTGTGCTATTATAATCATATAATCATAAACCACCACACAAATCATATTTATCAGGGAAGGTAGCACCAAAGCTTTACATTTCTGCCTCCCTCGCCCCGTCAGTGCGGCATAATCCAGAAAATCACTTGAGTGGATTATTATACAATCCAATTATGGTTCATAATCTGAGCCTAGAAAGAGTTCTTTGTCTTTGTGCAGTCTGACTACAAGATGGTTCGTTTATCTGTACTGCATGCCTGATTTATCTGTACGTGTGGTTGTACACTGGAGTGGGTGGTGGATTAATCAAAATGCCTCCCAATTTATGTATTTTTTTTTTTAAAGAAGCCACTTGATAGGATTTATTTTACATGATAATCACACGCAATTACACATGTTCGCACATAATATGCTAACTCTGCAATTACAGGATTTCGCACATTTGTAAACATGTTGAGGAAAGCTTGCTCAGAATATAATAGGTGCTTTCTGCCTTGCTAAAACTAAGATTAAAACATTTATTGAAAGAGCAATATAACATGTTTAATTTATTTTCTTAATTGTGTTACAGACGTCAGCTAGTTTATAAATGATGGTTGACAATATAATTGATATTTGCTTTTACATGATCACACATGGAAAAAAAGAAAACAGGCTCCGAGCTGTAAATCACTAAACACATCTTCAGTTTGTTTTATTCATTCACAAAGATCTGGTGTTGAGCTCACTGGCAGATGTTTCCTTGGTTAGAAAAACATCCACGCAATCAAAACCATCTGGGGTTAAAGGAATAGTTTGACATTTTAGAAATGCACTTTTTTTCATTAATTCATTCAAACTTTATTTTGACTTGGAAATACGTTAATGTAAATACCCTCATTTACAATATAGAGTTAAACAATAATTACAACATCAATGAATCCTAGGCACCAAGAAACACAAATATGAAACTTAATAATAAATGAAGCAATTACAATTTAAGCAAATTAATCAAGTAAACAAGAACTGGAAGTGAAATAGGATGATTTGTTTTCTCCCTCTGCTGAGTGTTGGATAAGAGGATTGATACCGCTCTCGTACCTCTCCGTGCTAAGCTAAGCTGACAGTCTGCTGGCCAGAGCTTCGTATTTAACAAACACTGGAAACAACTAACGTGGCTCTGTGCCACCGGGGCCGGACCCGGCAACAAATAGCGAACAACCCCACTTAAAACCACAACATAGTGTGAAAACAATGTTTTTGTACTGAACAAACAGGCCTGTAGCGTGTTAATTAGTGAGCTTAAGAGTTTGCAGGAAATACTGAAAATGACATCAGTGGAATAGATAGGCTTTGTCACGCAAAATGTAACAATATAACCCCCCTCAAAAACTGAAAATGACCTAACATTAACACAATGCCAGACTTAATAATAAAGTAAAAAGAAAATGGAAATACAAGTTGATTTGTATAGCACCTTTCATCAACAGAGTAATACAAAGTGCTTTACATGAGACGTAAAAGTCATTAAGGCGAGATATAAAGGAAAGACATGGCAATATAAAAAGACACTTTAAATCAAATTAATCTAAAATGTAACTCTAGAGATTAAACAGTAGAATAAAAAACTATATTGCAGTGTAAGATATCATTAAATAGTGGACAATGAAACAAAAAAAAGTCTGGAGTTGGAGAGAGTTGAACTTGGGTTTTGTGGAAGTTTGTTTCCGGATATGTGGATCATAAAAACAGAATGATGCTCCTCTGTGTTTAGTTTTGAGTCGGGGAACTTTTCCCAGTTCATCTGAGAGGTCTGGACGCTTCTTTACGGAGCAGAAGATCAGAAATTAAGGCCCTAAAACCTAAGAAATGCAGTGCTGTATAAACCACCAGAAGTATTTTAAAATCAATTTGACAAACAGGCCAATGCAAATATCTGATAACTACTGTAGATCAATGAATGGACACACAATTCCTTAATTCTTAAATACAATCTACAATTGTTACAATAAAAATATAAGAACACATATTCCAGGTCTGGTCGAGGTTTTAAACCTGATTTGATCGAAGTAGAAAAAATAAAAATAAAAGATGATTAACACAGTCAATGATACACACACACACACACACACACACACGCACACACACACACACACACACACACACACACACACACACACACACACACACACACACACACACACAAAGCCTGAAGTTACTTAAGGATCCTAGAGTAGGCTGGGATTCTTGAAGGCATCAAACAGCTTTGTCTCCATCAAAGAAATGTAATTTCAAAGCCTCAAAACACTCCACTTTGACACAGGCAGAAGATCAAAACACGTGTCCTTATGTCTGGGCGTAAATGTTCTTATTCCTTTCCGAAAAATGAAATCTGCCACCGTGTATTCTTGTTTATTACAGGTTTGTATGGTGCAGTCACTTTAACGCTGCAGCATACACTTTTACAGCGTCTGGATGAAAAGCCCAACTTTGTAGTTTTCTCTGAGGCTTGTTCACAGAAGTCTGATCTGGAAAACTTTTCCTTGTGTTCTATCTTAGGGCTTAATTAGTAACAGACATATTCAACTCTCACAATGTGCAGCCACCATTGATGCCCGAAATAAATAATGTATTGTTCGTTCAATCGCTCGCTGTATATAGAAAGCAGAAACCTCTGGAGACCTCAGAGTCCGTGTGACCCCACTGGCCTGTGATGGATTCCCAGCACAAATGTGTTTGCCTCTTCATTACTGATTCTCATACATCCCACCCTTTAAAACAGGAGAATGACCGAAACACATCTGATATAAAAGCTACGCGATTCATGAGAGGAGTCAATTTGCCAAAACCTGTTTGTGTTTCAAAAGCTGTCTGATTGGATCAATACGAGGTTTATATCGAGGGATTTAGAGTGGATTTAAAACGTGGAATAATAAATGCAAAATGAGAAGCTACTGGGAGCACTATTGAAAAGAGGATAGATCATAGCAAGTAAACCCAACCGCCCACTCACTTGTAGCATCCAGCACTTCCAATTAATTTGTTTTGAAGTTCAGGGCTTCTGCTTTGTTTTTGTGTGCTTGTTGTTTTTTTTATCTGGAGTTGTGACACCGAATGCGATATCATTAGTACCGTCTCCGTTAGCGACTGCTCAATCCCATCGTCTTTCTTCATCAGTCTTTGTTACTCTTGTCTTTTCCCTCTTTTTTTCTCAATGTGCCTTCATGTCAGATCAGAGGAACAAAGTCATAGTTTTCAACCATATCTATTGCTTTTTTTAAATGTATTTATTTTTTACGTTTTTCTCAAAAATACTAGAATGACTGTTAAGATGGCTGTGTCAAATCTGACACGTTTTCCCACATGTTTTCTCCTTTTTCATTCTCATTTCATGCATCTCATCAATGCGCGTCCTTCCGCTTCCTCTGGTATGTCTGGTTTCATCCACTCTTTCCATACTCTGCTTGCACTTTACTGTTTTCCTCCCTAACTGTTTTCTGTATCCCTTTATCTATTGCTCTTGCCTTGCCCACTCATATGTTCCCATAATGAGGACCAGAGCCATCTCCCTTTGGCAGGAGTAAACAACCAATCATGCATCATATCTGGCCTGACCCTCAACCTATCAGAGACTAGATCAAAGCAGGAAGCGAAGGAGAGCACGGCGCACGCCTCCACTAGAGATGGACCATCATTAGACAGACAGGGCGAGGGATGTTGTGTGCGCGATTGCTCTTGTGTCGTGAGCTGAGAAAAAATTCCAAATTGAGAATAAAGCAGAGAGTGAAAGGACGACGCATAAAGTGATGTTTCTGAGTTGCAGCGGAAGCTTAAGTAGTAGAAAGCGAGGCAGAGAGAAAAATTAACTGAAGGAGATGTAGAAGGGCAGACGGCACCGCTAACACATTCTGTCATGTGCCATTAGCTCCCACTAGGAAAAAAGGGGAAAAACAAGTTTCCAGTTTAATCATTTTCGAGCGAGTTTGGTGAGACTTGTCACAACAGCCTAAAATCAAGAGCCAAAGCATAGTTCATTTGTCAACGTCTTAATCAATGTCACTCTTTTAACATTTCTTTAAATAACAATGACATTGGGCTTTGTGTGCGGGATCGGGGGTTTAAAGCCAGAGTTTAACGCCGAAACAGAGAATGCATGCGTGTGCTCTGACACGTATTAACACAGCTGTGTGACGGGGGGAGTTTAAGGATACGTCCCCTTTCGATCGGAAATGCTTAGATGCTCCGTGGAATGGTTTCATGTATATTTCATCCACAATGAGATGCGGCTCTGTATTATTAATGGCCAACTGCTCATCTGTATGTCTGCTGCTCTCGCCCCCCACCTCTCTTTGCAAGAGTTTAAGTTACAGAGGGAGACTCATAATTGAATCATAGGGCGACTGCCCCCAATGTGGACGTTTTAATGGGAACCGGCTTCCTGATTTGACATGAAGGAGGGAGACTGAGAGGGATGAGACCAGGTTGAGCATTGATTTGCTGTAGATTAGAGGCACCGTGTTATTGAAAGCTCCTTGTTTGCAGTGTTGGCAAGGTAAGGTACATTTTCATGCACTCATTCATCAATCATTTATTGATTTTTCTTTGCAAATAATGGACTCATTCATTCATCCATTTCTATATTTTCACATACAAACACACACATTTTAATAAACAGAGTGTTCATCCATCCATCTTTTCCATTTCTTTATTCAAATGACATGTATCACGCAATCAATCATTATTCTTATCTTTTGTCTTAGAAATATAAATGCGCGTTTTGTGTGTTTATTTTATAATAGTTAATTTTTTTCAAAATACAATCTGAAAAAAAACCATGCAATAAAATCATCAATTTTATTCTTTTATATATATATATATATATATCTGTGATGATGTGGAACAGAAATGATAAGAATCGTTTTGGAAGTCCCTCTGGAGGAATTATAAAGATTTTGAACAATAAGCATACCATAATATCTGCCTTTAATATACTGCTTTACAATCTGTAATCAAAGAGTCTAAATTCAATAAAATATGGAAAAAGCCCCCCAGGTCACCATATTGCTGTGAATATTAACTCACAGACTCCTTCAAAAGGAAATATTCCGCATTCAATGAATAATAACTCAACAGGTAGAACTGATACACGTTAGGGTATCTCTACATAACTATAACTACACTTTAAAAAGTTTCTCAAAAATGTGCTTTTATGTTGAAGGTCCTAATTATTGTTTCCTGTATGATCCCACACGCTGGTTGTATCTTGACACACATCAAGATATGCCAATGTAGATGCATACCGACGCTTCCGCAACTCCGAATTCTGAACAATTATGTGTAATTGTCATTTAGGAAACAAATGATTAAATGTACAAGGACAACACACTGATTCATTTTCCGGTTCTGGTCTTTTTAATCATCGGACCCACTCCTGGATCAAGACATATGAACGAGCGCTCAATTCCATTTTTAATACTCACAAAGAAAGGTTAATTTTCCATCTTAAATTAATGAATGAACAGATGATACTCACACTGATGACTAAGCTCTCGCTAAGTTACAATGAGGATGTGTGTGTGTGTGTGTGTGTGTGTGTATGGATATGTTCTGTCAGAATCACAGTAAAAGGTCTCATGTTCTCACAGTGGTCATAAATCGATGCCGTCTCCCCAGGATTTAGTCATATCTCTCACCATTGATCTGTGATAGTGTGATAGTGACGCTCTGCCAAAGCACGCACACCAATGGATACTCAATGACTTGTGTTCACGTATACCGGGACAGAATGTACGTGATGTTACGCTAATTATTAACTGATGCAAGAACAGGTTAAACGTTTTAAAACGTCTCCTACTTTATGGTGTCTTTATTTCACATGAACGTACAGTAGCAACGATAGCAGCTAAGACGCGGCGAGTAGGGAGGGGAAGCCTAGTGCCAGAATTTGTCTCAGCTCATGCACAGTGTGAGAGGAAACATAATTCGAAGCTGCATTTAATTTCTTCCCGTAGACGTTCTCTGTTCCAAATCAAAATTCTTTGCCAGCTGTCATAGTCTCTGTTTATATTCATGAATTCAATCTGAGTGTTTCAGAAATGTTCTGTCAAAACAGAGTCGAGGCTGCGCTGCCGGATACCTATCCCCTTTCATAAAAGTCTGCCCTATTTGCTTATTTAGCTCAAAGCTTTTGTTGTCAAATCAAATCACGTTGTCACAATTGAATGTGATTTTTTTTTTAGATCCATCCCTCTTTTCAAATGAGTGCATTACATGCAGGGGGAGTTACACACAGCTTTCAAGTTTAAAGATGACTTATTCTTTGATCAGTAGATGTCATAGAAATATGTTACGTGCGGTGTATTCCATTTTATCTCAAAGGGCTAGCGTCCTTGATACTCAATAATTATTGCCATCATGTTTATGTTCTGCATTTTGTAATCAAATAGCGAACACATGTATATGACATTTTCAATTTCATTTTTGCAATTATAAAGTTTTTAAATTTTAAAATTGCTAAATAAGTCTCTTCATAATGAATGTCCCAAATGTCAGTGTCCATAGCAGGAACATCATTTTTTTGTTTTAAGTTGCCTTTAATTGATGTGAAAATAATATCAGTTATGCAACAATAACAATGTTTAATATGCTTCCCAATTGGACTGCGCGCTATAGAGTAAACAATAGATTGTGTATTATTTACTCATTATGTAGGGAATATCAAAGGAGTGATTTCGTACACTGCCAAAGACAGAAACAATGGTGTTTCCATGACAACAATGAAGAGGACCAGCAACCACAATGCATAGCACATAATTATTGTTTGGACATACGTATGCACTCACCCAGGTGACATTAGTGACTGACTGACTGACTGAGAAGTCACGTTTATGAGGCACTATGTATCAAAAAAATCTTCCCTTAGAGCTGCATATAGTGATTTATGCCCACTGGGGGGCCAGAAAGAGTAAAAAACAAACTCCCTGAATATGACCCTAATGATCACGAATGAAAGAAATGGTGTTGGACTCACGGAACAGCTTGAGTGATCCTCGGCATAGATTCTCCAACGAAGTCTCTGGAACACCATTTTTCCTAGAGATATTCTCTCTTTTGCTGTTTTGATGGATGTAGTGATGGTGGTGGTGGTAGAGAGCATTATCAAAAGGTATATTTTAGATGTGGCATGATTGTATACAAAGTCAATGGAAAGATGCGCCCACATGATTTCAAAATGTTTCACGTTGAGCAAAAAAATGAACTCTTTGGACCTGAATTATAATTTGAGAAATCATAGCCAAAGATAACAATTTCTTAATCTAGACACAGCGTACACTGTAATGCAATAGATGTACAACTACATCAGAGACAGTGCTGCACAATTGATGCTGAGGTACTTGAGAGCATGTTCACTTTCAGTGCTTCAAATGTACAATGCCACCGCTGCGTTTCATGCCATCTCCTCTCGCCTTTCAAAATATACGCCTCTCCGCAGGACTCCGGTGCCACATATCACCATGCTGTATTCACCTCACATAGCACAGCATGGGAAAGTTTGCGTGTGTGTCAAGCTGAGAGTCCCACTTTTAAAACAAGCTTCTCAAAGGCAGCTGCCAGCCGCCCAAAGGATTACCATGCATTATTCATGTTCATTTACACAACCTCCTATCTCCTTATCATGGGTTCATCACACTTTCACTACTGCTAGCTGCACAATGAAGTAACCGCAGCACACTGTATTGAAATACATCGGTTTACTCATATATAAGATGGATAAAGAGCCTATAGGCATTTCAATCTTTAGCCTACTATCTTTAAGACTTGTGTGTTGATAGATTTCAAATAGGTGTATGATTACAGAGGTCACATATTCGTTATGCGTATAAATTCCATAGAAGAAACTTGTTTTTTTTGCCAAATCCAATACAATCACATCGCCAAAAAGATAGCATAGTAGTAAGCTTTGTTACCATATATCTGGAACAAACTCACAGAAAACAGCAGGTTCGCAGCTCTCACTTCTTTTAAATCAAGACTTTTCTCTTTTCTGCTGCCTTTTATTAAATCAAATAATTACTCACTTCTCCCACTTCACTGTAACTTGTATTCCTTATACCTGTCCTATTCTATTTTAGCTTTCTTAGATTTTCTATTCTCTTGGCTCTTTAATTAGTTTTTAATTGTAATTAAACGTCTTTTTATAGTGTGTTTCTTTGTACTTTCTCAACGCTTTTAATGTTTTATGTAAAGTTATGTAAAGTACTTTGAAATCCCTTGTTGATAAAATAGGCTATTTGAAGAAACTTGCCTTGCCATAATAACTGGCGTGTTTATCAAGTGTTTTTAGCTATGTCAAAGAAAATAAAAACCTCCACATAATGAGCCGTTAGCAAATCAATCGCTGCTTAGCCAGCTGCTTGTTAGCCAGCCTCTCGTTAGGCAGCCTCCTGTTAGCCAGCCGCCAGTTAGCCATCCACTTGTTAGCCAGCCGCTGGTTAGCAAGCCGCCTGTTAGCCAGCCGCCGGTTAGCCAGCCGCCGGTTAGCCAGCCGCCTGTTAGCCAGCCACTTGTTAGCCAGCCGCTGGTTAGCCATCCACTTGTTAGCCAGCCGCTGGTTAGCCAGCCGCCTGTTACCCAGCCGCTGGTTAGCCAGCCGCCTGTTAGCCAGCCGCTTGTTAGCCAGCTACCGCTTAGCTAACTTCATTTTCTGTGTGCATCGATTCCTGTGTAGGCCTATTCATTAAATTAGCTTAACAGGAAAGGTGCTTGCATAATAAAAATACATTGGATGTCTGCTGTTATAAAAGAAACGGCAGTGGGGGGGGAAAAAAAGAAACCATTTCATATAAAAGATAATCCTAAAGATAAACACCTTAAATCCTCAGGATTAAATACTGTGTCTGAGTCCATCTGTGTGACTTTGCATGTGTGTGCCAAGGGGATAAGAGCAAGCTAGTGCGTACGTACGTGTGTGCATGCGTTCTACCAGTGATTCTTGTTTAAAAAGAAAAACCTGGATTGATTATTTATTACTTCAAACAGCCATGTTCAGCTCAGAGAGAAGAATCAAGTTACATGAATCTGGAGATTAAAATAAAAAAAAGGAAATGGCAGCTTCAATATCTCACTCTAACATCATCATAACCTTTCTTTTGATGCAAACAAGGCCTCGGTCCCGTTGCACAGCATGTCACCAAAGTTACGGCACTGACTTTATTAGAGAGCACTTGATGTGCATTTCCACACATCTTGCACACCTGTGGTCGCCAAGGCAACATCTATCCAGCACCCCCGCCCCCCCCCCCCCATCTATCCGTCCTCTCTATTTGGCAGGGGAAATCAGAGATCCAAACGACTGCTGTTTTCCTCCGCCTCTCTCCACCTTCCTCTCAGCTAGTGGCAAAGATTCCACCCTCCATTCCCCTGTCTCCCTGGGGCAGATGAAACCTTAAATGGAGGTTTAATGAAATCTCAGGGATTGTCCTGTGGCTTGATCACCCGAGCTCCCCTCGTGTGGAGCCCCTTTTCAGCAGTGCGTCGGAGAGAGCGAGCGCAGTTACTAATTGCAGAGCCTCAGGACAAGCAAGGGAAGAGGGGGGAAAAAAAAACACTAACAGAGATGGCAGCACATGTTTATTTTAAAGGTCACATGTGACACACAGAGGCACACTCATATGCGCACATGTACACTCACATATATACTCTTGTCAAACTGCAATCAAGGTCCTGCCAAACACCAGGCCCCCTGTGATGCTGATTGTTAAAATGAATATTTAATTAACACACTGACAGTAGGCGGTGCTGCTGTGGATCATCGAAGCTTGGGTAATTGGAATCTTCCCGAGCAGTTGGAAAACATGTTGCTATTGTGTGTGTTTGCATGGACGGTATGCTTGTGCATGTTTAGTCTGTAGCATTAACAGATCAACAGGCCGGAAGCCGTACAGCAAGAGTTATTGTTGATCCTCACATAAAGCACAAGAGAAACTATAATGAGAAGATAAACAAAGTTTATTTTTAAATTGAAACTTGTTGAAATGTATTTGCTAATGAACTGCTGCTACTTTGGTGCATTTTCAATTGTATAACAGCTGATGTTTTTTTTATTAAAGCCAGACTGTTATCAACAATTTTCCATTACACTTTTTTATTGCCAAAGTTAACTTTGAATTTAATTTGATTTGTGTTATTTTTTGGAATACCTTTTAAATTGTAATTATTTGCAGTTTGGCGTAAGCTACATTTGATTTCTCTTTACGATACGTACCCCTGTATGTCCATCCATCCATCGTCTACCGCTTATCCGGGATCGGGTCGCGGGGGCAGCAGCTCCAGTAAGGAACCCCAATCTTCCCTTCTCCGGGCCACATCCTCCAGCTCCGACTGGGGGATCCTGAGGCGTTCCCAGGCCAGTGAGGAGATATAATCTCTCCACCGAGTCCTGGGTCTTCCCCGGGGTCTCCTCCCAGCTGGACGTGCCTGGAACACCTCCCTAGGGAGGCGCCCAGGTGGCATCCTTACTAGATGCCCGAACCACCTCAACTGGCTCCTTTCAACGTAAAGGAGCAGCGGCTCTACTCCGAGTCTCTCACGGATGGCTGAGCTTCTCACCCTATCTCTAAGGGAGACGCCAGCCACCCGTCTGAGAAAACCCATTTCGGCCGCTTGTACCCGTGATCTCGTTCTTTCGGTCATGACCCAGCCTTCATGACCATAGGTGAGGGTAGGAACGAAGATCGACCGGTATATTGAGAGCTTTGCCTTCTGGCTCAGCTCTCTTTTCGTCACAACGGTGCGGTAAAGTGACTGTAATACCGCCCCCGCTGCGCCGATTCTCCGGCCAATCTCTCGCTCCATTGTCCCCTCACTCGCGAACAAGACCCCGAGGTACTTGAACTCCTTCACTTGGGGTAATGGCTCATTCCCTACCCGGAGTAAGGAATCCACCGGTTTCCTGCTGAGAGCCATGGCCTCAGATTTGGAGGTGCTGATCCTCATCCCAACCGCTGCACACTCGGCTGCGAACCGATCCAGTGAGTGTTGAAGGTCACAGACCGATGATGCCATAAGGACCACATCATCTGCAAAGAGCAGCGATGAGATCCTCAGGTCACCGAACTGCAACCCCTCTCCTCCACGACTACGCCTCGATATCCTATCCATGAAAATCACGAACAGGATTGGTGATAAAGCGCAGCCCTGGCGGAGGCCAACATTCACGGGAAACGAGTCCGACTTACTGCCGAGTATCCGGACACAACTCTCGCTTTGGGCGTACAGGGATTGGATGGCCCTCAAAAGTGACCCCCTCACTCCATACTCCCGCAGCACCTCCCACAGTATCACCCGGGGGACCCGGTCATACGCCTTCTCCAGATCCACAAAACACATGTAGACCGGATGGGCGTACTCCCAGGCCCCCTCCAGGATCCTTGCAAGAGTAAAGAGTTGGTCTGTTGTTCCACGACCAGGACGGAATCCGCATTGTTCCTCTTCAATCAGAGGTTCGACTACCGGCCGAACCCTCCTTTCCAGTACCTTGGAGTAGACTTTACCAGGGAGGCTGAGAAGTGTGATACCCCTGTAGTTGGCACACACTCTCTGGTCCCCCTTTTTAAATAGGGGAACCACCACCCCGGTCTGCCAACCCCTAGGCACTGTCCCAGACTTCCACGCAATGTTGACGAGGCGTGTCAACCAAGACAGCCCCTCAACACCCAAAGCCTTCAGCATTTCTGGACGGATCTCATCAACCCCTGCGGCTTTGCCACTGTGGAGTTGTTTGACTACCTCAGTGACTTCCATCAGGGAAATTGACGATGATCCCCCATCAGCTTCCAGCTCTGCCTCAACCATAGAGGGCGTGTTAGTCGGATTCAGGAGTTCCTCAAAGTGCTCCTTCCAGCGGCCGATAACCTTCTCAGTTGAAGTCAGCAGGGTCCCACCCTTGCTGTACACAGCTTGGATGGTTCCTCGCTTCCCCCTCCTGAGGTGCCGGATGGTTTTCCAGAAGCACCTTGGTGCCGACCGAAAGTCCTTCTCCATAGCTTCTCCGAACTTCTCCCACACCCGCTGCTTTGCCTCTGACACGGCAGAAGCTGCCGCCCTTCTAGTCCTTCGATACCCTGCAACTGTTTCCGGAGTCCTCCCGGATAACATAACCCGGAAGGACTCCTTCTTCAGTCGGACGGCTTCCCTGACCACCGGGGTCCACCACGGTGTTCGAGGGTTACCGCCCCTTGAGGCACCTAAGACCTTGAGACCACAGCTCATCACCGCAGCTTCAGCAATAGAGGTTTTGAACATCGCCCACTCAGGTTCAATGCCCCCAACCTCCACAGGGATGGCTGAAAAGCTCCGCCGGAGGTGTGAGTTAAAGATCCCCAGGACAGGGGCTTCCTCCAGACGTTCCCAGTTCACCCGCACTACCCGTTTGGGTTTACCAGGTCTGTCCAGAGTCTTCCCCCACCCCTTGATCCAACTCACCACCAGATGGTGATCAGTCGACAGCTCCGCCCCTCTCTTCACCCGAGTGTCCAAAACATGCGGCCTCAGATCAGATGATACGATTACGAAATCGATCATTGACCTTTGGCCTAGGGTGCTCTGGTACCACGTGCACTTATGAGCATCCTTATGTTCGAACATGGTGTTTGTTATGGCCATTCCATGACTAGCACAGAAGTCCAACAACAAACGACCGTTCGGGTTTAGATCAGGGAGGCCCTTCCTCCCAATCACGCCTCTCCAGGTGTCTCCATCGTTTCCCACGTGTGCGTTGAAGTCTCCCAGCAAGACTACGGAGTCCCCTACTGGAGCCACCTGCAGGGCTCCATTCAGGGTCTCCAAGAAGGCCGAATACTCCGAACTGCGGTTTGGGGCATAGGCACAAACAACAGTCAGAGTTTTCCCCCCCATAACCCGAAGGCGTAGGGAGGCGACCCTCTCGTCCACCGGGATAAACTCCAACGTGGCGGCGCTCAGCCGGGGGCTAGTGAGTATCCCCACCCCGGCCCGAGGCCTCACACCTTGGGCAACTCCGGAGAAGAATAGAGTCCAACCCCTATCCAGGAGTACGGTTCCAGAGCCAAGACTGTGCGTGGAGGTAAGCCCCACCAGATCCAACTGGTAGCGATCCACCTCCCGCACTAGTTCCGGCTCCTTCCCCCACAGAGAGGTGACGTTCCACGTCCCCAGAGCCAGCCTCTGCTGCCCGGGTCTGGTCCGTCGAGGTCCCTGACCATCACTGCCACCCGTGTGACAGCGCACCCGACCCCAGCGGTTTTTCCCATGAGTGGTGGGCCCACAGGATGGATGGATGGGAGGCACCACGTAGCTTCTTCGGGCTGTGCCCGACCGGGCTCCGTGGCAAACCCGGCCACCAGGCGCTCGCTGTCGGGCCCTCCCTCTGGGCCTGGCTCCAGACGGGGGCCCCGGGCTTCCTCCGGGCAGGGTCTCTCCTTTCCTTTCCCTTTCTTTCATGAAGTCGTTATATTTCCTGTATGTATAAAATATAAAACATAGGCTTAATATTTTAGCAGGACTATATGATACAATGAAACATATGCTGTATCAGATGATTCTAATGTTGTTTTCACTTTTTTGTCCAATATATTTGTGTTGACAATGTCTGAAGGGACGTATTGTCTCTGTGCTGAAACACACTGCTCATAAGATCGAGATCACGCCAGTGTTGTTTTATTCAACTGAGTCACAATTTTCACAGGTTTAATTCTCAGTTCCCCATAGTGTTCAAGAGAAAGGAGGAAACAGAAAAATGCTATTTATTATATTCAAAATGCAAATTTGATTGGCGTAGTTATGTGCATACTGTATTCAGTGTGTTTAAATATATATATATATATATATATATATATATATATATATATATTTAAACACACTCAATATATATATATATATTTAAACACACTCAATATATATATATATATATATATATATATAAACACACTCAATATATATATATATATTTAAACACACTCAATATATATATATATATTTAAACACACTCAATACAGTATGCACAGTACTACCACTAACACCTTTAAAAATATACTTCATTACAGTGAACACAAAAGAAATCAAGACAAACTTCACATTAAGTAAAGTAAAACAAGGAAGAACCCATAAAATGTTGGAGCGGATCCGAATCACGATGCAGATACATGCATTATTTTTCACTTTCAGAAACCGCTTTGGCGGAGGTCCGCTCTCTCCAAGTGCCCTTCTAGTTTTATATGTTACCTTTGAGGGAACATCTCAATGAGCAGAGTACTGGAAACCAAAGAAGCTGCAGGAGGCTGAAGTGATGTCTCACTCTGAAGCTTTATCAGAGTCTTGTACACGGAGAACAGAAGATGAACAATACAAGCGAATGCAGAGCTGCAGTCACATCCACCATCCATTCTGCCAACCAGCCTGAAGATGTTTACCTACAGATGGATCACCTCCATGGCTCCTCAAATCCTAGTCAACACATTCTGAGTAAGAGAGTCACAGCGTCTCTCTGACCTTGCCAGTCTGAATACACTGAACCGTCTTATCTTGCAGCTGTGAAGAGGAGCTGCATGTTTTTGGAGAGATTACCTGACCAGAATAAGAGACACTCAAGACGTTAGTGTTTGACCTCAGGGCTACTTAAATATCCTCGAACATGAGAGGGCTGGTCTAGGATCAAACTGAATAGAGTCTTAAGGTTTGAATATATTTATATATATGTATATACTAATAGATGGGAATGACTCCATACATTACTTAATATATTTGCACAGAACGTGTTGCTTTGTTGAACACTAACCCCTTTTAAAAATGCACTTCCTTAGAGTGTATGCGTAAAGTAAAATACTCCGCCCAGGAGGTTTGATTTTTGATTCGGTTGGCTTGTTTGTCAGCAGCGTTATGGAAAACCTACAGGCTAGATGTGCATGACGCTTGGTGAAAAGGTGTAGCATGGGCCAAGGAAGAACTCATAAAATGTTGGAGCAGATCCGAATCACGGGTCGGCTACACTCATTGTTTTCCACTTATACAAAGCGTCTTGGCAGAGGTCTGCTCTCTCCGAGTGCCCTTCTTGTGTCCTCCTAGTTTTATATGTTAACATCAGCTTTATGTACCGTGAGCTGAATAATTTCAGGCACATAGTTAAGCATAAACTGAACATTATCCAGGATTTTGCTGAATCCTCTAAAATAAACATACCAGTTGGTATTTCCCCATGTCTGCCAGTTGATCCTCATTAGAAGTGTACATCTGTACAACATACCCTTAAAGTAAAATATTTGGACTATTTGGAAAGAAGAACGTGAACTCAGAGGAAATTACACAATGATAACAAATGGTATATTCCCATCTCTTCAATCCTTTAAAATGTGTATACTGTATTTTGTGGTTCTTAATGAAAGCCCTCTCCTTGTAATTAAAGTTGACCCGCTCCCACTCCCCTGATGATCGGAGACAATGCATGATAGGCTGACCTCGGTGCTCATCAAAGCACAGCATCTGTTCAAGCCCATAGCTATATGACTGTATTTCCCCCTCTCTGTCCCATCGGTGCCGGCTTTAATTAGCAGAGCCAGGAGAAAGAGATGACTTACCTGCCAACCTCTGCAAACATTATTATTATTTGGACCGTTGCTATTTCATCCTCTATCCAAACACTTGACTCTTATGCGTGTCTCAGGAGTGCGCATGCATTTCTTATCATGTTTGTATAGATTTATTGTAGTATTAGCACTGTGGAGTTACTGTAGTGAGTCTTGGTGGGTGTGTGAGTCACACACGTATACTTATTAAGCTACTTAGACAAACACATTCATGTATTAGCACGCTTCTCACAACACAATGAGATGCTACTGTTATTTTGCGGCAATCAGTGCAGGCCACAGACAACAGAAACAGCATGCAATGAAAGCTAATCAAAGATTTATTTGGCTAGGTAATTTACATCTGACTACTGCTGTGCTGTGTCCTGAGTTAAGAGGATGGTTTATGAAGTTTCACCTGTTCTTTTTGCCGCGGATCGGAGATGCCAGCCTCTTGCTATGCAGCCTGTGTGAATGATGCCATCTGCTCATCATCATTTAAATGTTTTTGTCTGAGCCAATTATGGTGATTAAGAATGCTAGACATATCTGAGGGCATGCGCTGTGCCAGCCACCACTTGTATGTCCTGAATTTACCCCCGGATCCAGAGGAACACAAAAACACACTCAAACACACACACGTATACTCAGCCGACGGCTCTACTCACTTTCATATATATAAGGGTAATCGTTGCTTTGTTCACTATAAATACATTGATGTGTTGACTGAAGTTATTTAGGTAAAAAAAAAAATCAATTATGTATAGGGCATTAGCAACTTGAAGACACGCACGCACGCACACAGCACACAAGAAATGCTAAATCATTGTCACCTTTTCCCAGCCGGAATAAATAACCGAAAGAAAACATCATAATGTTCAGTAGAGATGACAAGTAATATATATAAAAGCTACAAGACGTCTCTCTCTTTCTCTCTGACACTCTTTGTTTCTAAACACACACACACGTCGCACACAGAAGACAAACACAAAACATCAGTAGTTCTTGGATTTGGTATCAGGCTGCTTGTTTAAGATGTGGAGCTGTGTAACGCCAGTGAGATCGGTAGCAGGGATAGATTTCATTTAGATAAAGCTCCTCCACTAACTGCAGAGGTAAATATATTTCAGGTGATACTCTCGTTCCCATAGTCCCTGCTAGACACAGAATTTGAATGAGAATGGAGTGCTCTCTTGAGTATTGAGAAATGCATGCAATTGTCTGCTCGGGTGTGTCTGTTTTTCACCGTCTGTGTGTTTTCTGTATCTGTGTGTGCTTTGCAGAGGGAGAGCACTTTGATGGAAGGCTGCCCATGGTCGAATAATACTCTTATTCAATGTCCGTCTCACTGACTCTTGTCTTTATTTGTCGTCTTTATCCTATCTGCTCCACACACTGCAACATGCAGAGCCCCCACATTGACACCCCCCCCCCCCAAAACAAAATAACTCAGCTAGAAAACTTTTCTTTTTGAACTTCTCTGTGTCTGCATTTTTTTTTTTTTTTTTTTTTTCTCAAATAGTTTGATTTACAGGCAAGATGACAGGATATAACCACCAGGGCCTATAAATAAGATATATTTTTGTTGATCTGATTCTAGGTATCCTGTCAGCTTTCTGAGGTTTACGAGTCAGTTCTACTCCCCTGTACAGTCCTATATAGATAGTGTTATGTTCATACCGCAGATGACTTTATGATCTGCATAGCAACATAAAGGCATAAGCATACACAATATTATTTTTGACTGACATCTAAAAGCAAGATTAGGAAAAAATGTAGTAAAGCAAGAAGAAATAAATAGAAGAAAGAGAAGCAAAGGAGAAATAAAAACATACAATTGATTAAAAGAAATTCCCTATCCAACCCCTAGAAAATGTAAATTGACAGTTGTCTATATGTCAACACCATCTTACATATAGGATGCCACTAAATTGATTTACATATAGAATATAACTGGATCAGCTGCTGTCAAAATAGCAGCGGCTGCGTTATCATTACGAGACACAATCAACATTCCTTTTTGAAAGTACTTTCGTGACTTTATTTGACAGCTGAAAGTAGAGAGATAACAGGAAACAAGGGAGAGAGAGAGATAAGGTGAATGACATGCAACAAAGATGCTCAGCAAGAAAACAGATAAATCCTCATCATCAATAAGAATACATGCAGTCAAGCCAAAAAGAGGACCTGCTTTTGATCATTTTGACAGATTAGGGAGTGAGTCATGCAATCAACAACGCAGTTCTTGATATGTGAACCACAAGAACATCTGATAATATATTGGTCTCTTTATCCCAAAACATTGGGACACTCAAAAACCTAATGGATTTGGAAATCATCTTTATATCATAGCCTTTCCAAGTGTGTAAGTCATTGTTGTACTGTGGTAGTTGATGATTCTAACTGTGCCAAGTTAAGTAAATATTGCCTAACACACTTCCACACTGCCCAATCTATAAATTGAATCAGACCTAGAATGAGGTTTAGGTCCTGATGGGCCACAGTGACACAAACTGTTTTCTGTCAAGGATGGGAGGAGTCGTCAACGATCTCTCCGGCTGCCTGATGGTCCTGGAGGCGTTCAGGTCCTGGAGGAACAGCAGATTGCAGCCAATCACACTCTCAGCAGAGGAAACGAGACGCTGTGGTACGATAGCGTACCAGATGGTGATGGAGGAGGTGAGGATGGACTCGATAATGGCAGTGTAGAAGTTCACCATCATTGTTTTTGGCAGGTTAAACTCAATTGGCTACCACAGGAAGTCCATCCTTTGTTGTGCTTTCCTGGTGATGGAGCTGATGTTCAGCTCCCACTTGAGGTTCCTGGATGATTATGGAGCCTAGGAAGTGGAAGGACTCGGCAGTGTTGAATAGGTGGTCACACAGGGTGATGGGGGGGCGAGTGTGGCCGCCTTCTTCCGAAAATCCACAACCATCGTCCCTGTTTTTAGAGAGTTCAGCTCTAAGTTGTTTTTTTGTCTGCACCACTTCACCATATGTTCATACACACCACCTGTATATGGAATCATTCGCACCAGAAATGAGTCCAATGAGGGTGGTGTCGTCCACGAACTTCAGGAGCCTGACGGACAGGTGTAGCTGTTGGTTGACAGGGAGAAGAGCAGAGGGGAAAGAATGCAGCCTGGAGGGGAACCAGTGCCGATGGTCCGGAGGTCAGATAGACGTGTTCTCTCAGCTTTACTTGCTGCTTCCTGTTGGACAGGAAATCCGTGATCCAACTGCAGTTGGAGTTGGGCATGTGATTTGAAGGCAGAGCTGATCCTGGCGTCGGTCCTGCGGAGTCCAAGTGAAATGGAGGGCCATGTTGACTGCATTGTCTGTCAATACTTTAGTAAATCTAAATTCCATACTGGCACATTACCCATACTAAGCATCATACCCATGCAATGTCTGGTGCATGCTTTTATAAATCTGAAATAAAATAGCAGATTCACAATATTTCAACCACTGGTTGGGATAACAATGGGTAATTCCAAGGTACTCCATATGTGTGCATGACAGTAAATGAAGCAGGTAATCAGCTAAACTGTATGTACATTTTAAATCTTGGAAAGTCATAAAAACATTATGCTTTATAGGGAAGTATCATAGACTGTTTATAAGAAGTGTACGTAGTCACCGTTACGTCATCCATCGGTTTGTGAAATACTGTTTTGAAGCTTTGAGTTTGACATTTTGGCTGGTTGCCATCTTGTTTATTTGCGTTCAAAAGTGACACAACTGATCACTTTACATGATATTTTTGGGCAACCAAAATGTTAAAATGAACTGTCATGAACTGAAAACACACTATGAAAGGGTCAAAGGTCTACAATGTAAACACAGAGAACATCACGGACCATACAACACCGTGTAATTGCGACCTGTCAATCACAAGGTAACTACACACTTAAGCATACTCTGCTTTATCGTTTAGTTTACTCTAAATGGAGCATATTTTACAAAATGGATATCATGCTGCCTTTAAAAAGACTATTGTCACCATAAACTCATGTTTACAATGTTAACTGAGGTAACAAATCAAGTGAGAAGTAGGTTCATTTTCTCATAGACGTCTATAAATCGGACTTGGTTTTGCGACCAGAGGAGTCGCCCCCTGCTGGCCATTAGAAAAACATGCATGTTTAAATCACTTCTGTATTAGCTTCACTTTTCAGAACCATAAGTTTATTTACAGCGAGAGTACAAACTTTTGAGGTGATTTCGACATACAGGAGACATTAGACAATGAGTACAAGTACGTTATGATTTATTACAACAGAAAATAGAGGTTTTGGCTGATGTAACATTTGAATCCACCGCACAGATGGTTAATCAGCCAGTAATGATGTGACAACGTTGAAGAAAAAAGCTGTTCATAAGTAAACATCAATCTGCAGTCTACAGTCCTTCAGAAGAGTGCTGTGAAGGCACTGCTAAGCATGCTTGGGGTGAGCACAGGAGAGAGTCCGGAGAGAGGGAGAGGAAGTAATAGACACTTGGGTGGAGGCAGAGGTTAAGCAGAGGAAGAGAAGAATGGCAAGGGAGGGAGAGAGGGATATACGGGGGAGAAGGGGTGGTCTTTTGGGTCAGATTCAGCTCGTGTTCGGGGAACAAGGTCAGATGTGTTCCACACCCAGAGCAGTGAAGCTGAACTAACGAGAATGTAATGGCCCTCTATCAAGCACTCTAGAATCTCGCCAGCATGAGTACATACACTCATGCACACATAATATGCCCCCAGTAACACATATTGAACTTTTACTATAAATACACACAAATAGTGCTTTGTTGAAAACCAAAGAGACATTGCCATTTGCATGTGGCGTGGCATTTGAGAATAGAGTCTTTTTTATCTACTCCCGTTTGCTGTGCAGGACAGGGGTGTTAAGTGTCATCAATTTATTTTATCACCAGACTTTTTTAGAAGACAGGTCTTTATTACTCTCTTAGTCAAATTTCAAATAATGTCTGACTCAGTTCATGTACTTATCGTATAATTGATTTATATAGGCCTCGTGTTTTATATATGTGTGATTTTATTTGTTTAATTTATAGATAATCATGAATATAACCATAATTATGACCATATAACATCAAACATGAGTTTAACGCTACGATTTGTAAAAAAAAAAACACTCCAATCAACATCCCGATATGGTATAAAGTGTTCATAGTTGATATTATATTAACACTTTAATATCCGAAAATTAGAAGTTTAATAAAAAACAAACAAATAGGATTGTAACGCCTATTTCCACTTTTATTGGAATACAAATATGTTTGCAGCAATAGACAGATACAAATACTGAGCTCTCTTCACATCCCTACCGGGTGTCCGGGCACACATTTGCAAATGCATCAAAAAAACACTTGCAGTGTTTAAATAAATAAAATATAAGTTTTGTTTGCACATATCAAGTAACAAAGAAAATCAGATACACATCCAGTGTACCTAGTGTAACAGTTAACACTAATCTCTTGTACTCAGTGAAAGCTGATATATGCCAGAGTGGCCAATTACGATGACAGGATACATGGTAAACTATACCGCACTGTAAGCATTTAATTAGGACATCCTCAACGGGTACACCACACTTTAGCTCTGCCAATCTGCCTAATGGTGAGAGATGAGTGCTAATGATTTTAACACATGCTTATTCCCATGCACATACACGTACACTCATTCACACTTTACTGTCGTCAAAGTCTACGGTAACAAGCACTGCAAATCCAGCTTGATTCAATTAGGTAAGGATTAAGCAGAGCCACTGATATAAAGGCGAGTGATGTAATATGAAACGTCGGTGGTGGAGGTGCTGACGGTGCATTGTGCCCAGACCAGTGAACAGAGGGAAACACGTTGTGCCTTGACCTCGCTGGCCTCGTATTGGTTGACACATATTTCCTCCGGCAACGAGGTCGCTGACAGCTCATTGAGTCGTAAATGATGTGACACGACCTGGCTGCACAAGCTCTTATCAGGCTAGCCAGACACAGAGGAACACACACTCTGAGACACAGATGATCATTTAAATGTAATCATCAAACAAAAGCGCTCTCTCTCTCTCTCTCTCTCTCTCTCTCTCTCTCTCTCTCTCTCTCTCTCTCTCTCTCTCTCTCTCTCTCTCTCTCTCTATATATATATATATATATATATATATATATATATATATATATATAGAGATAGTATATATAGTATGTATTCATAACATGTAAAGGTACAATGTCTCTTTATGCATGCAACAGCTGCCTAAACTGACCCACCAGTCCTCATACTGTCAGCTGGATTAACTAATGACTTAAACCTTAAAAGGCTGCAGAGATGCTACTTGCCTTGTAATGGAGTCTGGCCCTCGGATTCTGTACTGCTCTAAAAGGCTTGATAGATAAATAAATAAACTAGCGAGCAGCACACAAGACATGGAATTTATTACCTGTCCAGCTAATTAAATGGCTAAAGATATATAGGCGCTGGAGAGAGTGAGATGAGAGTGGGATGAGGGGCCGAGTGGAAAAACACTAGAGAAGCCGATTGCTGCGTCTGATGAATTTCCCTCCCTTTCCTCGTCCTTCCTGCGCACACACTTCATTGTGACAAGTGGCTCAGTATGCGTGTAATTTGTGTGTGTGTGAAGGAGTGCAGATGTGCATGATGATGCATGTCTGTTTGTTAAAGAGGTCTCAAGCATAGCGGGGCCCGGCATCCATGACATCAATATTCAAAGCAGCTCCAAAAAACGGGGAAAATAAATCAAATTATGAAGCAATATTCTGCCAAATAGGCTAGAAAAGGCTTGTTAGCCCTTTTCCCGGTGATTTGACGTTTTGACCATTGTGTATGCGCGAGCACATTCCCAGGTGACAATGTCGGGTTCTCTCAAAACTGCTTTGCCCAATTATGCACCGCCGTGCTGAGGGGCGCGTTCATTTACTCCTTATTCCTCCTCAAACTCTTGTTGTGATTGTGGCTAGATTGTTTTCAAGGTTACCCTCCACTCATGATTTAATTTGTTCTGGATCCTTTTTCTCCCCACGTTGTCTCGACCCTAATAGACATATAAAAAGAAAGAAAGAAGCAAAACAAGATGGCCAGCACCAAGACAGTGTGAAGACATGTAAATTGTTCATTTGTGAGAAACAAAAAGAAAAGACAATGCCACGGGGCTCAGCTGGCAATCCCACTTCCATCAGGCTTCTCTTCTCTTTCCTGCATTGAAGCGGCTGTCCTATCATTGTGCTCCTATCAGGGACTAATTTAAGAAGAGGTATTGCACTCAACTGTTTACCAGCTTGATTGAGACCAGAAGGCTTCTTCTTGCACTAATTTCTCTTTGATGTCTCTCTCTGTTTTCCTCAGTGGACTAGACCTTTAGCTAACCTTTATTTCACCTCATCCTCTCTCTCTCTCTCTCTGTCTCTCTCTCTCTCTCTCTCTCTCTCTCTCTCTCTCTCTCTCTCTCTCTCTCTCTCTCTCTCTCTCCAGCCAAAGAACAGATGACTTTGGTCCAAAAGATTGCATGTTCTCTCTGTGTATGTGTGCATGTGTGCTTGGCCACCCAGGGAAGTCTAGCGGCACACACATTTGATTTATGTCATGAAGGATTTGAAGAGGGCGGGGGATTTTGCTTTGACGTGGATGCTGACTGACCCACTGGCAAACAAAACTGAGTGAAGAGCAGAAAAAATCTTGACGTCCAGCTTCTCCCCATTTGACGTTAGCCCGCTGTGATGAACACCATCAGAACTGCTCTCTTTCTGTCTGCCTGTCTGCCTCTTTCATCTGAGCAGACATCTCAACTGAGTGAGGGTGGAGCGACAGAGAGACAACATACATTAGATGAAATGATGTTGACCTGGGACAGCTCTGATGTTTCTGTGTGGACAGCTGAAGCCACCTGTAAGCTTTTACAGAAACAGACAGCGCTGGATTTTACAGACATGAAACGAGACATGCACAAGTCCACACCTTTGCACTATCAAGGCTTTCCAGGACTACAATAGCCAGGATAAAACATTACATAAAATATAGGATGTTTTTTTACCATTTCTACATTTATATGCACATTAAATCCCATGTAAGTACGTTAGTTATAGTGTCTATATCCTGGCGTGCAGTCCATTGAACAATTTCAGTTAATTTAGCTCTATCCTCATTTTTCTTTAAACGTTTTATTTGTGATTAGCTTCTACACTCCATGTGAAGTGTTTATCAGATGGTCGAAAGCTTCGGAACACCCCTCGCTGTGTCCAACTACATGTGTCACTTTCTCAAACCGGACCGTCACATCCAATTTTCGCAGGGATTGGCTCGCTGTGCTGAGGCGAAAAAGCAAATAGAGTTTGAACTTCTATTTTTTCCTTCTTTTACATGACTATTTCTGTCACCTTTCATGTGAACAACCGGGTGCAGCAACAGCTGGGATACCTTCCCAGAGAGACTGTCTATAAATGTGCTCAATTACAGTATCTCTCTATATATATATAGATACATTGTTATTTCACTCGTACATCTCTTTGACTTTCTCACCACAGCTTTACGTGTGGCCGTTGCGAAACAGCTATAAATGTTTTTTCCTTCCAACAGGTTCTGACACAGTGAAAACAGTGTCAGACATAACAACCTAATTGTTTTCTAGCACAACTTTGCCCTTAAGCACATTATAGGTACATTATAAATTGAGACATCATCATCTTCTCCCAAAACCAGCTTTGCAGACACATCTTCGGGTATGAAAAACTGAAAAAAATGCAAGTGATATCATGCAAGAGGTCAATAATCATGCCATGCTTTTCCACAGGTTGTTATTTGTGTTGATGGAGGTCTGTTGGCTTAAAAAAAAAAAATGTCTACGCAGCTATTCATCTAACATCTCACTGTGGCTGTCTTAGTGAACAGTAGCAGACAGCACCGAGCTCAACGACAAAGACAATTCATTTCCTGCAGTTGCTTCACAATAAAAGCCTTAAAAGGTTCAATGTGTAAGATAATAATAATAAACTTTATTTGTATAGCTCCTATCATACAAGAATTGCAGCCCAAAGTGCTTCACTGCAAAAACATAAAACATAGCACAAACCTAGACAGAATAAGAGCATTTACAGTACAATAATCACAGTGTTGATGTCAATGAGTGTGAAACAGCATTACAAATAGCAGAATTAAAATAGTATAAAATAGCAATGGAAATAGCAACAATGAGTTATAATGTTTCGGACGAAACACCTGGGAACATTACAGTATGAAAGCATTTAAAAGAGTTTAAAGTGGCATAGAGTAGCAGCATTAAAGCTTGTATAAAATATCACCATTAAAAGGCTAATATATAAGGATAAGCCAGAATTTAAACGTAAAACATTAAATCAATGAACTAACATTATCAACAGAATGTGAAGAGGTGACAGTGTTGACGTTAAAGACGTCTATGTGTTGTGTTGCAGAGATATCTACTGAAATTAGCAGTCTGATTGGCTAGTTCCACTCCGAACAGTCTTGTAATACCACTTGTTCCTCTAGAGGCGATAGTGAGCCACTGTAGCTCCAGTCTGCTCTCAGTACATAGCGAGAAGAAGTACAGCTGCCTGACTCGGGCAGACTCAGGGCGTGTCAGCATTACATTCATGATCCCTGCACGTTTTTTTGATAGTTTGTTTTGATTAATCCAAAGTGGCAGAAACGACAAAACGACTTGCAGCCTCGCCTCATCCTCAGCGTCTGCGGATGCATCATCTGTCAGCTGATAGCAGTGATTTAGATGACCCGAACCAACACACAAACTATCAAAACGAAACGTTACACGGACCGCACAGACCCCAGTGCCACGGGAAACACACAGATAAACTCTAAACTCCACGTGTAGATTATAAGATACTAGAGTTATTTAGAGTTTCAGCAGTCAGGTCTAATGAACTGACTGACTGACAAGGCATTACCCTGGAATAAGAAATACACAGTAAATATACCAACACTAGAAGAGAGTGATGTATAGCTGAAGAATACAATACACAACATTAAGAATACATTAGAATACAATAAATGTGACAAACTACTACAACTAAAATACAAACAGGTTAACATACTATAGTTGGTTTGTTTAATAACTGATGATTGATGAATTTAGATTGTATGAATCCAGTAGTAGAAGTGAAATACTGCCTCCTATTTGTTTGGAACAGGTGGCTCGGAATTACTTTAATGTGGTTTGTCTATTGAAAGCTTTTAATGTGGAACAAAAACAGCAGAAAGTGACTGCTATGAATTAGCAGTGATTTACGATACTGCTCTAACAGAGCAATCTGATTGGTGAAAAAATTAATAATGGGTTTAAATTTACAAATAAAAACAAACCTGTCAGCCAAAAATGCTTTTGGGATCAACTGACAGGTCAATTGACAGATTGAATAGTGAATGAGTTGTCTATGCATATCATAGTCTGTTTTATTCTATTCTATTTAGTTCTATTGTATACTATTTTAATGCTGCTATTTTTAATGGTACTTCACACTCATTTACATCAACACTGTGATTATCGTACTGTAAATGCTCTAATCTTGTACTATGTTTTTGCTGTGAAGCACTTTGGGCTGCAATTCTTGTATGAAAGGTGTTATACAAATGAATTATAGTATTATTATTATTATTATTATTATTATTATTATTATTATTATTATTATTATTATTATTATTATTATTATATTATTATAGTCTGTTTCCACGAAATTGATTTTTTAAGGCCGTTGCTAATTTACAAAGCTGGGAGCAGAGAGTTCCTCCGAAATGTTTATGGATTGAGAGCTGCATTCACAAAAACAAGAAAGGAACTCATGACTGAGCTGGCATGAGAATCGGTGCATGATGGTTCCTCTGTTGATGGAGAATGCCAGCACAATTTGCAGTCATGCTCCATCTTTTTGCTCTCCATTTACAAATAATGTAAATGAGTCATAACTATCATAGTTGCCGACGTGTTACTTGTTAATTGCTCTCTGAATTACAAAGTGGCTCTCCCCCCCCCCCCCCGCCTCCCTCCCCCGTCAGCTTGTGTGCAATGATTGACATGTATGAGGGAAGCTGATGACTCTCATACCAATTAGTAACCAGAATCTGTTGTGTGGCAGCTTTAAGCTGTGTTGGCTCCACCATCATGTCCAGCAAGCTCTGTAAATTGCCTGGGTAAATTTGGCCGACATGTTGATGAGTCAGTGTTTAAACAGGAGTGAGAGTAAAGGAAGGCAGAGGGGAAGGCTGAGAGGGAGGATGCTGTAGTTTCACCCCACTTCTTGTCTTGTGTTCTGCTGGCCTCTCTTCCATTATATTACATTATTACAGTTCATTTAGCTGACGCTTTTGTCCAAAGCGACGTACAAAAAGTGTAAACAATCATGAGGATACAACTCCGAAAAGCAAGAATCTTGCAGGTACCGGTGGTGAGTTGATAGGGGTCCGACAGAGCCCCTCTCCAAGTTACCCTGTAGGTGCGATCCTTTAGGTAGGATTCAAGTAGGGAGAGAGCAGAGCCTGAGACTCCCAGTTCTTGGAGGGTGTGGAGGAGGATCTGGTGGTTCACCGTGTCAAACGCAGCAGAAAGGTCCAGAAGGATGACAACAGAGGAGAGGGAGGCTGCTCTAGCAGCGTGGAGTTCCTCAGTGACAGCGAGGAGGGCAGTCTCAGTTGAGTGGCCCGCCTTGAAACCAGATTGGTGCGGATCAAGAAGGTTGTTCTGGTGAAGGTAAGACGAGAGTTGATTAAATACTGCACGCTCAAGTGTTTTGGAAAGAAAAGAAAGACAAGTCTGTAGTTGTTGACTTCAGAAGGATCGAGTGAGGGTTTCTTTAAGAGAGGGTTCACTTTTGCCTCCTTAAGATGTTAGATGTTAAGGAGGTGTTGTTGAGATGGGTGAGAAAAGGAAGCAGGTCAGGAGCAATAGACTGGAGAAGGTGAGAGGGGATAGGGTCCAGAGGGCAGGTGGTAGGACGGGCAGAGGTAATGAGAGATAGAACTTCATTCGAAGAGAGAGTGGAGAAAGAAGTAAGAGTGGGGGGAAGTGATGTGAATGGTGAACAAATGATGTTAGTCGACAAGTCAGAAAATAATGAGCGTATGTCATCTATCTTTTTTACAAAGTAGTTGACAAAGTGGGACTGTAGGAGGGAAGAAGGAGGTGGGGGACTGGGAGGGTTGAGGAGGGTGGAGAAGATAGAGAAAAGTTTTTTAGGATGGCTCTGTTAGCACGCACAGAGTCATCCAACCAGGGAGCTGGAGGGGTCTGGCACTATGTATCCACTATGTATTTGTGCATAGCATCAACAGAGGGCCACCACAAACAGTGTTTGGATGGGTCAGCTGGGGTTTGGGATCAGCCTTATTGCTTTTCCTACATTTACTTTTATTTTAATAATGAGTTTGTAATGTTAGCCCTGGCCCCACACTTTTTGAAGAAGCCGTGATTTTGAACATAATGGCAAACCTTCTGGACCTGGATTGTATTACCAGGCTTTTGATACACTGATTAACACAAACGTGTCTCTTAAGGGTTAGATGTAACATGTGTTATTAATGTAAAAGTAACATTAATGCCTGGTTGAAGGTATTTGAAAGGTCAAATTAAGTAGTTTCAACGTTTCCCATGAAGCTCCTTATTCCACTTCATCATAATCTTAATACAGAAAGTAAGGGGTTTCTGTTTCCTAGTAAATCTACATTAAGCAAGCAAAATGACCTCAGACGATAGTCCTAAAACTAGGAGGTGCTAAACATTGTACAGTCCTATACATACGATAAAGAATAATAAAAGAGAAACCTAAAATCAAAGCTACGTTTGAGATTGTCAGGAAGTTGAAAGATGTCAATGCAAACATACGTCGTTATACAGAAGCTTGGCAGGAAATAGGGCAACACACACACACACACACACACACACACACACACGCTGACACACACACACACACACACACACACACACACACAAACACAAACACAGAAATAATCAACCTGAAAGATAGACTGTGAGAATCATTATCTAATCTGCAAGCTTCAATGGCTTCATCAGGACAGGAGTTCATTAGGGAATGCGAACTAAACAGCAGCTTAACAGGAGAAAGATCTGATCAAAGAGGAGCTGATATAATGTGAGTGTCCATAAAGCAGGTGCAGATTAATCAGCAGGAAGAGACACAATGCAGCTCAATAGAAGGTATTTCTGAACAATGGCCGACATTAAAGGCACTTTAAACACTTCAACCCTTTGTTTCTGTGGGGTCGACAAGGTGAAACGGACACTTGCAAGTTAGTATTTTGAAAGCTAAATCTTTTTCTTACTGAAACGATTTCTTTCTCTCACTGAATGTCCACTAATGACTCCCACAGCTTGGGCAAAGCTACTTGCTTCTTATGTTCACTCTTTTGCATCTCCTCCATTGTGATTTGACTTTTTTCTGTGCCAAGACAGATGGGAGGGATGCCTTCACTATGTTAGTTTATGGCTTATATATGTACCAATAGCCCTATCATGACTTTCATACCACTGAATGATCATTTAAATTCAATTAGTCACAAATTGCTTATAACACCAGTCTGTTTGGATGAAGTTTTTTGGCAGTATTTTGAGACCTAAAAAAAGAAAAGTAATTCAGAGGTTATGAGGATTTATTGATTCTTATAAAAAAAGTTGATTTAAATGTTTTACTCACAGAAGGCGAACTATGTTTTTGGTTCTTGTATTGCCCTTTATTGGAATGGACAAAGTTGCAAATTCTCAACACCTTCATAAAAGTGTCAACGTTTCTATACTTGTTCTCATTCAGATGAATTGTATATATGTGTTACTGTTAGTGGACACTTCAAGAAGAAAGGTTGAATGTAAATGTGATAATTCATCTGCAAAGTCTCACTTTAAGAGTTAAAACAAGACTAAAAGTCTACAGGGAAGCTAGCAGCTGTGTAAGGCTGTATGTAGGCACTGGGATGCTTTGAGCTAGATGCTAATGGCACCATGCTAACAACGAAAATGTGTTTTAAATGTAGCAGTTACATGCATGTTTACAATGTTCACCATCTTGGTTTACAGCTTAATCTGTAGTGCATAGGTCTTCAACAGGGGGTCCGTGACCCCCAGGGGGTCTGCGGAGGTACTGCAGGGGGGGTCGCAAAATTGTTTGTAGATAAAGCAATTAAAGCTTTGCCATTCACATTCCCTCCTCTGCTGTACTTTGCAAAGGGCGGCGACACACACCTACGGTCAGAGACAGAGTGGAGGAAAGGAGAGGGGTGAACTAAAATACATTCCCGCCATGCACACCCCCCCGCCGCACAGACCTCCTTAAGGCTCTTGTGTACAATATATACAGTAGGGGTTCCCTGCACCACGCTACACCCAAAAAACGTTGAAGACCCCTGCTGTAGTGGATGTCATTAGTTTTGCAGATATTCGGTCACAACCAAAGTATTGGACAAATACATTGTGTGGGAGCCGTGGATATCTGTAGCAAATGTCGTGGGAATTGATGATATTTTAAATATTTCCGTATGGTCGTGGTGGACTCACCTTTACCATTTCTTCAAATGAAACAAAAAACAGATCAAGAAATACATACAATTCCCAAAAGTTTGTTAATTTCAACTTTGTAACTCTTTGTTGTCAGCTGTGCCATGTTGCGCTCATGAAATCAGGTTTGATGCTTTCAGGCTTTGATGCCAGCACCCCAGACAATATCATATTACATCTGCTAATCCGAAACTCTGAACTACAGTGGTGAGACACAGGTGTTATCGCTCTCTTCATCACACTGTGGCACATTAACATCCAGCCAGATCTATTCTCATCACGCCCACACAGCAGCTTCTTCACAGACCTTTACTCTTTTCCCTCTACTTTGCAAAGAAGCGAATGTTGTATGGGTGATGTTTTTTTTTAACAGAGGCTAAAATTAATGTTCGTCTATAAATGTGAAATCACCAAGCTAAGAGTGTTATCACAGAAAGCCCCTCAACCATGTGTTACACAATAGTACTTTACCACAATACTGCAGGAGATTTAGTCATGACCACAATGAATAAATGTAAGAAGCTCTCACTGCTTCTGTAGCCAGGAAATGGACTCCAGCACCAGCTTGAATTTCCTTCAGCTAAATGAGAGTGTCGTGTGTCTTGGCTGGAAATGTTGTGTGGAGCTGGAAGATGGGATCATTACACCCCATCATGGTAGGGTACAGTCTGACTCGTAGTCGGATCAAATTGAACACTCAGTTTTTGCAGGGGGGTTTTCCAGACTACATGGTTGGAAACATAAACTTTTGCACAGTGTGAACAAATAAGTAACTAATCAGTCTAGATTCCATTTGAACTATTTTTTTATTAGGTTATAGTTTCATTGTCAATGTAACATGATTACATTTTTGTACATTTTTAAGATTATGACGCTTTTTTATGTTATGATAACCAATGCTATAAACTCATAAAAAGCGCATATGACATACATTCGTAAGTGCTTCACGTGGTGGCGCGGGAAAAGGAGGAACAATAAAAGATATGTAGAAAACACACACACAGCACACATGGAGTTTCTGCCAGTACTGTTTTTGAAAAAGGGTAATTAGATTTAGTCAACTGTAAATGCTCAATATGCAAAATAAATGTTATTTGCATTGAATATGTTTTGAGATGTTTAAAAGAGAAAAATAAAAAATATTCTTAGTATAAAGTGCAATATTTTGAAGCAATCAAAGATATTCCAATTATATTCTTTTTTAATTGTTTTTCATACAGTTACTTGAAATGACCATGCAATTTGAATTCAGTAACTACATTTCAAAATAACCTGACAAAACCCTGATTTTACAGGATAAAAATCCAATACGACTATATAAGAGAAAAAGCAGACTGCTGATAACACATCAGTACTAAGATTCAGCTTAATTTAAATACAAAACCATGTTGCAAACTCGCTAATTGCACAAGAAACCTCCCTCACTTCATGTCTGTGTCAGAGCGCATCACAGCATAGCTGAAGCATTTTCCAATGCAAACTGAACAAAAATAAGAATGTTGCTAAAACAGAAACCTGATTAACTTCACCAAAATGCCACAACATAACTCACAAGTCTATCCTTAAAGCAATACTACAGTTGTACGAATATACTATGTACGAACTACGCTAAGAACACTAGCAGCTAAACCACTGGACTCACCGTTACAAGAGCTACATGATATTAATCTTGGCTATATCAGGGTCTTTTTTGATGTGTATTTTTAAAAGCGAATAAAAGAGACCGCTTAGTTGTCGGACACATAGAATTTTTTACTCAGCTGGTCCACTGCCACATGTTTATGCAAGTGTTGCTGGATTTTAACCTCTTGGTCCCTTCTCCGTGCACCTTGGAAGTAGGTGAAGGTTGCTTTTAAACGAAATGTGAAGGTTGACTGTCTTCCTCCTAAATCAGGCTGCTAAATCCAAATTTAAATGATTCCCCCAAAACCGTTTAAATGTGTATAATATCAAATGTCAAAATACAGACGCTAAACTCCTTTTATTAGAAAATGTATGTTGTCAGTTGGAGGGGTGCAACATGGCATAAGTGTGTGTCGCATGAGATTTGCCGCTACACTACTACTAACAGTTATGATGACAAATGGATCTCGAGAGGCTCTGCTTTGATAAATGCAGCAGGATGGCTGAAGTGCTGCTTTACAGATCTGTTCATCTGACCTTCCCTCAGTCTAGCAGCAAAAAAAAAATAGAATGAGGTGGAGTGGTTTTATAAATATTATGTAAACCTTGGAGGGGATTTGAGAGTTTGAGAGGAAAACATAGAAAAAGAGAGACAGTATGATTTGAGCGTGGAGAGAAATTTCGCCTCCAGCGTCCAGAGTTAAGGAGCTTTAAATGAACCTCTCGCTTTGAACCGGGCAGCTCATTACAGGAGTTTCCTTCATTGCACCTTTATACCCTTTCTTTGTCACTCTTTTCTTTCTTCATCCCTTCATCATTTCACCTCCCTCAAGTGCTTTCTTTCTTTCTATGTGTGGCTCTAATGACTTGTGCTCTCCTCTTACCTTCTCACCTCTGATTGACGGACAGCGGCCCTCCCATTGTCATGCTTGTTAAACCCATTAGGGCTGGTAATCACCCGCTGCTCTTCAGGTGCTTGGCCGTCTGCACACGCTGGGCTGAGAGGGCCGGCCTTGTCGCTACAGACACACATATACGCTGACCCCTGCCTTTCTGACTCTTACACGGAAGTGGCACAGTTTAAATAGCCGACTACATCCCGTAATCGAAAAACATTTGTTCGTACTTTGTTAAGGTTAAAAGCACATCAGGACTAGACATTGGACACTCATGCCGATGTAGAGTGGGTGCTTATACTTTTCTGTACCACATCATACAAATGGAGGTAGAGGAACATGCTGGAATAGTATGTATGGGAATGTATAGGCCGTACTCATGCATTGCAGAGGTCAGCGTCAACCTTCTGGTCTCAAAAAGTGACGCCTTAAACTTGCATTCTCTCTTATATCCAGCAGGGCGTTACTCCACTGGTTGCAAAAAGCAGTCCAGTTGTAGTCTATGAGAAAATGACCCTACTTCTCACTTGATGTATTACCTCAGTAAACATTTTCCTGATGAGTTTATGGTCTCAATCGCTAGTTTTAAGTCTTATTCAAACCAGCATTCATTTAGTAAATGCAGGGCTACCTTGTGATTGACAGGTTGTTACCACGGTGGTGTCCGTGTTTTTGTCTTACAAACTTTAACCCTTTCACAGTGTGTTTTCAGTTCATGAGGGTTCAATTTATCATTTTGAAAATATTTCCTGTTCAGCGTTGGATTGTACTTTGCCCCCACCCTCTGGCGATGTCACGGTGACTTTGTCCACTTTATATTTTATACAGTGTATGGTGTAAACCAAAAGGAACAGAACAACAGCAAGTGGAGTGGGACAAAGCTTAACAAGGAAGTCAGCCTGACTCAGTTTACACTGTGCAGTTCTGTAAGTATTTAACTGCCTTCAGTACATTTTGCACTAATTCCAACAAAGGATGCTCCGACAGATACATGAACTTACACTTACTAAGAATATATACACTTGACCTAATTTCTAAAGGGCCACATCCTCCAGCTCCGACTGGGGGATCCCGAGGCGTTCCCAGGCCAGTGAGGAGATATAATCTCTCCACCGAGTCCTGTGTCTTCCCCGGGGTCTCCTCCCAGCTGGACGTGCCTGGAACACCTCACTAGGGAGGCGCCCAGGTGGCATCCTTAATGGATGCCCGAACCACCTCAACTGGCTCCTTTCAACGTTACATTTACATTCAGAACGGCACAATAACAGCTGTAAGACAACAGCATAGCATGCAGCACAAGAGCAGGAAGCAGTATTTGTAACCTCAAAATGTGTTTGTTTTTTGATCATTCCTTGAAGTGGGAGTTAATTTTGCTCCTCATCTTACTGTTCCAGTCGATTTGTCCTTGTTTTGTTTGTCCAATAACACATTTTGATGGGCATTTTTTCCCCAATCCCTGTGCCCTACAGTTTAATTAGAAACCGCACCGTGAACACTCTTGGATTTTGTGCATTGTTGCTACTTGTCTGTAATTGCCTTTGCAGGTGTTTCCACCGTCCCCAGAAAGCAAAAGGGAGTCTTTCGGGCCGCGTTTATTATTCCAACACTCTTTGCAACAGTTTTTATAATGGCTCGCCTGTACCTGTGCTGTTACTTAGTGATAAGTGACTCAAGAGCATTAGCTGTAATAATGAGCCGTTCCCTCGCCGTTCTCTTCTCTTTTCTTCGTCTCTCGCCATCGCCTCCATGTTGTTTACTTTCACCTGAAGTCACAGCGTTGGTCAAACTGGTTCGTCAGAAGCAACGTGTTATGTGTTTGTATGGCAGTTCAGTAAAAAGCGAAAACTAAAGTTTGAAAGCCACCATTTATCATAGGGGGGCAATGACAAATGTACTGTAAAGCCATAATTAAATCTCATTAAAATACAATACAATGGGAAATGAGGTTCAGATTAAATTGCCTAATTTTCAAACAGCTCCGATTGACTGTGAAGACCGGGCATTTGATCTGTTCGGGCTTTCGCACACTGTCTTTTCTTTTCCATGGAGCAAACATGAGAGTCTATTAGAGACCCTGTTATGTAATGCCTCCATAATAACTCCAAACTAAGAGATGAGGCATTATTCTGAGTGAGGCTTAATGGATTACCTCTGCCCATTGTGTCAAGGTGTGTGTTTTAGTGTGTTCTTCAAGTGTGTGTACAGTGATATCAACTCCACTGCATTTGCAGCTTCAATATTAAAAAGCTGTTCTGTGTTATAAAACCCTTAGAAGTATGCATTAAGGCCGTTTCCCTTTTAATAAGGAAACATACAGATGTTAAGATATATTATAAAGTATAAATACAAAGTAGATGAAGATATCGTGTGAGGAATAATTGAGCATGGTGTTGTTGTGCGTTTCAGCTGAAATCACAAAGATCAAACACCTAGGAGAGTGTGGACACATCTCATCAAACGCAGTAATGAAGCATGTGGTGTGAGGTGAGAAACAAAGAGACAGTGGCTTTGATTAAATCAAAGTGGGGAGGAAAATAAAGAGACAAAAGAGAGGAACCTTGAGGAAATCAAGCCACTTTGAGAAAAACAGCTGATGAAGAGAGAACAAATTGAAGGTCAGAGCTTCATTTAGACTTCAATCTGCTACATCGAAAAGGTTGTAGGCGCTACAATTACCTGACATGCAGAGAGAGAGAGAGAGAGAGAGAGAGAGAGAGATCCAAAATCCCTGACATCCTTGATTCCTAAATTCACAAAACTGAGCACTGAAAAAGGTGAATGTAATTTAAATGGTAATTGTTCTGGGCAGAATGTGATCATTGAAATGTACTCTCTCATTCTGTAAATTAAAGGGTTCACGATTGCAGTTCTCCACCTCTGTTGGAAACTCCCGACTCCTATGTGTCCCCATGTTAGTTCTAAGTATCTAATGTGAAAATGATTCACACCTCTCACATATTTCAGAATCCAAACTTAGCTCTGCTTGATCTATTCGCGTACTTCACAAAGATTTTTTTTTGGGGGGGGGTATCAGCGTCGGTCGTAACTCTGCTGCTGCACGTCAGGCTGATCTGTACAACACGTGTCTCCTGATGTTCCACTTTTTTGTGGAGTAAACTCAAATATTGACCTGGTGTCTCACTTCAGACACCTTTATTGACTGAATTGCTCTTGATTGGAGTCTTTTTCATCCTGAGACTTTGAGTCTGTCTCAGCCCCGGAGCGCTACAACACAGTTTCCCGTCCATTCAGGAAGATAAATCCCCCTACAAAAACATTGAGCTTTGCTTTGCTGTATTCTGGTATGGATTAAGCTTTGAAAATATGTGCTTGTCTTGTACTTAGGAGACCACACAGATACCTTAATACAACCAATAGGAAGAGATGCAGAGGGAGAAAACTATGTTAAAAAATGTATTAAGGACAGGACCAAAACTAGAAATCACTCCAGACCAGGCCATTTATAGCATATGTCTTCAACAGGGGGTCCGCGACCCCCAGGGGGTCTGCGGAGGTACTGCAGGGGGGTCGCAAAATAGTTTGTAGATAAAGCAAATATTTTTTTTATAAAAAACAATTTATTTTTGTCGCACACAACTCAGACAGCCTCTCCACTCTCGTACAGAACTCCGACAGCCCCCTCCCCTCGTTTGTATACCGCTGCAGTAGGGGGTCCCTGCTCCATGCTACACCAGTTTGGGGGTCCTTGGCCTGAAAAACGTTGAAGACCCCTGATTTATAGGGTTAGGAAGAGATATCTTCTTGTGGGTGATTGAATACACCCACTTACTATACTAGTATCTGTCAGTGCGCTTGCGTGTATGTGACGCAGATTGCAGACCGTGAGACCGCGCGCGGGTGTGTGTGTGTGCGCCCATCATGTCTGTGTCTGTCTGTGTCTGTGCATTAACTCCAATCACAAAAAGCACACTGTACAAATTGTCAGTTAGTCAGTGAAGTGCAACATGTTTGTTAATGTAGCTAGCAAAGTGGTTGTGAAAGTAAAAGCTCTGCTCATTTTCTCCGTAGACAATGTGAGGTGACTCGTAGTGGGAGCACCTCCACGGCTTGGATGGTATTGAAATGCTCCCACATGAATAATCAGAAGAAACGATTAACAACTGCGTGGTATAGACTATTCGGTCAGAGGTACCATCGTGGATTAATAAAACCTTCAGGGGAGAAGTTAACTTAACTACTACAGGATTTCTCAGAAACAAAGTTGAAGTAATGAAAACTGGTGGTCATAACATAAACCTTTTATATTATTACATTATCCTGGAGACAAACTGTGCATTCTCTCACACTACATAAAGCCACCATGTTTGAAGTATAGTATTATTATTATATATAGCTGTTGAATGTATAAATATGTCAATTTTTGTACTTATTTATGTCAGCGTGTTGGGCCTGCATTGTTCGAAAGTGGTGACCTTATGTATGATATATTCCTGGACCTTTAATAGAAATGTTTCAATAAATCCTGATTTTTCTTTTGCATCGTTTTGAAATAGATTTTTTGAAATCCATTCAAGCACAAGATGCTGCTGTACAGGCTTTTCGAAGGGATCATTTTCAAATTGCTGTGATTTAAATGGAAGCTGTTTTTGCTTTATCTGAGGAATTTGACAATGAAAAATGAAATATCTAATCCAATTTAGGTCCAACTTTGTTTGATTCAGCATTTGTAAACATTAATGTGTTGTGTGTTTTGGCAGCAACATTACATCTCTCCCAAAGCACACAATTAAAAATACAATATCATTAAAATACTAAGCGTGTAACTCTTTTATTGATAATATATATATATATATATATATAGAAAACATTGAGCTCTGTGTTTAATAGTGATTTCCCAGACATGTGACACATTTTCAAAAAAATTAAAACATTTGCTTTTAATGGTTAAACTTTATTATAGTTAAACCTCAATCTCGAAAGCAGCGGATGAACTGCTTTGCAGCTGCAGTTGTTGATGACCAGAAACAAAGGGTTTCGCATTCATTAACCACTTTGATTTGGAGGATGTATTGATTCAGAAACAAACCCACACATTTCAAAATGTTCTCAAACACTTGTGCACCTGGTCTCACTCACTCCTCTGTGCAGCTGCCCTCTCTAACGATATGAAACGCTCAACATGGAACTGGCTTTTGTTTAAATCTCTGATGAATGGTGCTCTGCTTTAAAGACATACAAGGAATGGCCTGATGCTTCCTCTCATTTGAATCAATCACAGGTGACCTTATGCCGCTACTAAGGAGTGAGCGAAGCCTTGATTAGGAGTGCCGACGCTTGTTAGCCACAATTTCTGTCGGTTATTCTGCATCCCACACATTCTAATGAGACTTTCACACACACACACACACACATATACAACTTTCCACGGCTGATTATTATTGCTCACAACAACCTCTACCCCTTAACAATCAATGTGAAACCACCCCGTTCTGAGGTTTGCTATCAATATTAGCGGTTAATGAGTTTCTTCTGTTTTCATTTCTGTAAACAAAGTGAATGCTGTAGCAGGATGCTCACTCTCACTTTTTACATTACATTACATTACAGTTCATATAGCTGAAGCTTTAGTGCAAAGCGACTTACAATAAGTGCAAACAATCATGAGGATACAACTCCGAAAAGCAAGAATCTTGCAGGTACATTAGCTTCAAATAAGCCAAACCAATGTAAGTACAGTTTTCATTCGCCAATTTGCAGTCAAAACAGGTGAGTTTTCAGTGTGCGGTAGAAGGTGCGAAGACTGTCTGCTGACCTGATATCAATGGGGAGGTCATTCCACCATTTTGGAGCCAGGATAGCAAACAGGCGGGTTTTGTTTAAGGATTATGTTTCTTGAGTACATAAGGGCACATATGATCCTTGCACTTAAAGGGCGTACGAAATGATATTTCGTCAGTGTTATTGCCCTTGGTATATGATAGAGGTTGCATATCTATTGTGAAATGTGCCATATATGTATTTTTAATATTGATGTATTCGTAATAAATCACGATCATAACAGCATAAAAATTACTTCCGCTAACAACAATTGATCGCTGCGCCGAGAGCATCCACTTCGGCAATGTTCGAGCGATGACGTCACAAGTAGAACACAGCCGCCGCCATTGTTCGTCTGCGTTGAAGCGTCCAGTAAAGACTGCTGTCAATTATTATGATGACGAATGGACAACAATCGATCGATTATCAAGGATAATTGTGAAGCGATGTGTTGTATGGGGATGTGGGACCATCTCCAAATCTAGCTTTCTGTGGCCAAAAGATGATAAAATGTCGCGTTTATGGACAAGACAAGTGCGTCGATGAAACCGACAATTTGTGTGCAGCCCTTTGAGAGATCGTGTTTCGAACAAACTATGCTCACCAAGGAAATGAGATTCAAAAAGAATTTAAAACTGAACGCAGATGCTGTGCCTACAATACTGCCGAGACCCCAGCCAGCACGCCGATTCAAACACGTCCGCCGGTGCAGAGTCCTCCACCAAAGAGACGACAAAATGCATTCGCCAAAAGGGAGAGAGCGAAGGTAAGCCGTGCTACTTGTTTACTTTATTTATTGTTTCAATTATAAAGCCATAATCGGTCTAGGCCTACTGTATGTAACGAGTTTACACCAGGCCCTAGCCGATATCTGTGTGTTATTGTTTGTAGTATTAATAACTTTAGCTAATTACACTTCATTAGCTTAATTAAGTATAGATTCAATGTTTATAACAGGCTTCCCCATTTTATTCTGTAGTTTGAGTAAAAGCGTGAGTCTATTTAACTTTTAATTATCACCCTATTATTACAGAGGTATTGAAACATTGGTGAAGGAAGCCACTGACAGAACTGAGGACATCTGTATGATCAGCGACCATCTATTGGACATCCACACTGGGGAGGAAGCTGTGTGTACACCAGTAAGTATACAGACTGTACGTCATCTGTACATTACAGTTGTAGTACCAGTAGACCTGCACATGACGTGTTAAAAATACAATCACCACATGCATGTACATAATTCATATATTTGTTTAATTTGATATCATTGCTCTCTCAATCAATTCAACCACATATTTTATTATGAATGTGATTAGATATTTTCCTTACGCAGACATGCATAAACATGCAATACAATTTCAAGCTGGTTTGAAAGATTTATTAGTAAAGTTGTGTTTTGTACATTTCAGACATGTCAGAAAGAAATTGCTGTGCAGACGGATCCCCCTCCACGGACACACCACAAGTCCATGCAGGCGCGACCACATGTCAGGTCAGCTGGACTGCAAGTTCCAATCCAAGTTGGTTGTTCCAAAGGTCAGCATCATAATATATATATATATATATATATATATATATATATATATATATATATATATATATATATATATATACACACATACATACATACATATTATATATAATGCTTGATTATAAAACATATTTTTTGCAGAGTATGTTACTGAACTCTTGACCGAGACTCAATGCTTTGTGCCAAGACAATGTTGATGAGGAACCTTTCGAAGTCCCAGATCCACTCAGCAGTCGGTGGAAGAACCAAACAAGAGGGATGCTAGTTGTGCTGTAGAGAAGCAGATTCACTGAACTGACATTGTGTTTTTTTATTGACTCTAATAATGTGCTGATACTTGAACGACGTGTAGTTGTCAGATGGAAACGTAGCACAGATCTTTTGAATGGCACATGATGGCATACTGTGGTTCTTACCAAGTATTCCCCAACAAAATCTCACTAGCTAGCGTTATGCCACATAGTGATACATTCTGTAAAATACAAGATAATACATGTCAATGGTAATCACTTCAACCTTATTTGCTTATTTATCTATTTATTCTGTGACTGTGTCAGAGTGACCATTCGACTCCCCATAAATACATCAAAGTTTCTGACACCTTTGTGCACACAAGTAACTTACTCATTACGTGGCTGATCACCTGCTTGTTGTCTGTCCCTCTTCGAATACCTTTGGTAGGCTGTCTGCAACACCCAAACATCCAGACACTTTGATTTGAATCCTGGTGTGATCTGTTATGCAGGTTATGTTTGCACCATGTCCCTCATATTCATTGAATTCCTCCATGACATCCTTTTCTTGGCAGCATCTCTTCAATTGCTTCCATAATTGTACAGTTTTTACATGTACACCTAATTGTACAAAAGAAGAATGGTAAGGACATGTACACAATATGCAATATCCAAAAAAAGGTCAATATTAACGTCATCTTAATTTCATACTATGTATATGCCTGTGTTTCACGACAGGCTCGTAAGCAGCTCAGTACGACCTGTTATGGTCGTACGGAGGTCGGATCTATCTAGTAGCAACTTGTTTCACGTAAGTCTCGTAAAGTTACGACGTAATCGTAACTTCCATGAACATCTGGTAAGTGTTCCGCCGACTATAGGAAGCCTTGAGACGGTCAGTATAGCAGACTATACTTTATAAAACAGCGCTGTCCTCCGGTCTGTTTGTTAGCTCATAGCTAATGCTTTATATACAGCTCGTAATATATGATGTTTGACATCAGACACAACGATAGAACCTCAACCGCAGAAACTTCGAGAAAGAATCAAGTTATCAAGCTTTACAGACGTCGATGTGTCCAAGTAAATAAATAATTGAATATTTAGCGATCGAGCAATTTGCGGACAACTAGTCGGGTTCATAACAATTCAAGGAAACCAAGCTATCGACTCGATATAGGATAGCTAGTGATCTATTTACGAGCGAGGATAATGTTACGTTTCATTATGATGTATTCACTATTTATTGGGAAGTTCTATGAACTATAGTCAAATACATATACCTGTCTGTGTTCTGTTGCCGCACAGGATCTCCGCCAAATCCAGGATCACCGTCACCATCATCCGCATGTTCGCTCCCGTCTGTGTCTCCATCTTGAATACTGTGTCTCGAGCTGCTCTGTTTCCACCACGTTAAACTCGCCCGCATGATCTAAATCCACAACACCGGCATCTTCTTCAATAAATTACTCTTCTTGAAAGTGCAACGAGTCTATTGACGACTCACTGTCACTCGATTCTGTCGAAATATCCGAGCCAGAGTCCGACATCGCTACGTCTGCCTGCTTCTGCCGTGCTGTCTGTGTATTCAACTGGTGGACTGTGTTCTACTTGTGACGTCAGAACACGGCGTCGGGTGTTTCCGGTAGCGGCAATGTAAATCGGTGGTCGACATACTAAATCATGATTTATTAAATACTGCGATCATTGTGTCATAAATAACACATCATTTTACACCACAAATAGCATTTACTAGCATCAGTAGAAATTCATGTTTATCATTTCGTAGGCCCTATAAAGTGCATCAAATATGTAGGTCGGTAGAAAACATTAATCAGTCAAATGTATTGCCTTTCATAATCTGAAGCATACTCAATACTTTCAAAGTATTTTAGACCTTAACCATGAGTTGTAAAAGTTCACGTTTGGACTAATAATACTTAATAATAACAGCTATTGTATACAAATGATAATGGATATATGGGGCTGGTGATTCCTTGAATGTTAAGAAGACAACTGAACTATCCCAATGAGAAACAAGACAGCAGTCATGCCCTGATTGGGTACATCAAATATAAAATTGAATAAAAGTCAACCATAGTTTTCTATCAACGTTTTAACAGAAAGTTACAAATGCTCTTTCTAGAAGATTAATAAAGGGGAAGACAACTACACATGCCTCATAATTCCAATTTCTCAATAACAGTAGATTTTTCTTCTTTGTTATCATGCATCAAATTCTACAACATAAAGAAGACTGAGATTTCATATTGAATTTAGCAAGTTTACCACAAATCTTATTAGATGGAAGATTTAGAGCTGGTCGACTGTTACAGATGAAATATTACTCGGGACTAAGTGATCAAAATGGATTTCTTTTTTCTTGATAAAACGCAACACGCTTGTCATATTTCAGCGCTGCTCACTGTGCTGAGAGTCTAAATACTTCACATGTGCTGTGTTCATTAGAAAAAGATCATCTGAATGCGCTACTGTTGCAGCATTCATAAATGAATGCTGTGTCCTGATGACTTTGATTTTGAGAATTGTGACATATGCTGGTCAATATAACTATTGGATAAACAGTCATTACATTTAGTAGCCTACAAACACTAAGATGCTACATGCTAAGATGCTACACGCTAAGATGCTACAACTGCTGTTACGATATCTTACGAAAAATGATTTGGCTATTTTCCGTGGGTTTTGCGATTTGATATTTTTCGTGACGTTACAAATAAGTCAACCTTGATTTTTAGTTTCTTACTCTTGTTGAATGTTATCATTGCCATTTCCTATTTGCTATTTCCCTGTTTGCTCCTAAGAAGGATCTTGAAGTACAGAAAACACTGTTTTTTGTTGCTTAGCAACTATGTTTTTTTTTGTTTTATGTTTAAACAGCTTTCATTTTGCTTAGGCTACTTGATTTTACCACAGCACAACGGCATGAAGGCAGTACAAGTATCTCCACCCTAATTGCAACAAAACAATTAAGAGAGTCGAGGAAATCACAATCAACAAGGCTACATACGCCCACCCAATACTGAGAAGAGGTCTAATCAGCCAAAGTGGGTGGCCAAACACCTGGGTGGGTGTGATATGAGACTTTAATGACAATTTTGTTTGATTATTCATGATTTATGAGTGTTTGTGTATTTTTTCATCACTACAAATGTGGAATTTGTCATGAAATATATTTAATTTTTTTATTAAACTTTACATCACATGGCTGTCAACTGGTGTGTTTTTTTTACTTTTTTCCATCCATCACTTAGAATAGATTAAAGAAAGGCACACAGGGAGATCAACTAAAAAACAAAATGAAAAAAGCAAAATAGAAAGTGAAAAAGTCAAATAAAGATACTGTACAATACTGGGAGCAAGAAAGCAATGAAAACTGTCAGACAGGGAGGGGAGTAGTAAAGGAGGAGAAATAATATTTCAATGTCCCCTTATTGCTGGCACCTGACCCCGGCTTGGGAAAACAAATTTATTTTTCAAAATAAATAAATGTGCTTTGGCTTGAGCTGTCTGTTTTGTAAGTCTCTGGACAAAGACAAAGCGAGTTGCAGATTGATGTATGAGGCAGAGGAAAATGAAAGTTTGGCAGAGTAAGAGATTGCCCAAGGTCCTCCTATCAACTCTCAGAATCGTATAAACACTATGACGATGAGAGCTGTGGGACGAGAGGGGAGGATAGCAAAGGACGGCAGGGGAAGGAGGAAAATAGGAGAATGAAGGAAACAAGAGACAGAGACATCACACGAGAGAAGAAAAAAAATTGAGAATTCAAGCACTTAGTATCTGTGGCAGAAGCAAAGGGCGAATCAAAACGACACATTGATAAAAGTGTCATAAATAGAAGGGGTGAGAGGCGGGTTAGGGAGGGTGGCGGAAATGGACGGGGAACATTTTCAAGAAATGCAAGGGAAAGATTAAAGGAGGAGGCAGCAAGCTTTTATCTCACAGCAGAGCCACTGCTCTCTCTCCTGGGTGGAGTTACACGTTAACCAGGAGAGCTGGGGGCACACACAGAGGAGAGGGTAAAGATGAAGGGATAAAAGAAGGGGGAAATAAAAGTGCTGACTTTAAAACTCTCTTTGCTTCTGTCGTGTCTCAAATGCGTCTTCAAAAAGTGTTCCTTTTTTTACAAGCATTAAACATCGAGGCACCTACATATTCTGATTTTATACCATTTTAACCTTTTACAATCAAGTCAGAATGCCCATTAGGGATTTTGTACATGTGTTTGATCCTGCTATGTTGTACATTTAAAAACCCCGGGAAACTTGCTTTCAAATCTTAAATATTTCTCTATAACATTAATATTGAGTGCAAGAGAAATGATCATTATTCTGGTGAGATCAAAAAGTTGAATGGCTGTTTAATTTCGATGTGTTTAAGTTCGCAAACAAAAGGAAAAAGGAAGCAAAATTGAATATTTAATTACTATTTAAAGATTTTTTCAGTGTTATTGAAAATAGTGAATATCTTTTTTTGTTGGAGGCAATAAAGATCTGAAATTCTGAGTGTAAAAACTGATTTAATTAAATTTTTCTCACTTTCTTTTAGTATTGTAATACTGTACTCATTAATTGGCTCACGTGGGATGGGCATAGTTATATGCATGATAAAAATATAAATAAGAAAGTACATAATATAAAAATCTTTAATCAAAGTTCAAGTTCAGAGAATACAAATATTACTTAAGAGCTACACTCAATAACTCGGCTAATTAGCTGTGTGGGTTTGGTCTAATCAGATTTAATTGACAGTGCTGGAAAGAAATGTTGCTAAACTCTGATTGGTTTGTAAATCCTCTTTCCCCACTGAGAGCCACCCACTTGATGATTTAAACCAGGGGTGTAAAGTAACTTAAGTAAAAGTAAAGTACTTTTACTCAAGTACATTTTCAATGTACTTTAATTGAGTTGTTCCATGTTAAATTACGTTATATTTCTACTCCTCTCTATCGCAGAGGCAAATATTGAACTTTTTACTCCACTAGATTTATCAAATAAATGTACTAGTTACTTTATATATTCAAAAATGTTAATACAAATATTATCAACAAATAATATATGATATACTTGTATTATAGATTAAGCTACACAGCTAAATGTAAAGCAATTACAACTATCCGCACCTTTACTAGATCCAACATTAACAGTGCAATAATCTATCAAATTATAGATTATAATCCAATAATGCAATATTATATATTATTCTGTAATACCTTTACTTGAGAAACGTTTTGGATGAACCTGAGTACTTCTTCCACCACTTATTAAAACATAGATACAGAAATCTCACATGCAAAATGAGAAAAACTGTAGGAGAAAATATCGCGGTCATGTTAAACCCCATCAGTCATAGAAAGTTATTTTGAAAATAAATCCTTAAATCTCCTTTTTTTTGTGTCACTGTTGCAGTATGTGCATGCTTTTGTTTCTGCCTCTTGTGTTCGCACAGTGAGTGACAGAAAGGCAGCTCCTGCCTTAGAGACCCAAAGAGCTCAGGCTAGTGTGTCGGATGCTTCACTGATCCGGGTCGAAGCTTTTATTTCTGCATCCCCTCAATGGACAGCCTCTCTGTCTGTCAGGTCAGCCTTGGCAGCGCTGACTTTACATGGCATCCTGTACCCTGAACTAGCAAATGTGGCTATAATTCTGCAGGTTCATCTGCATTATACATATCAACTCATTGTGTGAAAATGTTTTAATTGAAGTTTCTTTAGTCCGTGATCTTTGTAATTTAGCATCACTATATTTTTTTGGATCCACGGACATTTTAAATAGGTTAAAGCAAAATCCAGAACTGCGATTTTTCTTGTCATCCATGAATTGCAAGGTGAATATGAGATCAAGCTACCACTGCAATTCCCTCTGTCTATTACACCAGGGGAGGAAATAGTCTACCATAGTTACAGCAGGCTCCAAGCTAGGCCTTAGGCATTAGTCAGAGCTGGGAGGGAAATTTCACTAAACGAGAACACCCAGAATAGCATCCGTTTCAAGGAGTGGCTGTCCAAAACAACTTCTGATTGGCTGACCTCTTCGCAGAGAGTCGACAGATTCAACCAACCAGAAAGCAGCATGGATGGCTCGTCATCTACGAATTACATTGCTCCACGATGATTGCTCTTCTCCCCTTGCTTTGCTGCCTAGTTTCTGAAGCGATTTGCTTTGAGGGTCTAATGTGAATTACAAATGACTATTTCCTCTTTTCTTTTTTTGTTCCAGCCAAAAATATTAGGAAATATTCTTTTGTGCATGTTTCAAACACTTTGCCTCGAATAAAGATGTATTGCTGGAGTTTTTGTGTGATTTATTTCAGTGACTCAACACAAGAGCGGTTCCCACCTCTGATGATTGCAAGATGGCTCATCAATAGCCGGTTGTGACAGAGAAGTTGTTGTTTGACAACCCGCAAATCATTAATTCATCATGCCATTGATGTTCTGACAGAGACAGCTTTGTCTGAGGGTGAGAACTGAAGATGTGATGTATTATTGGATTCTGTGGAACCACTTTTCAAAAATATTATACAGACTATTTGTCTGAAGCCATTATGTGTCGTATCTACTGAGGTATTGCTATTCAAGGTCAGATACTATGTATACAGGAGAGTGTCTATTTCTTTTGTGTTCACTGTTTATATATAGCAAAATTGCTTTTAGCTGAGGTCACTCACAGGCCTTTCCCTTTGCCACAGGGTTCTCTCCATGTGGAGTCCGTGGCAGCCACCTATTGCCAGACATGGGTATTAGACACACCTGCAAAACTCCAGATTATGTTTAGCAAAGTTTCAAATGCATTTCCAGAGATGATGACTAGCAGCCTGACTTGACAGAAGAAAATAAATGTATTAAGACTTGGCATGGAAATTGAGTAATTGACTGTTAATTTTATGTTCCATATTGTCAATGATGACAGTACAAGTGTTTGTGTAATGTTGAATGTCATTTTCATGATTGGATGTCAAGTTCCTCAGTATTTCACTGTTTAACAGTGATTTTGCAAAAAAATAATTTTGATTGAGAAGGAATTAAGAAATAAATTGGACTTGACTTGCCCAAGAAAACATGACTTGGGACTTACTTGAGATTTAGACTAAATGACTTAAATAACTTGTCGGTGCATTTCTACAATACGTATGCAACACACACCAGCTGTGTCCGGGAGCAGAATTTGATTTGCAGTTCATTGGCACACACTGAACCTGTCATACGGACAGAAGAAGAACAGCATCTGGACATGCCAAACCCGGGAGAGAATGTTATAAAATTGTCCGTTTTTCTAGAGGGTTGATGAGCGTCTGCTCTGGGAGGCAGGAGACGGTTTGTATGGAACAAACATACAACTGGGTGGGTTTGTCTTTGCAGGTGGTTTGAAAAGAGTATGCTACCAATGATGGATCGTTTCTCTCCTTTCTAAAATGATCAATGCAGCAGAACGAGATATATTGTCTTTTTTTATTCCATGCATTTGTCTTCCTTGTCAAAGCCTGGCGCCTACATAACCCACAATGCAACTCAACAACCAACAGACACATTACAAAATGTCTGTGTGCTATGTTAATAGCAACCAAATTAGCCTTGAGCAGCTAGCCTCAAGCAGAGATGAGGAACAGGCTACAGAGGTCTGGTGAGCTCACTTCTTTCTACCTCCACACCTAGATCTGATGTAGGGGGTGGCAGGACAATGTAGTCACAACTAGTGTGTAGTGCAAGCAAGATTGTTTGCCTGGGTGCAGTTACTCTTAGATTAGTTGAAGGCAGGGAAAGCTGTATAAGGCTTTGTACTAATAATTGCAGATAGATAAGGTCAGCATTGTAACTTTCAAGCCAGAGACCACAGAGTCTCTGGCTTGAAAGCCTACAATGTTACACACACAATTCCATCATCCTTACTTTCCGCCACCAGACTATGGGCAAACTGCCTCCTCCATTGGTTCTGAACTTCAGATATAAATTGTTCTCTGCAGAGTTTTCCCAATATGAACATAATTCCTACTGAGCTAGACTGCATGTAGGAGTGAGTGTATCTGATCCAGAGAGAAAAAAGTCATACATAACAAACTCTGTCTGCTGGTGCATGTGGCTACATGCATGAATGAATGTGCACAGAATGTACACTTATTATCTTTCCACCCATGTGCTAGCTTTTAATGTTGGCTATTGCAACATTGCTTACCACACTGTTATTTGTAGCTTGCCAGTGTTTTGCAGCCTGCTTTCACGTAATAGTAAAACGCCCCATGGGATATCTCTACATATATTCACATGTACATGAGTGCAATGTCCAACAGCTGAGAGCTATGCGGGATGTGGGCTTCCCTCTACCTCCCTTCATCTCTCTCCACTTAACAAGCTCTCACCCTATGTCCATCAACATACTCCTGTTTGACCTTCCATCTCCACAGCCTCTCCTCCTTCTGTCCCTGGGCTTTGGCTGGGGATGAGAGATGTCCTTATCTCTGATGACAGTGGGCTTGTTGCCAGCCAGGCCACTACTTTGCCCTCAGCTAGCGCAGCTCTCCAAAGGGACACAGGGTCAGGGATCAAGGGAGGTCTCACAGACTGACCCACTCCGCCAAAAACAACAAACCACAAAATAATTTTTCAGCAGTGTCTGCTGCGTGGCTGGGGACAAGCATTTTGAAGTTCAGTACAACTCTGTCAGCATCTGAATCTTGTCTGTTTTTACTCAGTAGTAGCCTCTGGTAATATGGCCAACACAGTAAATATGCACATTCAGTTCCACAATGTACATTACGGTCTGGATATATTCTCCCAGGAGGAATTTGGACATGGAGGGAAAAAAATGCCAACCGGGTAATAATCACAGTTTTTGAGGGCACATAGGGGCTATACAAGTTTCAATTTCACACTCTACTCTCCTTTCCCACCCGTTTGCTCCTTCTCTCCCCCATTTTCCTCCCTCGCGCTCTCCCTTTCTCTCTTTCTCAGTAATCCTTTGAGGCAGCGCTGACAGCGGAGGTATGATAGAGGAGGGCCTGCTGGAGCGGAGAGGGAAATGATCTGCTAATGGTACACTCTCTCCCATAGGACACCTGCTTACACTCCACAGCTCTGCTGCTCACTCAGTCGGCGTGTGTGTGTGTGTGTGTGTGTGTGTGTGTGTGTGTGTGTGTGTGTGTGTGTGTGTGTGTGTGTGTGTGTGTGTGTGTGTGTGTGAGTGAGAATATGAGCCATACTCCTCATCCATGTGTGCCCTTTCTCAATCAGCGTACCATACTTTCATTTACCTGCTTCTTCCTGTCTCCACATTTCTTCCACTTCCAACTTTTTCTTCTCATCTTTTTTTTTTAGCTTCCACGAGGTCATGCTACAGGTCACTCTGTCGGTCGGTCCACAGATATTTCTCCTACTCTTTTTGGTGGCCATGAGTTTTTTGCCCTAGGAGTCTTACATTTTGCATGGAGGTCAATTGTGCGTGTGTGAAGGTGTGTGTTTGTCTTCATGCCAATTGGCAAAAAGGAGTTGTTGCAGTGGGAGTGCCCTCTAACAAAAAGGCACATCAATTTTAAACGGATTCACGTACCATGACCAAACGCATGAACCGTTTGTCGTAGACTCCTGTGGGAGGCATCATTGTACTCAGCAAAGAGTGTTTGTGTGGTTGTGTGCGTGTGTGTATGTGCATGCATGCGTAGGTGATCGCAGCTATTGTGAATGTACGCTTGTTGTTATTCTATTCTGTTTCTTTGCCACTCTCTTCTTAATTGTCATCTCTCTTGAGTGCTAGTACCGAAATCCATCAGTGTGTATCATCAACTTTTCAGAGCTCATCAGATCATGCCAAGCCTGATTAAAACAATCCACACTTGATCATTACACCCATGGCGGTAACAAAGCACACAGCAATTAATAACCGCTCCTCACAGTGGCTTTGTTGGCCAATTTCAGCTCCCTCTAGCTTGGATAATAAACAATCAGCACATTTTTACATCCAAGTAAAACTTTATGAACACGGCTCCATGTGTCTACTCGCCTCGCTCACCGCCTAGTGTCTCAGCTTTTCAGCCGCTCTCTCCTCCTCCATTTACCAACAGTCATATCTTGCTATGCCTCCTGTCCCTATGCACCAAGTATGTTACTTATCCATATAAGTCAGCCCTGTATATAGCTGCATTTAAAAGGCTAAGCAATTTCTAGCACATTTCCATTACCTCCCACAGCAACAGCCCATGCATTAAATCGTGCACAGACATCTACATGTGCATGTGTGGAAAATGTTAATATATATCCTGTTTCCAAGCTGACAGCTATTCCATGAACACCCGAGAGATGATCTAATATTTATCTGTGTAATTGTGAAATTGAATCTATTAAAGTAATATATATATTCTAATGGAATGATATAACCATAATCAGCAGGCTTCAGGAACCAATGAGGGAAAATGAGCATTGTTAATTGCCGTTTCACACTGTGGCAGCAGGACACGCGGGATTGATCTTATACAACGCGCCGTAGCCCATACCTATCATGGAATGGGAATTTGAATCTGTGAGTTGGCCTAATTGTGTGTCGTTCCAGCCCAGCGAACAGGCGCTGTGTTACCTGGCCTCATGGTGAGAGGGATGTGTTCTCCACAGGGACCTGATCTGGGTTTGAAATCGCCCCAGCCAGCCAAAGAGAGAGAGGGGGGGGATCAAGAGCCTCTCTGCCCAGTTTAAAGGGGCTCCATATGTGGGGAGCGGAGAAAGACGTCCCTCAGATCAGCCACCATCTGTGAAAGAGGACAATATGCCAGGAAAAGCATGCAGAGAGAGAGAGAGAGAGAGAGAGAGAGAGGAAGATTGAGAGAGGGAGGGGTAGAGAGTGAAACACAACACCAAAATGGATGGCTTGAGAAACTGACATGAGTGAAGGATTGAGAGCGGGACAGGAGCAGGGTTTCATGAGGGGAAGGATGGATTAATAGGAGGGCTGGCAGAAAGAAAAACAGCTGATTTAGAGGGATGTTGTTTTCATCTGCTCTCTTGGCCCAACAAGCAGCATTTAAGCTTTTCCTCCAAAAGGTTGAGCCTCAGTCCCTTGTGTCTTCGCAGGTTAGGCACGTGGACACTGTATGTGCGTGTGTGTGTGTGTGTGTGTGTGTGTGTGTGTGAGATGGGGTGTAGAGTGGTCAAACCAATTGTCTTCACTAAAGAGAACCATGTCCTCTGTCTTCCTGTCCCAACCCCAATCACAGTACTTCCCCTCGACCCAACGTTCAAAGGCATATAGGCACATTTTGTGTTTATACATGTTTGCATGCAAATATTTTTGTGGCTGTCAGACCTGACCCTAACGGATGGATGGATGGATGGATGGATGGATGGATGGATGGATGGATGGATAGATGGATACTTTATTATTAACATACCCTAACAGAGAGAGAACACCAACACTGATGGCAGTGTGATGCTCCACCAGTTTTACAAGTCGTTCCATTTGGAGAAAAAAGCAGCAGCGGTAGCTACAGTCAACCCTGTCACCTAGAAATTATGTTTATTCATAACTAATTTCCAACAGCAGTGTGTGTTTTTCTTTAATAGGAAACATAATGCTGCTTTTGTTACTTTTAATTATCAATATAATGGGAACACTTTGTTAATTAACATACTCTGGCAAGTCATAACATTTTTGATACCAAAATATTTCATTTGTTTTCCTAAAGAAGTTGCTCCTGCAATACAATATCGACACAAAAAAAGCATAATTAAACCTCTTATAGTTAAAATTAGGTTAAGACGTCGACAAAAAGGGTTAGGGTCAGGGTTAGGGTTCTCATGTGACGAATGTATCGGACATATTGACAAACAACTGGACCCTTAACAACCCAATTAGACAAAAAGACAAAGACAATCAAACCGAAACGATCTGCAGATGAGCAAGAACATATAGTTTCTGGTTACGTGTATACCCCTTTGCTAATCTGTCACTAGCAGGCTAATTAAATAACTTGTAATTATTGCATAACTTTGGCAAAAAGCAGTAGTAGTAATTTAGTAGAAGTAGTATTCTTGCTTTTATGGCTGTGCTTTTATTCTCATGGGGTTTTTATAATTCTCTGTGTACTCTCAAAGACTCCCTCTTGTTATGGCACACAGAGAACCACCTTGGCCTCTGTTCACAGTGACAAACTAATCAAAATATTGCACTGTAATTGGTGGGTAGTGATGTGTAGCCTGCAATTACTGCAGTCAAGGTTGCCTTTATTCTTCAGCACCATCCTTGAGGGATGTGGGAGAGGGTCAGCATTCTGCAGTCATGGAAGCTATGGTTTGACAGCAACTGAAATACCGATTTTTATGCCAACCTGTCATCACTCTAACATAAGAGGGTGACTCTTGTTATGGGTAAACTTACTTTGTGTTGGCAGAGCAATTTGCAGACAATAAGTGTGTGTCTTTTATTTGTTCTTACGCCACACAGTTTTGTTTCGTGTCAGTAATTCTGAACAGTATACAGAGAACCCCACCCAGAATTCAACGCAAGGAAATCTATTTACAGGCGGGAGAAAAGTTGAAAGTTGAACATTTCTCTAATTCACAATGGGTTAAACTAGCTGGTCTTTATATATACAGTATATATAATTACACAATTTGACTATCAACTTAGTCAATCTACTGAATTGAATGATATAGCCTGTTAGCTAATTCACTAGTCCCTTGGGAAATAGCATAAAACGCTAACTTCCTGTGGAATACGAGTGCATATGATCTGTTTGAAACCACACGCCGGATATCACGGAGGTTACCATTGAATGAACTTCCAATTCCAAGCGGAGCTATGTGGAGACGAGGCGTTGACTTGAATCAATTTGTACTGCTTTGTCTTTTCTTCGACATTAAAGTCTTGTTCTGCTGATCAGTGTCAAAGTGCCTAATAAATCCGCTGTGATTCAAAGTTTTACAACTTTTAGTTATTTCTTAGGCACTGTGTGATCTTTTGAAAAAGAACTGGTGACAGGAAGAATCAAGAGCACATGGATGTTCACTTTTCATTTCATTAATTGCAAGTATAAATTTGGATGGCAGCAGAGAACAAAGAGATGAAGACTTAAAAGCCATCCGCAGGAAAGACTCAAAGGACAATGGGGGAAAAGAAAACACTTGATGAGCGCAATAAAATAAGAAATAAATGTCTTGAATAAAAATAAACCAAGCTTTTTATCTTTTTTCTTTTTTTTAACCGCATGAAGGCTTGATGCCTCATGTAGGAAAGCTTGTGTCAGGAAACTGAGAAAGGATTAGACACTGTTATATGCTAATAGACATTTCCCTCAGAATGGTGACATTGTTTGATAGTGTAAAAGTGAAGATCTGGAATTGTGGGCTTTTGTGTTCACTTCAAATGTCTGTTTCTAAATTAAACACTTTAATACCAAGTCGCTTTTCAAGGAGAAGGATCACAGCTCGCCGTAATAATGTCACAAAATGGTAAAGCTGTTTTATAAACATGAAAGTGTGAGGCGCAGAGGCATGGTACTTTTGTCAATCTCCTGCCTGTGACCAGATATTCTTGCTGTGACATCTTTAGCAGCCTGGTAGGCATACCATACTCCTCTGCCGGCAAGAGATTGATTCCATTATGACTGGATATTTATGTATAAATAGAGAAATACTGCTTCTACATTTTGAAACAATATTTTTAGATAGATGTGACCTAATTCGTATTCATCCCGCATACTGATTATTAAATATCAGCACTTGGAAAGCATGCATAAAATGTCTTCTCCAGTCATATATAATATGAATTCAGTCCCCTGTGACGCATACTTGAAATTAAATTCCTACTCAACCCAACCAACGTGCACTTTTCCTGCCTATTTTAGGAGATAATTTCAGATCCCCACATGAAAGCCTATTCCTCTAAATAAACCCTCCTGTAGCTCAAACGTCCCAACTGAATCTAACATCTTAACTTAGGACCACTTCTCACTTTACTTTGTTCCACGAGTGGCCCCGCTTGTTATTTTTGGGCAATTCATTTAGAGTCTGTTTGCCTCGTTTGTTGCAACACCACAACATTGATTCATGTTTACACCTAAGCAGCACAATTAAGGGATCAATACGAAGTGGAGAAACATGGAGCTCTTCAGTCAGGCCATTGTTGGATGTAAATGAAAGCAGACCCACACACATACAGTAGGAGCACGCACAGACAACACACAGTGCCTCATAACTACTCCATATGCAAATGCCTGAGTAGTGGCTGCAAGGTAGACAGGGAATGAGAATGAAGACAAAGCAATGCCATATGTTTACTTACCAAGCATAGGGATTAAAGGGTCCCGTCAATTTTCAGCCTCAATCAGAGGAGATGGCGTCGTCTGCATACGGACGAAAAATCTAATCAATATCCCGGTGAAATCCTCTTATAGAAGGGCTGATGGTATACTCTGTGAGGTGGGAGTTTTTGTTTAGAGGAGTGAGTCACATCGAGGCATGTTGTGTCATAGTGTGTGATTGTGTGTGTTGTATAACTACCACACAGTGATGGCCAGTTATGATGGATGTGAGGCAGACAGGGTGTTGATTGCTGTGGTGTCTCTCCCCCAGGGAAGGATGAGGTTGAAGGTCTCAGCTCTCTGATCGCCAGGTGATAAATGTTTATGGGTTGGGTCTGTTTAATGAGAGCGCTTAAAGGTTAGCGTGTGTGTGTGTGTGCCCCCACATATGGGCAGGTATGTAGTTGATATGGCAAAAGAAAATACAGCAACACATTTTGTATCCCAGCCAAAATAATCTGAGGAATAATGCCCTAATATGTGTGTGTGTGTGTGCGTGTGTGTGCGTGTGTGTGCGTATGTGTGCGCGTGTGTGTGTGTGTGTATTGGAACTCCACAAACTACAGCAGGCAGCTGCTGCTGGGAGGAATCATCTTCATACCATAGCACAGCCAGACAGGCCACCGTCCAACAGAGAAGGATTTGGAGGATTTAAACTGTGTGAAGGTAAGGTACTCAAACACACATTCTCTCTCACACACACACACACACACACACACACACACACACACACACACACACACACACGTTAAACCGCACATACTCCAAAGAGCACACCTGTGAAGCAATTGAGGTGGAGGAAGAGGATTTTGCTTCCCTCCTCTTCCCTCCTTTAAAGTGCTCTATCTCAGCAAACCACATTTGTTTTATTAATTTAATATCACATCAGGAGGAGTCCGTCAGGCGGCTGAGTAAGAAACTCACTTCCCAGAACTTTTTTTTCTTCCTCTGTGTGCAAAGTACTAACAGAACAAAGCATCATCATGTAATAAAAAAGCATGGAGGGAAAAAGAGAGTGAGACAAAGAGAAGAGGGGGCGCTGGGGGATAAAAGTAGCTTCCCTCCTCCGATTAAATTGCCCTTTAGATAAAAGTAAATCTAGTAAAAGGCAGTGCAGAAAAAGGGGGAAATTATTAATGACTCCCTCCTTAATGTGATTTTCAGCCGTAATATCGGAGATGAATAATAAGATTTGTTTTTCAGTGTAATTGCAATCCCTTTAAAATAACGCTGCATCTATTGATGCATAAACAAGGGAAATATTTTTTCTGTATTCTATTGGGAATTTATGGAAAGACTTTTATGAATTCCAGCCCTCAAATGTCTTTATGTATGGTTTTCTCATCAATGGGGTCATGCACAAACGTTTTCATGGACAGTAGCTCAATTACAAAAATGGACACCCCTCCCCCCGCTCTCACACACATACTGTATTCACACCCAAGCAATTTAGCTATTTCAGCCGCTTTACATTTGGTGGGCAAACATGTAATTTGTCACTTATTTGTTATGAGTGACAATATTTTTTAATTTCTAATTGGCCGGGCTCTTTATTAGATCCCTCTAAAGGCTCCAATAAAGCTAAATAAATATGTATTAATTTCCATGTTCATTACTGCACAAATAATGAAGGAAGCTGTCCGTATCCGTAGACTAACGCCACGAGCAACGCTAACTAGCTGCTCAACTGAGTCTGCAAAGGAAAAGAATGCCAACACGGAAGACAACGATGTGATTACTTGTTTAATGGAATCTGGCATTAGCGAGAGTGTTAATAACAACAATAATGGGAGTAATGTTACACCAATAATCATTATTTCTCTTCATTTGGTCCGGAGGGGCACTTCAAGCCAATTATTGCCAATGTTTGCACGTCCATTATGATGGACACTTATGGGAAAATATGTTTACAAATGCCTGTAACGAGGATAGACATTTGATGATTTATTACTTTTAAAATCAATTTCTGTAATTGCTGTTGATTATTTTAATGATTAACCCACATCCTTCTACCTCCTTGTAAGAAAAATAATTAGCTTTTCCCAAAGAGAAAAAAGCACTAACACTACTTGACTCAAACTGACTGCTGTACTAACCAGTGTGACCAGTGTCCTCGGTTACATGAGCGCCGAGAGGGTGCTAATGTGTTCAGCCGACCTCCACTTGGATTCCGCCTGACCTCCCCAATCATCATGTAGCCGTAATCTTTCATCAGCAACAGTTTCATCAGATTTCTCTCCTGCTACAAACAATTTATTGCTCCCTTTTGGATTTTCATCAGCATGTCAATGCTTCACGTTGAGCCTCATCATGCTCAACCTACAGAGCCTCCCCTACAGGTGTGCACGTAGAGATGGACAAGAACAGACATTCCTGTATCACTCTTTGCACCTTACTCTAAAATGATCATGTCTGTATTATTACTCCATTTTCACTTTTCAGGTGATATCTTATATGACTTAGTAACACTTTTGTTTTTAAATTATGTAAAAATTCAATTCAATTAAAGTCCAGGATACACAGAGTATTTCATTTTCAAAATAATGTGAAAGAAATTAATCCGTTCATTTTTCATAATCGAGATGAGCTAGTGTGAAATGGCCATTCTCTAAGAACACCACTGTTTCCTTTCTCCTCCTGTGTGGTGTTGTTTTTCCACTGTTATTCTTTTACCAGCATCGCTGAGCCCAAGAGGGCACTGTTTGATGTCGGAATTGGTATCTTGCCACAGAGGTGGGAAATAGGAAATGAGATTTGTGGCCTCTCTAAGGGATTGGTCTGATTGTGGCAGCAAGTTAGCCTCAACTTTGCTCGGCATTCTTGACACTGCCTGATATTTTTAATATCAATATTCCCTAATCCAATTCAAAGCAGTAGAGACTTTAAAGTACATACGATACCACCGAAAAAACTAGCAGAAAGCAGAGACCCTAGACAGCGATGCAATCATTGTCCCCAGTGAACTCTTTGACATTTATAACCTAAAGTAGTGTGGTGTTAGTATTTTTAATATAAGATTTAGTTACATGTAATCTTCTTTTCTCTCTGTGTCAGCCTTTAGTGAACAAAACAATAAATGACTTAAAACTGGTAATACAAAGTAGGGAGATACAAAGCACAGAGAAAATGCATCTGATTGCAAAGTAATGAAAAATGATTGATGACTCATGAAAACATATCTGCGATGAATGGTGATCGCTTCCTCTAGTATTCTTGAGAGGGAGCGATATCTCTCAAAGCAATACATGGTCACGGATCAGTAAACTTGCTCTTTGAATCATATGGATTTTTATCATTTGAAATGTACTTGTGGGTGCAGCGTACATGGAAAATGTTTCAAAGAGGAACTATGCAGTGTGATTCTCAGGTTGCTGATCAGGATGGTGTCCAGACTTATGATCATACAAAAGTGAAGCATTTCAATTGGCTGTATGCAATTAACAATATCCACAATCTTTACCTGATTAACCCAACTCTAATCATACCTGACCTAGTTTATTTACCATAACTTCTATCTTTCTATAATATTAACTATACAGTGGTTGCCATGCTGTGCATATGCTATGCATATTGTGGAAATCAAGAATTTAAGAAAACATCTGCATTGGACCTAAATAAAACATTGCCATTGAATGTAATCCAGCGTTTTTGCAGAATCTACCAATGTTGATGTTCCCTTTGGGGGAAAGTGTTTCAATAAGCACAGTCATAAGCAGGAGGCACCCTAAAGTGCAGCTCATTAAGTTTTATTTTTTATTTTTGTAGGTTTATCATCATTATTACTACCACCAATGTAATAATATAGATCTCAAAATGTCATAACATTGCTTAAAATAACAGATTAGACAAATTTATTCTGTAAATGTTAAAATTATTTAAATTAAAAATCTGACAAAAGTATGAAGCGGGGGCCTCCGGCAGAGATCAGCCTGCCCCGGACCGACCCACATCCGGCTTCGCTGCCGACTTCGACCTGCAGTTGGAGCTCCGGCCGGAGGGTGGAGAGCTCTGCCCCGCACCGGCAGGAGCAGAGCCTCAGTGCTGGGACTGATAAATATTAGGTGTGCAGACTTTTTCCTCACAATAGGACAAATTTAAAAAAGTAAAATAAATTAAGCATTTAGTTTTTTATGTGGAATTGAAACTATCTTAAAGGTATTAAGATATATTTTATTATTCTGCTTGCTTCACTAATATGAGGGCAGAAAGTAGGAGCGAGCTTATAAATCCCCCCTGCTTCGCTTCTCCCTCCAAAGAAAGTATTTAAGTGGAGCGCAGTGATGTGAAGTTTCCATTCTTCAATAGCAGCTTTGTGACTAAGCTCCAGTGTTGCTAAATCATAGCCTACAATTAATGACTGTTTCCTAATTAACACCCATCCGGGCAACACAATTAATAATAACTTCAAAGGAAAACATAAGCTCTAAAAATACTAAGCAGAGCAAGAACTGAAATAAACTACTCTGTCTTTTTATGAGATAACACACACACACACACACACACACACACACACACACACACACGCACACACAGACTATTCTATATGGCTGCATCACCACAGCCATGAGCATTGTTTAATAAGATAAACATTTCAGGTTTGTGTATTTACAGTCACGCTATTCAGTTCAGCCCTCGCCAAGGTGAACATAAAGTTTCTAATCTTTGTTACCATTCAGATAGTGTTTGTTGTAATTATCAGCCTCTATAGGATGCCACCTAAGAAGCTGAATTGTATACAGCAAACAACAACAAACACAACTCGTGTGCAATCCACCTCATTACGATTCATCTCCCTCAACAAGTAACCTGAAAGTTATTGCTGGGAAAATTATAAACAAGCCTTCTTCTCTCTGCGTCACATCTGTGCTAGCCATTGCCTGATTGCTTTGTGAGGGCTGTTTAATTGCCAATTAGGGGGAGACCAGGACAGCAATCACAATAGGTGTGTGTCCGTTTGTGTGTCTGTGTGTGTGTGTGTGTGTGTGTGTGTGTGTGTGTGTGTATTTCCATACGTGCAGGAGGTATCAGGCAAGACAAGGTAAATAGGTGGTCCTTGAAGCGCTGCTCAACATTGATGTTGTACAGTCAGTGAAGAGAAGTGGATTCAAAGGTCATGGAAGGTACACACGTTTATTCTCCAACGCTTGTTTTCCCCTTAGGGGATACATTTACAATTCTGATGTTAGCGTTGAAAAACAAAAGAGCTCGGGGGGGGGGGGGACTTCTGGATAGCGTTTTAAGATGGCTTCATAGATCAAAAACTCTCCTGGTCAATATAATAATAAAAGACACAAAACACATCTTACAAAAAGACTAAAATTATATAGAATGTGTGGAGATAGATCCAAGAAAACTAAAAACTATGACGAGGGAAAATAAAGGAAAACAAAGAACGACAACAAAACCAAAAAGGAGAGGATGGAGGCTGGCGCACTAGACCACTGTTAAAAAAATGTAAGGCCTGGGCAGGCACATACAAGACCTGAACTCTGAACTCAATCAGGAACTAATGAACTTCAAAAATTACATTAAAAAAAAGGAACTCAACATTTTCTAAGAACCATCGGTGGAAGAAACTGAAACAGCTACAGTAACACTGAGCTAATATACAAATGCTAATCCCTGAACTTTACCTGTCTTCCTGCTTTGTCTTTGTTTGGGTCCAATCTTGCATTTGAGTCATGACATTCTCATTCTGTCAGTACTAAAATCAACAGTTTTTCTTTAGAAACTACAACAAACACAAAATGTCATACCATTTACGTGGGTGGTTTATTTCTGCTTCACAGCAAACTTGTTTTTTGTTTGTTTGTGCTACATTTGACACGTTGAGAGAACTTAAGTACACAGGCTATACTTATTTGTCATTAGGAAGGAATATGTCGCCCACAGAAACTGTATAATTCCTTTGTGTTCTTTGGCAAAGAGGTCTACGCTGTGTCACCTTGTAGTAGGATCATTCATTGTTAGGCTTTGGCCTTTTCATTGGATTTAAAATAATGACATTATAAAATTTGACCTTTTTTCCAAGTCAATTTTTTCCAACTCAGCCTTAATTTCTAATGACTTGTGTTTTTATTTTTATTTTTACAATAGAAGTGAATTTGTATAGCATTCTGTTTGACTACCAGCAACTTCTATGATGCTCTTTATCAATGGTGGTTTAGGGTTTGGACTCATGGTAGTGGTTAAAGAATACTGGCTGCTGGCACATTGATTTAGCAGATGAGAGACATGATTGTGTTGCCTGAGGTGAACAGGGTGCTAAAGCTAGATCAGGATGTTAAATGGACTCCAGGAATCTCCAGGAGTAACTTTGACATTCAATTACCCTTTTCCGTACTATGTCCATTCACTGAGCATGAACTCTTGTCCACTTTTGGGTTGGCTCATTAATGATGGAGTGCTCACCTGCCTGCATTTTTTTGATCTTACACCGTTTGTTGTTTGAATCAGTCTATCGTAGCTGATGTTGTGCTCTGTGTTTTGGATACTAAGAGGATCTTTATTAACACCTGGGTTCTCAGTCCACTGGTGATGGTTAATAACTTATGGCATAACACACAGATTGACAGGATATACTGATAGTTGTTTATGATATAGTACTCATCAGAAGTAAACTCTCTGTTTTAAAGCATTTTTGATTATCAGTTGATTTTGATTGGCTCAGACATGTTTTTGTTCCGTTTTTTTTATTTTATTATGGTTGCCTTGCTGTCATGCACCCCCAAACCAATAAAAGGGATTAATGAGCCCCAACAAATAAGGGAGGCCAACTGTTTTGGTAAACGTTTACTAATGATACAATACGTGTGTCAGAACCAAAGACAGTTTGGACCAAATGAACAATTCCAAATTAGTATTGATATTTTAAGCAATACTGCTGAATCCATACCCACTTTAAAATAATTGGTCTTTTAAAGAATGAATCTACAAGTGTCACAATTCAAGGACAAGGGAGGACCCAAATGCAGAAAACGAGATAATTAACAAAAAAAGAGAGCTTTATTAAATACAGCTTACACAATACAAACAAAACAACACATATAATTGAAAAACCACAAACCCGGTACGACACAAGGAAGCACGAGCCAACATGAGGGTAACATGAAAGACGATCCGACAAAGCACACTGGGGCAGACAGGGATATATACACAGACACCAAACGAGGGAACAAGACACAGCTGGGGAGAAAGGCAAAGACACAAGGGCAGGGTGAATAGACACAGGAGGAACAAATTAACAATCATAAAGAGAGGGAAAACACACAGACAGGAAGTACAACTAGACATGACACAAGGGGGAGTGAACATTTCAAAATAAAACAGGAAACCAAAGTACAACCAGATCGTGACAACAAGACTGTGAGTGTGTTTGCGTTACCGGTTCAAATTGTAATTATGTGAGTACGTTACATTTTAATTGATACTGTGCACAAGTTTAAGAGGTATACTTGTCAGTAAAGCTTTGAAGTTTAAGTTTTCATTGTCACTTTGAGAGATGTTGACTCAGCTGTATAGTTATTTTGGAACCTCTAGTTAGTAGCGGTTTAAAAGGTTATATCAAAACATTGGATTAGATGGGTCTAGCATCCCTTACATACCATAGTGGTAACCTCTGTAACCAGAGTCAATTACCTGGTACATATCAACCATTACAGTTAATGATGAAACATGCCTGTTTTAGCCTACATTTGCATCCTTTCTATTACTATATTTCTCCCTATATATTTTGTTACCAAGTTTTTATTTTCAAATGTAATATGCTGATATGCATATGAACAGTGTCACAGTGCAGTAATTATTAGCCATTTTTGGATCAGACATGCATGTCAAATCGGCATCAGCTATAGGCTACGTATCAGTACTTTGGGAGTTACCATAGTAACATTGTTCCCATTTTCAAGTTTTTAATCACTAGTTGATTTTGAGAATCAAAGCATTGATGTAAACTCTAAAGTTTTGTGATTTAATGACAAAGTTGTAAATTTGGCAGCAGTTTCATAAGCACCCTGAGCCAAAGAGTAGTTTAATTGCACTTTAGTTTTCCTCCCCCGAAAATGGGAAGATGACAGAATGCATTTGAATGGCTGTTTTAATAAGCTTCATGCTACAAACCTCAGTTCATCTCCTATTCATACCTGTCAACATTGGAATTTCAAAATAAGGGAAATCTTCTGGCAGACTCCGCCCATACCTTAACAGCTCTGAGCCAGCCAGTCCCAACCCATATGATGTAAATGTCAACACATAAGGGACGGGTTCAGGAAATACATGTTTATTTAAAGTATGTATTTCTTGTACAGACATGTTTATAAGATGTATGTATTTTAATTGCATATATACATTTTATTCAGTGTGGGAGTCCCTAGCATCTGCAAGGGACTTGTTGTAAACATAGGTTGCAGACTTTGCCTGCCTCAAGGCTGAAGGCTACATTATTTTTGGCGCAAAAGCATCGACATCTTTCCCTCAGCTTTGGTCACTTGGTTTGCCTCTGAAACAGTTCTTGTCACAAATAAAGTCATTGACAGTGTATGTTTTGTGCCTCTTGGGTGTGATTGTACTTGGACGATTTTTCTTGATGGTGAACATCACTTTTTCCGTTGTGTGCGATGCTAACATCTGAATAGCAAACTTTACAAAAAACACGAGTTTGCCTGACTCTGCTTTTATTAAATAAGGGAAGGTCTCCTCCCATTTGTCTAGATACTTGGCAGGTACAACTGCGTCTCCATCTATCTCCCGTTCCATATGTTTTCGTCTTCTTCTGTGTGTTTACTGGCGGATAACTTATTTCAACTAAAGTTAAACATAATACTGCCACCTGCTCTACCGGAGGCCACTTTACCATGTACACTTTTTTTAAATTAGGCCTATTTTTATTTTTTAAGGGTTAAAAATATGGGATAATTACAGGAAAATATTTAAACGGGAGGACAGCGGGATAGAAGGAAAAATACGGGATAATCCAGGGGAAAACGGGAGGGTTGACAGGTATGGCTCCTATTGGTACCCCTTCAGCTGCTTGCTGACCCTTTTTTTGACATAATTTTACAATAAGTTTTTGTTTGAAAAATTTAATTTGGTGTATTTATGTCTTTTTAGTTAGTAAAGGAGACACGCCTCAAGCCTTGTGTCTTTGCTCCTGTTACATTTATTCAATGCTTTTAGCCTCTCGTTGGGAAATTCAAATTTCTTCAGTCCACTCGCATGTTTGACACAGACCTGATTTGGCACCTTAAAGGGTTTAATGATGCGTAAAGTCGTCCTACACGCAGAAAGAAGGTGAACATTCGTGCAATGACAGATATTCCTCAGATTTTCTGGTTTTATTGGACTTGACACACTGTGTCGACATTTGGCAAGGACAATTGATTATTCAATAACTCCTGTCAGTCCATGATGTATTGAACTGAATCACAGGCAAGGTGCATTGTCTGCAGCTTTACCTTTTGCAGTTCCTACACGCTGAGCTTTTGGTTGCTGGTAATTGGGTATAGTTTACAACCGCAGTCATCTGAGATTGAGGGATTTTTTTTTTTGCTCTCTGCAGTCATTGTAGTTTCCCGGGCGTTTATTTGACGTGTTGCATGAGGTTGTCACTTCTCACATATCAATGCTCAATAATCATGATTACTGTAAACTACAGTGTCCCTTTGATGGTGTGACCTCTAATCGTGGCTGCAGTATATATTTTGACATATTTTCCAATTGGATCCACTGGTTGAATCCCATTATAATGGTAAAACAGTCATATTAATGTTTTTGTGTAATATTCAAATATAAAAATCAGGCTAATAATGGAAGCAAAGATAAGAAACAGCAACTCTGTGTCACTTGTTTGTGTACAAAATGTTAATTTAATGCTGCCCAATGTTTAATTCAGTCAGTTTAAGCTCTTGAACAAATCTTCTGAGCTTGTGTCCTCTTTTATCATTAGTGTCCAAACACTTAAGTTCCCACACCACAAATTAATTATAGCACACTCTCAAATGCCCCCCCATGTGCCATCATTAAACATTCTTTGAAATGTAAACAACTATTAAACCAAGTGCTGTGAAGCTTGGTCAATAGCAATATAAAATGTACTGAGCTTTATATGATATACATTTTAAATGTAATGCAGTTTGCAGGGATAAAACCGCAGTCCCTTACTCTGTAAAGTTCCCATCACAGAGAGTCATTTTTTCCTACACGGTGCAAACATCTCTATCGTATTTTTCACTGCAGCAATTGTTTGCTGATTTCAGTCGGACGACTTTGCCACAAGAGGATAATTGGAAAACATTATTTTCAATGGCAATGCACCACTCCCAGATTGTGTATTAGTATCTTATACGTACATTAAAAAACTGATCTGGTATGGTCTAGACGTCACATGAAGAATGCACATTAAATGCTGTGTCTTAGTCACTGTCATTGTAAGAAACTACAGCTGTTGTTTCAGCCATTGCTCTAAAAGAACATTTTTTTGTGTTAAAGTTATAAAACCCTCTTGTAGCGTTAATAATTATAGAGGGTGATGTAATTATAGTGCCACATAGGGAGGAAATAGTGCCACGACGGGATAGCCGTCAATGATGTTTTCCTTAAACCACAATCTTAACAACAAGTTGATTATTGTCTTTTTCCCTAATCTTAACTAAGTTCTTATTTTCACTGAAACAAACAAACATTAAACATGGCGTTTTGACATCACAAGTTACTTCTTTTAAATTGTTTTTAAAAGAACAAACAAGGAGCCACAACTGCAATATTTACATAATCCTACTGTAGTTACCACGCATAGATATAATAAAAAGAGAGAATTTGAAAACATGTTGCATTAGATGCATTATTGAATATAATCAGTACAATATTGGCGTTCTTGTCCAACCATATGGTGGCGTTCCATAAAGTGCAGATTTGAAGTATTTGAAGCAGGAGAAGAAAAGTGGCATTAAATTGAATCTAAATTTCCTAACTTCTTTTAAGCCATAGTAGTCTAAAGAATAATATACCTCTAACTTGTATTTGTACATGCTGGTGATTTATGTATAGATGTATATATAGTCAGGTCTTGCAGACTACTGGCACCATTTGATGTTGTTCGAGCCATAATTACGTTTGCCCCATTTCCCTAATCAGTTCGCTTGATTCTCATGATCACATCAGCCCAAAAAGTCAAGTAAAATCCAACAGCACTTTATGATGAATGGGTTTGTTTTACATCCAGATCCACTATTCCTCAGTAGTTCTGTTCTAGGCCCGCGTTGTTGCTGAATAAAGAACTGCCTGCATGTGCATTTCAAAGGCTTCAGCATCATAAAAGGAGGCGTCAGTCTCGGATGAAAGCTTCACTATTGACTGAAACATCCAGCACTATCCCTTTCCCTATCCGAGCACTCCCCCGATGATGACATATGTTCTAATCATTGGGTCATGTCACATCTGATGCTCTCATCAACATCAAAAGTAACACGTTGAGAGGCAGAAACTCTCAAAGAAGCAGAGGAAGGAGAAGGGAAACCGACCTTCCCTGATTGGTTACGTCAGGGAGGAGAGGAAAACGTTTGACACTTCCTTCTCTGCTCTCCTAGTTTTAAAGCCCTCCAGGATACAAGAGGACTGCTCTCTGTCTCTTATTAGGGGACATCTATTGTGAATTGAGCAAGTGCAGAAATGTATTTTATTTATATGTTTATTTGCATGGGAAAGTCATAAGGGAGTCACTACAGAATATCTGTAGCGTAGGTCTCCGGCTAACACCATGCATTTTCTTTCACGATATTAATAGATTGCAGAGCTCTGAGCAACCTGACCTAGTTAAAGCCCCTTGAATGGGCTTTGTTACTACTGTATGTGCTGTCAGGAGGGTGCTCCATTGTGGGCCTTTGCTTGAATGGACAAATACTATTAAAACAACCATGGATTTATGTTGACATGCTGCACTTTGTTCTGTGTGAGCTGTGTGTGTGTGTGTGAGCTGCATAGATTTCCAAATTTGATATTTTATTTTACTTTTTCATACATTCAGCTTGCACAATTTTGACATGGATAAAGTGACATGGATAATTCCTTGATTTTACAATATGCATGCTGTGAAAACATGCCAAATTGTGTTAAAGTATTCTTTGCAACTGTCTTGTATGATTTGTTCTTGGAATTACTTTATTCTCCTAATGTTGTTTTCTCAAAATACTGTGACTTAATTCTCAAAATGTTTTTGGACTGAGATCACAGGATCCAAAGGCAGACCTGAGAAATTCAAATAAATGTTCAACATTGTGTTCCCCCTTGACAGGTAAGTGCAGTTTACACTAATACTGGATTGCATGTGTAGTTTTGGAGTTAATAAATGAATAATACAAAAGAAAAGCCCAGTTTGCTCATATTATATTTTCATTTTACAGAGGTCTACAATTATGGTTGTTGCAATGCAATGCCAACTCTAAGGTCCTCTGTCTTAGACTTATTTATGTTTGCATATAAAATCAATGCAGCTACTGTTTGTATATATATAGCACATGCTCTTGCTACATGGTATTAAGGTAAAGATGCAAATCTCACATTATTATTATTATTATTATTATTATTATTATTATTATTATTATTATTATTATTATTATTATTATTATTATTAATGCACTTCCAAGACTATCTGCTCGGTGAGATACGGTGACATCTTTAGCCTGATCCAGATGGTGATGATATTATTTTAAAAGTAGGACAAACTTTTACGATGAATAGTATTTTCCATTTATAGCTCAACAGCTGGCTGCTCAGAACATAGCCAACCACCATGTGTCATCCCTATAGAGCTGCTGTTGGCTAATAAATGGCCAGAGCAGTCACTATGTGCTCATCCTGCTTTTACTAACTTTACATAATTCCAGGTAAATATGATCCTTTTCGTACCAATGTTTTCATGCCTGAGCCTTATATTTGTATTTGTCTTTATCTTTTTTTGTGTCGAGATAATGGCTCTAACATTAAACAATGAAAGAGTGGATTGCAAATTGAGCTCTCTCCCTTCCCAACACACACACACACACACACACACACACACACACACAGCAGCACCCACCTGTTAAAGTCGGTGCCAGCATGCTCTGCAAGAACACACAAATGTAGACACACACACACACACACACCATCTTGGCGCAGTGCACCTGATCACAGCCCACACATGGCGCAAACATACACATAGCTCCACTTGCCAAAAAGAATCACAGCGTGTTGTATTAGAGCAGTGGATGACTAAGGCAGGAAATAAAAAGAAGTCACAGCCTTTTAGTGAGGAGAGAGCAGAGAGGCTGGTTCTTTGTTGTGTGCAGAGTAAACTACATTGTGGTCGCGCCGCTGTCTTCAACTTTTACACATTACAACAACTCTGCCTCCCAGTAGAGCTATCTCTTTTTTCCGTGAGCGCGTCTGAATATTCCCATCCTGCGATGAGTTTTTTGTTCCAGGTAGGAAAATGTGCAGATAAATATAGATGAGTCGCAACTTTTGAAAGACATTTCTCTCTACTTCCTTTCTGACTTCTCTGTAACCCCCCCTCCAGCTAACCCTCACATCTTGTAATAATGCTCTGCTCCTCCATTCACCTTTTCACCCCTAATAAGGTTCAAGTACTGTGGCACAGTGTGCTCAATGCCGGGTACCGCTCTGCCACTCACCTCGTGACCTTATCCCGCACACACACGAGTAAACACCCATCGCTGGTGCACACACAAAAACATTCATTTGCATGAATGTGCACAGACACACACACACACACACACACACACACACACACACACGTGCCATGCCTAAGTATGGGCACTGCTCCGGTCATAGTGACATAAGGCTGAAGCTCCTTAAGGGACAAGACTTCCCATGTGGACGCACACACAGACATGTTATGGAGAAATCTCTGTGGACTTTCTTGCATCACTGCTTTTTGCCCCTTAGGGAGAAAAACTCTTTTGTCATGACGCGTGCACAGTGAACATTGTTTCTCACAAACATTTGAGCACATTTGTCACAGCACAGTGTGCTACATTTTGCAAAGTAGTGTGTGTGTGTGAATATTTTTTATTTTAATACTTTCAATTAGCGCAAACAAAGCATGTTTTCATAATTCGCTCCTGGCTTATCCGCATTATAGTGTTATGTGAACATTTGCAGTGTGTGTGCGTGTGTAGCAAGAAATCCTAGGTGTAATTCACCACTTAGAATATAAGAAAAGCTTTAATTATATGATTAGGTGGAGAAAAAACAAATGCATGAGCCTGATTCACTTAGGACGTTTACACTTTCTCTTCAGCTCAAAAACAATGCTTGGAAAGAGTCCGAAAATGTTGCTTTCTTGGAATATGAGGAAGGATTGTGTGTGTGTGTGTGTGTATAAATACATATATAGGGGTGTGTTTTTGTCAGTGTTTAAGAACAAGTTGAGTTGAATCATTTATAAAGCCATCCCAGTGAAAATAGACTTCAAGCAAACTCCCCAGCCTTGGTGCGTCTACATATTTACATATTGTAAGGACAAAAAGTAATAATTCACATATTTTATTTAGTTGTTTTTGTTTTTTTATACCTGGGAGTATTGAATAGAGGAATGTTAATACTATAGCATTGTTACCATGGTGACAGCAAACTAGTTGATTTATGTCCTGCTGATTTGTTGCCAGAGTTCAGTTTTGAGAGTGCTCTGGGAAATAGAGTGTGCAGATAGTGAGTTACAGTGCTGCTAGGTGCACTTCCCGGCCAATAATAACTTAAATTCAAACACACTTAATGAGACTTTATTCAGGCAACCGAAGTGGAAGAGTCATGGTAAATAAATAAAAGGAAAAACCAGGAGAAAGTCCAGAGGCCGTTCAAAGTAGGTTACATTCATCACAAGTGTCTGACCCAATACTGTTCATCAGATAGACCTGGAAAAGGGCTGAGGACTATTAACCTCGTGTCACACAACAACGATTTACAAGGACCTTTGAGCCAAGTTGTTGGAAACTAGTATGCAAATTTTCCACATTATCTTGCCTTTCCTGTCTTCTCCATCACCAAAAACTGTCACTAACGTGCTCCGCCTGCTGTGTGGGCTACATAGAGACAGGGGAAGAGACAAACAAATGCAGGCAAACAGGCAGACATGAGTAACTTCATGTTTTTTTTCCCTCTATCTGTCTCTTTCTCTTTATTTCTAGTTGTCTTACCAGGTCTTTCATCCTCACACGTAGAGACACTTTGTCACACTGATCTATACTAACGCAAATGTGCTATGTAAACCAAAAGACACAGTGCGAACAATAAGAAAAGGCAAAGACGCTCCTTTTTTGCTCTTTATGCATCCACGTCTGTGTGGACAGATATGCACACGTGAGCACATAAGAGCCCCCCCATAAACCCGCACTCACGGACGCACACAGGAACAAATAATAATATAGTGGTGAGTAATCAGGTCTGCAGTCCTAATTACACTCGCATCTGGCATTTAGTCACCCATGAGTAGCCAAGCACACCAGGATAAACAAGCCCCTTTGTTTCACGTCTCTGCAATAACAAGGGTGACACTAGGGCAGGGACGGGGCAGCGGGGAGAGAGGAAACTAGAAATATATAAAGAAAGTACAATGTTTACTGCTCTGTAGCACAAAATGATAATATATATGAATCAGGTTGAAAAGGTTAACGATGCAAGCCAACGACTGAACAATTACTCCGCTGTGTGCAAAAAAAACTCACTCCCCAGCTTCCACTGTGAAACAGATCAAAAGCAATCCCCGTCTTGCACCCACTTACTCATATCTTCAACTCCTCAGCGATGGAGATCTGCCTTTTCGAGTGAACAAAGGCTGCTGCGAGACAGTTGAGATAAGGAGCCTAAAAAGCTTTATTCTTCAGCAAATCACCACGCAGCAGTGTACGCATCGTGATCACTTCTTAACTTGACTGGGACTTTCTGTTGGAATAAAGACGTTTTGTTCTCCAATTAGCTAGCTCGCTTGTCTCTGTTGTGACTTCATTGCTTGCTACAGGTCAGTGAAGCGTGAGCAGACAGCAGTGGTGGGAGGCTGAAGCAGTGCCAGAGGCTTGTGTAGGGAGAGTCTTGTCAATGTGGTTGCATTTGCTGGTGATCACTGGTAAAGGTCAGGAGTTCACACATCACCGAAAGCCAATTTGTCAAGTCATTTGTGATTATATTAGGCGTAAAATGTTTCTCATTTAACCCTAATAATGTGATGTATTTTTCTAATTTATGATATTTAGGAAATGAGGAAATGTGTCAACAGCATAGAGCCAAACTTGAGTAACACTTTTCTTAGGAAAAGATCTTGAAACAAACTGGTTTGCACTGGAAGTGTAGTTATGTCAACCTATTGGTATTTAAAAAAATGTTTATCATAAAGCTGCTACATGTAGAATTTGAAATTTGTCGACTTAACTTCCAAAATTTACAGTTCTCCAATTACAGCTTTTCCCAAAATAATCCACCAGGAGCCAAATTCAGGTAAATCCTTCAATCATATAGCACTGTGGTATTTCACACTTACTCCGCTGTCGGGTAGGCTATTGATAGGTTTAGTATTACAGACAAACGCTTCTGTTTCAATCACAATGAAGCTTGCATCTCACAGGATCAGAGTTAAAATAAAATGCTTAATATTTCTTGAGACGGCAACCTTTTGGGACAGCAAGCTGAAGCCCAAAACTTGATTTGGTTGTGCCAAGGGGAGTAAAACAGGGGACTGGAGTTGCAAGCTGTAGCTGGACTTCCTAAAACATGCAGATTGGGGTTGACGTTTAGATTTGATATCGTGCGGGAGTGGGTTGATTCTCCGGCTTCACAGTAGCTGTTAGTTAGTGTTTGAGTGGTAGATGGGTCTTTCTTACATTTCCATCTATGACGGACTGATTATCCTGTGCACAAATTGCGATCTGCCTACTGCATTATGCGGCCTGTACTTGAGACCCTTCATTGGTTGCCTGTCAGTTTTTGAATAGATGTTAATAGCCTTTTATTAGGGTTTGAATCACATCATGGACTAGCGCCTGAATACTTATCAAACATGCTCTCAATTTATGCTAACCCTAGCTCCCTCAGGTCCTCTGACACTGGCCTTTCAATTATTCCCAGGGGGAGGACAAAGGCATATGGGGAGGCAACATTAAGTGTCTATGGTCCTCACCTCTGCAATAGCCTTTCAGAAGAGCTGAGGGCAAAAAAAAAAAATCTGTAAAATCTTTTCACTTTAGCCTTCTCTTAATCCTAATCCATTTAAATGTATTTTAATATTTTCTCTGCTTTTTTTTTTAACCATGCTATGTTCATTGTATTGTTGTATTTTCATTGTATTGTTAAGCATCTATATACATATATAAAGTTGAAGTGGTTGTTGAACATATCAGTGAATTGAGAAACAAGGATCTTAGATAGCTTGTTAACAGTGACTTTGTGACTATTTCATGGTGGATGTTTTTCATGTGAGAAACATTCTCTAACAGCCTGACTGTTCCTGTGCTTACCTGCTCTTTCTGTTGATGCTAGTTTGCTGCCCTTCAGTCAGTTTCGCCTACATGAATTTCCTTTTTGCTCTCGCCAACATCCCCAGCATCCACCTGTGAGCATCACAGTAAAACTTCCGCTCCAAAATGTTCACACAGCCTCGATACTAAAATGTATCAAAGCAAAGGTTTGCCTACTTTCAACAGATAGAATTTATAATTTTCATAAATCAAATTTCTGTCATGATGGGGAAAAGGTGAAGACCCAAATGCAAAATGACAGGCGAGGAGGTTAACAAAGAGAGCTTTATTCAAAAACGCTTACAAAAATACAAAAAGGTACAAAGTAAGCTGAAAAGACAAACCGGGAAGACACGAGGGAACACTGGAACGCACGAGGAAGACCTCACATCAACGTAACATGGATGGCAAACTGACCAGGAACACTGGCACAGACAGGGATATATACACACAAACACTAAACGAGGGAACGAGACACAGCTGGGAGAGAAAGGCACAGAGGACCCAATCAACAATCACAGTGAAAGGGGAAAACACAAGGACAGGAAGTAAAACAAGACATGGCACACGGGGGAGTGAACATTTCAAAATAAAACAGGAAACAGAAAATCACGATCATGACAATTTCAGACATTTGATAAGCCACTTCAAAATATAAAACTCCCAATACCGTTTTAAACACACTACCGTGCTACGCATCTGTGTTGTGATAACCATATGTTGACTGTTGGTATTTTGTGATACTTAATCGTCGATTATTACGCTATAAAACTACATATATTAAAAAACAATTGATGTAATGAGACAGGTGCAGAGAATGGGCAGACAAGAATAAAAATCCTATGAATACATCAATGCCAAACGAGTTAACATTTACTATTGTTGTGATGACAGTCATCATTATCGCATGCCTGTGATGTCATTGCAGTAACCATCACCATGGATACAACTGAAGGTGAATAGAGCTAGTAACAACTCTCGCCCTGCCATACGGAGAGCCTCAGTTGCTCCTGGTATTTGTGTGAGTTTGAAGTTTGAAGTATCATCAATAGAAAAAAAAAAAGTGTATTTGTTTTAAGCCTGTTTTGAAGACATCAGTGCCATTTCTTCTTTAATCACAGCAGGGAGACCCTTTCATAAAAAGGGAGCAGAGTGTACAGAAAGCTCTGCTATCAGCAGTTTTCTTATTTACCGCTGTGATGGATGAAAAGCCTACATGTGTTTGGAGGTTAATTGGTAATATATGAGTTGCAGGAAGGTAAAATACAGAGAATAGGAGGCTGTAAATCTTTGTCATGTGTGTTAGTGGGAGCACATTGAAGTCACATGAATGGTAGCCCTTTATGAAAGGATTCGGTGCTGTTTGTAATGAGAGAATCTTTTATTTAAGTACAAGTACAAGATGAACTACTACACAGAACTAATCAAATTATAATTTTATAATACAAACATTTAGCCTTCCAGACACCAGCATCTCTGTTATGCAAGCGCTAAGAAGAGTATGTTTAAGTATATCAATCTTTTACACACAGATAAGCACGTCACTGTGGTAGCGACCTGTCAATCACAAGCTAGCCCCGAACTAAAGCATACGTTGCTTTGTTCTTTTACTCTAAATGTTAGCATACTTTACAAAATGAACATGATGCTGTATTGAAGAAAGACTTGAAACTAGCGATTGAGATCATAAACTTGTGAGGAAAATGTTTACTGAGGTTAAAAATCAAGTGAGAAGTCGGGTCATTTTCTTATAGACTTCTATACTAAACCAGGTGAGCCGCCCCCTGCTGGATATTACAGGGAATGCAGGTTTGAGGCACTTGTGCATTAGCTTCACTTCAACAGACCCGGAGGTTGTTCGCCTGTGCTAAACCCACTGTACACTACCTGCCCTGCAACGGCAGACTGAGTTAGCAACTAGCTCGGAAAAACTTTGGATTTAGCATGTAGCGGCTACAGAGCCAGATATTACCCTCAGGAGCTGGAGACCTAAACAGAGCACACCGGAAAGTAAATATGCAACTCCTTGCTAACATGTTCATCCTTTCAACTTTATAATGAGATGGTATCAATGTTGTGTTTGTAGCTTGTTGCACTTCTCCCCCGCTGAGTGGCCAGATAATCAGTTAATTCAGGTTTAAACCATGAAGGCGCTGCTTCTCATGTAGCCTTCAAGGGAGATGACCTTATTACCTTGCTCAGGTCAAACTGTAATAAGGTATAGATTCCAGGGTCAATAAGTAGCACCTAATAACATGATCAGACTAAGTAAGTGGAAACAAAAATAGCGTGTGTGAGCATGTTGGATGCTTGTGAATGTATATAGTTGTGGCATGTAGAACTCGGGTTTAGGGTTCAAAGGACCAATTTGAAATTATATAACTCTGCTGCAACTGGAGATGCAGTTAGGGCAGCTTGTGGCAAGGGCTAATGACATTAGAGCTAGGGCTGACATTGCAAGCTGCTGCTATTAAGGCTGTGTTGCTAGAGATTAGGTTTTTTTACTTGGGGCAAGGGTGATTGACATAAGTATCAGCTTCCACTACCACAGTACATAATTCTCATGCTCTGAGATAATAAGATTAATGTTACAACAGATGCAGGCTATTATTGATTGTGCATTTCCAACGTGTTTGGGAACAATGCTGATATGGAAATGTGTGCAATCTGTTAATGTGGAGCATGCCCGGCCACGAATAAGCTATGCTTCATGAGCTTTGCTGGCCTGATGGAGAGACTTGACTTGGCGAGGCTCGTGCGGCCATGGAAGTGTAAGTATGGGCATCTATTATTCAAGACATAATTATGCAGCAGGCCGCTTTGTCAGCCAGTCAATCAGAACCCAGCTTTTCATTAGGGTGCCTGTCATTGCACTGCGCTGGAGGCATGCCTCTCACTCACAATATACAAGGAGAACACACCCACGCACACATATATGCCAGTGAACACAACCGAACGTACAGTCACACACACACACACTATTCTCTCTGCCAATATATCATTACAAAAACCAGAGGAAGCAGGTAAGAACAAAAAGTGGTGGGATGACTATTGCTTCCTCCTCATTTTGCTACTCTTTCGTCCAATAGGCTTCCACGGAGACTCAATTTAAATGTGAAATGAGACTGATTGGATTATGGTCGAGTGAGAGCAAAGTGAGAAGGAGGAGGGGAGGTGGGAGGGAGGGAAGATATTAGGGAGGTGCTGACGGAGGGCAAAGGGGAAGGGGAGGGCTCTTTGATACAGACTGCACACACACACTGTATCTTTTAATTTTTTAACCACAATTTAACCCTTTTTTAAGTGTAGAACTGGCAGCTTTGTGTATAATATCCCATGATGGTTTAAAGTTTTGTTATGCACGATCGAGGAAACGGATGACTGAGATAAATAATTAAGTTAAATTTACTTTTAGAACACAGCTCTGCTGTCTTATGTACAGCACAAGGATCTGCATGCATACTGTATGGCAATAGTTTGAGTTAACAAAGCAAAAGTTACTCCCAAATAGAATGAGTGGTGTCCGGGATAATTTCCTGTGTCCTGAGTGTTTCCAATTAAGGGAACAAGAAGTGATTTGTTTCCACCTTATTGCCAACAGACTCCTGTTTCCAACACTGACTCACCCAGGGAAGCACATCAGCTGGAGGAAGTGGGTAACCGGATAAGTGAATAAAGTTGATCACATCAGGATTCCACAGCATGTGGTTGCTTTGTCCCGTTACGCTCGCCTTAATGTCAATGATGAGCGCTGACATTGTTACTTTACCCTGTTAGACCATTAATAAAAAAGAGGAAGCTGTTTATTTGGAGTACACTTGTACATCAGTGAAGCAAGAGCAACGGTTAAACCACTGGATTTCAGATGCAAATGCCAAACGTTTTTGGTTCCAGTTTCTCCAGTGTTAGAAATGTTATTCAAACTTCAAAATGTTGAGCTCATTCAGGACATTATCAGAACGACTTAGTGTGCAGTTTTTCCTAACAAAATATGGAGGAAAAGGGAGATTAGACTTTATAATGTAAAGCCCATTTTAAACAGATGATTGTCCAGCCTGAGATGACACACAAACACTTCCTTGTTATTGGTATTGATTGGATTAAAAAAAGGAGATGCAAAGTGGGGTTAAACTTCCCCAAATGTTCAGTCTTCATAATTGTTTTTTACAAAAGTAACACAGTAGAGTAAAAAGTGTACCTAAACATCAACATGTTAGAAGACTGAACATTTAGCTCAAAGCACTACTGTATGTTAAAAGAAAACTACTGAGTGATGACACAAACAGAACAATAATTAAAATAATTAGAATGTTTTGCAGCAAAGGAAACAAAAGTTCCAGTCAAAGATTGAGTTTCAGTCATTGTGCAGGTTCGAGAACAACGCATGGAGCATTATGGACCGTGGATTCTTCACCACAACAAATTGCTAAATCACAGCCGCTTTTACGAGCTGTTTATTGAATGTGTCTGAATTGCGACTGCTAGTGTACCACAGTGTCCTCTCAATAAAACAATATATTGTCATATATAATTCTATTTATAAACCTAAAAATGAACAGCGGGGCTGTGTAGTGTTATATAAACCTTTTTAGAATACACACTAACCCCAGAGACACAAGAAAGAATGAATTTTTTAACGAAAGCTACAGTTGGCTAAATCCCCCAACGCTCTCCATCTCTCTCTATTGAAAAGGCGGAGAGAACATGGTATGACTGAAAAGGGCAGAGAGGGGAAAAGAGAGAGGCAGGCAGAAGGTCAGAGTCATGGTAGGTGTAAAGGACTAAAGAAAAAAAAATCAAGATGGAGAAGAATTAAACCGAGATGGATTTGGCAAACGCAGATTTTAAAATATACAGAAAGGAGAGAGGTTAGAGATTAGAATACATTTGACGTACCAATGTTCTGACAGAAAACTAGGCTGAGGACATTTACTCCTGCTGTAGCTCCTGCAGTGTGCATTTATAAATATGTATGTCTACATCTCGTACACACGTGTTCTTGTACATCGGAATGTTTGCTCTGCTTTTGACCAAGACGTGTTGTTATTAAATGTGACGGGCAGCGAGGGGGTAGAGGAAGAATTGGGGGGGGGGGGGGGGGGGGTCCGTACTGTAGACCTTGGGAACAAAGCCATCAGCTTTCACTCCACTCCAGAGAGGAGCGGCGCACGGTAATGATGTTGACTCAAGTCTGATCCAATGTGTACACTTCCTCGTCACTCGGCGTGCCTAGAGAGGGAGGTTTGCGTTTGTGGATGTTTCGTTTTTGAAGAGGAGTGTGCATAATCAGCGGAGTGACAGAGGGCTACAGTGAGAGCTACAGTAAAACGAGGCCGTCGTAAAATGTTTGAATACCGTTGCCTAATTGGTGCCAGATATGTTTGGGTGCAAACACGAGGAAAGGGTGCAGTTAGCTATACTTAGCAACAGTTACAGTTGTTTACCATTGCTAAAACACTAAACCCCATTCTCTGAACCAAATCATCAGTTGCATAAACCCATTCGTCGAATCAACCTCTCTTTTAGCAAAACCCGAAATAAGTTCAAGTAGTTAGACACTATTTGCAAAACTCTAAACACATTCTCCTTGACTATAAAACACAATTGCCACTGTGATGCACATGTGTTGCAAAATGCCAAACACAGGCAGCAAAAGTTGAACACAGGTACAACACAGTTTCTAATGATGTGATCAACCGATTTAACTCACTATATAAGCAAGTTCAGAGTGAATACCGACAATGGATGAAAACATTTTGAGAGGCAGAGGAGGAAGAGGTGGAAGAAGAGGAGGAGGAAGAGTACAAGTAAGACGTGGTGGGCCTAGAGGAAGATATCAAGGCCGAGGAAGAACCAGAACCATCATTTCAGATACAATTCAGGCAAGGGTCACAATCCATGTTCTTGTTCATGACTTGACAATGAGGGAAGCAGGACAAAGAGTATCTTCTCACATATCTGAGTGGTCTTTGGGATTTTCTGTTTGAGGTTCGGGTTCTTCATCAGGCCGGGTCTTCTATTTATGTTGTAGTTTGGGACAATGTCAGCTTTCACCGTGCAGTCCGCATACGTGAATGGTTCAACATCAACCAGCGCTTCATAAATGTTTGCTCTCCACCATACAGCCCATACAGAGGAGTTTTGTTTTGCGTGGCGCTGGAGGGTCTGTGACCGGAACCCCTACACCAGGGTAAACCTTCTACAGGCAATGGCATTGGCCTGAGGTGACATAGGCGTGGATCCTTGTCAAGCTTGGATCCGCCATGCCAGAGTTTTTCCCCCGTTGCTTAGCAAGAGAAAACACTGCATGTGATGTAGATGAAGTCCTCTGGCCGGACCCAGCACAAAGGCGTGATGCCGCTGAGGCAGAATGAATCGTACGTTGACGTTTTCTGCAGTTGGTTTTGTAATGTGCTTTTCATTTACCTGTAATGTGCTGTTCATTTACGTATGAATTTTTCTTTGTTATTTGTATAAGTTGGGATAATTGTACTTTTGTTTAGTTTTGCAAAAATGTGTTAATTTACAATACAACTAAATCAAACTACATGCACTGGATGCAGTGTTAAAAAATGTTTTATGGAATATGGGTAGGTTTTTCTATTTTGACTGTAAAAGTGCATGATGTGAAAGCAGTGTTTGATTTGTGCCAGAGGAGTCTGTGGTTTTGTGAATGTAGCTTGAGTTTTGTGTTTTGTGTTTAAAGTTTTGAGAAAATGGGTGAAATCTGTTTCTAGAAGTACAAAAACAAATGTAGCTTAGCCTGTTTTCTTTTTTAAGTTGATGTAAGTGTTTGTGAAAAGAATATCCCCTATTTACAGTGCTGTAGATTATCTTCACTATATGTATTTATGTCACAAATCCTTCACTGAAGCATTGCACCATTGTAATCCTCCCCCCCCCACCCTGCTTTCTCCCGGTCTTTACTCCGCCTCGGAAAGAAGAGCAAACGAACAATAAATTATAAATCTTTGGCTGTTAAACAGTTATTCAAATTGTCGACAGATTTATTTAATCAGTGGAAGACAGAGCCAACAACACATGAGCTGGCTGCCTGCAGGGATGTGTGGATGCTAATCATGAGTGTATTTAAAAAAACTGGGGGGAAAGCGACTTCATTAGCCAAGATATTTAACAAACAGAGCGGGAGAGGAGGAGGGGATATGGCGAGCAATGTGCTGGGAGAGAATGGGAGAAGAAAAGGAAGAAGTGACAGTTTGGGAGTGACGAGAGGGAGGGAGATTTCATTCCTTGACACGTTTTCTCGACAAAATTTGAAGTTGTACGAAAAAAAGAAAAGAAAAACGATTACAACTTATGATGTAAAGCCATTTTAAAGAGATGATGATCCAGCTTGAGATGAAAGACGCAAACAATTCCATATTATTATGAATATTTGCTGGGAAAAAAGAGCTTTCAAGCAAATTAAAGGCACCGACTGTAGCTGCTGCATCATGTGGCAACAACGTGACTTAACATATACAAACATAGAATAAAAGAAAAATGAAGGAATGATTTACAAGAAGCAACAGGTCGTGTGCGTGTGCGTGTGCAGAAATCTGTATGTTTCATTGTGTGTGTGTGTGTGTGTGTGTATGTGTGTGTGTCTGTGTGTGTGTGTGTGTGTGTGTGTGTGTGTGTGTGTGTGTGTGTAACCACTAGAACATACAAATACGTCCAGCTATTCAAAGTTTTGCATCTCATTTTGACATGAATGAATGAATGTTATGCTTACGTAATGCAGTTTTTCTTATGACCTTAGAATTACTCATTGCATGTCATAAGTACAAAAGTTCAGAAGTATACACTGATGTAGAGATGTACAAATTGTGTATGAATGCTCCTGTCTCCAAAAAGTGTAGTTTTAACCCCTCAGTGATGTATGAGCAATGTACAGTGTGCGTGTGCGTTATAGCCACTTGGAGGGAGTTGAATAAGCCTACAAAAAAAAACTATTCCTAAAATCACCCTATGAAGTTGTTGTAGCATGTTAGTATCACGTCTGCCTGTTTGAACATCCAGCAGACAAGATGCAACATTAGCATTATTTTGTGACCACCTGACGAACGCAAGTCCACTATCATTTTCATTTTAGCGCCGTAATGGTCGACATGGACACCTGAGGGAAATGCCTTCGCAGTCGCTAAATGCTGCACCGTGTTCATCCACCGTGTCTGTCTGTCGTTTAGCCGAGCGTTTAGTGAGTCCATCAGGTTTTTTTTTCTTCCCTCCACTGTGAGCCGTGGTTGCAAATGTTAGGTGGCGTTGTCGGCCAGAAAACTAAAACAAAGCGTAAACTGAAACGCTCTTTAGATCAATACAAGGAATGCCTTTCATATTAACACAAATGGTTTTATCAGAATATTGATTTGTGCATATTTAAAGCAGAATCTCTGATATGTTGCTGCAGCTTGTACAACATTTTAAAATCACATTGTACTTTTCAACCATTTGTTATCTAGAGGATATTGGGTTGATTTAGTGTGATCTATGTTATAATGAAGCACTTCCAATCACATGACTGATCTTCAAATGAATTAATTTGATATCAGGGTTGTGGATTTCAGTGTTATTAGTATTATATGATTATCATCAGTCAAATTATAATTAGCTACACAATAGACAAAAAAAAGCCCTACCATAGGATAAAGATTTCGCTTTGAACTATTTGTACATTACTTGGAAGGATTATTTAACATAGAAAAAATAGGGCAGTAACTCAGAGTGAGAGAGAAACGATACAAATGTGTGCAGAACAGAATTGGTTAAATGTTCTCTTTAATTAACATACTTAAAAGAGTGATCACATTCTATAATCACCTGACATCCAACAGTAGCACCACTGCAAAGCCTTGAAAGTCCTCACAATGAATATCTGACCCAATTATCAACAGTACAATTGAATGGAATGGTTTAACATAGAGACTTCATATTGTATTTTGAGGGCATATAAAGGGAAGACAGGAAACCCTGTGTCCGTCAAAAATTAAAGGAAATATTGCCACCTGCCTTATAGCTTATTGAAGTTAATATGTTGCCCTCACATATATTTCTAATCTCTTTCTATCCTTCACTCACTCAGGAAAATGTCAGGCGACATTGTTTTTGCCCTTGGTTTGGATTAAACGTGTGGGGGGATTTGGTTTGCAAAGAACCTCAAACTTGTCAGGAACAATCCTATACAATCCTAGACAAAGGGGTTTTTGTTTAACGGATAATGTCACCTTTCATTCTCTTTAAAAAAACGCTTTATTAAAACGCCATGCTTGCCTGCCCGCCATTACATTTTACATTTAGTTTGTTTGACATAGTAGTTACTCTCATTATTTTTGCCATCTAAAGCGAGAGAAGAAGCGATCAGTTGAACGTGAATGAAAGAGAAACGCCAATGAGTTAGCCAGCGAGGACGAGGGCCTTCACTGCCTCTTCACCTGATCATGCTTATGATCTGAAGTGTCACAAGTTGATGCACAGTTGAGAATTACCACTCTACCCGCAGCACTCATGAGCAAAGAGCTCTTTCCAGACTGGTCTTCCGCCATTCGCTGTGGCTTTTGTCGAGGCCACTTGGACCAGCCTCCGACCTGTTGGACACAAAGACGAGATAAGATGGATTTAGGCGCCCTGTCTCTCGTTGTGTTTCCCCAAGCAAAATGTCAACAATACAAGGTGTCCCAGGGAGTGGATCAAACTAAATGTCTCTCCTCTATCAGTGTGTGTGGCCTCTGATCCCCTTTGATGCCCCGTTGTTCAATTAAAACTGTGAAAGGATCTGGGCACCTTATCTCCCATCTGCTCCACTGCTGTCATGCAACCGCCAACGATGAACTGCACACTGCTTGTGTTGCCTCTGTGTGTGTGCGCACATGCAATTTAAAGTATAATACTAACATGTCTTTGTGAACATAGCCGTGTAGTAGTTTCTGTGTAAGTGTGTGTGTGTGTGAAGATGTGTGCTTTGGGAGGTAAGTGGCTTTTGACAGTCCTCCTGGCATTGTAGAGAACGCCTTGAGTGACGTGCGGTATTAAAAGTGTCAGTGCTGGGTGACATGACTGTGATAAGGAGCCAGTGAGAGTCATCCTCATTAAACATCAATCCTGCTTGGCTTACAGGCTTGTTGCCCTGGGCGACACCCTGCATGGAACAACAGCTAATGCAAAAACAAAGAAGATTTCTGTGCTTTTCACCCGGAGGTGTGGTGTCCTGTTTTGTATAGATCTGAACATTGAAGCATTACCCTGTTTTGACACTTCTACAGTAAACATATGAGCAGATTAAGCCTACTTAGAGGTGCATGTGTTTGCTTATTGGGAGCCTTAAATCAAAGTCTAGTCATCTGTTGAGTATTATAGGATTAAAATAGCTTTGTTGCCAACTGCAGATAGTGCTTAAAAGGTTTTGTTTTTGTCTCTCTCTCTCTCTCTCTCTCTCTCTCTCTCTCGACACACACACAGCGGTATGTCAGTGCCCTAACTGTGTGTGTGTACTTATCAGTTGTCCTTGGAGCACTAAAGAAAAACACCTAAGGGCAGCGGTTAAAAAAAGTTTTACAATCTTGCTTATTCTGCTACAATTTCAAATGAGATTCTGCACTTTACACCTGAAAGTAAATTTTTGCCTTCTTTCTTTTTTATCATATATGAAGAATACATAGTTCATGAATTTTGCAGGTTTTCCCTTCTGTATATTTTACGATGCATATATTAAATACACTGTATATAAAGTGTATATCCAAGCGTCAACCTCCGGCTCTGAAAAGTTAAGCTTTTGTCTTACTGCAAAAGGGTTAAAGTTATATGTTTTAAGTACATGAAAGTTCATTGTAACTCTTCGTTCGCCTAAAAATATCTAGTTGCTGTCTTCTAATCTAAGAGAGGCTATGAAGATATATTGTACCCCCGTGTGTTGGGAGCCATGGACGATCCAGGCACCTAACTAATGACACCCTTTTGTTTATGGGCACTGTGTAATTTTCCCAATCTTTTACATTGTGTACCTCGCACTACATGCCAGTATGGTTCATTCATCCTCAAAGATGTTGACGTGAAAAGTGAAAGGAAACTTTAATATGTGCAATTCTTCTTTTTAACGTAAAACAGGAGCAAATTTGTTCGGAAAAAAAGTAAATTCTTCAGGATTTAAAATTGACTTAATCCGTCTAGTGTTTATCCAGTTGTAGATATAAGACTCAACAAACCAACACCCACAGGCAGATTCATTTTAATGGCACTAAAAAAATGATTATTTTTGTTATTTTCTCTTGAAGATAATTCTGTTGTAGAGTTGTAAACTGTGGAGGGATATTGATCCTGCAGAATGAGGCGCTCTCGCAGAGTGTCAAGCAAATTGAAACACCTTTTATCTTTTCATATGCTCATTTTGTCAGGTGAAAAAATCAATCAGTTTGGAAAGTGTGTACTCCACTAGATTGTCAAAAGTGTATAATGTGCTTGCCAATCGATCATGGAAACGCAGAATTGGCAGGCGTATCAATGCTCAAAGGGCGAAAAAAGCTGGGACATCCAAAAGAAATCAATCAAGTGCACATCCAACTGGTTTCCCACCTCGAGGAACTTATCTTTGGAGAATAGGAGTCATGTCTATTCATGACTCACTGCTGATTTTCTCATCATCTCAAAAGAAATCCTGGAGCATGTTTTCCCATTTGCCCTCCATCCACTAACACCTATAGCTCCTCGAAGTTAAATTGGACCTTCCTCCTGTGCCTTTCAGCAGCCAATCGCATCGTTTAGTGGCTACTGTCGTGATAATTACCATCAGGCTTCCGAGCCCAACTGCTTCAGTTCAGAGGCCATATTGGATCCAGTCTTGATCATGAGTCATTGGCCAAGGGGCTGGCACCTGCGGTTGGATAATTTGCATGAGGAAACCAGCAGAGTTTGGCTTTAAAAGATCAGGGTCAGTTGAATAATAGAGCTTTTCCCTTTTCTTTTTAATCAATGTGGTGTCCTGAGGCCTTGTGCAAGGCTGTTGGGAGAGAGTTATTAGGAGCGCTTTGCTTTATGTACTCTTCTCACGCTGAGCATTTTGCTGACAATCAGCAGTATCGGATCAGTGCTGGATACACTCGACCCCATCTGGGCGAGCATTAGATACCATGGATTCTCCTCCCATTGCTCTATTCGCTCTTTTATTTTAACTGCAACCCACTGTTCCTCTTTTTCAGTTTCACTGTTGTCAGAGAGACACGACTGATTACATAAACCAGCAATTCACACACGCATGATATCAATTTGTTGTCCATGCAAAGACGGGGACAGAGATACAGTTTGCGATAAGATTTTAAATGTGGAACATTCACTCGAACCTCGTCAACACTACTGCCATTGTGCAATTGTGACCAACATGTTGAACTTCAATTGTTTTACAGCACTTTAAAGACTCTTTGTTGTCCATGTGGTCTTACAAGCCGGGGTCAAAAGTTCACCCTTGACCCTGGAAACGGCAGGGGAGAAAACAACTTTATCACAAGGTCTATTTGGTAAATATTTTGGTGCTTTCGAGAAACAGGAAGTCTTATTCAGAGTGACATTTTGTACAACATTCGCAAATTTACTGTATGCTATCTGCTCGTGTGGAAACTAAACCTTAGCATTTGTTCCGTGTTAGAATAGTGTTGGTGTCAGGCTAGGTCAAATACAGGGACAAGCACGGAGAATGAAAGTAAGCAGAGCGATGACAATGCTGCTATTCTTGTAGGATATACCCATAATTGGGGTGATACCTCGTGCTTACACTATTTAGAGGGCTATTTAAAGGATGAATTCTGGTGTAATGATAAAAAAAAAGATAATAGTCACCGAAAATAAGACAACAATATATTCCATTTGCTCAGCATGTCTGTAGCCAACGATGACTGAAACATCAACTGCAGCATTATAAACAAAATGCTTTTTAAATCACTTTAGGGGAAACATGGCAGCCATGACTGATATGGCAAACTCATGTGTTGTCAGTGCTGGAGCTGCAGTCTGAGAGAGCCCACATGAGTTACTTGTGTACAAACTACAATATGTCATTTAAAATTAAAAGGCACTGATAAAGTAATGAGTTAGTTAGTGTAATGTTATTTCTCTGTTTTACAATTAAGTTACTACATTCACTATCAGGTTTATTTCCTGTTGAAAAGAGACGCTTTATGTTCCCATGAACAAACTACTACAGTATATCTCAAAAGTGAGTACACCCTTTAGATTTTTGCAAATATTCTGTTATATCCTTTCAGGGGATAACATTATCGTACTGAAACTTTGATATAACTTAAAGTAGTCAGTGTGCTGCTTGAATAACAGTATAGATTTATTGTCCTTTGAAAATTACTCAGTACACAGCTGTTAATGTCTAAACAGCTGGCAACAAAAGTGAGTACACCCCATAGTGAACATGTCCTAATTGTGCCCAATGATGTTGTTTTCCCGCCCTGGTGTCATGTGCACTCGTTAGTGTTACAAGGATTCAGGTGTAAATGATAAGCAGGGCTGTTAAATTTGGTGTTTTGGGCACAATTCTCTCTGAATGCTGGACAACATGGCACCTCATGGCAAGGAACTCTCTGAGCGGCTGAAAAAAAGGATTATTGCGCTTCACAAAGATGGCCTTGGCTATAAGAAGATTGCCAACACCATGAAAATGAGTTGCAGCACAGTGGCTAAGATCATACAGCGGTTTTCCAGGACAGGTTCCACTCGGAACAGGCCTTGCCAGGGTCGACCAAAGAAGTTGAGTCCACGTGCTCAGCGTCATATCCAGAGGTTGGTTTCCAAAAATAGACGTGCGAGTGCTTCCAGCATTGCTGCAGAGGTTGCAGAAGTGGGATGTCAGCCTGTCAGTGCCCAGACCATACGCCGCACACTGCATCAAATCGGTTTGTATGGCCGTCGCCCCAGACAGAAGCCCCTTCTGAAACCGATGCATAAGAAAGCCCGCAAACAGTTTGCTGAAGACAATGAATCCAAGAACATGAGTTACTGGAACCATGTCCTGTGGTCTGATGAGACCAAAATAAACCTGTTTGGGTCAGATGGTGTCCGGCGTGTGTGGCGGCACCCTGGTGAGGAGTACCAAGACAAATGTGTTTTGCCTACAGTCAAGCATGGTGGTGGCAGCATCATGGTCTGGGGCTGCATGAGTGCTGCCGGCACTGGGGAGCTGCATTTCATTGAGGGACACATGAATTCCAATATATACTGTGACATCCTGCAGCAGAGCATGATCCCCTCTCTTCGGAAACTGGGCCGTAGGGCAGTTTTCCAACATGATAATGATCCCTAAACACACCTCCAAGATGACAACGGCCTTGCTGAAGAAGCTGAAGGTTAAGGTGATGGACTGGCCAAGTATGTCTCCAGACCTAAACCCAATTGAGCACATGTGGGGCATCCTCAAGAGGAAGGTGGAGGAGTGCAAGGTGTCCAACATCCGTGCGCTCCGTGATGTCGTCGTGGAGGAGTGGAAGAAGATTCCAGAAGCAACCTGTGCAGCTCTGGTGAATTCCATGCCCAGGAGGGTTAAAGCAGTGCTAGATAACAATGGTGGTCACACAAAATATTGACACTTTGGGCACAATTTAGACATGTTCACTATGGGGTGTACTCCACTTTTGTTGCCAGCTGTTTAGACATTAACAGCTGTGTACTGAGTAATTTTCAAAGGACAATAAATCTATACTGTTATTCAAGCAGCACACTGACTACTTTAAGTTATATCAAAGTTTCAGTAGGATAATGTTATCCCCTGAAAGGATATAACAGAATATTTGCAAAAATCTAAAGGGTGTACTCACTTTTGAGATATACTGTATGTCATAAACGTGTCCTAAACTTAATCAAATTACCTTTGCAGCTTATCTCTTACCAAAGATTTAGTGTCCTTCATGTTCAAGCTAATCATATCACACGATGAACACATCAAAATGGCGTGTCCCATTTACCGTGTCACATTACTCGGTTTGTGGTGGAGAAATGTGAAATTCACATAATTTATGTCCACATCACGTTAACGCTTTATGTGGCAGTGTTGCTTATGCCATGTGTATTTCACATCAGGGCTGGAAATTAAGCTTTTTCAGTTACTTACCTGTCCGAAATGGAAAAGTAGAAATGCTCCAGACTAACCTTTTTCACCGTCGTCTCGAAGTCAGTAAAACAAAACATCAAAAACTCTAAATGCAATCCTTTTTACTTTATTGTTGTCATCTATTTTGGTTAGTTGCAACACAACACACAATTCAAATGATTAGGAAATAAATGTTTGAATTGTTTTTAAATATTAAATATGAATAAATAATTCCCTCTCTAATAACTGTTTTATATTGCTGTGAAAAAAATCTTCTTAAAACAACTGTATTTTTATTTATTAAAAATGTGCTAAAAAACTACATTTTACAAGATTGTATTTAAACACATCATGATAACATGTTACCTTCACCCAATGTTTCCCTCTCTCCCTTAGTATGCAACCCACATATATACACATGTTAAGAGGCCACAATGCATCATCTCCCCACCAGCGAAAGAAAGGTGAGAGTGCAAATATAAAGAATGAAAAAGAAAATAATCACTAGGAAGAAAAAATAGCTGAAAATCCTGTTGTAGTATTTAGATTTTTTTGTTGTGGACTTACCCAAGTGCATCTTTCTACGTGCATATTTTTGCTTTCTGCAATGTCTGAGTCATAGATGCTGACGTGATGAGTGCTTTTGTGCACATGAAGTGTCATTTTGCCATTTAAAATGTTTCTTTTTTCAGTAAGCCAATACATTATAAACCGTGTAATGTGGCTATTTGAAGATAGTGTTTTTGTCATGATTTTATGTTATGTGTCCTGCAGCTTGATTGCTATGCAGACATATTTATGTAGAACTAATTTCAAAAACCTCATTAAACTCAATTCCAATGCAGGATGTGTGTGACCATAATGTAATGCAACTATAGAGCAGGGAGCAGAGAACTCAGTGAAACTACGCACGTAGCAGCCAAGATGCGCTGCAGCTGCAAAACCATTGCAGTGGAAATTATAAATAAAGCATGGACCAGCCACATCATACACGATGCATCCATTTATTGTTTTGTGGGTGCCATCATTAGGTCATATGTGAAACTGACTTACAACCTCAAATCCGACATTTTTTGTCGTCGACCATCGTTGTTTCTCTTACCTGTAAGTGAATGTTATAAAGCAGGGGTGTCAAACTCATTTTAGTTCAGGGGCCACATTCAGCACAATTTGATCTCAAAGTGGACCGGAACAGTAAAATCAGAGCATAATAACCTTTAAATAACAACAACTCCACATGTTTCCCTTCGTTTCAGTGCAAAAAAGTACAAGTCCATTCTGAAAATGTTCACATTTGATCTTTTTACAAAACATTATGGACAACTTGAAATTTCTTAAGAAAATGCAATTTCAACAATATTATGCCTCAGTTTACAACTGTGTTACAACTTACAGATCACAGTGTATCTACAAAGGCACAAAACATTTTGTCACAGGTATCTGGAACAGTATTTTACTTTATGTTCAAAACAACAAATTTTTACATTTTGCAAAGTCATCCCGCGGGCCGGATTGGACCCTCTGGTGGGCCGGTTTTGGCCCCCCGGGCCGCATGTTTGACACCCCTGTTATAGAGCAACAAATCTAAACTAAACTCACTGCAACAAGCCTATATCTTATCAGACTGTTGCAACATCGTATTAGATTTCTTGCCACTTGTTGAGTAAAATGATGTCAAACATCATTTGCCACGCATGCTTACTTTACTTAAGTGAGAGCAGCTGCCCGTGCGTGGTTTCATGTGAAAGCTCAGTGTTTGTTTTTGTCAGTCCAATAAACAACACACCGAGCGAGAAAATAAATAGCATGTCTGAATTTCTCTCATGTGTTCACAACCAACAACCAATTGTAATTTGCTAATACTTTGCAGGAAACTTTGGCCAATATATCTTTCGCCAAAAGTATCATCTCTGCAGAATAGCTGCAAATTACAACATCTTTTGAAGAGAAACTTGAACCGAAACCCTTCACATGACAGTCGACACACTGTGAGATATAAAATACAAATAAAGTAAAAGGTACAAGGGTGTCCAAGACAATTGGAAAAGGCTCATTAGTTATGCATTGTTGTACGTGACATCAATTGGCCACATAAAACAATTGATGTTCCACATCCCAACACACCATCTTTCCTCATTTGACAGTCTGTGCAGTCTGCCACACTGCAACACTATGGACTCGAGATTGATTTTAATCAGGGCTGTCACTGGATCAATGGAAGTTTATTACCCCCAGAAGGAGCACTGGCAATGAAGTTCTGCCTCCTGGGAATGTGAGTTTCACCAGCCTTCATCATCCAACGTGCTAACACCCCTTTGGGAGCATCTGGTATGGGAATTGCAGTTTTTATTGTGAGCAGTAAATCTCATTGTTATTCTTTTGAAATGTGATGGTTTGGCCAACATTGGTGTCATGAAAGAACATTGAAAGAAGCACCACAGCAGAGTATATGTTATGAATAAGTAGCTGAGAGCAAATTTGCCTTTTGTGAAATACAAAGCGATGTGGCCAGAAGTGGATAGACAAAAGGGAACTGAACAACAAAGCGATATTTGTTTTAATTAATGCTCACAGTCCCGTCAGCATCTAATGTCAGGCATTTGCGTGCACCAGGCGTTCTTTTCACAAACAACCAAGCTCCGTTGTTTACAGCGCAGCGTGCTATCTTAGAGCCATTTAGAGAGACCGCTTGAGCCCACTCCCCACTGCTCTCAGTACACACTGATTTCTCAGTTGCCCAGGTGACTAGTGCAAGTGTGTAATTAATTGCACTTTGTTAATAAACAATTCCTCCAACAACTTCCAGTGAGAGCAATTCGAGTATAAATATTTAACCTTTTTGGCATCGGAGGTTCAGTATATCTGCATGCACACACACATGTTTTTTGTGCCACGCCTTTGTGCCTCCATGCCATCGTACATGTTCGCGTTCACTTGGGGGGTTAAACAATTACAAACGAGAGAGGTCTTTCCCCAATATTGTCCTCATTCCTCACTGTCTTCACCGCTAGTATTTGTCCAATGATATATGAGGTAAACCTAATACTGTTCTCACCAACCCAATGTCTTGATTACAAACAATTATTCATTGTTACTTAGAGTAATAAAAGGGTAATAGAGCCTCATAAATCTACCAGCTGGTACTCCCATTCGCTCCCAGGGGGGTGTTGCCAGTGGGCCCAGTGGGAGATGCAAGACTGGGTGAGCAGGATGGTCAACGCCAATGTCAAACATTTGAACTGCTTTATTGATTTACGTTTGCTTTAATGTGAAGAAGAAAAAAAGCATCCCATTATTGTTTAGTAAATGGTACTGATGATAAATCTTTGCTGCAATTTATGTTCAAAGCAAACTAAGTGACAAGTCGTAAAATATTTGAGTTTATCAATTGACAGGGCGGCAGAGTTGAGATGCATGCCTACCGGGCTCTGATTGGATGCATTAGATGACTCTGATTAGATGAGAGGATGCCTTGAGTGTGTGGAGTCAGATTATAGAGCATAATGAAGAAGGTAATGTTAAATCATCTGCAGCAAGGTTGATGCTTTCAATTACATCCGACTGCTGATGTTGTAGAGACGTATGATTAGCACATGTCAGGGGAAAAGCTTTTGAAGTGCAATGTCAGGAAATGAAAAGAGGAAAATGGGGGAGGGAGGTTGGCAGGAGATCTTTTATTATCTGAACACATGATTTAGGTAACCTCCATCAACTAATTCAAACTTGAATGAAATGCAAGATTTTCTCATCACATCAACAGATTTCTCATTTCCCACGCTCTTCCTCCCACGCCTCAAACACACACACACACACACACACACACACACACACACACACACACACAATTCCTGGACTACCCTGCAACAGAACGGCAGTGTTACCATGCTCCGGTCAGTCATCAAGGACAGCTCGTTGAAATTCCGCTCATCTCTTCCCTTTCTCCCTCACTTTGCCTCCATCCTCCAAAACCCTCTCCCCCTTTCCACGGTCATGGCGAAGCGGCCTGCTTTGTTAACAACATTACATAAGTGCCTGAAGAGGAGAAAGGCAGAGAGCGAGGGGAAGGATGGAGTGTGCAAATGCAAAGAAAGAAGAGGGCCAAGATTCTGGAGAAAAAAAAATCAAGTCTTGTATATATTACTCAGATAATCCTCTGTAAATCACTTATTATGCGCCTTTGTAAAACAGGGATAAAATGATTAGGAGGCCATTTGAACAGAACCCTGCTTGTCCCACTCCCCACCAAGTCCACACACGCACACACGCACACACACATGCATTCCACCACTAAACCTATGATGATTGCCAGGAAGCACTTAGCGTTGCACTGACCTCAGTGTTTATTGTAAGGATGGAAGAGAGGATTATAGAAAACATATTATAGAGCTGCAGATGGGAGGGGAAAGAGGGTGTGAAGCGTATATGGATGGAGGAAGGCGAATACTTAAGTAATGTGTGACAGCAGACTCGTTCAGGGAAAGACCTTTGATGGACTGCATGTCAAGGACAGATTGAAGCAAAGAGTGGTGTATGTGGAATACGTGCACGGGCGGGGGAAGTAGAGGTTATGAGAAGGGATTGGTGGGTATAGGGTGGTGGTGTTGGTGTTGTAAGTGAGCAGTTAGATTCAATCGTATTCAACGCAAAACACGTGTTTCATTCTGTGTCATTAGAGGCCAGACGAGGCCAGACTCCGTGACTCCCATTTATACTGAAACACATTGATACATTCTGAACCATGGGAGCACCCTCGCTTACATGTGTTCACATGGCTACACTCATGGACGCCAATGGCATAAAAATCCATCAATATCATGCAATAGGCCTAAAATGCACACAAACATGCAGACACGGAGCTGCACCTGCCATTGGCTGGCCCATTAACCATGTTGAGGGGGAGGAAAGTCGGGGGCAGTGGAGTGTCTCTTATTCCTACGATCAATCATACATTAGGGAGATAGCATATCCAACTGAGCAAACTGCCAACCAGACAGGGAGACCGAGGAGGAAATCACTGCCTAACACCAGGGACCAGATTCATAAAAGTCTGTGTAGGTTCAAGAAGAAGAAGGTTTATATTTGTAAAGCTGCGTGTACCAGCTGTTCTGTTTTGTTAATCATGTGTGCATACACAAATCCTTATTTCCACCAACACAGTTGGCCATGAATTGATTTGAATAAGCTGTTTTCAAAATTGATAAAACCGTCTGATCTACGAGTCTTTGCATCTGTCAGTGGAAAGCATGCAAAGCAAAGTCCTCCAACAACACCAGAGCAACTGTGCCTATTTATAGCTCCCACTCTCATTAATTGATCACATGCACCTGTAAACCATTACTGACGCAGCCACCGTGATGTCACACATTGCTTTGAGGACTACTGTTTCCCAAGGCTAAGAACAATGGAGCACTGAACATAACAATTGTAGACGGTGGAAATGTTACAATTAACTTTCATCAACTGAAAACGCACTGTGAAAGTTCTAAGACGAAAACACTGAGAGCACCCAGACGTGACCTGTCAATCCCAAGGTAGCCCCGCCCTAAAAGCAAACACTGCTTTATCATCTATTTTACTCTAAATGTGACCATAATTTACTAAATGAACATCATGCTTCATTGACTTAAGACTTGAAATGAGCAATTGAGAGCAATTCATTAGGTGAATGTTTACGGAGATAATAAATCAAGTGAAAAGTAGGTTAATTTTCTCATTGACTTCAATACAATCTGACTTCTTTTTGCCACCAGTGGATGTACTCCCTGCTTGTCATTAGAAAGAGGGCAGGTTTAAGGCTCTTCCTCATTGGCTTTATCTTTTAGACCCAGGGGCTTCCACTTGATTCGTTTATAGCATTCATATTCCAGAGTGACAATTGATAAGAATATAAACACATGGAAATAAAAGAATGTGGAATTTAAAACACCAAAAGCAACATTATTGTGCCTGTATTTCACATATTATTGAGCAGTGTCAAGAAGACAAATAAATCATATAAGCACAGTGAAACTGGCTAACAAAATAAAATAAAAAACGTTTTATTATATACTTTCTCTCATTCTTTGCTTCCACTGGTGCATTTCCATTCAAACACATGGCCCCATGTGTACCGACCTTTGTATTGTGAACATTTGCAGAAAGTAGAAATACCTTACAGCAGCCTGTTCTATTTACCTACCAGTTCTTTCTGGGGAAATAGCAAAAGGTACCATAATTACGTCTGACAGAATATACACTTTGATATGAATACAAGGCCTTGACGGTAATCATAAGGCAGTGTGGAAACTAATGAGTGCAGCATACAGTGTCTTCCACTGCACTAGCAGAGGGCATTGCTCAGGTATGATTTTCATTAATGTTCATTAATTCGTGTTTTTCCCACTCAGTGAAACTTATTCATTAATGACCCTTCAATGCAGCGGCTTTCTCTGTCTACTTTTCTGTCTACTTGCCCATTGCTCTTGTGTTTCAGTAGAGGAGTATTGCTGCATCAAATCCACACTTTATTATCATCCACTATTAAAACATTTACACCTCTTCCACGACATTAGCAGTTACAGTGTGTTTAAAAAATGCTCCTTTCTCTTTTGACCTTATGTTTCTCAAAGAAATCATCATCCAGTTACATAATATGTTTCATCTTCACTGCCCGCATAACATCAAACAATGTTGCTGCAACCAGTGTGGTTCGTTTTTTCATACCGACTGCAATTAGAAAACAGAAGACCAGAGAACATGTAGTAGTTTCTTTTGAGGCGAGTTTCATTTGCTTGCCTTGGTTCTTAGACATGCTAGTGACATTGCTTTACAGGTGGCAGTCGAGTGGTCCACCACTATATGGATTTCATTACATTTTGCACAGACATTTATAGTCACCAGTGGAAGAAGCTCACCGACTTTGGTGACACTGTGTCTCTTTCTTTTGCCACCAGCAGGTTGATTTTGTTGACTTCTCATTTAAATGTTTTGGCATCTATAGGATTTATTGCCAGGATATTTTTAACACACATATCTATGGTGGCCAGACGATGAATTGCAATAACTCTGATGATCCCGTGACATTTTAATCTAGCTCCATCATCAGGTCAAAAGGTCAATTTGTCCACTGCTTTGGTTTACGACCAAATACCTGCGAAATTAATGACTTCCTCGTTAGCCTCAGCTCTACTTAGTGCTGATTAGCATGCTAACTCGCTGATGTGGTAAACAACAACAACACAACAGATAGAAATCAGCCCGCATTGTCATTGTGAGAATGTTGGAAATGCTAATGTTCACATTTAACTCAAAGCCCCACCGCGCCTAAGCACAGCCTCACAGCTGTAGTCGAGTTTGCTTCTCTGTGCTGCACCGCAAAGGTACAACTAATGCTGCTTTTATGCAAAATGCCTTAAAAGGTATAATTAGTTGTCACAGGCGTGAATGTGAACGGAGAAGATATGAGGTATTTGGTCATTGCAACTACCCGTTGTTGTATTTGTTTTGTAAGAACACTAAAGCAGAGCGGAGGATAAGCAACACAAACACAACTGGAGTGAACCACACAAAGGTAAATAGTGCGGATCTGATGAAGAGAGAAAAGTTAAGAGTAACAGATGGATTATTAGGGACACAAACAGAGTGGTTTGAATAAACATTATTTAAAGGAAGAAAACATTAAGATAACATAATTAAGACTCTAATATAGGCATGAGAAAGCAAAGTACAGGAGTCAGTGTACTCACTCTTTTAGTAGCTGAAGCTCTACGAGGAGTATATAATTCACGGTGGTAATTTTCAGAACAGTGGGTGTTTACTGCCATTAAAGTCGAGCTCTTAGAGGTTGAGTGGACCTACAGGAACTGCTTTCCCATTTCCTTTTATTTTATATCTTTAGTTTACTCAGCTGTTTCTTTTTATCTTGCCGTTGCGTACATATCAGCAGAAGTACTGCAGTCAGCACAACAGACAGGAACACATGCTTCAGTGAAAAGATTCAGGATTTATGCTTATGCTTTTCTGTCTCCTGACATTTGTAAATATTAAAATTACATGAATTTCCCTTTTTTTTCCCCGGCATTGCGACTGCTGCATCAGCGACCTTGCATACGTCTAATAAATACATGATGGAAAGTCATAAAACTCTACTTAATGTCACAAAACAGATGCTTTTATCACATCAACAAGTAGACAAACTGTGTGTGACTGAGGGAAACAGGTGGAGCTCTGCGCGTTGAGAAACAACATTACAGGGTTTGTTGCTCTATTGAAAAAGGAGAGCGCATAAAAAATGAATGAAATTTAAATAGAGGAACAAGTTCATCAAGTTTAAGATGAAGCAACTTCAGAAGTTAGTTACAAACTAGCCAAGCCTGACTAAATGGGTGTTTGGAAGTCATGACATGCTCAATTGATCTAATACGATTGTGTAAAATAGTAAAATAACGGAATCCCATCTGCATATCATAAATAAAGTAGAGATGCATGATGGTGTAGGTTTTGCATTTTAGCGTCAGTGAAAAGTATGTGCCATTTTGGGATCTGTGACTTTCATTTTAAGGATGCATTATTTATATCGGTGCTTTAGTAACGGCAGCAGATTGAGGGTGCTTCTTCACATCGTTGTGTAACGGGGAATTAGTGGTAACCGGTGTCCGGGTCACCGATGTGTAAAGATATGTTCCTGATTGTGAACACCGAGCTTTTGTCCTTTTTTTTTAACACCCTCTGGGAAAGCAAATGTCAAAAAGGCATAACCCTGAGCTTCAAAAACATGATTGAATTTTCCAAAGGACAATCTACACGGATGCCACTCGGGGAGCATTTACTCTTCAAAACATTTTTTACCAGGACACATGAGCTTCAAGGGTTTTTGCACACACAATACCTGCAGTAATCCATGGACCCAAACTCTTTTTTTTTTTAAATCAATACTTCCTTTTTTCTGATTCCTTTGAAGTATTTAAGGACATTAATTAAAAATAACTTATGTATGTCAATGACCAAGCCATATTAAAGAAATGGCCTTTTTTCCCTCTTATTCCATAAACTCGATAACTTGAATTAACCCATTTCTGTCCACTGTTGGATCAGATTTTGATTAAACGTGAGCATTGATATAACGTTACTCTGCTGCTTCCACCTGAAAAAAGTTTTTATGCTTGGCTGAGGTGGAAAATTTGGTGTATTGATTAAAAACAAAATTTGCCGAAGTGCAATTGAAACCGATGTAGCGAATGAATGATGGCGTATGATGCTTCCGCTCCAATGAAGAGATTAAAATATCAGATCTGTTTTGGAGCGTTGAGCAAATGTTCCTCAAATCTAATACATGAAAAAAAAACATAAACGCCATATTTCTATCATGTTATTTAACATGGTTCCATCATTCGACTTGTACCCTTTTTCATTACGTATTCTCACTGTGTCCTCTTCTTTTTAAATATTTAATGGCACCCCACTGGTTAATTTGCACCGACAGCTGTATCTTCATGGGCTGAAACAGGCGTTCATTTGTATTTCCTTTTGCAGGTTTTTGGGAAATTTGCTTAAAAATTGTGCTGTACTGATACCCACACTGTAAGTCCAGTTTAAATGTACTCTCAGACTACAACATATATCACACTCTGGTATGGTCTTGGCCTACAGAAATGGATACTGCAGTGTCCTAAATTCTGTATCTTAAAGCAGAAGAAAAACAAACAAGCTGCAAGTGGTCTTCAAAAAACCTTTCAGGCTAAAAACTGCCTTCCATAGGAAAAAAGAAGAAGTGGATTGTAAATATTTAATTTTTACTGCAGTCGACCACCATGTGACGGTGCTGTTTGGACAGCTTTTCCTTGTGAGGTCATGACAGGCTTCTCTTGTTGGGACGGTATGTTATCGCCATCGAACTCATCCGTCTGCCCAACAAAAACATGCAACATATATAAAAAACAAAAACATTTCATGACCCAGTGAACACTGTTGTGCGGAAATGCATTCAGTGTGTGCAGCATGTTTTTTTTTCTGTGTCACTGACTCTTTTTTAGCCTTAGTCTATTAAAAAATACGTACAAGTATAAATTATAGATGGACAGTTCGAGGCTAAAATTGAGCCAAAATGGAAGTTTCTCCTGAGAACGGTGCATGCAGCCAGAGAACTTGAGTGTTGTTCTCTATGCGGACAAACTAGTCATGTACCATTGGCACAGTACAGTATGTGCTCATTATGTAACCCTATCTAACAGAGTTATGTTTGCGCAGCAGAGTGCATTGAAAAACAACTCGAATCTAAAACATGTGTAACGTGATTGATAATGTTCTCTGCTTTCCTATCTCTCCTCTCTTACTGTATTTCCCTCTCACACAAGCAATCACAACCAGACTTGGGACTAAGAGGCCGTGGCCTTTTTACCTTTTAGTGTTTGTGGTGCTTATTGGAGCGTGCTGTCTACGCCGTGGCCCAGCTCTCAACAATGGCCCCAGCCAAGATCCCATTTAGTTAAGAGCTCATAGAAGAACATATCTTGAGGCTAAACACAGAGTAGCAGAGAGGGAAGGAAGAGCAGAAGAGGGGAGAAGAGGGAGGGGAGAGCAAGAGAGTACCATGTGATACGTCGGCCATGCTTGTTGGGCAATTGGTTGGTGAAAGCTAAACCAGTCTTAGTTGTCCAGTCATCTCTCCTTCCACCAAAAGGAAGCCATACTCAACACCTGCGTTAGTCCCTACCTCTCGTTAATTCCAGCATTTGTCTTCACCCTCCCTTTGAAAGTCCAACTCTGATCTCACTCTCATCTTGATTCCCTTTTCGGTATTGTCAAAATGATGGAAATAGCAGCAATTCTTCAGTGAGTGCAGCTCTCTAATGGTGATGGGTGTTTTTTGCTTCCATGAAATTGCTAAGTCATCTCTTAGAGGGCAAGATCAACCGTCATCACTACTGTCATGGCAGGTTTTATTCATCGCCTCGCTCTGCCCACCTTATGGTGATGGAGTACAACAAAGTCTCGTATTTCATGTGCCGTAAAACGCTCAATTAGGATCATGTCTGGCGAGGAGAGCGGCCACAGGTATATGCCACTATCATAATGCAGAAATAGTTTGACGAGCTTGGTGGGCTTTACTTCCTTTTCTTAGATGTTCTCTTCCGCATACAATCATTAATGTTTAAAAGGCAACTAAACCATTTTTGTTTTGGGTTGGTCAATGACATGCATGGTCATTTTATTACATTATGAATTGATACTGGGCCTCAGCTTGTGGTGTTCATTGCAACAGAAATATCTTTTGTCTCGGACATTACGTCGCCATCATATTTGTTTTCCAGAATGGACTGCTCTTATATAGAGCTTTTTCCAATCTTTACGATCACTCAAAGCGCTCTACAACACGTCAGCATTCACCCATTCACACAGAGTCAGAGGCTACCATACAAGGTGCACGTCAGCTCGTCAGTAGTGATAACCACTCACACACACTCACACACCGTTCGACAGGGCATCGGGATAGATTTGGGGTACAGTATCTCGTGAGCCACAGCTGCATAAGAATTAGCCCTCATTTGCTTATAGTTAAAAGATTTAACTTTACCTAAAGCTGTGGGAAAGCAGTTTACACAGAAATTCCACAATAGCCTTTAAGCAAAGGACAACAATAGTCACTGGCCATTACCGCGTTGCCTGACATCCCACTGTGAAGCGAATTGCTGGCATCCCAATTAAAAATGAATAGGGGTGAACACTAGAGTGTGTTAAGGGTTATTCTGTAGCTTTTTGTTTTTTTCTCAGTACACATGAAGTGCTTTTTATGTTCCACACGAGGCTTGGCCACTTTGAGAGCTACTTGGCACGACATGTTAGATATATTTATACATTGATTGTACCTTAAAGAAAATGGTTTCTGGATTATGCAATGCTAGAGAGAGAGAGAGAGAGAGAGAGAGAGAGAGAGAGATAATTACATTACATTATATTTAGCTGACGCTTTTGTCCAAAGCGACTTATCATAAGTGCAAACAATCATGAGGATACAACTTCGAACGGCAAGTACATCAGCTTCAAATAGGTGAAATCATTTTAAGTGCAGAACAATAGCTTATAATAAGCCAAACCAATGTAAGTGCAATATACAGAAAGGATAGAAATTCAACTATTATCTTAAAATAAGCAAACCAATTTAAGTGTTGCATAGAAAAATAAGATTTTTTATTCATTTATAATGTTAAAAAACTGTTATTGCTCGATGTACTTGGAATAAACCTTGCACGGAAGATGCCCTTTAAACCAGCGCGGTACAGTCAGCTACTGTAGTCAGGGCTGTGTTGTTTATTTTGGCCCTGCTCTCTATGTATCAATGCACACCATTCATTCTGTTTGCTAGATGTGAGAGTGAATAAACAGACTTACTTTCAGTTCATCCTTGTCCTGGCTGATTGTACTCAATCACTGGAAAAGATGATGCAAGCAGTTACGAGCAAGGCTGAAGAATAAGATCAGAAGTTTTCTTTCATAGTGAAACTCCAGACTTACCAAAATGACTAGCACAGGTTTCTTTTAGATCTAAGAACCAGCTGGGGCACAACAGAGCGGCCCGCCCTGCCCAGAGCAAGGTAGACTTAAATCATAGCTTCTTTTTTCTTCTTCTTTCTGGACCTGTTTGGCCTACAGTCAGTCATGATGGATGGGGCAACAAAGTATCGTCCGCTGTGGGCTTCCGCTGCTTTTAAATGTATGGGCAGGGGGGCTGGAGAGATGGGATGAATGGAGCGGACAGAGAGATGAGATGGAGGGACCAGAGAAGATATATGAGAAGTAGGCCAGGGAGAGGTGATAGATGTCTATGAAGAGGAAAGGGATGGAAGGACTGAGATGACCACAGAGAAGTTATACTGTGGGCCAAGGGGGCAGTAGCCTGAGGGACGGGGCTCATGGTCAGCGTGTGATCTGTCTCTGTCAGCTGAAGGAAAAGGATTCTCTCCCTTCAGATAATCTTAAATTTAACACGGAAGCTGAAGGTAAGGGTGATTGCGGTGTGTGGGTATGTTGGAAATGCACCTCTCACCATGTTACCCCATGTGAGTGTGATTTATGGCATAGGTGGGAATGGAACCTGCATCTTTCCTGATGAGCCTGACTGTGTCATCATGACTGCAGCCAACCCGGCATGTTCTCAGAACGAGGAGAAGAAAGAGAAGAGACAAAGATGAATCAGCAGAGTGAGGGAAGAAGGGACAGAGTAGGCTTTAAAGAATACAATTGTAGATGCATTTTTACCATTTCAGCATCTGAAATCCTTTTGTACTTGTATTGGCTCACTGCACAGTTGTGTCCATTTCTCTTTTATATTATTTGTCATATATGATTGATTTTGTTGTTTTGCCCAAGCCCCATGGGTTTAGAAGACACACAAATTACAGTTGTACTGGTCAAACATTTCATTCCAAATTGTGTTGATTTACTGCTCGGTGTTGAACAAAAGTATTCTGCTACAAATAATCAGTCAAGGAACTATAATGCAACATTTTGTGGACTGGTACGTCAGATATCTTTTAGCTTTTCAGTGAATATATGCAACACTGACATCAACAAATACCACCGAACTGGGTTTGATGATGGATTGAAATTTTGTCAAAAATACAGACGTCACTGTGGTCATCGTACTGCCTATCAATCGTTAGATCGATTACTATGACATTTTGCGCAGACATCGATGGTTCCTACGCAATGAATCCCGATGACCTTCGGTGATCACTGATTTTTGCTCGAGTGCCAGACTTAGTTCAACATTTGTGGTTTTATGTGAAACCATAAAATTCGGTACAGACATTTGTACATCCTCAGGATGAGTTGTAAACTAATCTAGTGCCATCAAAGTTTCACCTTCTACATTACTGGTCTTTGACAAAATACCTGCCAGACTGACACTCACATCAGCCTCAGCTGTACTTGTGTTGTAGTGCTTATGAGCGAATGTTAGCGTGCTGACTTGCAAATCTAAGTGGGGCGGCCTTTGCACAGTTTTCTACTGGACCGAACCACAAAAGGCACGCTACTCTACCGGAAATATATCAGAAGAAGAAGAAACAATTCTGACTAATTTCAGGTCAACACCGTACAGCGAGTCGGCAATTGAAATGATCAGACAGGACCAGAAAAAGGATATAAAGCTCCACAATGAGTGCAGTGCAGTTTCACACAACTAAGATGGATTTACTCTGCATTTCCCACAATGCTGTCATGTTGCTTTAAGAGACCTCAAAAGCTCAAGGATGATCACCCTGTCCTTCAAGTGCCTGTTACCGATGCAGAATAATCCAGCTCAAGACATTCAAATAAAACACTGAGGTCTCTTTTTGATTGAAACTCTCAACAATCCAGGCAGAGCTTGCAGAACATCAGGCAATATAATGGATTGGTGGCTTCTAACGATGTCTCTGGCAAAGATAGTGGAGTGACAAATACGTACTATTTATTATACAAATAAACAATTTTATTAATATTGCACTATAACGTGAAAGTTGTGTGTGTGTATGTGTGTGTACAGGAATGTGTTTTAGATCACCAGCAAGTAAAACAGAGAGGGATAAATGATCTTGCACTCTTGCCATTACGTGTATTGACATAATGTGTCATGGGTATTGGATATAGTTGGCCAGCTAACACGCTGTCCACCGTCATATATCCATGACTTACTTTCTTCTTAACTTACCATATTTTTTTTATTTGTTTTCCTGTGTGAATGAATTGTTTGTGGATATTTGTGTTTTGCAAACGTGCATGCCTCAAATTGGCCCTTGAGGGATAAAGGAAGTATTTAGAATTGAAGATTAATGCAGGGAGAGAAAAAAGCGAGTCTGAGAATGAATTGGATAATTACTTTTTAGCGGGCTGAGTACAAACGGTAAAAAAAAATACAGAGTTGCAGGTTAGACAAAAGGGCATGAACCTAAAGGATGCAAAAAGGAGGTGGCATTAGGAGAGAGGAGCAAGGAATGTGTGGAGGAGTCATAGGGGAGTTTTGTACCAAGGAGCACTATCCTAATTGTCACATTTGATCAGGGAGGAACTCCAGTTAGCTTCATGGACCACTGCTTTTTTCCAAGCTCCCACCCCACTGAGGATTCAGTAGGATGAGCATTAGACACACACAAACAGGCACACACGCTCAGCGTTTATGTACAAGGCCGTACACAAACTCACATATGTGCAAGCACAAGCATAATTATGCTCATACAAGTTTGCACGTACGTACATTTACAGAAATAAGAAAAATAAAAAGTACTCTTTGTAGCAAGTGTGGTATGTTTTATTCACGTGTTTGTGTGCTTGGATTTAGCTCGACACAACATCCCCAAAGTACTCTCTGTCTTGATTTCAAATGTAGGCAGAGAATTGATGCATTAACACAGAGAGGAGAGGATTACTGAAGTGTATCTCTGGATAGTGTGAATGGGGTAGTGGTAGAGTGAAACCTTTATGGTGTTTGTGTTATGTGTTATCTAAGTTGGTGCATTGGCAAACTTCAAAGGGATTGCTGCAAACAGGGATCAGAAAAGGAAAAGGAGTGAATCCTAAAAGGGAAGTGATAAGTACGGACAGTTGCACACGTGGAAAATGTACAGCTCAAATAAAGGGGTGGGAAAAAAAAGGAAAGTGAAAAACAATATTTACAATGGGAGTTCAACCGCAACGCTCTGGCCTGTCCTTACTGATTCATGGGAAGCAGATCAAACACACCATTGTTCAGGAGCCATTTAGCTTACACAAAATTAATCATAACCGGGGCAATACAATTTTCCGACAAGGCAGGCGTTTTACATGAACAGAGAGGAGGAGTAGGAAATTGCAGTTTGTGGGTATCTGCATACCTTTTTTGCTTTTTCATTTAATGTCCGTATTAAGGCTGAACACACACACAACTCACATTAAGTTAATGACACTGAGGAAAATGCTTATTGTCATGCTAACACATTATTTCTTTAACGATAGCGGCAAAAGTCGACACTTTTTGGTCAGCAATATCTAACTCTCCGACTGTATGTGGGCTACGTCTGTCCTTTAACACCCGTTCAATTCGATATACTTCACACGTGGCGGGTGTATTGCTGAGGACGCGAGGAAGTCGAGTGAGAAGTTGAAATTGTTTTGGATAAAGGGTTTCTCGAGAATACTGGAAACGGCAACCAACACCGGAAGGAAAAGCATTCGGCGAAACAGGAACTAGTAGCAACATATGAGGAATAAATGATGTTTATTTGGACAAATAAATATCCAGCAGCAACAAACATTGATTCTCACATTAATCTGCTTTGAAGGATTACTTCTACTAGTTTTTTTCTTATAGTGTCCGTACAGGAGCACTCCCTCTGGGTACAGCAGATGTCTGCTAATCAGGTCAAGCAGCTCCATCAACTTGTGCTGATGTGTACATACATGGTACACACCGTACCATATATGTTATGCAGAAGCATGGACCATACTAAGCTTGACCTAGCTGCTTCCTGAAGCATGGCCACCAGAGGTGCAGCTTCAGTGCAAGATGAAGTACAGTGGAAGTCATTTAGTTAAAATCGGTGAGTTCTGCGGTACGGTTGGAAGATTGTTGCAGATGCAGATGAGTCTTTGAGAATAAAGCCACAACTTGAATATTGTCAGAGTCACGTGGAAGACAATTTCATATGCTATTTAAAACTGAGCAAAGAAGATGCTGCGTTTGTGAACTTACACTTCGGAAATGCGATGAAAAGAATGAAAGTGTTTTTTCATATCCATATTTCAGTTCTTTGTTTTCAAGACGAAGAAAATATAGTGCAGAACTTTAAAAAGTCCCTTTGGTTTAATAGAATGGAATCAATATATTTTACAAAGAAGTTCAATCTCTGTGCTGTCCTGGAACTGGCTAAATCAACACCATTGTGTGTGTGTGTGTGTGTGTGTGTGTGTGTGTGTGTGTGTGTGTGTGTGTGTGTGTGTGTGTGTGTGTGTGTCTGAGTCTGAGTCTGAGTCTGAGTCTGACTGTCTTTCTGTCCATCTGTCTATGCCTAAATGTGTGTAAAAAGGCTCAAAATCGCCTTCCATGTCTCTCTGAGATACTAAAAGAGCTCTCCATGGTGCTGAAATCTTCTGAGGGTATTGTGTGTGAGAGTACTCCTCTATGTGTGTGTGTGTGTGTGTGTGTGTGTGTGTGTGCGTGGGTCTCACTAAAAGCATGATCTCTAAGCTTCGGGGAGCTCTCCAGGGTGCTGAAATCGCAACAAACTTGGCATACTCTGTATTCCTTTCCGTCGTCCAACTTTCATTATGTCCCTCCTCTAGCTTCCCTTTCACTCTTTATTTTGAGTGACAAGGTCACAGAAGGTTGCCACTATAACCATGAAGGATCATTAATTTATATAGACCAATATCATAGTTAGTCCAATGTCTCAGAGGGCTTTACAGACCAACAACATTAATGGTTCTCAATCCAGCCCAAGTTCTCTGAGAAGGACAATGAACTATAGTAGGGCTATGATAGGCCTAATACTAAACTAGAATGGCATTTGTAGAGCGCAAAACTTCTGCCAAAGTCAATGATGCATTCACATGCTCCTAGGATGGTCCCACTTCCAGAGTTGGGAAGTTGTTTCTTCTGACTTTGGTATGTTCATGAGCTTGAAGTTTTTATATGGAAACAACATGGATGCGACACTGAAGTTGTCTTTTATTGCTCAGAGCGTTTAAACTACATGTTGGTCGCTGTTTCAGAGTTGTTCAAATTAGGCGGCGATTCACATGAATTTTCCTATTCATGAAGTCATTTTTCAGATCCTCCCAACACCACGTGAATGTACCACAAATGCCCTATTTTGCAATGTTAAGGAAAGTGAAATATTATTTGTGTATCAGCCTTGTGATTGGGTTCCGCTCCAAAATGTGTGGGTTTCTTCCTCGGCAGATGCTACACACTTCCACTAAGTTTCATGAACATAGGGCCAATAGCTTTTCCAAAATCCTGCTGACAAACAAACCAAGATGAAACATTACCTTCTTTGCGGAGGTAACTAGTAAATTCAGTCCAAGGAATAGGTCCAATGAAATCAGACCACGAGGAGCACTCATATTTTAAAAGAGTCCCATATGAACAAATGTATGAGGTTAGAAATCATTTTTGAACATTGTGCTGTAAACATACTAGACCAAATCCAACATCTGGCGGTGGATTGACAGCGAGATTGAGTCGGCAGTGCAGAGGTACATGCGTGTAGTTCCTGCCAACCATCCCCGTTATAAAAGCACTGGGAAACATTCATAGTCCTGACAAGAATTTTGCAAAATACGCCGCTGTAGTTGATGAAAAATCTCCTTTCCCAGTAATGCTACTATACTGGACATTTAGTGCGGAGAGGAGACGAACGTCTGAGCATTATCTGTAGTGTGCCTTCCATTAGAGGAGTTAACCTTATCAGAATTCCTTTTCCAATTATTCATTGGAAATGATAAATTCTAAAGAAATATTTCTGGCAGTCAGTAAGTGAATTAAAGGTGGCAAGTGGACGGTTTTTCATCAATACATGTAGCCGCAGTATTAGTTGTGATAGCATATTCGAATGCTAATAAATGAGCATGATTATTACAGTCGCAGGCAGTCTCCCTTTTGATCTGCTTTGTGCTTTCATTTCGTCCAATTTGGGAAGCCACAAATTTGATTCTCTGCAGAATGCTCTCAGGCGAAGAGAAAAAATGTTCATGGAAAGTCACACACGAGAGTTGTACAGTAGGGGGAAAATCAGCATTGGCAAATCTTTTAACACTGGTACATGCAGGAAAAACCCTAGTTTCTCTTTAAAAATAGTAAGCAGAGAAAAGACACCAACTTATTCTGACATTATAGATACTACAGTATTAATCAGACACACAATATTATCATTCAACAATTAAAAATGTATGTATTTAATGCAACTCAATCAACTGATGCTACTCTTTAAGTCCTGCAGCAAATAAGTAGCATATTTTAAAAAAATACAAAGATTAAAAAAAAAAATAGAAATCTAGCTCGGGTCTATTTACATATTAATTAATATGTGTAGATACAAACTAAAAATCTAGCTGCCTATAAAGTTACATAGAGTGTAGGAATAGAGGTACTTTTAAGGCAGTACCTGCAGGTTTCATAGTTAAAACATGGGCTCTGACGTGTTGTAATCTGGCACACACAGTCCCGTGATAGCGTCTATTTTCTCTGTATCTTCTGCCGCTGTGTTCCCTGAGCCTGACAGTGAGCAATTTTCAAATCTGGGTTGTGAAAGTCCACACTGGACTTCAGAGATACAGACTTAATTTAATTTCATCACAGCGTTCCTCTGTCTTTCTTTTTCTTTTGACTGCAAACGTAGCACCTAGTTGTTGTCTGTTCATTTAAAAAAAGAAAAAAGAAACTTCAATGTATACACATTATTTCATCCTCGGTGATGTAACTAGTGATGAAGTCTTAGAGTTAGAGTAATTTAAAAACTATAATTGATACAAAACCAGCACTTTCACTGATCTGTATGCAAATATATGCTGCAAGATACCTCATAATCTAAACACATCATCTGCTGTATAGAGGATGCCTGTTATATAAGTACGAATCTGAAGCATTAAGATTAAGGTGGGATAATTGCATGTTTGCATGAATTGGATTTTTAACTTCATCCAGGGTTGCAGAGTTGATACTGAAATCATAAATGGAGCTAAATCTCTTCTACATTTTAGAATAGTTCTGGCAGAGGGCCGGAAGAGCTAACAAGGACATCTGTTAGCAATATAAAAACAACATTAAATTAACTATAAGCACTGAGATGTGGGGGGGATTAGTTTTCAGTCACAACTATGTAAATACATTCATATTTGCTTTAATGGACTAACAGTGATATTACTATACACTGATAAATACTGCAGAGGAAGCCTGGCTGTAACAGACTGATGACAAACAAACGGGAAAACGTGGCCCATTACAAATAAGTGGTAAAGTAAAGAGTACTTTGCATTTGCACTTTCTGTATATGGTAACTGCACGTGCTGACGTCACTACGGGCGATGGCAGTGGAGGAAGAGTTCCGTTGTGAACGCGCCTGACGGATCCCCGGCGGAGGGCAGCGAGGGCGCGCATCTCTGTCCTCCGCTTGTGAAGCGACTGCAGGGGAGCCAGATGCCCGACTGTGAGCCGCAGCCTGTGGATACATATCCCAAATGCCAGAGCAGGCGAGAGCCACAGACACCCTCTGACAGGAAAGAAGAGAGAATAGGGGCAGTAAACAGAGTAAGAATTGTGTTTTATTTTTAAATATATGTTTCCTTTTGCCTCCCTTGTTGTCTCTGTTACAACCTCTGCTTCAAATGAAGAGCTTCCTTGGACTTGGAGTACCGGGTATCAGTAGAAAAAAAAGCCGTTATCCCACTCAGCCCCTGCTGCTGTGGTTCTGCTGCCTGTGAGCGCGTCCTCTCATTGCACTGGAATATACAGCGTGCCTATATGCGCAAAACCATGGAGATTATATGACGTGGATTTATTTTTTGAACAAAACTGGACATCTACAAAAGCGACGTTCCCTCTTCCTTTAATTCATTTTGCATTGCTTTTGTTTGCGTTCATCTGTTCCGTTCTTTTGTTTGATCTATGGCTACTTTGTGATTTCATGTCCTTAGCGATCCTTCCTTATTTTCATTTTCACTTGCACTTCTTTTTTGGTCCGTTTTGGAGACGCAGAAGTGGGATGCCTCGCAGAGAACATTTGTGGGGAGAAGAATCCGCGCATCAGCGAGGGTGAATGAATGATAGTCTCCCTCTCCATTTGAGACGTGCCATGGATGGGAAACTTAATTTGTATCCACGGAACCGATCGGGGAATAGCCGTCGCATCAAATAACTACTGCTGACAGCGATCAGGTAATGCATCTCATATATTTCACTCAACATTTCTGTGGACTGATTTTTGCGCCATGCAGCCTACTCCAGAATGCCTTGCAGTCTGCCGGCTTATTTATTTATTAATTTGATTCTTGACATCCTTGTGTAAAGATCACATTGTATAAGTGTAGTCCAGTTTTCTTATTACGCATAGAGTCTTAGATTGCAAAGGAAACAGGACCCTCATTTTCGCCAGTTTCGCTGTTTCAAGACTGAAGTATATCGGCAGTTATCCGCCGATGTGTGATCTGTAAACCTGTAGGGTACGGGAGTACCGGTCACAGAAGATTGCCCAAATACATTTCAGCAGTTGAATTACAGCCCATTAGTTGAGCACAGGTGGACAGCAGTAGCCTCCTGCATTCTGAATCTCTCAGTGAGGGACACAGGGAGCTGTATGATTGCCTCTAAAGCCGCTGGCAGACCTGTAACTTTGCGCAGTGGCCAAAAAGACACACACTCACGCACACACAGCACATTGTGCGCACATAGCCTGCACATACACTTTTATTTTCACCTTTCATACTGACTCGCCTCTCTCAACACATTCACATGCTCACGTCCGCCGCCCCCAATCACGCACACACGCACAATGATGGTGTTCTCTTCCCTCTTGTGGGGGTTATCCACGATGCCATTTTGAGTTTAGAATAACATTTCTAAATCGGAGCTGCTCCACCCGCACCGGAGCTTCTTTAATAGTGCCTGGGAATGATTCTCGGCACGAGGATGTCTCCTCCGTGGCCTGGTTCACGTATATAGCATTAGGTTACAGTGCTGTTTCCGATGTTTTTTCTCGCCTGTGTGCCTGGGTGAGTGGGTGCCTTCTGCCGCTGAATGCTAAAGAGCCAGGATGTGCCAAAGACGCCAGTGAGTGTGCACTGGGGATTGAAAGAGGGGGCTGCTTGACTTACATCCGAACTGGCAGCTCACGACGTAACAGAAAGCCCTTTGAAAGCTACCTGATCACGCACTGAGGTCCGATTTATTTGTGTGCGCCTCTGACTATGAAGTGCGTCTGCCGCAGTGCCGCTACTTGGTACCTGCTCACAGTCTATCCTGTGTTATTTTTAGTAGTATGACAAGTATGTGAGTTTTTTTTATTGTTATATCGAATCTAAGAAAACGGTTCCTCAGATGCTGGACATCAGATTGCTCCGGTGACGCTGAACGGGAATGACAACCGGGACGCACAACGGGAGTGCAAAGAAGCTTCTGAGCCCCCCCCTCCCCTGTCTCACTTTTTCAACCCATCTGTTGAGCATGCAGTGTGTGCGCCCTCTCAGCACGCACCTCAAAACAAACTCGCTACTACCTTACCCCCTTAAATAATGGGATATAACACACATGGCAGCAACGACCTCGATGATGGTGTTACCCAAATAGCCATCTGTGGCATGTTGAACAATTTCCTTCAATATCCCACCTATTCCACCACTGAGTCAAGCCAGACTCTGCAACAGCAGCCGGTGAATGAACTGGTGTAGGCTCTTTAACAGGGACACTGATTCATGAGCAGTGACTGTCTGAGCTTCTGAGTTCTTTGCACCATTTAGGGTTTGGATTAGCTGGTCATATAAAGTGTAGTGTTGCTCCTATTGTGAAGTGTTTAATGGCTTTTTATGAAAAACAAAATCACAAAAACTCTATACATTATGATCACATTAAAGGAACACTTGACTTTTCCTTTGGGAGAGCTTTCTGTACTGCACCCCCCCCCCCCCCCCCCCCCCCCCCCCCTTTAATGTGAGCTGTGAATAACCATAACATTGCCTCTTTTTCTTTAATTTATTTTTTAATGCAGTGAGTAATGTATTTTGTTTTATTTCGCCCGGCTTCTGTCGGAACTAATGCAGCCGGCAGGGCCGTCTCCCCTTTTAGCAGAGATGAGCAAACCACGGATGATGGCTGATGAGGTAGATGAGAGAGAAGGCTCCTTCTTACACACTGCTGTGTAGAGGGCAAAAGGTGGTCAGGGTCATTGGTTTAGTGAGTCTCTGAGTCTAATATAGTATCAGTATCAAAACCTCCGAGCCTACTTATAGTATCCATTCAGGCGATCTGTCTTATGTTCATTCTGAGAACATGTGAAGAGGTGAATAATTTGCTCAGATTATCGGTTCTCAAACCTGCATTTCTTATGTTTTTGGGCTTACAGATACAATTCTGAGCTTGTTCTGCTCTTATGATTATATAATAAGAAACACTAAGTCAAATGTTGACTCATTTTGGTTGATGGTGTGTGACACAACTTGCCACCCAGTAATTGCCCATGGAAATCATACCTGCGCTAACTTTCCTGTGGAGTTTGATACTTATTTCTTACCTGGGTGTTCCTGTAGTAAAATAGTACAATATTTAGTTTTACACTATTCAATCTGCTTTAATTGCTACTTCATGCTTTAATTAAAAACATAAAAAGCCATCCAACCCATTTCACCCAGTTTTAGAAAAAAAAAAACCCTAGTGGTATTTAACGAGATAGATTATGTTTTTATTTGAGCAGATTTCAAGAAGTTTTAGGGGCTTTCTGCGTAAAACAAACACACTAAGAATACATTTAAAGTCAGATCTAAATCAATAAATCTACTGCAAGAATGAGCATGAAAACTGATCTAATTTATATACGTCTCTTAGCGATGCTGACTGGAATGGAGGCTTGGTGTTGGTGTCTCCAAGATCCAGCAACCAAGACCTGGAACAGTAGAGAATCTCTACTGTTCCAGCTGACTATATACAGTATACCTGTATATCTATACTATAGATATACAGGTATACTGTATATAGCTGACTATATACAGTATACCTGTATATCTATAGTATAGATATACAGGTATACTGTATATAGTCAGCGAGGTAGATGAGGTACATGATAAGACAGATCAGTCACAGAAAGAATATTTGCCGATGGGATTCCTGTCGGTGTGAATGTCAGGGTGACACCCAGAACAGATCCAGATGCAGCACCATGGACAGCGGCAAAGTTACATTTGAGAAATTGATCGCAACATGTTTTAAAAGAAATAATATCTGAGTTACTGTTGACATTGTGCTCTGTGGGTTATCCAAAGTCAGGGGGAATATTATTTTGGGAAAAAAAGAGTATTGCTGTTCACATTTTTTAAATATAATCTTTTTTAATAGTGTGAAAACTCCATTCAACTTTATTGAATATGGGGTGGCAGAACTCAATACCAGGTCAAATAAAACCAAAACAAGTCATGTGGCTAGATATCATTATTGCGAAGTGAGAAAATGTGTTTTTCTGTATTATTATACATTATTATTATATTTTTAAATGACTGTTAGGGACCGGTCGAGTATATACTAAACTTTAAAAGATATACTAGCAAAGACTTTTCCAAAGTTAATCATTGACATCTATGTGTCAGACCAATTCGATATATGTATATATATAAATACTGTCCAGAATCTGTAAATCATTCTAGTTGAAAACAAACCTCATTGAGCTCGTTGACTACAACGTTCCATGCCTACGAGAATAGTGCTAGCGTTACTTCTTTTGCAGCACCACGGTGCCAGTTTTCACATCTGTGAGGGTGCAGATCTGCCATCTTTTTGTTTGTGTTTTTTCTTTTGTTTCGCTTGGAGTCGGTCCAGAAGCGAAGCCCTCCGCTTTGGGTTTGTGTGTTCACTGCCAATCTGGCCGAGGCCAATGTCCGCGGACATCTCCAGAGATCTCCCTTAACAAGAGCCTCCTTCCGGGGGAGTTGCTTGTGATTCCAGGCTGGATTTTCGAAATGAGATCAAGCGGCTTTTTTTTAGTCAGACGCTTGATTCTTGTGGCGCTACCACAGAATGATATGTTGGCAAGATAAAGAAGCCTTGTATGTAACTACACAGTTGTACAAGAGCTGAGCAGTGGAGCAAGGTGTCATGCAATGTTTTCTTTATTCAGGCGTAGAGAGTTGTCCTTTTTGGGTCCTTGGAGTTGAATATCTGAATGTTGCACGAAGGACTCCTCGCTTGAAATTGAATACACACATAATGTACATCCTTAGATATTGACTGTGAAGGAAACCTCATGGCTGTCAGATTTTTTTAAAAGCAACACATTTATTTACAGAATGAAGTTATGAAACGGGTCTATTTTGACTGAAGCACGGCAGGAAGGTTAAATGGGACAGAGAAATGAGAGTGCACGTAATAACTGCTTTATCATTGAACGATCGTCTGAGCAGCTGCTGGATGACCTCGTGACACACATCAGCTGAAGATGCATGAAAAGCACCCAGATCTGTGGCAGTTTTATAAGACCTGTAAATGTGATCCTAATAACATCTTCAATATCCGTCCACATGTCATGCACTAATGGTGGCAATGCTAAATCTTTCTCCTCTCTCTCTCTCTCTCTCTCACACACACACACACACACACACACACACACACACACACATGCCGTACACCTCCGTCTCACCTATCTCTCTATTTCACATCCTACTTTCACTCAGGAAACTCTGATGGGCAAATGTGCAAGAGCATATATTAACACACACACACACACACACACACACACACGGTGGGAGGGTGAAAAGTACGTAAAGGGATAGTGGCACGTGTGTGTGTGTGTGTGTGTGTGTGTGTGTGTGTGTGTGCACATGCATGCTTTCTAAAGAGTGCATATGGAGCAGGGGCCAGGCGACAGCTTGGTCTTGCCTGGATCACTGCACCCTGGCTGGGCCATTGTTCCCCCCTTACACACACAAACACACACTTCCTCCCCTTCCCTGGCCTTTCCTAACAAGCTTCCTGCTCTCTACTCCTCCATCTCTTTTCCTTCTATTCTATAACTGTTCATCCATCTTATTGTTTTCCTAGTAATATATTATCCTAATTTCTTGGGTTTCAAATTGTCAAATTGTTTGAAATGGTCAAGTCAGTGACTAGATATGATTATCTGTGAGAGCACTGCAATCCTAAGGCCCAGGTTGATGTTTTATCTTAAGTTGGGTATGGTTATCTTCAGTGTGGTTGGTCGGGCGAGCCTGTTCCAGTAGCGTGCATCGACAACAAGGCTTAAGACTTTTCATCGCCAGATCTCTGCACATCAACCATCACCGGTCAAGGCCATCGCTTAGCAATGAGATGGAAAGGGAGGAACAAAAAAGAAAATTAACATGTTTGCCAACACGATGCTGGAATAAACAGCAGGGCGTTCCTTATCATTGTAATACCTGGGTGCAGCGCAAACATTGCTCTTCTAGGTTGACAGCGCCCGAGAGTCTATTCTATTTATTCTTTTGGTTGTAAGGTTTATTTGCATTTGTTGTATTTATTTAGGATATTTTAATATTTATTTTCACATTCCAATTCCAATGTCTGAATATTCTTTAGAATTAAAAGTCCAGTTGCTGTTTGAAAAGAGTGTACTTACATTATTGTTGCTATTACATTAACATTATCTTAAAATGACAATAATATTGTTTATCGCAATTATTTCTGGGGCAATAACCGGCCCAAAAAAAAAATATTTATGGTGACAGGCCGGCATGAAATATGATGTCTGGGTTCAGAGACATGAATATAGCAATATGCATATGAAGAGGCTTAGTAGAGAAAAGTAAAAAAGGATCAGAGGTGAAAGATTTTCAAAGGACAAGTATCTACTTTCTTCCTCTGCTCTCCTCAGTGTCATATATGGTGCCCTCCTACTTCCTATGCTCTGCCATGCTCCATTTGAAGTCACAGATGCCTCTGTCACTGGGGCGGCATTCATTTGGCGCGGCCCCGAGTGACTGTGTCAATATTTGCAGTGAGTGCCATTTTGTTTTGGGGTGCTCTATAAGCATGACTGGGCTTGGTGGAGACTAAGGCTAAAGGAAAATCAACAGGAAACAAAAAAACAACAGCAAAAGAAAAACCCCGACCTTATAGACTCGCTCTCTACAATGAATTAAGCCTTTTGGCAAGGAAAGTGAAAGGATGGGGGCCTCCTTGGGAATAGACAGGTTGGGGTTGCATGAGGGGGGAGGGGAGGAGAAAACAAAACAAATTAATTGTCTTGAATTGCAGGGATAATTCACATCTCTGATTAATATTGATCTCACGGGGGATAAGATACTGCCACAGTACAAGCATAGAGAACAGTTCATTCAATGAGATTTTGTGTTAATAATTCTCTCTGTGCAAAGACGAACGGGAGTTTTTTGCCGGGCAATGACTGAGCAATTTGAGGTTGTAACTTGGATCAGTGTGTTCGCATGTGTGTGTGTGTGTGTGTGTGTGTGTGTTTACGCACGCTCCTGTTGGTGACTGACTGCGTCCCAGCAGTAATATTTGCCTTTTTATGTAATGTTTTTCATAATGTGTGGCCCTTGGGGATGGAGAAAGAGCAAGAGCTGGCAGATTGTATTGATTCAGAGCATCTAAAGCTGCTGTTTTATAGTGCACAACAGGAAGGGCCTGTGAGGTTCGCCTTAGTCTACGTGTTTTCATGATTGCTTTTTTTCTTTGGTTGCATTTCAGCAACTTACTGAACAAGTCTTTTCATTTCCGTCCCATCTCTATGCCTCTCTCTCGTATTGTTGCTCTTGTTTGTCTCTCTTTGCCGTAGTCATAACATCTCCGTGCACCTCCAAAACAACTCTTTCTCTATTTTCTTTTTGCTTACTCCTATTATGGAATGGAAGATGTCGACACTCCCCACACATTCACAGAAACACACGTAGATGTGCGACCCGTCCGCCAGCTCACACACAAGCAGGCGGCTGGTTCCACCGCAGTGTTCAGAGGGCGCAGACTCATCTGCCTCAGCACATTGGCCTCGTCATCAGCAGAGTGCCCTGCTGTGACACCCATCGGCCTCTATTACGGCTCCTAGAGGAGGACGCTTTGTGTTTGTGGGCCAACCAGTGGAATGCTTTGCTTTGCCGAAGCAGATGGAAGAAGCCTGGACTCCTTTGTGGTGTGATCTAATAAGATGTGATGTGTGCGTGTGCGTGTGCGTGTGCGTGTGCGTGTGCGTGTGCGTGTGTGTGTGCGTCGTGTTGCAAGTGCAGACTTGGTAACTAAAAGTGCTTTCAGTGGGAAACGGTTAAATATCACAAAAGTGGAACCTACTGCAGGGTTTTATTTTGAAAAAAAAAAAAAAAAAAAGCATTGCATCTGTGTCACTACAATTGATAACTCCTCACCATAGAAGGTATATAAGAAGTGGACAAAGTCATCGTGACATCCCCTATTGGTTTGTGAATTGCGGTTTTGAAGCCTTGAGTTTGGCCTTTTGGTCGTCACCATCTTGTTTTTTTTTTGGCCATAGTGTTACAGGCAACAAAAAGTAACACGATTGTCTTTAGTTAAGAACAGCTGGAGGCTGAAAAAAATATTTTTGGCAACCAAAAATTTATAATTAACGAACCCTTGTTGAGAGCGACTTGTCATTCACAGATTAGCCATGTCCCAAAACATACGCTGCTTAAATGGTACCAAATTTTACAAAATGAACATTGTGCTGTATTGAAAAAGACTAAATTAAGTAAAAAGTAGGATCAATTTCTCATCGAATTCTATACAATCCGACTTCTTCTTTACACCAGAGGAGTCACCCCCTGCTGGATATTAGAATTTGTTCTGCTTGCCTGTTTGAATAAAGGTTAGGACAAAAAAACACCTGCCAGGCTCTCAGGGAGTTATATGCTGTTATTTGTATGTGCTGCTAGATTTCATGTTTCATTAGTTCTGTGTGATATGTGTGTACATTAATGCATGTGCGATTATCTGTTTCTCTGTGTGAGTCCTTATATTTGTTTGCACTCCGAGGCCAATATGCATCCTTCAATGTCTAATTCCTAAATTGTGTTGAACTTGAGTAATACAGAGTGAGAAAAATAAGAGAGAGAGACAGTCAAAGACTCTATTGTAATATCTTTAGACTGCACTGAGAAAGCTGCATGCAAATGTTGCTCTCCACAGTGGATACAAGTCTGCATATATTAATGAAGTAATTCTTGATACTGTTAAACAGACTCATTCACAGAGCGAAGGAGACTTGAGGTCAGTAAAGAAAAACAATGGCAGCATCCAAAAGAGTACTCCGCCAATTAAACACTGCACTCCTAAAACATTGTCGGACTCACAATGGACTGTTTATAAAAAAGTAAGAAAGAAAAAAAGAGCACAATTGATGTAGCTATACTTGTGATATTGTTATTTTGAATTCCACTCACTCCTCTTCCCTGTCAAAACCTGGCACAAAACATTTTGTCACAGGTATCTGGAACATTATTTTACTTTATGATCAAAACAACTCATTTTTACACTTTGCAAAGTCATCCCGTGGGCCGGATAGGACCCTCTGGCGGGCCGGTTTTGGCCCCCGGGCCACATGTTTCGACCCCTGCTCTAACCTGAAGCAGAAACGAGCAGCAGACGTCTGATAAACTCACTTCTTCTCACTTCTTCTCACTTCTTTATAACTCCACAAACAGCCAGGAGAGAAAGGAACATATTTTACTCCACAAATGTCCAAGTTTGTAAGCTGGTAAAAGTCTTGGTAGGAAATATCTGCACTTGAATGCAAAAAATGATTTGTAACATGGTTTACAAATCATTTTTTGCATTCAAGTGCAGATATTTCCTACCAAGACTTTTACCAGCTTACAAAATTGGACAATATTTTAAAGATCTATCGAGCACATTTAAATGTTAGTGTTGAAAACAAATTGCATTCTTTGTTTCCAAAATACCCCCAAGGCTGCACTACGTCCAAATCCACCTCCAAATATTACAACCCAACGTATTTCATTGGTAAAGCCGGTCAAAAACTGTTCACAGCCTTGGAGAACTGCTTCAGAAAAGACGAGGAGAGCAAAAAATAATGCATATGCCAACTTCAATCTTCTTCTGGAGAACTTCAATCCTCAACTCTTTAAAGAGGGCCTGGACCTTGACTGAGTGTTGTGCAGACTGGCATCGAGTGCAGCGGTGTGATGTGTGGAGTTGCTTTCTTTTGAATGTCGTGCTGTCTCTCTCGCTCCCTTTTTAAGTGCATTTGATTGCTCATGTGCATTTGTAGTCTGAGTCTCTTCGCCGACATCAAGTGCATGTGTCCCCGCTGTACACGACGGTACAGATGTTAGCTTTGAAAACACAAAGCGACTGATTGTGTGACACATCAGATGGACCCATTTCACAACTTCCCAAAGAGCTCCAGTTGTTTTCTCATATTTCCCTTTAGACCGTCATCTTTTGCTGCTGTCTCTGTACATTCATCAAGTGGAGTCACAAGCTTCTCTGCAGCGTGAGGTTATCTTTGTCCCAGTTCTTGCAGAAAATCTGTGCTTCTGTGAGCATCTTTCTGTACTTAGTACGCCACCTTTTTAAAATTCCGCTATGTGCTGTATAATACAACTGAGGGGCAGCATTCATCACCTTTGCTATGGAGCAGGACTGGAGCAGGTTTTCTCCCAGCATGAGTGGAGAGCAAGTGGGGAGCAGCACATATAAATCCAACGGCAGCTGGGAAGGGAGAGAATAAAGAGGGTTGTGAGTGGGGAGGAACTGCTACTATTGCACTCTGCTCACAAACCATAGGATTATGTGTGCCGAGTTAAATGGAATTTAATGGTGAATTTATTCATTCAGGTGGTGTGGCGTCATTATCGGTCACATGATTTGCTTCGGTGTCCCTTTAATAACAATAGCAGGCTTTACTAACAATAAGCTTGGAGACATTGGTTGTTTTTGTGACGCAAGTGCAGATAATGTGTTTACTGAGTTTCATAGGAAATGGTCTCGGCAAGTAAAGGTTTATTAAAACTTTAAACTTCAATTAAAGCACGAGTGGCCGTTTTTTTTAATAAGGTCCTTTAATAATTGACCATCTCCAGCGAAGCCGAGCATATTTATGGACAAGGAAAACAATAAGGTTGCAGAGAAAAAAACAAAAACCTTTGCAAAGTAAATCGGGTTAAAGCGCTGCAACTTTAAATGTCTAGAAATGAGTTACCGCAGTTAATAACATGACTCGGATTTTTCATGGAGTACCACAGAGAAATGCAGGTCTTCACAGAGTCGGACTGTGGTCCCTTCACGGATGCCTCGTTTAATTTACCGCCTACCCGCTAAACATCACGACCAGAGCAGAGGCTGTGTCGTAACGTGGCCCTCCCGCTACCATCGCAGCAATTAGACAGGTAGATGAAATGAGAGTGTTGCAGAGGCCAAAGATTTAATTAAACTTGGAGTAAGAGGCCACTGGGCCCCTATGAAGTAACACCCTAGTCGCACACTGTGTGAAGGCATCGCCACAACGGCCCAAGTGTGTGCTCTGCATCAATATGGTTTATCTGCACTGTCTACACGTGTGGACATAGATTGTACAAATTTGGACGAGTAGCGCGTAGTTTAGAAATGGGGCGAGTAATTGATATACAAGTAGTCGTATTGTGGGTGAAGTATTCCTTTTAACAGCACTTTTATAATGGATAAAGCTTTATTTACTTTTAATATCTTCAACTAATCATAATCTGCATTGTGAACAGCTGCCACAGAAAGCACAGTGATACCTCAAAACTAGCACACACACACACACACACACACACACACTCACTCCATAAACATGCAGCGGGAGGTTTGACGGACAGGCAGGATTTGACACTGAAAGAGTACGCCGTAGGAGTAGCTCGACATTTTTTCGAAATATTGGCTCGCTCTCTGAAATGGAGAAAAACAAAATGATTGTGCGTTGTTGCAGAGCAGGAGTTAGGCTAACCTCAGTATATTTTATTTATAGATTAGAGGCAGGGGGAAACTGATAGCCTGGCTCTGTTTTAAGGTGAAATAATATGCCTGCCTCTAAAGCTGTCTTATTCACACCATGTGTCCTATTGGTTTAACACATACACAGACAGAAATGGATTACATAGAGATGGATAGATTTTAGGAGGTAGAACATGTTGAAACTTCTCAAAGCTTCTGTGGATTCAGAAGGATATATGGGAATTGGTAGATAGATAAAGGATATGGTTATCACAATAATTGCCCTAACGTATTCATCTGCAAGTTGCAGCTCTATGAAGGTGTGTGTTTCCTTTCTGGCCAATTGTCAAAAAAAGAAGGTGTGGTAGTGAGAGTGGCCTAAAACAAAAAGGTGCATAACTTCTAAAACGGATTCGCACACCATGACAAAACCCATGAAGCGTTTGTGGCAGTCAGGGTGTGTGAGGTTGTGTGTGAATGCATACATGTGGTGGTTTGGTTTGCAGTGAATGGAGACTTTAAAAGACCAGAGGGATTTGTTTGTTTGGCCGATTGTAAAGCTAAAGCTGCTTGGCCAAAATGTGCTAGTGCTCACTGGAAGCTAACACGGCCGCACAATGCAATTTGAGTCGTTAATCATTCGGCTTTCCTTTTCTAAACTTGTAAAGAGTCTTGCAACAACCTCATACGACCAAAGAGTTAGCTATTCTGGGAATACAACACAGGCTGATTTTCCCTGACCTGATGTTTTTTTTGTATGCATATCTCCAGTTAAGCCCCGACGAACGATCATGAAGCATCTTCTTAAACAGCAGATGGCACATTTAGAGCTTTCCATGTATGTGGATGATTGGAATTCTGTTTGTTTTTTCTGAACCCCACTACGAAACATGTCTCATGGTAATGCTTCTCAAAAATAACTATAATTTAATCGGGAATACATCCAATTTTTTTTTTCATTTCGCATCCAGACTGTGCTTAATCTCCTCCATAACATGGTGCTTTGTCTTTATTGCTTGTTTGTCTGATCCACTGTGCGAATGTTATTTATTTTTATGATAATTGTAGCGCGCACACACACACACACACACGTACATTTCACCATCTCTAGAGCGCGTACTGTATCGCAGCAGTCGTTGCCACTCATCAGATTTAGCGTCACATCTTCTCCCTGATGTTTACTGTGTTCTCAGCTCAGGCTTTACATACCGAACAGATAACTTCCCTCCAGAGTGGGACCCTGACTCGGCAGGAACACAACTGCATGTTCCTTTCTATGTTGAATTAGTACTTTCCTCCTGAGCGTTGCGCTATGTGCATAGTCAAACACACACGCCATGGTTCCCACTCAGCAGCAACACATACAACATACACACAGTGTGACACATGGAATCTTGTCCTATTACAATTACAGCAGATACCCTTTTCCAAGAACACTTCCTCAGCGCTGCCTTTCTCCAGAGGAGCTCCCTGTCGCTATTTCATTTTTCCTCGCTGATTGGGACTCGCAGGGGCACTTAGTGTAACCCTCTGATTCCAACAATGAAGTGTGTGAAAGTAGATGTGCAATAAAATACAGAGTAAACAGGATGGATCCGTGTAGTTCAAGTGCTTGGTATTCTCACATTAAATGCATTATCCACTTTAAACCTGACAGTAAGACGTTTTAACTCAATTTGTGTTCGCGGATATAGCCGATTTACCAGAATAATCTCAAACTGAATCTCTCTTTAGATACACAAGGAGTGTTTAAGTACACTTGCAGCCTGGTCACTACACATGGACATTAAAACCAGCCATTAGTACCATATGACTGTCTCTATATGTGTGCTCTAGTGAAGAAGAAAATCCCCGGTGATGCTTTGATAGGTTTTATTGCTCGCTGCCTGGCAGCGTTTTAATTCCCCTTGCGGTTCCAGTATCAAAGCAGCCCAATCTCCTCTCACCACACCATCAGCACCTTTCTCCCGGACCCAATTTAGCCGGTGATCCTAAATCTAGCACGCTAGAGACTCAAGAGATTCAGAACAGTGCTCCTGGTGGAATAGCACCCCCGGTACCTTCAAGGAAAAGACCGCCTCAGAATGTAATTAGATGCTGCCAATCTCTCGCAATCACTTGGGAAATGGGGCTAGAAGGTCTCTTCATGGAGACATTTTCTGCGCGCACGTATCCTTTTGGAAGTAGAGCAGAACTCACTCTCAACCCAGCGTGTTAAACATCAAAGTATCTTGTTAAAATGCCCCATTGTTGTGAGTGTCCCCCGTTGGATCTGATCTCATTTACTAAATGATGCTTTGTTAAACTTGCACGTCTTGTAAAACAAATGCATAACATTCGCTACGCTGCCAGGCTTTCTATAATTAGGAGAGCGGGGGTTATTTGCTTGCACACAAAAGTGTTCATCTGTTGGGAATATTGAAGACGGAGGGTCATTAAATATAACACCTCTTCTGAATTGCTTATTTTACAACTAAATTAATATCACGGAGTCCAGTATATATTTTCTAAAGTGATAATATCATCAAGTAACCAACTAGAGTCATGTTATACTTTCCCAACAGATATGAGGCCCGGTATGATTATCGGTAAATTATAGTAGCTGATGGTGTTTTAAATCCTGACTTAAATGTGGTTTAAATCCTATAGAGCTTAAGATATGATGAGAATGTAGCTTATAGGGCTCTTGCCTCTACTAAATCTATTTCCAAAGTCATTCCCATGCTTAGCGCTGCCATTAAGGCTTTTTAGGGTATGGCAAATATACGAAATATGAATCGCTATTAATGCCCTGGAAGATTAACCTGTAAAGCACTAAACCTGTACGACGTTCTCGTGCTGTAGAAACATGGGAGACATTAGAGGAAGTGTACGCACACACACACTGCTAATGCTGTGAACACATACTGTAGAAGGACTGACGACACCACGATGTACATAATGTGGTCTGTTCTCCCTCAAGGTTAAATGGTTGTAAATACCTATCGAGCGAACGAGAGTGCAGGTCTGATCACATGAACGATCGCGTGTGTTTCAGTGTGTCGGTCTCACTGTGGATTTGCCTATGTGAGCGTGCATGCAAGAGCCTGGCAGCGAAGCGACGGGACTCTTTCTCTGCCTCTTTCCCGCCTGTATCCCAATATCTACTCAGCTTCACACAGTTACAGGATTACATTTACCAACGTGTGTGTGTCTGTGTGTCTGTGTGTCTATGTGTGTGTGTGTGTGTGTGTGTGTGATGTACGTACTGAAGGGCCGACTGGTGTGAGAGCTACTGTCAGAGCTGGACAGCAGAAGGTGGCGCAGGAATAAGAGGTTACTGGCATTATTAACCCCTCACTGGGCTGAGTGGTGCAGGCAATTACAACCAGTCATGTGGCTGTCACATTGCCAGAGGGAGACAGCTCTAATACACACATACACACACACACACACACACACACACACACACACAAACACAAGAAGTCGCCTATCACATTCTTTGCTTTAATTACTTTAATCAAAGGTTGATGATAAATAGTTTGGTGCCGTTATTATTATATGACTTGTAATAATAGGATCATATTCACGGAGTTAATTGCCGATATTTAAGAAGTCGGCGACGACGCTGAAAATAAATTAAAGGCCGAGAAACATGAGCATTCTTGACATTTAAACAAAATTATTAGGAGGACAAAGTAAGGCACACAGTAGCGGAAAGTCATTTCAACGACACTCCATCACAGTTTGACCTTCAAAATATGTATTGTATGCTTAAACTCGTGGCTTGTTGACACGTTAGACAATGTTATCATAACCAATAGAAATGATGACAGAAACTATGATAAACTAGAAGGCACTTGGAGAGCGCAGACCTCTGCTAAGGCCGTTTCCAAACGTGTAAAGATAATGTGTGTCTCCGCCCCAGTGATTCGGATCAGCTTCACATTTCTAAGGGTTCTTCCTCGGCCTTTGCTTCACCCTTTCCTCAAGTTTAATACAAATTGGGCAGATAGTTGTACCTTAATCCTGCTGACAATCTAACAAACCCAACCGAAAACATAACCTTCTTCTAAATCACAAATGTGGAAGAAGAAGAAGAAGAAGAAGAAGAAGAAGAAGAAGAAGAAGAAGAAGAAGAAGAAGAAGAAGAAGAAGAAGAAGAAGAAGAAGAAGAAGAAGAAGAAGAAGAAGAAGAAGAAGAAGAAGAAGAAACAGTACACACAATGCACCAACACTAGGGTTTCTAACATATTTTGTATTCATCAGCAAATCAACAGCAAACTATACTTGCAAGTAAAATATGCAACATGCAGTTAAATATGCAGGAGCTGTGGCAGTAAACCCTATCATTATGTTACTTTATTATTATTACTAATGCATTACTTTGTTAGAAGATTTTTAAAATAATAGTTTGTGGAAAGTGAAATCTTAGCTGACTAATAAATGTCGTGGAGTTAAATGTGTTATGTTTCTGTCTGAAATGTTGTCCTGTATTAGGTAGCTGGGTACACTTTCCTCTGTTTGCAGCCGCCTCGTACGCTGCTTCCCCTCCTCACCCCTGTTCTTGTCGTGCAAACACTCCGACCACAGCGACTCTCTCCTCCTCGCGTTCTATTTCAGGCTGTTAAGCTGCTGAGCACGAACAAACCTGTTCACAGCCGTACAGTATATCTGATCAAATCGATACCTATTTCTCTCTCTCGCACATTTTCTTTCCTTTCCCCCCCACCCAGTCACCGACTGCGGTTAGCCCTGATGGGATGATTGGAAGATGATACATCCACGGGGTCTCTCGCTCGTCTCTATGAGATAGATAGATTAGCACAGGGGTGGGGGGGGCGGAGAGTGAGATCAGTGAGAGGGCTTTGCCATGCTGCACTGCAATAAGGTGTTAGCAGATCCATCAGTGTAGCACGCTTAGTGGAAGCCAACCCAAGCTTACAGGACTTGCTTGTGCCATGCGATGTAACTCCACCGTCTCCGTTTCCCTCCACGCCCCCCGTTAATGCCTCATGGGGCCAATAAGAGAACAAATTGGGATAACACAACAAATAAACAGTAATTTCCCAACTTTTGCCTCCACCAGATTTTCACAAGTGTCCATTTTCATATCTTTGCTTTCCATTATATTTCTTTGGCCAGACTTAAAGCTGTATTTGCATCTCCCATGAGAGCTTCACCTTTCTTCTGTTGATCGAGTCTTCCCTCCCGCCCCGCGATATGTTCCTCTCTCTCAGTGTGGAGGAAGGTTTGTTATTATCTGGATGCAGAGCATGAGGTGTACAGAATGATTCCGTTAGTTTTTGTGTGTTGTGACCCGAGGAGGTCAGTCTGCTCCATCTCTGTCCAGATGTCTTTGTTTTCCCTCTTCCTCTACCGTCTCGCCGCCCGCTTTCTTCGGCTGCGTGTTGATGCCTTTTGCGCTCGCTCGTGTCCTGTTAGTTTAAGGAAAATGTGAGGAGCCACAGTTATTTCATTAGTACAGCGGGTCCCATCGCAGTACACCGAGAAAACACACATAAACACACTCAACTCCGCCATTATTCATGACTCAGCAGAAGGCCAGCAGGGTGTGAGCGTATGAGAGGATGTTTGCTGCTTTTGTTTTTGCTCTTTTATCAACATCTAAGGCCTTCCCATTGAACTCTTGTCTTCACACACGTACCTCTGTGTATAGCTGTCCATTCCTATTACTTGTACCTGTGTCAGTCCCCTACTAGATCTCATCCTATGCTGTACTATGCTCACTTAAAGGTGTTGTTCCCTCTCTGAAGCTTGCTTACATTAGAAGTTTGTTTTCCTCTCTTTTTTGGTCTTACCTGGCATAAAATATTTTTTCATTTTTGCAGGCCTGCTGCTATGGTAACTAGCTGGCTATCATTGAAAATCCTGTTTTTTTCTGTGCGAGAGAGAGAGAGAGAGAGAGAGAGAGAGAGAGAGAGAGAGAGAGAGAGAGAGAGAGAGAGAGAGAGAGCCCGCAAACACACACTCACATACTTGTTGTCTTTCTGTCCATCTCAATGTCTTCAAACGTCGGCTGGGAAACCAAATTTCCAATTCGATATCTATCTGTTTTTAGACTCCCACACACGCATTCATTAGATTAGTTTGCCTTCCAGGGAAACTGGTTGGCTACTTCTGCAGCTAACAGGCGGTGCATGTAAAGGTCAACTAACTCAACTAAAACTTTTTAAAACATATATCCAAATGATGAGGATAATAAAAAGCCAAATAGGGTTATAAATTGGTTTGATGTTTGTACTATATTAGTTGGTTGGTATATTTACAACAATCAGTAGGCTAAGTTACATCAGTTCTTACGATTGAGAGTTTGTGAAAAGTACTTATAAATAATTAAAAGTAATGAGTACGCAGCTGAAATAGTTAACTAGCTAAAAGTAATGGATTACCTATTGACATTCTTAGCTAAAAGTAACAAATAGGGAGCTGAAATGGTGAGCTGAAATAGCTAGAAGTAACACAGTTAAGTAGATACATAAATACAAAACTATAGATAGCATAAGCAGTTGAAATTGCATAATTTCATAAGCCTTTAAAACTGTTAAAAGCCTGAAAGCATCGGCTAAACAGTTGAAATAGTTCTCTCAAAGTGACGGATAAATGGTTGAAACATCCAGTTCATCCAGTTTAAATGTAATTAAATGAACCTACACATTGTCACTTCCTTAAAATATATATTCAACAACCAAAATACTTTTCAAGTTTTACCATTCGACTGCTAACTAGATAGCCATTGTGCAGATAACCGCGTCCGTGCCCCTTCTCTCTCCCGCTCCTCCTCCAGCTCTGTCGCGAAAGCTCTCCCTCGATCTCGCCTCGTGTTCCCTAACTTTACATTTTTTATTTTGCCGAGTGACTCAGTTCCAGCTTTGTGGATTCAATCATCACTTATTTATGAGAAGCCCTTAAATGTACTCCATTTCTGGAGGCGCGGTGCTGAAAGAGATTTGTTTTTTCTATCCCACTCATCCATTCTGCGTTTTTTATCTTTGTTGGCACTCACCCTCCCCGTCTCATTTCCATCCGACTTATATTCATCTGAGGGTCCTCTAAGGGAACTAATGACACGACTGAAGCATGAACCCAATCAGGGCTGAGCTCTGATAGGCTGACAAACACATCCCTGCTGGTGCTTGGTCGGAGCTTTGATTGACACCCTCTCATAAGCTCGAGTATAAAACGAGTCCACATTAAACGGATTTGTAGCCTTCATTCGCGGGAAACAGATTGTTGCTCTCATTCCCAGTACATAATGATTCATAAATGTCAGTTATGGTTATGATCAAAATGGTTGTGATGGATCATTTTAGTCTCTTGTCAGTAAATGAAAACCCTTTTCTTTTTTTTTGGGTTCCTCTTGGCTCGCTTGGGTGCTGGGGATCCGATTCATCAGGGTAATGGCCCCCTTAAGGCAGAAAACGTCAATTTAATGAGATACATAGCTTATCTACATATGGCCACTAACTCTTAAAGGCCTGTGTTTTTCAAGAAACCATATCGCAATAACACTTCGGCAATAAAAGGACGACCATGTATCCAGAATGAAGAATTGTTAGTTGCTGGTGGTTGCTGATGAGAAAATGGGAGTAGGTATGGATTACAGTTAGAGGAATGTGCTCTTTGCATAAGTAGCTGTTATTCTGAGCAGTATCAGGAGGAATTAGTTCCAACATTGTAATCATTAAAAACAAAACAGTAACCCTTTTGACATAAACAGTGTTCAATGTCAGCATAATCCTTTTTATTAAAGGCTGAAGTGTAACGCAGTTAACCGTTAGCCTAACCACTGTGTGTGCGTGTGTGTGTGTGTGTGTGTGTGTGTGTGTGTGTGTGTGTGTGTTTTTTAGTGAGTTTTATCAATCTGTATCTTTTTTTTAATTAGATTTCTTTACCAACTGCAACAGCGTGTAGCTGGTATTGTTTTCACCTGATGCGTCTGTGTGTGTGTGTGTGTGTGTGTGTGTGTGTGTGTGTGTGTGTTGTGTGTTTGTGTGTGTTTGTGTGTGTGTGTGTGTGTGTGTGTGTGTGTGTGTGTGTGTGCCATCCTGGTGTGATCATATCACAAGATAGTCTGTCGTTTGTTCTAGATTTACCTTCCGCCTCTTGGGTTGGAGTGTGTATTTCCTTCATGTTTGCAGACTATCCCCTAGTTTTTTATCAATTGTCTGTATGATTGTTCCTCCATCATATCATTTGACTTTTTTTCCAATATATATCCACCCTCTTTTTTTACCGTAGCCTCTTTGCTGTTTGAAAGTCACAATTTCTTTTTTTTATTTTACTATTCATTCCTGCCAGTAAAATCCGAGTTCAGCCTCGGCCAGCGAGTAATGAATTATGGCTGTAATATCTTTCACTGGCTGACAGCCAAATCTCTTCTCAATACACTCTTTAAAGGTGTGTGTGTGTGTGTGTGTGTGTGTGTGTGTGTGTGTGTGTGTGTGTGTGTGTGTGCGTATGTGTGTGTTTGCTTTTTAAGTGGAATAATCTCTCATAACAATCTCTGTCTGCGTCCTGGAAGGATGTTCCATCATATGCATGCACATTGCAATAGAAAGTGCACTGTCATGTTCCTGCACAGCCATGATTACTGGATAAACCTGTTCCCCACATCTCAGCCGGTCTTTGATCAGTCGTCCCCGAATGTAAGTAAATGTGACGGATGACAATTTGATACATATGGTTCAAACACCTGACTATGTCCGTCTTGCAATCGCAGGTGATACGATTGCTTCGGATCAGAATCTCAGAACCAAATTCATAATCGAGTGTCTCGACCGATCTGAATGTCCACTCTTTGACGAGGCCCTCACTCTTTTAGCTGACTTTAATTCTTTATATCCACCATAAACCCAGACACTCTGCAAATCATCTTGGCAACCAGGCAAGCTCTTATACAGTGTGAAATATGTGCTGGGCTGCTGCTCTTTTTGGCAGATGTCTAAAATAACTAAGCCTAATTGGAGGGAAAAGGCCAATCTCACAGTGGGTACTTAAGTCATTCGGCTCTAGATCTGAACACATGCAGAGTGTTTGGCCAGAGAGGGCTATAATGCACTCTGCTTTCATCTATAACACTGGCATCATTTAATGTAATATCTCAAACAGGAGGAGTGAGATGCTGTATGCATTTATGCATGTTTGCATGTGGGAACGCATCCACGTTTGTGTCAATGGAAATGCGTAGGAAAACGCAACCAACTGGAACTTCCTTGTGTGAGCTAACGGGAGAACAAGACAGATTAATTATGTTTTCCTCCATAGACATTCTACACAGGGCTTTAAACATGAATAAACACTGACAACAGTATCATTTGCCCCGTCAATTATTCGCTAGACACATGTTTCTGCTGGGTTAACGATTGTGACGTGTGAGTGTCATTCATGTGGACACGCAACACATCGTCGGTCCACGGGGTTTTGTTCCTGCGATTTGTGCTTTGTTTAGTGCAAAAGATCAATTTCCCTTTGATATTGTCGCCACATGAGTATTGTCCGTGTGTGCGCAATGTCTGACTCCATGTGTCTTTTTAATTTATTTTAGCATTTGCATGTGGGTTGCTGCTCAACCATTAAAGCACAGATTTTTCCTCCCTGGAGTTGAGAGTCTGGCACTATGACCAAGAGCATGCGCAGCAGTCATTGTACTACAACAATGATAAGGAGAGTGTGGGAAGAACACAGCGTCTGATTTGGCTGTAGTGCTGCCTTCTGTCTGATCTTCAGCTAAAAAGGCCCTAACTCCTACAACAGGCTTACAACCCCTCGCTAATCCCCCTTCTGACTCATTTTACTGCAGTTTGAAGCTCTCTCTTTAAATCTAATGTTTGCTCGCCGCCGTGCACACACACACACACACACACACACACACACACACACACACACACACACATGAATGCATGAAGTCTCTGAATAACAAAACCCTTCAGTTGAAATGGAAATGTCTCGCTGGACCGGTAAATTGCACTGTGAGAAATATCTTTAGCCAAATGTTCGCACACAGGCACAAGCAGAGACACAAGTAGACACTGCAAATCCATTTTGTGATTTTGTGTTTAATTATAAGTGTGTGGATGTTAGCCACCCGTGACCTCCATTACAGACAGTTCTTTTTGTTTTGTTTTCTTTCAGCTTGTGTTAAATGTTGTCTTGTTTCTGAGCACAATGCTTTGCATGAAGAGAGGGAAAAAAAAAGAGGACCTCAATGGATGTTCCCAATATGCATAGCACACACACACACGCACACACACACACACACACACACACACACACACACACACACACACACACACACACACACACACACACACACACACACACACACACACGTACTCAAACCTAACAATACTGATACATTCCTTCACATATACGTCATGTTGTCTGCTTCTTTTCTTTGTTTCTTTCTTTATGCAGACCAAATTGAAAATAGTGTCTTTTTAGAGTGAGAGTGGCTGTCGAAAGGTTTTCGGGGGACAGGAAGTAACCCCTCCCCTCGACAGAAGGCCTTTGTGTCATTATTAAAGATTAATGTTTTTTACGAGCACCGCAGGAATTAGCATTAGTGACGGTTTTAGTGTCAAAGGCTTGTTTTAGCGCTGTCACTCGCGTCCGCCTCCCTCAAATGAGACAACTTAATATCATAGCTCTAATAATACCACCTCATCTCAGTGCCAAAATAGCAGATCACAGTCACGGGTTTAGTGGTCGGGGCAGAAATATAAAATCTTTCACGCTGCGCCCTAATGGTATTCATAGGAAGTTAAAGCTACTTATACTTGTGTCTGTTTCATATTTGATTAGCACAATTGCCCCTTGATTACCGTGGTGTGCCCCGAATTTAAATGGATTCTCTCTTTACCACACCTGGTTTTGGATAACAATAAGAAGCAGCAGTGGACTTTTCTGTTTTTTACGGTGATTTTGACAGCTTTAAGCTAAATATACGTATTTATGCATATGTCACGTCAAAGAAAGAAGCTCTTATTTAACCGTAGCTTTCATTTTAAATCAGTAGTGCACAATAGTTATCCAGCTCTGTGTGGTATGCATATGTCTCTGAGAGGTCCCTGCACTGAATATGATGCAGAATATTCACATGAAAACTCTCCAGCAGTTCGCTCTGATATATTGTCCTTCCTCCATTGTGGCGGGGCAGCTACACTCTCCATCTTCATTGCCCTATGGAATTGCGTTGACCGGTCACATGTGAATGGGCTGAGAATATGATTATGGAGAGATGCCATGCAGAACATATCACTGTCTCCCCATTCAGAACCATTAGACTCTGTACTCGAACAATATTTCAGCCACCCTTTAAGCCCAGGGATTCTTTATATATATATATATATATATATATATATATATATATATATATATGATCCAACTACCTTTATTCATCAGACAGGAGTTAAATGTCAGTGATTCTAACTGTAATTTGTGTGCTCTCAGCCTCGTGACACACGTGCTTAAACCCAGATACGAGTACACAGCCTCCTATGCTGCGTGTAAGATAAATGTGTGTAATAGCTCCGTGATTAGGGCGGGCTTATCACCAGGATGTATGGACCATTTAGGCCCCCATTACAGAAATGAATACATTGTGGATTCAGTGAGCGAAGCAGCCATTGTAATCTTTAGACTACAATGATATGTTTGAGAGTTTAAAGGGTGGCTCATTGGCAGATGAGTCATAAATCTGCATTCCTAGGTATGTTGGACGAAGTCAAATGGATTTTGTGTAATGATCAAGGAGTTGCTTGTATTGTCTACAAGTCACAGTATTAGCAGTAGCAGAGTGTTGGCTTAACTGTGCAGCTCTAGCTGTTTAGCAGCTTTTAGCTTACTTTTCTGGATCATATTTAGAGTATAATTGAGTCTTAGTAGCTTCATAAACTGCTGTTTCCAGTAAAAAAAAAAAAATAACCAAACAGTGCTAAATGGCAGGCAAAGTTAGCAACTAACTTGAGAACATAGTATAGCATCTAGCAAGTTAAAGATACAGATATTTTAGTTTAGCAACTTTCACATTGATATCTGTTTCACTACTCTGTTGTATATTGTATAATAACGACTTTGTAAAGGTTAATTATTGGGTCAGTTTCAGTGAAAGACCAAACGATTTGCTTAATTTGCCAAGTAGATTAAATTTGCACTTAAAACAGCGTCTCAGGACGGCACCTCCTCTCAAGGAGGGTAGGCAGTGCTTTCTTTCCTTTTATAGAGAACAAAAAAGTCATCCCACCAAACACTGTTCCCCCTTGTTCTCTCGAAACTCCGCCGGGGTGCGTTCCATCTAATTTCCACCCTTGTTTATTTCTAATTGTTAACTAATGAATTATTCTCGCTTCCTCTTTAAACATACATAACTAATGTACAGTAAGACAGCTCCTGCTTAGCAAGGAAAAGCCATTACACAAACAGCAGAGAACTGAAATGAGCTTTGAGCTGGGGAGGCTTTCTGTAATATATTGTGTTCACATCCTTTGTATCACTTTTGAACCTGCTGTACAGTTTTAGCACACAGTACACAGATTAACAGGCTTGCATATAAACATATTCCTACCCTGTTAAGTGCATTATAGTGCATTGCTCTAATACTCCAATGTCCTTGTAGTCTGACTTTGCTAGACCACTACCCGTTTGTTTATCTATTAGATAGCTGTAGCTATATGCTAATTGGAGACTAGGTGCTGCCGTGCCGGTTAGTATGCAAGTGGACACAAACAGATTGTGGCGGTTTCAACCAGTGTCTGTCGATGTCAGTTAACAGCTTGTCCTCATTGAATAAACAGAGTACAAGAGAGAATGGAGGGATAAGAAACATGAGAGGGTACATGTTTGATTAGCCTCTGAAGTGAAAGATGTGCCTTTAATCCGTCCCTTAACCAATCCCTCTCCTCTTGGAGGGTCCTCAGTGCCTGGGTGTGAAAAGTATTGTAAACTGTGTGGAGCCAGTGGATATACTGTAGGGCTTCTTTTTTTTTAAACATCTGTCCAGCCCTTTCATTCTGCAGTCTTTTTGTGCTGCAGTATCACGTGAATTAGGATGTTTCATATTCAGTGCAGACTGGACATGTTTTCCAATGATGTCGCAGTGCAATAAATCAAAAAGAATTACCTATGACGACAAATCCCTTATCATTACAAGGCCAAGGCTAGTGGCATGGCTGTAGGGATAGTGATGGCGGCCGGTCAGTCAGTCCATCTGCCGGTCCATCACTCCTTGAGTGCCGCCATGATCTTGACATTTCATTTCATTTGTGACATATCATAACAGCTATTGGATGGATTGCCATGACATTTGGTACAGATATCCAGCCTGCCCAAAGGATGAATCTTAATGAGTTTACCTGGATAGCTGACAGCAGGTCAAAGCCTATATTTTAATATCACTTTATGTATTGGCACAACATTTGGCCCAGACATTCATTTTCATCTCATGCTGAATTGTTGTAAATGGTGACCGCCGTAACTTTTCATCTTGCACCATAAGATGATCGAAATTTCCGTTTGTACACATTTCTTGCTGCAATTATAGAACAATGTCACAAAAGCAGTGGAGAATGAACCCATACTTTAGCCTTAATGTAGCAAATGGGGAAAGAAACAGAAAGAAACTGGCAGATAAAGCTAATTGTGATTCCCCAAGCTCCATTGGAACATGAAACCTCTGCTTGTAGCTTCATCCAGAATACTGAGCTTCAGCTGCCTGTACCCATTATAGGCCAACATGCCAGAGCATATCTTGTACTGTGCAATTCAATTTAGCCAAATGAATATCCGGGTTCTAGATAGCATGCTCTAGTAGCTACAGCAAACCTCCACGGAGACATCAGCTGTCAGGAAGGACCCGTCTCTGCATAATGTATACCAAATGCTTCGCCGGTGGTATCAATGTGTGATCAATATGCAATAAAAACTCATTAAAGCATTCTATGTTCTGTCATAGAAATTAATTCCGGAAGACAAATCTGCGATGTGTCACCCTGGATATGATTTCAGTCCGTCCATGCAGAAACAAGTTATTTAAAGCCAGAAATTGGAAATAGAAGGGGGGAGAGTGAGGAGAGAGAGAGAGAGAGAGAGAGAGAGAGAGAGAGAGAGAGAGAGAGAGAGAGAGAGAGAGAGAGAGATACAGAAAAAAAGTGATGGAGAGAGAAGGGGACGATGAAACCAACCCATCTGGAAGAGAGGAGACAGAAAGAGTCTATGACAGCCCAGCATAATGAGATTTGGAAGTCTGTGAGGCTTTCTATTCACCTGAAAAAGAATTAACATAAAAACACACACACACAATTCTCCATTCTGCTCACATATTTTCGAACCATCATTGCTCCATCCCTCCTACTCATAGTGATTTCAGCATCTGGTGGATCAATCATCATTTATTTCAAATGGAATTTTTTTTTTACCTGCTTTAAAAGCAGAGAGACAGAAATGTGACCTGTGATCTAACCATATGTTCCATCGCAAACGTTCAAGCTACACACCCCAGCAGGATGTCATTGGATGTTTTGCATTGTAATCTTGCGTCGTAAGGCCTTCATGTTGAGATACTGCTGTGAGCCATTGGACAAAACAATTACAGAGGGAGTTTAAGCGCCGGGATAATCTACGTCTGCGTTCCCTTTTCTCGGTTAAGGACAGAAAAATACTGACGTTACAATAACAGCTCAATCTATATGATAAAATGTAAAATGAAGGTTTCCTCCCCCTCTGCGAGGGCTGACATTTTAATGTGTTCCTCTGTGTTCACTTTTTGGCGGACAATACTTTTTTTTTGTCTTAGGGAAAAAAGGAATACACTTAGATATATATGTATGTTACACAGAGAGACATACACCAGCCTACAGTTCCTCCTTTTCACTTTTCTTATCCACATATTTCCCTAATATGCATTAATATGAAAATACAACTGTTGCGATTGCGTCGGTTTCTCTCTGCACATGCCCACGGGTGACACTGACACTCTCAGCTCTAAAGACGAATGAAGGAATGTATTGATCTGGCCTACCTCTGTCTTCTATATGAACAGAAATTCCTCTACAGGACTGATTGAATTAGAAGATTCATGCAAAGGTGCACACTTACTGACTTGCCGAGGATTTCACAAGGAACGAGCCAATTGATTTAGCGGTCGTAGAGGGGTTGGGGGATCTTGTATGTTTAATTGAGACGTGTCATTCTCACCTATTATGTGCTCTGCTGGAATAGTATAATGATTCCTTTAGCGTTCTCCGAGTCGTCTACAGTAGTAACCAGCTTTCGAGAGCAATAGCTCATGCTTGCCCCATTGACTCATGATGTGGATTACATCTATTACTGTATTAAAATCAATGTAAATGACTCATAAGCATTATTCCAGGCTGGTAAATCAAAATAACGATTGGCATGTACCCTAAGGTGTTATAGTCGTGCCTTTTGTGAGTACTGCAAATAAGCAAACTAATGATCGTCTCTAGTCTCAGAGGTCAAGAGGTTGTTCTTTCACAATAAAATGCCGGCTATTTTATCTGTCCCTGTCTTTTCATGTGCAGAATTTTCTGTGAGTCGTGTGTGTGTGTACATGCGTGCTTTTTGACATGCTATGGCGGCAGTATTTTTTATTCTGAGTCAGATCCTGTGAATAGCTCGGCTAATTTTTCCATTTATCCCTGACTCTGCGTTTACAAATCGGCCCTGTCACATCCTATTCATCAGTTCCCGGCCTTTCATTTATTCAACATCCCCCCTTTTTCTTTTATCACATTCTCTCTGTTTTTTCATATTCTCCTTGAACCAATTGTGCCATTTGCACCCAGACCCACAGCGTTGTGCCAACAAAAATATTTAGTCTAAGTACGAGGAGGTTGCTCTTCTGCCAAATCCCGGCTTCCTGTAAACTTTCTTTTTCACCCATTTATCTTCCTTCTGTCCTCACGTCACCTCTTTCCCCTTCATTTGTTAAGTCAAGTAGTCCACATTTGCATACCACATTGGAATATTTAGTTTCTATTTGCTTACATTAGGCGAGTCCACAGGAATAACAAGCCTTGGGAACATTTGTAGTTCAGAAATGCGTGACAACACACACCGGGTCCTCACTATGTAAAATCACAGATGAATATTTATAGTTCGCCCCATCTGTTCGATGAATAATCACCATCAGTGTAATTTGCTCCGACAGTGGACTTAGTAAAGCAGCCAATCACGGCCCACTTTGACTTGAAGGCCCACAGTCAAAGGCATTTTTAAAAAGATGAGTACAACCAAAGTTACTCATTATACTGTGGCACGGCTTTAGCTCTCGTCCCTACCTTCCATCAGAATATTCTTATCCCTTGCCATCAGTTATGGCTGTGCATCCATGATCCTCAATATCATTCAATTACGTCAGCTCACAGCGGTCTAGGAATTCATATGAACTGTGTGAATCGCAGCATGTCTGTCTTTTTGTCCAATCCGTCCTACATTTGTCTGGGATAGGACAGGGCTCGGTGGATTGATGAATTAGGAAAGTGTCCGGCGGGGCATTTCCTTTACTACTCGTTTCAGCTATAGCACGGAAGCCTTGCCAAACTGCCTTTTAACCGGTTCGATAGTTTATTGGTGCTTTACACTGAATGTGTGCATCTCTCTGTGCGTGCGTGTGTTCATGTGAAAAAAATAAAAGCACACACACATATATACTGAAGCACACAAAATAAATCTGCTGTGGTGTTTTGAGTGTATTTCTGTAGTGGAGCCTCATTTCCTTTATGTGCTGGCAGACTGTTACTGTCTAGGAGTGGGGTGTCTGAGTGGAAAGGCGTCTTTCTGCCATAGAAAGCCTTGTGACAGCACAATGTATATGGCTCAGCTTTCACTGCCCCGGGCTCTACATGAATTGACTCATAGGCGGTTTGTTTACTCACATTTAACTGCAGCAGATAGTAGTATCAGGCTGGTCTATGTGCTACATCTGCTTTTTCATTACCCAGCTTCTTCTCGGGGATGAATACAGTTCATCATATTGATCTTTGAAAGTGATATTTAAAGTTTTCTAAAGGCCAAACACAAATGATTTAACTCTGCATAGGATTTGAAGATATTCTCTTTGAGCTGTAAAGACGACGTAAACATATTCAAACTTTCAACCCTTTTTTTGGGGGTCCAGTTTGGCGGCTTCACAATTTTACCTGAATGTACAATCTTAAATCTTAATCTTAATAGAGCTTCTATAACTTGTGACTTTCTAAAAACCCTGCACACAAGATCATGGTGAAAATAATGTAATAACCAAATATAAAAACAGACAAATAAACTAAGTAAAGTTGATCCACTTTGGTTATTCCAATGAATTTGTGTAAATTATTGGACTAAATCTGGGAACTAAAACCTGCACAATAGTACCTGCATATGTTTGTTTCTTTTCTTTTCTTAGCCTAAGCTTCCTCCTCTAACTTTAGTCCTAAATGACTTAACCAGCAGCGTGCCTGCCACTGGTGCATGAGTGTAATAATCTGCATATGGCTCTACATGTTTGTGCACGTGTGTGTGTTACAGTGTGTCCATGTCACAACTAATCCTGGGGGTAGATCGCAGCTGTGAGAGATTTTAATTGACTTCAGGGGACTTGGAGGGTAGATTAGTATATGCGAATGTTTGTGTGTGTATGTGTGCGTAGATGCGTGTCTGCGAACGCATTAATGGGGCGTTAACATAGCTATTAATGTCACAGCTGGGGGGAAGCATTAGTGTGGTAAAAGGAATTTGTATACTTTCACATACATGCATGCATTTATGTTTATTTGTGTGTGAGTGTGTGTGGGTGGGCAATGTGAAATGTCACTTCATGGAAAGCAGGAAGTTTTGATGTGGCACTTTTTTTTCCATTTTAAGCTCGGGAAATATCTCCCGGGCATCCACTCAGCACTGACAGTGTGGGAGTGAAGGCTGATGGGAAATATGGCTGGCCCTCATGGCAAGAGTCTGAGACAGCTGGTCTCTTCCACCTGGGAACATCGAAGTCTCATTACTGATACATGATCGCTGACCACCCGACACAAAGAGTACACAATACACACCTGAAATATGTGATGCATCAGATAGCAGAGTCTAAGCCACAGCTCCCAGGGCATGGCTGATAACACAATGAGGAGGATTGTCACACTCAGGGGAAAGTGAAATAAATAGGAAATAGGTCAGTCTGCGAAGGCTAAGGCAACATGCATGAGAGAAATAGGGATTGCACACACAAAACACCCTAACATATTCACACATAAACACACGGTCCAGCTGTTATGTTTCCACTGGAGACATACACTCCTCTACCTCTTATGTGACCTGAAATAGACGTCAGTCTTCTCTTCCATGTGGTCTTTCGTTTCGTGTTTTGTGCTTCTTAACCACATTTGCAGGAATATTCAAGCACAGGCCTCTGCTGTTATTATTAAGTTCAGCTCAGGTTGAAGACGGTTGGAGATGTAGTAGAATCCAGTAGGGTAAGGAGGAGAACATATTCTGTATTGTGTGTATCTCTGAAAATAATCAGATTTGACAGGTGTTGTTTTTCAGCCAAAGTGCCTCAATCAATCAGTATTGTACATGTAATGTTATACAACACTTGGCTCTACAGGAGCTCATGGGAGCCTGTGTTTGTAGCAACAGTGCCTATCCACATGGTCTATCACTCTGAATAATCCATAGACCCTAATTGAAAGAGTGGGAATTATACTAAAGAAATAGTCCCTCAGAAATCTCTATTAGGGGTGGGCCATATCATACTGTTATGCAATATGGGTGCTAATGATGATGTAAATGTCTTTTTACATTATTAAGATTGTATGACTGTGTACAGAACACACATACTCCTTTAGAAACTACGTTGATCATGAGATACATTCACGGCAAGATCCGATTCAGACAACGACGGATCGATCATTACATCGTACGTCCGCTTTGACTTTATTATTCAGAGCCGTACGTTGCAATGAGGAGAAGAAAACTTTTTACAAGTTGTGACAAAGTCCACGCGCAAGCATTGAGGCGATGTTAGCAGCTGGATTCTGTACTGAGTTGAACTAAATTCTTTAGTTTGGAATTGATAGGCCGACTAGGGTCAGTACAACAGGTCAGTTTGCATCAATGACTCATATCAGAGAGTTATGTTAAAGAAAAGCTAAAGCTACATCTCTACCTTTCTGTCTTCTTTTCCAAAACATCCTGTGCATCCCCACTATATGTACTGTATCAGACAGAATACACCACCCCATGTTGACTGTGCCTTCTGTGGATTATCCACAGCTACATGGACACTGTTGGAAAGCGATGTCGCCCTATTTCGATTGCCTTGTGGCGGCAGCAGAGATCTCCTGCTTACGCTCTGGTGCAGTTTGTTTAGGTAGTTGTGAACACAGTAATCGTACTCTGCTGCGAATCAAAACAATCGCACTAGGGTTCGCTTGGAAACGATTCGAGAACACTTCGGGGGGGGGCTCGGACCGTTTCCAAGCGAACCCTAGTGCAGTTTGATTGAAGCACTTCTTCCTTGGAAATAGTTAAAGCGTTAAACGGAGGCGTTCCTTATTTTTACATTACTTTTAATTTAGCTGAAGCTTTTGTTCAAAGCGACTTATGATAAGTGCAAACAATCACGAGGATACGACCTCCGAACAGCGAGAATCTTGCAAGTGTGTTTGGTTATACTTCTTGATGTGTCTCCGTCACATTCCTGACCAATAAGAAAGACTTCTGCGGGTCCATTTCTGACCCTGCTCCTTCACAAACGTCCCTCAGCAAATTCATATTTTTATCTGGTCTGCTTTTATTTGTGCAAAAGTATCAATTTCATCAGCCAAACAGACATCTTAAAACGGGTCACATGAAACCAAAACCATCCACACATTTAGATACGACTACTAAGTGAGTAAGAAATGTCATTTTTGTTTTGGTCTGTGATTTGGTAACTCTCTAAAGTTGTTTTTGAAAAACATAAAAGCTAACTGAAAGTGTAGAAGTCAGAGTATTACACTAAATTACTCTAACTGAGGCTTTCTCCCAGCTGGCCAGTCAGACTAAGTTTCTGCTTATTAAAAGCCAAGTCGACATGAAGGTGAAGTACAGAAACCTTCTGCTGCCTCCTCAGAGGTGAACCGAGCACAGGAAAGCTTAAGAGCAAGAGAAGAAAAAGAAGAAGAGAGGCGAGGGAAGAGTGAACTTGACAGTTGGCGTACAGAGAGCATTTTTCTGCTGACAGGTCCCACCTACACTGGGTCAAAGGCGGGAATTAAGATGAAAAGGAGAAGAGAAAAAAGGTGTAGATATCAGGGATTGGAACATGAGGAAGAAGAGGCATAAAAAGGAAGAGAAGACATGTGGTGGGAGGTTTATGCGTTACACCTTTTATCTCTTACTGCTAAATGAAGTCTGTATTTTACCTAAGAACAAGCATCTAAAGAAATATATAAATAGAAATAATAATAACTCAGCTCGATCTTATCACTCTAAGCTGTTGGTTTTTCATTTTGTACAAACTGATATCACGCGGCCCCGTCACAAAGCGTTTTCATTTGGGAGGGGTGGTGCTGCAGCACTGAAGTGTAATCCTCTCTCACAATAATACATTTATTCAATCCACAGCTAGTGGATCCGTTGACATCTTTGCTCTCATAAGCTCCTTCTTTCTCCACCCCCCCCACCATCTCCCCATCATGTCCTTCCTGCGGATCCCATATCTTCAGCTTTCACATACATGCGGCCTTTTTGTTTGAGGAGTGACTCGCCAGTCATTGGTTATCTGAGCCGTTGTAAAGTCTTCTATATGTACATTGTAGACAGAGTGGCACAAAGTCCTGTTGAATGGTGCCGACGGATGAACGCGTAGCATTCACACGAGGGAGGCGAGACGGAGGAAGAGGAGGAGATTAAAAGGAGTCGAGGAAGAACTGGGGAAAGTGAGGCGGAATAAAAAATAAAAAAGGGAGAAGAGAGCCAGGCCTTATCAGCATTTACTCATCCTACAGTGGAGGGAAATTACCCTTCTCTGTCTTGCTATGTCTGCGGTCACTGCTATCTGCCCTGGCTGGGGATTTGCAGCGGCCATAAATCTATGTGTGTGTGTGTGTGTGTGTGTGTGTGTGTGTGTGTGTGTGTGTGTGCGTGTGTGTGTGTGTGTGTGAGAGACTGATATGGTAGTCGAGCCCTGCTTTCCTCACCTTACGAATAGTAAAACAACATTAGTAACAATTGAGTGTGGCTGTCTTCTCTTCCCTGCATCTGTTTGTGGGAGCATTCGTGTGTGTGTGTGTGTGTGTGTGTGTGTGTGTGTGTGTGTGTGTGTGCATGTGCTCATTTGTGAGTGCGGATTAGTCCGCGCTGAGACACTAGTTAAAAGAGCCCTCCAGTTGATGAATTCTCTTTAGAGAAAAAGCTGATTTAATTGGGTTGCTCCCCAATCTTTTCACCAATAAGGACGCCTTGATAAAAGATAATTCCCCTCTTTTGTCTTTGCTTCATCTTCTCACATTTCTTCCTTCTGCTTTAACATGTCTTTTTGTGTTTTTAACCATTCCTTCACCTCCACGTTTTCCCTTCCTCTCTGCATACACAGTATATTCTCTGTCCTGTATATTCCAGCTTTCTCTCCTCTCCCTGCTCCTCTAATTTATTTTCTCTCTGTGCTGTGTGTGAAATGTTAAATTAGAAGTCGGGTAAAAAAAAGAGGGCCTTGGAGCAAGAGACATCAATAGCTTCCTTTTAATTCTGAGAACTCCCTCGCTCTCCCCCTTCCTCTATTCTTTCTCTCTATGTATCCCTCTTCCTCTCTCTCTCTCTCTCTCTCTCTCTCTCTCTCTCTCTCCCTTCCTCTGCTAATAAAGCCAATTTGGCAAGAAAGCTAGTGACCTCTCCTCTCCCCTCGCCGTGTCTCTTTTCTTTGCTTAAAGAACTATGTCGGGGGATGAAATGACAATGACAAAAAGGATGTCAATTTCCACCCAAAAATATATCACCCGCACATCAAGTTCCTTTTATTTTTACCTTTTTTTATCTCCCTTTTATGCACCATAACGTCTAATCTGTTTGCTTCGGGTGCCATTCTTGCGTGCCTGCCCTCTATCACAAAAGACCTCAGTATTTTCTGTCTTCCTTTTATTCTGTCTTTTTTACCATTCTCAGGGGAAAAGTGGGTTTGAACTTCTTTTCTTTTTTTTATGTCTGACTCACTTGCTATGTATTTAATAAGTCTACCTGCCAGCCATACCTGCCTGCCTCTCTGACTGTCCCCCTTTTGAAGGAGTTGCCGCACAGCCACCCCGAGGTTGGAGAGACTTTGGCAGAGTTTAGATTTAACAATCGCGCTCCTGTTTTCATCTCTTTGTCTTCCCTGACCTTGAGTTGCACTTTTTCTTTCTTTCTTTTTTTTTGAATACCGACAGCCTGTTTTGTAAGAAAGAAAGAAACTTCTTCAGTACCTTAACTTGGACAGGGCTTTTTTTTTTTTTATTCCCGAAAGGCGAGGCGAGAGTTGAGCGCACCTGTCATTCGCTTGTCCTCTCTTCTTAAAACTTTGGCTATGAATTATAAATAAAGCATTTTACTCTCTTTATCCTTCCCTGGGCATGGAAGCTGAGCGTTCAATGCACGGGTACACACACACACGCATATACAAACTCTGGATTGCTCTTGGGTTATTCATATACTATACATGGCAGCATTTCATTCATAGCTTATTTGCATTTGCTTTGTTCTCTCCCTCCTCCGTGGCCCTCTCGTGCCCTATTTTCTCTGTTGTCGCCCCTTTTCTTTGACATCACCGCAAAGAGTGACATAGAGGTGAAAAGTTTTGGACTAGCGACACTTTCTTGTAAAGTATGTATGAACCGCTGTCACTTATCCCCCCCCCCCAGCCCGTGCATGTTTGTTTGTGTGTCAATGTGTTTGCATTCAGCCTCTGTGTCTATGCCAGTGCGTCCCTCCGGGAGTATTTACACATTAAGTTTGAGCCTGTGATTATTTTGACTTGGTAGCTGTGTTGTACTCAGAAGAGCAGAGGCACTAATATAATTGGCAATTAAATTAAGGAAGCAAGCTTTCCACACACCCCCCGGTGAGTTTGCACAGTGTCTCCTGAAGTGCTCTGCACACATGCACACGTGCACTCAATACTCCGACGAACAGACTCCCCGAAGTAATAAGGTTGCAAAATTGTTATAAGATAAGCAAAATGTGGAATGAGCATATTTTTTCCCTGTCATGGTCAGCCCTTTTACTGTTAGGAAACACACTTTTCACAATCAAGTCAAAGCCTGTTTTTTTTATATGTCCAGGAGTGTGATGTGACATTGTTTAGGTGCTTTACATCTCATTAAGTTCATTTTGTGCATTAGATTTGAGGTGATGGAAGTACTGAGACACAATATTCAAAGTACTGCATTACAAATGTAAGTAAAAGTACTGTAGCACTACCAGCAGAATATACTTAAAGTATCGAAAGTAAAAGTACTTTGGATACTTTGCCCTCATTGGTCCTCAAATAGTTATTTAAATGAATAAGAGGTCAAATCCCTCACAACATCTCTCACATGACAAAACATAGATCAAAGAATTAATCCTTAACTTTAACATCTTATCATCTTATGTTTAGTGTGTTTTATGTGAAAAGTAAATATTTCCCTCTTCCATGTAGTGAGGTAGAAGAATAAAGTTGCCTAAAATGTGTCCTGAGTAAATGTACTTGCCGCTGCTGAATGTATCTAATTAGAGAAAGAGTATAAGTTCACATACCAAAGTAATACGCATCCACTTGACGCTGATGAACCTCAGGCCCAACAGTGAAGCGGGGAGTCTGCATTAGTATGTGAAACACCCCTCTCCTCAACTTTCTAAATTACACTCTGCTCTGCCCATTACTGGGAGCCCAATGGGAGCGAGGTTTGTTTAGCTCTGCTCCAATGGGAGTGGATGTTGTTTGAAGGCCTGCCATTTCAATCAGACTTGTTGTTCGGCTGTAGTTGTCTTTTGGGGAACCTGGCCAGGCTCATCACCAGGGGGACACATGTGGTCCATCACGCCTGTAATTGGATTTGATTTTGCGTTCTTCGCTTTTTCCCAATGTGCAATTAAGGGACTCTTCCGCCGAACACTAGCGCTATAGCGCAAAGGGAAGCGAGATAGGAAGGAAAGGCTGACATGGAGCCCAAAGTGAGGTTGCATGGTGATTAGTGAGTTGGGATAAGTGGACAAAGTTAATTAGTATATATGAGTATTTGTCAGTTTACAATTAGTTTGACTCCTACTCGAGGGGATGGAAGCGGTTGTATACAGGCTTTAAGTGATTGTATTAGAGACCAGTGTCTCCACCTCTTGTGCATGTGAGTGTATCAGTTCAACAGCGAGACCAAGGCAAGGGAGGGCAGGGGAGGGGAGGGATTGATATACGCGAGAAGCTGCATCGATTATGACATGCCTTTCCTCTCAGGGGGAACCGTGGTCAGGCCATTTGTTTGACAGGGAAAGAGTAGTGGCAGTCTATTAACATAGTGCCCTCGTGGACTGATGATAGGCAGCTGTAGAGGCAGGGGCCGAGCCCGCTGGGACCGGCCCCTTAACTCCCACCCCTGCTGGTGATGGAGGCAGAGAGAAAGGGGGGGGGGGAGAAAGATAGTTGGGGCTAACAATGCTCCATGGGTACTTTGAAGGTCAAGATGTTTTTGCGGCCTCACATTTTAAAAGTGTTAAAAATGTTCTGCAGGTGCCGCTCTTCTTTCTGTTGTTTCACTATGATGGTTATGCTCACTTTCATAGTTACGTTGTTCTTTGTTCACTCTAAGCAACTTGCTTTGATGTTGCCAGAAACATGAAATAGAATACATTTAAAGGGCTTAAAAATACTGTGAGGATATGGAGGTAAATAGGTGTCAGTTAAATAAATGTGGTAGAGTTTTGGTAAAACGTTTAAACAACTGAGACCAAGGAACTGCTGTAAACAGACTGTAATAAAATAATAACAAAGCAAAATGACTTAATACGTATTCAAGTATGATATTCAATTATAACAACCCAGTATTGATCTCCTAGAAGCCATTAAAAGCATTTTCAAGCAGGAGGCCACAGAGGGAAATAAAATGAGAAAATCGTGCACAATAATTAATAAGGACAAATGAAAATCCTTCCGCAGCAAAATGAGACCAGTGTCTCCACCTTACAAACTGTGCACAAGAGTGTTTTATTCCCAGGACAGTGGCAGTTAGGAACATCGTATGTTAAAGCTTCATTAACTGGCTAGAGGTTGAATTGCATTGCATCAACTGACAATAAAGAGAAGCAAACAATTATTTATGGGTCAATTGTGCAGATCGCCGCTTGCAGCATTTGGAGCATCCACAATCAGTCAAGCTACTTGGCTCCCAACAATAGCTAAGTGGCTTCCTCCCTGACTGTGCAGCTTTAGCCTCAAGCTACGGCAACATTTGCTCACTGCATTCACTGTCATAGATCAAATTTGGGCACTGATTCCAACTTATTTAAATTTCCCCCAAAGATTGTCCATGCCCACGCATATAGCCCTGAGCTGAGCTTGAGTTAGCAACGTCACTCCTCTTTTTTTTTCTGCACAAAATGTAATGCAGCCTTCAAAACTGCCTTTTTATTTTCCCTTGCTGTCATTCTGACATCCCACTGCCCTTACTGCTGCAACCCACACAATTTGAGTGGCAGTGGTTCGCCCACAGCATTACATTGTAATCTAAGTCTGGCACTGAATGACCATCGGAGCAAGTTGCTTATGTAAGCTAGGAGTCCATCAGCGCTGGCATACATCAGAGCATTTAAATTGTAGACTTTTTTTTTCTTTGGTGATTTGTGAGAGTTGTAAGACTTTGCTGTATAAGTAAGTAAGTAGCATTGAACAAGCTACAATCACGTGAGGAATGACCTGTTCTGTTCCACCTTGTCAGTACACAAGCTTCAGGCAGCAGTTACTCTTCCTGTATATGTTTAAGCATTGTGTCAAATTGTACTGGGCTGCTGTGCACACATGCTTGCACGCCAAACGGAATGAGCACGTTGGAGAAAAGGAAAAAGGAAAAACAACTTTCTAGTCTAGTTTCGGGTAACTTCTACAGCTGCATGTCCTTGGCTCTAACCCTCGCTGCTGCCACTGATCCTTTTGGGCTGCATGGCGAGGCCAAAGAAATGAATCCGTCCGAAGCCCTTCACTCTCCGAACAACTGTCAAGTGACAGGAGCGAGATTGATTTTTGTCCCTAGGGTGACAATTTGAGATTTAGGAATAAACATGGTCATTTTCAGTGCAATTGGGGGAAAGGTTATGTTGTCTACAATGAAATAATGAATAAAAATGAGTTCCTGTCTGGAAGCCACACAGACTAAATTGCCACAGAGTGAAGTACAGGGCTGTTAAAAGTGACAGAGAAAAACACTGCATTTACAGGTTATTGAAGTGAAGAGAACAGAATAATGCTTGCAGATGTTTTTGCCAGGACTGATGCAGAAAAAAAACATTTGTGTTCTCACGGAAATGCAACAGTTTCCCAACGTTATTCGGAGAAAAATGCACTTTCTCCAATATGGAATGAGATGTTTCAAAAGGTAAGATCTTAATAACAGGGTGACTAATTCAGCAGCTTTTGTCGTTGAATTTCTCTTCACGTAGGTTGTTTTGTTGATTGAGTATCCGCTTTCAGATCCACAGGGCGGACATGAAAGAGTAATGGAAGTGATATTTTTCTCTCAGAGATATCCATTTTGCGGATCAAAAAATATTAGATGCATAGATGTATTCAAGATGTTTTTTTGGAATAGGAATGAGTTTTTCTCCCATGAGACAGAGCGAGCCACCGTGCCACACATTTGCATACACAGAAAACCATTAAGAACATACCTGACGAGAATCTTCCCTTCGATTTTAAACACCTGGATGAATTGAAAGGTTTTGAAAAATGTTATTTTTTGCAATAATAAGATATTTTTTGAATGTGAATGTGTGTGTGTGTGTGTGTGTGTGTGTGTGTGTGTGTGTGTGTGCCAGTGTGTGTCTAGACTTGGCCCCCAACTCGTCTGTAGTCAACCTGTCATAGACTGCTTGGCTCAGCACTACTGTAATATCCACTCATTCTCTTCCGATCCTTACGCACAGGAAACACACGCGCACACACTCACACTTCTGCACATACACACACTCATTCTCCCTGTTCTGTTCCTCTGGCCAATGCTGACTCAGGATATATGGCGACCAGAAGAACAGACAAAGAGCTGACAACACCGGGTCACTTGGCTCGCGGCGAAAGGGTTGCATCGGTTGACAAAATGTACAGATCTGCAGCCGCAGCGCTTAACACATCGTGAAGGGAAGGGTTTTCATTTGAACATTTCCTCTCTCCCGTCACCATCGGAAACGACAAGAGAAGACACCTTCCTGCATTTCATCCATCTTGGCTGTATTGTTGAAATAGAGCGGGACGACATAAAATGGAAGAAAAAGCAATTTGCTTTATGCGGCCGAGTCAGCGCCTCTTTATCTAATCATTGATTGGCTGCTGGATTAGCCTACCCGCTTTGACCAGTGTGTTTGTATCGACAGGCGGCCTGTCACCGTCAACAGAGCACTCCCAGCCAATGGATAGAGCTCAATGGACTAAGGGGCAGGGGGTTTCGATGCCGACCTGGCAACCCGTGAACCTCAGACGGCTCTTTTGGTTGTTACCACCAGGCGTCATTTTCAGGGCTTTTATCCGCGACCCCCAGAGCGTGTCTGAGTTGCGGTGTTGGACCGCGACCAATCGCTCATTACTCATTTCAGAATTAATACTGTTTAAGTTATTACTTCTTGGGAGGAGTGCATTCATCACACTGCTTTTTATATTACCTCTGTGTAACACCCTCAAAATTGGCAATTGCATCCTGTGTGACCTTCAGAAATGAGGATAATTCAATTGCGCTACCTGTGTGTGAATGGTCAGGGAATCCAAATGGCTTTACTGTCCAATTGACGAATCTTCCAGCTGATTTATGTGTTGCTGCTCTCTCTAGCGAACTATACCATAGTCGGAGTGAATGCAGGTGGTCTCACTGCGTCAGCTAGCAGGATTAATTGATGGATAGGTAGTCCATGTGGAAGGGGTCATTTAGCCTCAAGACTCTGGTCTAAAACTAGCAATTCTAGAAAACCTGGTCGTGGTGATTGGGAGGTGAGAAGATGTCTAAGTGTCTGTTAAAGCTAGTAGTCTACAACATATCCTGGACGTGTGTGTTGGCAAAAAAGGTAAAATAATAAGGTCCTTTACATACAGAACACTACAGCATTAATCGTGGAGCTTTCCTGATGAGATTCCTTTACAGTCCTGTTTGATGATATATCAAATATGCTTGAAAGATTCAGATCTAGTGGTGGGCATATACTTACTGTTACTGAAGCTATTTTACTATATATATAAAAAGAAAACAAATTAAATCAACGGTTCTGATTTATTATGCAATTCCTTTTTTTAATTGGTACAATGATGCTGTATGTTGTCTTGGATAAATAGAAGAACTCTTTGTAAAACTGCATCACAGCCAAGTACGGTGCCGTGATGAATATAAAACACATCTGTGTGTGTGTGTGTGTGTCTTGGTGTGCAAATATTTCTTATTCATTTGTATTTTTTTGTTGCTTGTAAAACATAAACATTTATTCACATTGATATGTACAACAGATTCCAGAGTGCACTTTCTTTTGATTCCAGTTTGTACAATACATTAATACATTATGTGCATTTCTCCCCCCCCCCCCCCCCCCCGCCGCCTTGTGTGTTTGTGTGTGTGCTCGTGCTATCAGCTACTTGCGATCAGCCGTGTGTGTTTATGCGCTCAGCCCGGCTCCTGAATCACGCTGGGTAGTCGGGCCTCTCTGGCACTGCTGGCAGTCTGCAGCTGGAGATAAAGTGCTGGCCTAAAGGAGAGAAGGCATCCACCCTCTCTCCACTTAATCCACCCTCTCTCCCTCTGATCCCCTCCCTTGTTCCCTCTCTCCATCTCACTATCTGTCCCCTTGCTTACCACCTCTCAGACCCGTGTCCTTCAATACACCACACTCTCTCTCTCTCACTCATTGTCTCCTTCTCTTTTTTCCACCTTCCTCCTGCTGCTCCTTCCTTCTGCCCTGTCTTCCTACGCTTTATTTGTGATTTCTCTTTCCATCTGCCCTGCCAAACCAATTCTACATCAACCTCTCTTTCTACCCCGACTCCTACTTTCTCTATCTGGCTTTCCCTTTGTTTTTGAATACCTCAGATGGTGGATCACCATTTCTTTGAACAATAGCTGTCTCTGATTTGGTGTGGAGTAGTAGACGGTGAACCCCTATAGAGGCTTCTCTCTCTCTCTTTCTCGCTCTGTTTTCTCGACATTAGTGATTCTGCTTTAACGCTGTTCGTAACTCATGTTTGTTATATTTCTTCACATTTTGGATCGTCTACAAAAAAACGGAAAAGACAGAACATATGCTCTAGTACACTAAACTGAAGACAAAAATGCTATAGATAACGTTTTTATTTCTTACAGACTAGATCCTCATTCTGCCTTCTGTATAGTTCTTTGATTCAACAGTAAGTAACTTACTTTACTTTTGCTTTTGCTGTTGCTGTGCATACTGAAACTGTTTCAGGTGCATTACAATGAGCTCACATTGGGAAAATAATGGATTTTGGATAGTAAGTGTAGGGTAGTATTCAAAGAAAAACACTCCCACTCAATATGTCTCCAGCAAAGCCTGTATGTGGCATTGCACATTCAGTAAGTAGAGAGTATAATATACTATTTGGAAGGTTAGCGTCTTACAGTGTGGGGGAATGTACCCGAAAATACCTACAAATTACATACCCAAAGTAAATTCAAAACTGCTCTTCAACCATTTGCACCAGCTGCATGATTTTGGTCTCATTCAAAAGATAACTCTCTTATTGTTCTTACAAAACGGTGAAGACTCACTCCAAGTGCTTCTGGCACTGAGTAATAGTGGTCTGAATATACTGAATTTGAAGAAAATGAACTCCGTCTGAATGTTTTTGTTGAAAAAGATGCCTGAGGATGGGTACAGCTGGTAGTGGTGAGCTGGAAAACACAATAGGAACATAGCACCAAGTGTAACCAAGTTCAGGTTCAAACTTCAGAACAAAAACACAACATATTAGACAGGTTTTTCTAAGCATAACACCAAACAATTTGGAGATATTATAATATTTATTGATAAAGTACTATTTGTATTGCTCACAATTAACTAGTATATACTCATATTTCCCTTGTCAGTAGTAAGGACACAGAGTAAGTGAAGTATACACACATTTCTTGCAATATTCTTGTGTTTTTTTTATGAACTTGAATATAATAAATACATCAGCAGGCGGGCGGGCGGGCCTTCCACACGGTAAGAGGTTAATGACAACCTTTTAGTGGCTGACCAACAACTTTGAGTGTTGGTGCGCATGGATACTTGAGCAGGAAGTCAACAAGTGCTATTCAATTGTGTGTGTGTGTGTGTGTGTGTGTGTGTGTGTGTGTGTGTGTGTGTGTGTGTGTGTGTGTGTGTGTGTGTGTGTACTACATGCTGCAAACCTATTTTACACCTGTAGGGTCGACAGTTTTATAATGTCCTTAGCTAAAAATCATGTTAAGGCCTTGAAGTTCTCAGAGGAACATTCCAGCGATCACAGACATTTAGAAATGCATTGATTGCCTTGATAATGAGAAAAATGGGCACCGCTCTTGGCTTTTAAGAAAAGTACACCACTTCCTAAAGCAAGCTATTAGCGTTTGGATGGATTTTATATCGTTTCAGACTGCTATTACATCCTATTAATTCACAAATATGAAAATCAATGTTTGTATGAGTGATGCAGGGACATTTCTGTGTTTGTGTCAAGGAAACTCTGAAATCTGATGCGACGGTCAATGCAAGAAGGTTTCTCATTGTTTCGATCTCATTGTAAAAAGCATATTGTTGCTTTTTCAAATGGCAGCGATGTTTAGAATGTGTAATTTGCAGCTGAGAGATACAAAGGCATGTGAAGGCATGTGAAGGCAGTTAGTAGACTCTTGTGTAGTCATGGTTCTTTAATTTGTTGCGAGGCAGCGATTTCACTTCAATGACTTTAGATCTGCAGTTACTTTAGGCACATTATTATTTTATTATTGACTTAACTGACATTAACACTTCTGTCTGACTTCTCTGTGAACTCGGCTCTCTGGCTACTGGCAGTCTCAAGAGTTGGAATGAATCTTAGATGCCAACGCATCTCCAGCTTCGTTTAAAATATGTAGGTTTTCCAAAACGTACGTCTTTAAGGATGGTCTCCCCTTCTCTTACTCGTTCTCTTTTACCGGAGCGAAGTCTGGACATTTGTCTCAGGCTGATCTGGTACATGTTTGAGATCAATGCGTTCACACCTGGACACAATGTCAGATCTAGTGGGATTGTTTCATTTTAATTACTTGCGAGCCAAATGTATTTTTTTCTCTTTGTGTCCAAATATCCAGACACTGATTCTGTCTGCCTAAGAATGGTTGTCCTCTGCCACAGTCATTAACATTTGCATTTCAGTAATGCTCACTTGATTGCACACCAACAACAGCATAAGTGTTTAGGCAGGGCAATTTCCTTTTTGCCTCAAAAACAAACATCCATACTGATGTATTGATGTTTCTCTTCATCAGAAGCAAAACTCAAATGTTGTCAGTTTCTTTCATTTCGTCTGTTGGACAATTGTACATCGATGCTGTGGGTTCCTCGTTCCTTTGTGGTTGGTCTTTCATTCCATTCTGTATCATTGATGGGAACTATTTCCATCATCTAGCTGCTTCTCCTTTTTTAATGTAGTGTCAGGACGTGTCTCTGGGGCCCACCACTTTGGTCCACGCTGAAATACCTTTACAACTATTTGATGGAATTCTGTACAGATGTTCATGTTTCCCAGAGGATGGATCCCCTGATCCCCTGTTGGCATCCCTTGATTTTTCCTCAGGAGCCAACAGCAGCTCAATGCTTATAATTCTTCAGTGAAATACCTCATCCACCTAATGGATCGGCACCACATTAGGGACAATGACTTTGGTGGGACCCTGTCTTTTCCTCTGGCGCTCCATGAGGTTAGTTAACATGTGTGTGTCTTTGTTTTTAAAGAAACGTCTCAACAGCTGTTTGATGGATTAAAACAGACATTCATGGTTTCCTCATGAGGAATCTGAACAACAGCCTCAGCTGTACACTCAAGCAAGATGTTCAGCCTGTTAGAATTATCTTTTTGATCGTGTTATCACACTGATGTTAGCATTTAGTTGGCATTATGAATGTGACAGTGCTCCCACACAGTTATACAGAGAGACATATACTTAGTCAATGACATACTGTATTTGCTGTACACCTCATTCTCAAGCGTGCGCTTCAGAGAGAACAGTTTTCAGAGAAGGTGACGTGTTAAATCTTTCCATCCTCCTCATACACACATGTATGTATCCACAAAAAGATTATGTTTTCTGACATCATAGTCCATCTATATGCACACCCAATTTATTGATGATGATGATGATTTAATTCCCCACTCATCACATCCAGACACAATCAGTTTTAATGTTTAGGAAAAGCTCATGATTTGGGTTTGTTAAGCAGTCGACACAGGACACCAACTTTATACTACTCCCCTTATGGAGCCATTGCTCTGAGCGTCTAATATTGCGTAAATGCGAAGTGATGACTGAAGGAATTGCTGTGTTATTCATACGCCATTTGGTAATATGAAGCTGGCACACCACAATGAAGGTTAGCAAATGGAAAGCTCTCTTCTTTAGTATCTGCCTCTTCCTGATTGAACTGATCACACCAGTTCTACTATGACCACTGTGTCTCATTCAGGTGTCCTTTTATGTAATGGTTATTATCAAAATTGACAATTAATTTTTTTTGTCCAATGTCAATGCCCCTGACACTGGACAGAGTTCACGTTTTATGCAAAGAGAACATACTTGTTCCCTTTCTTTCCTCTCTCTTACTCCCCCCTACCTCCCGTCTTCATCTCTCTCTCTCTCTCTCTCTCTCTCTCTCTCTCTCTCTCTCTCTCTCTCTCTCTCTCTCTCTCTCTCTCTCTCTCTCTCTCTCTCTCCATATATCTGTCAGTGCATGAGGTGAGGAGAAGAAGTGAAGCAGACAAAAAATATATCCCCGTGAAAGACAGGTCTGGATAAATAAAGAAGAGGTATGCTCAGCCCTACCCGAGAGGGAACGCTGTAGGGAAACGAGGGAGGGTTTTTTTTTTTTTTTCCTTAAGGCAGCTGTCAGATTTTAAGAGGACGATGATACAGGGGAGAAAATAGGTTAAAATGAGGAAAAAATGACGTGAGCGGTGTTCAGGAAGGGGAAATGTGGGCGGGATGGGTGATAATGAGCGATAGGGACCGAATCAGTATTGGAAAAGGAGTCGAGGATGGATGCTACGTGGCTTGTACGGGCATAAGTAGAGACGCTGAGTGCAGTCTTGGTGGAAGATGCTACGATTGTGTAAAACATGGTGTAATCATCATAGTTTTAAGGCAGGATCTTAAATTGTAATGGTAATGGATTAAACATATCGTATCACTGACATAACAATGTAACTCAGATTCTATACAGGACTTTTGACATGTTATTATGAGATGTTTTTGCCTTGGTTAGAAAAATTTTCATTAGGTATAAAACGCATAACCCAAAAATGTCAATCTTTCAGGAGCGGCTTTCCTTTTATTAATCTGTTTTGAAAAGGTGTCTTAAACCCAGCGGCTATTTTGTCAATCCACAGAGGAGCACAGCATCCTTCAGTGAAAGCCAAAACGTGAAAACCAAAATTGCAACAACAAGATTTTCACCTGACAGCCATGATATGTCAAATGTTCAATATTTAAATAAGCTCTCATTTACATCACACTGCCAGGACTCTTAAGTCTATTTTAGTCTTCAGAAATTGAAACCTTGAAAATGGGAATTCATTTGTGATGTACCGGCGCACCTTTCTGTATTTGTCTTGAGTTCATTTGAGTAACTCTTTTAGGTTTTTAGAAATTAAGCTTTTTTTTTTCAGAATTTTTCCCACAAAAAACGATGTTTTCCACAAGTGCTGGTAGCCGTCTGAAATCCAGCCATTCTGCCATTAAAGTCAAGTTTCTATACTCCAACATGTGTATATATGTTAGTAACAGAGGGTTTTTTAGTCTGTAGTGCTATACAAAATGTGTAGGCATTAGTTAAATCAATGTAAAGTACAGTAAAACTGCTGTTCACTTAATAGCATAACAGCTATAATGCGTTCTTCACACACTACCTCATTTGTAGAGTTACTGCGTCCTGTCTGCTTATTTCTTTTGAAGATAAAAGCACTTCAGACGATGCATGAACGGTTGGAGGAAATTTAGAAAGACTGTTTAAGCTTTCAACTCAGTCATTTGTATTTTTAACAAGTACATTGGCTGTCATCCTGTGTTTGTTTGAAATGGTCTTTGAATAAGAATGCACTTGGCAAACTCACTGTTTTTAGACTTTCAGTTTGGCAAATACAGCTTCCTCTTAGTATGGGATTACTTCTTATAACAAACACAGTGCAGTTTATCCCAGGATTTCCTCCTGATTTCTTCTTCTGTGGCTGAAGATGTACGCTGCCAACACTGTTTGCTGCACATGCATTTGTTTCTAGTAAGGTAGCCTACTGATGCTTATGCATGTTGCTTTACTTGCGTGAACTTCATTTGCAGATGGTATTCATGTGTCCATACCTCTGTGATTCTGCGGCAGCTTTCGTTATTGCGTTATGCATCTGTTGGGCATTCGTCCAATACGTTGGCCATTCGCTCTGATACGTTTTGTATAAGTACGTGATACGCTATCCACAGGCTCTGTATACGTTCATGTACGTTGTATATGCTCATTTTGCTCATACGCGTCGAGCATACGTTGGAACTGTGCGACAGGGCCTTTAAACTCGGAGAGGTTGTCGTCTCAGGATGCCACATTGTAATTCCTTCCTTAAGCGTAAACACTTCAGTATAGTTGGGACTGGTAATGCTATCATGGCTGGTCACGTTGAGGACCCGCGGTAATGTTTCTCTGTAATTACTTCGGCTTTAATGTTAGTGTGTTGCTAAATTACAGTGTGGAGGAGTGTTTTTGACTCTTTTGTGGGCAATGTCCAATTGAGCATGTGTTTGTTGTGTAAAATGGCACTCATTAAGGCACCGGAGAACTGTAGAGCTTTTCCATTTTCTAAACAAAAACACCCTGATTAATCCTGAAAGCATGATTAATTGGCTTTTACTTAAAACTCACCTTTTCACGGCAATGGCACTTAAACACCAGTTATACATAGCTGGGATTGAAGAATTGCCGTGACATTTAGCCAATCTTGTACCAAACCTGCTTGTTTACTTTGCTGGACACTTGTTTTTTCTTTTGTCTTTATCATCTGGGAGGACGTGGGAGAACAATTCACTTTAACATTTTAGTCAGTGGGAACATCCAAATGCTTTTGTAGGTCATTCATGGTGCTGTCCAGACTGAGGGGGAAATAGAAAAAAGGAGCAAATGAATAAAGCTTCCCAACATGTCATTTAAAAAAGAAAGAAAAATAAGGTTAATGTACAAACAAATAATTGATTCCTTCTCGCTCTGCAAAGAAATGGCAAACTGCACTGAGCTGCGAAACTTTATAGGCGTGTTTGCGCTGTAATATCAGAGTGCAATATCTTTTGTGAATTGGACCTTGAGACGGGGAAGACAGCAGATTTCAAGTGATGCGAAATTCATTGTGCCATCAGCAGCCGCAATCCATTCTTTTTTTAGAAATTGCCCGTCAGACTTTAAAGCCCGATTTGTAATCATGTTATCATCCGCACACTTCATGGTCAGCTCTATAGATGCTCCACAGTGAAATGCAGATCATGTATTTTGGCCTCCGTGCCTGCAATTTAGATTGTAGCTTCAAGCTATGCAAATGAACCTTTAAATAAGCGACATATATTTAAAATAATCATATATTTGGCGCCATGTTTACAATGAATGTACATGGTGCTCTGCCTAAATCGGTGGGTATTTACCAGACGATGAAGCGAAATACTGCAATACCGCACGATCCAGACGTTTCCATCACCTGGTCAATAACTGTGTGTGAAAGGTCAGCTCTCCTCGGGGACCCTGTGGGTGACACAGCTTCACTGTGGACACAGCCAACTGTAACCCCCGAGCCCGTTGCTGAGGTGTAACACGTGTCAAACAGACACAGGGAGAAAGGTCACACACACACACACATAAACAGCAGGAGCCCGGGTAAATGCATATGCCCCCGTCAAGGTCTCTGTGTGTGTCTTGCTGTGTATAGCATGCTCAGTAGATGAACTGGCCAATTCAATGCCTGCCATACTTACCATCGTCTAAGACTGTTTCTGAGCCCCGCAGGTTTTTGTGACATACTTATAAGTGCACACACACACACATTTGGATATTTTTTGACATTTATCCTTTGACTATAAGACGCAAATAAACAATAAAACCTGAATCTCCCACAATGTACAAAAAGGCTACAGTGGAGGAAAACACGAGGCAGGATTTCCCATTTTTATCATCCTTGTGAGGACATGTCGTCCACATAAAGATGTGAACGGCACACTAACACAAACACACAGTTGTAGGCCTGTACCTGCAGCGTCAGCTTTTCCTCGCCTCGACTCCTGTCCCCCCCTTGATAGCGAGACCTAAAAACAAGGAGAGGAAATAGAGTGGGAGAGGAGATAATGAAATAAATACCCTGCCTGGCAACACTTCAAAGAGAGAGGGAGAGCTTGATCTGCTCTACTGCAGCTAGAGAGGGAAGAGATGTTACATAAAGAGAAGAGATCGGGAAGATAGCGGCAACCGCCACCTCCACAATCGCACACAAACACAAACAGATTCACATTAATAAAGTTTGACTGCGGACAGTTAAGAATCATATGCTTCGTTATGAATAGTTTTGAGTCACTGATCAACCTCAGTTAGTTATTATTGTTGTATTATATTCAATCGGCTCCTCATTAGTCCTAACATAAACCAGTTATTCCACCACTTTAGCCGTGCGCTGTCAAAACTGAGCAAAGCGGTCAAAACTCTCGGTTACTTCTGGTGTCGTACAAGCGTTCTCTCACATCACGCTCTCAGTTCATTTATTATTTATACATTCATATATTACATGCATGTAGGCCGTCGGAGGACATTTAAATATTATCCGATATCCACAGGACCGTAAGGGCGCGCGTGTGTGTGTGTGTGTGTGTGTGTGTATGTGTAGTTATCTGCAACACAGTCCTCACTATGTCGTGATTATTTACATCCACTTAGACTACATACAAATTGACTATCCCACACACACACACACACACGCGCACACACAAGAAATGCCTGCCTGATGGATGCTTCTTCCATCAGTTTTCACTGCTTCATACACACACATAGACGGGAGTACACACCATCAAATATATATCTTATAAGTATAACATAACGTGGAAAACTTGCATAGAGACACACACTCCGTCTTGACACGGACATTACATTTAGCTCTGGCTGTTTAGTTTTTTTTGTATCCCTCATCCCGCGGCCACAATAACATTAAGTACACTATCGCTTTGTGTGACATATTGTCTTTTTTTTTAATGAATGTCTCTCCACGCAGCGCACTCTCTGCTTTTGGAACTTAAAAGCCTCTTTTAAAGTCTTATACATCAAATTCAGATGACTCGGCTTTTCATGTAAATTGATATATACGGTAATTCTTCGATGTTTTCGTCCCAAATCAAATTCAGGATCAGGTTTGCAGCAGTGATGCGCAGCTGTCCCTTTTTTTTACATTGGCGGGAATCAATTGCTGAACATATTTTTCCCTGAAAAGGAATCATTAGCTTGCAACATTTCCCTCTAACACTGTGGCGAATTGGAAATCTAATTTGGTTGGCTTTGTTGCATGCACGAGCACTTTGATCAGTTTCTTATTGTTTACGCTGATGACACACATATTGTAGAGGATGCATCGGAAATCAAGTTATTTTCCTTTTTCTCTGCCCGTTTCTTTTTGCTAGTTATATCCAAAATGGTCCAAAAAATTAAAATACCATTATAAGTTAATAAACGCATTTGCTGCTCTAAAAAAATGTATTCAAAGAGTTGAGCAAAATCTCATTCATTTTTAGAAAAATGGCCAGAATTTATTTTTACACATTATTTTTTGTTCAGTAAATCTTGGCAGCAATTAATGCTTATAAATATAAATATAAATATAAAAAAAAAATATAAAATATAAATTTATCCTCTATTCCCACCTCCCCTCCATACCATACATTTGTGTTGTCTTGATGGGGGGGGGGGGGGGGGGGGTGGAAGAGCTGGTGTAAGCTGAAGTGTTGGCAGGGATACGCTGCAGAGGAAAGCCGATCACCCTCTTCCTCAGTCTGTGATTCTTTATTTCACAATGAAACCTAAATTCCCTCCAGGCCCACCACGATACTGCAAGTCCCTTTTCCAACTTGTTATTGGACACCCCTCACACACACACACACACACACACACACACACACACACACACACACACACACACATTTAAACACAGGTGTATGCAGATATATACATAAGTACACATGCCATTGTGTTCTGCACACAAGGGGAGGGTCTGCTTGGCTCTCAGTTCAAAGGAATATGACTGTGTGCGCATGTGTGTCGCATCAGATTCTGTCCAAACATTCAACAGATGGTGACATTTAGGTTTTTTTTTCCCCACCACCATGACAACAAGGTTAAGGGTGTGAAGATGCTTGAGCAGTTGTGTCGGGGTTTGCAGGGTCAGGCCTCACACATGCTTCTGCATCTGTTCATCTACGCTCTGCTAAATGTCTCTATCAGTTTATTAGTCCAAATAAATGAATGCATTATTAATGTATAGCACAAAAGATGAGCAGCAGCAAGAAAAAAGGCAGTCTTCCCCCAGACTACTCATTAGTAGCAGAGTCGTGCATATGCGACACAGACATAAGTGATCAGGGCTAGGGGGAAAATATTTTTATTCATGTAAGAATCAAGACTTCTACGAATATGAATCGATTCACAACTTCCAAAAATAGATTTATGTATTTTTTTATTTTACAAAATAGATATTTCTTCTGATGGTTGCGTCAAGCATTACACATAATACCAGTTCAACAGTGTTATCTTGTGTATAATTGGCAATTTTCAGGAGAAATAAAAGGGCAGCTCGCCTACGCATAAAACTGTTATTTATATAACATGCAGCATTTTTTGTTTTTTTATAACTTTAAGTTATTCTTGAAATCATGGAGGATTGAGAAATACCAAAAAGGTTTTAGTATATAGTGTTTATTTGTGCGAGTTAAAACCTCTTAAGAGGCGGGCGAATTTACTCTAAAATACCTACAAACCACATACCCAAAGTAAATTGAAAACTGCTCTTCCACCATTTGCACCAGCTGCATGATTTTGGTCTCATTCAAAAGATAACTCTCTTATTGTTCTTGTACAACAGTGAATAATCACTCCAAGTGCTTCTGGCACTGAGTAATAGTGGTCTGAATATACTGAATTTGAAGAAAATACACTCCGCCAGAATTTCTTTGTTGAAAAAGATGTCTGAAGATGGGTATAGCTGGTAGTCCCGAGCTGAAATACACAATAGAAACATAGAACCAAGTGTTATCAAGTTCACCACCAAATTTCAGTTAAAAAGGGATAAAAACTTAATTTATTAGACAGGTTTTTCTAAGAGTAACACCAGGCGTACACAAACTGTGCAATTTGGAGATATTATAATATTTATTAATAAATATTATTTTTATTTATTTATAAATAACTATTATATACCCATATTCCCAGTTAGTAGTAATCACACAGAGTAAGTGAAGTACAAACACATTTTTTTCTAATACTTTTATGTTTTGTTTGTATTTTCTTCTGACTTGAATATAATAAATATCATTTTGAAAATAAATACATTTGTGAAAAAAAAACCCCACCGGATATGACGTATCCAACTGACGAGGCGTCCAATAGCATTACGATGCGCGTCTCCGGGAGGCTGAGCTGCAGTCTGCTCAACCTGTAACAAAAGAAGAGGGCGGGCATTTTCTTATCAAGTTGACACTCATTGGCTCATGAAGGTTGTGGATAAGCCATAGAAGCTCCGATTGGCTCAAATTAAGTGTCAATCTAACCCTAAGAGTCCGCGCTACAACCTGGAAGTACCTGGCGATGAGCGCACGAGATATTAAGTTATGACAGTTTATGATCACACAATGTAAATATCAATCAGCTGATTTCACAGATTGCAACAGCTGTTCATGGGCTTTTATCGATGTGAAGATGTTCACGGTGGATATCTTTTTAACGGAAACGAACGTGTGGACATTTTGCAATGGTTTAGGAGCGTCTTTTTCAAAATATTGCTGAAAAGAGGATATTTATGAGGCTTTATAGGTAAGTGGGCTCAAAGTTATGATTTTGATTTTGAGTGTACTTGCTAGTTTGAGGAGCTGATTGTACCGCTGTTGTGATGTTCATCTCAATATCTAAATAGACGAGATTCTAAGCTTTCCAAAAATATATATTTTTTTTTTTCAGAATTAGGAAATGCACATGTACATGGCACAATAAAACTCCTGCTGAGCCCGCCGGCGGGCCCGCACACTCTAAGTGGTTTAAGCATGAACACCTTTTTGTCTAGGGTTTGTATTTCTGCCTTTACATTATAGAAATTGGTTGATGTAACTTTTTTTAAATATAAAAACTCCATAATCTTATAACCACATTACTCTGCTTTCATTCCATAATATGCCACACTGCCTTTTATTAGTGGACTGGATCCTGAATTTAGCACTGAGAGTCTATTTTAATTTTGAGATTTGAACATAAACTTTACTTATGTATAAATAATAGTGTATATAAATAGTGTATTTTTTGTTGAAATAATGCCTCTATATTATTTTGTTTAATGTGCTAATACTGACGACCAGAGATTACCCTGTGACAGCAGTCACATGTGAATGTGTCCACACTTGTGTCATACAAACATGTCAAACATGACAAACATGTCAACACACTGAATATAACCCACAAGTCCTGGGACAAGCAGCAAACTTAAGCTGAAGCTTATTATATTAATTCCAATTTGATATGCAAAACACTGCTGCGCTAGCTAACTTGTGATCCCTAATATCCTTTATTTGTTACACATTGACACTGTGCATGAGCATAATGAGTCTTAAGTGAGGCAAACATGTTTGACAAACTGAATTTGGCTCCTAACAAACACATTCCTGTGCTGTAGAAAATCACTTTTTTTGTGTCATTACACTGTTAGATTGAGGAGCCCTGGTGTAAACAATCATATGTGGATTTTCCCAGTCTTATTTTTTTTTTGTAATGCATCCTCTCATGCATCATTCATTTTTTAAATGTTCCGTTTGTAACCTTATGCTCTGGAAAAGAAAACAAATGTTTTCCCATCACTTAGTCCTTCACAAAGGCGTTTTACATCCTTTTCATCATAAGCCTTTTAATAAGCCTTTGGTGAGCATTTGTACAACTAACGTTGCACTTGGAGGACCTATTCATGTGGGACACACTGCAAATTGTCATTTGTTCTATTTTGTAAAAGGAAAAAGGAGAAACATAAAGACTAAAACACACTGCAGCTCTGCAAACCAACATCCCCTTCATCCATTTGCTTATCCTCATCTCGCTAATTAATTCATGCGAAATTAAAGGCTTTCATTATCAATATCTCCCCGTTGATATTGAAATTCAGGTTTGGAACATATTGAATAAATGTTGCATGGCAGCGGATTATTTTTAAAGGCTATGAGACCATCTAATAATTAGCTTAAATGTTTTCCCTTTGTGCTTATTGAAAAATGCATTTGCTCCAAGTGTAACTACATTAGTGTGGCGCTTGGTTAATGAGGTGTAATTTTCTTAGAGCAATGTGAGATGACATGTCAATGAATTTCTACCACATTATTAGTAATCGCATTTTCATTTGTTCCGTTTGTTTATTTAGTATGGATAATGACACAAACTGCTCAGTAATAAATACAGGGCAGTTATGGCACCGAGCTAACGGTTGCTACTGGGTTTTATAATCTCTAATGAGAATAGCTTCCTGATAATGTTGGCAGCAGCAGCGGTGGTCATTTCTGCGCTGTTTAATCAGTGCTCATATTCAGAGTTTATACTGTCTGTTTCTGTTTTGCTGCTGATTACACATTTTATGAATCTCATATGGGTGGAAATTGCAGTCATGAAGTCAATAATGATGAAGATTCACTGACGACATAAAAGAACACATTTCCTCTCTCCGACTACAGACTCACGTCTTTCATCTTCACTGATGTTACATCTCATCTTTCAGTTTGTTGCATTCAGGAGCCCAAGCAATTAAAGAAAAAAAAACCTTGGGCACACTGAGCCAGAGATCGACTATGTTCACGTTAAATACATTCCTAGAGTAATGTCATGATGAAGTGTGGTAATTTACTGCTCTCAGGTTGGACTACACTTAACTGCCTTTCTCCTTCTGTTAGTATTTCACTTGCATTCACTGTCTCTGCCTCTGCTACGACGCTTACATCAGTAAAACTCATCCTCGTCCACAACAATGGACCGATTCTTTTCTCGATCAGAGTTGTTTTTGTGTGTGACGTGTTGGCTTGGTTGTTCTCGAGTTTGGTGCTTCACTCCGCCAACATTTCTAAGTCTCCGGGTGATGATGTATTTCCAAAAATATTTCACTTTTATCTTGCAGAGCTAAGGATTACTTTTTCTTTTTTTAAACATGTGCACAAGCTTCTTCAAAGATAAACAGCAACATAACTGTATCCACTGTAGCCCTTGTGGTTAGAGTTCCAGTACAAGTTTATTGACAAGGCACTGTAGAATGCAGCACCATGCAGGTGTTCCGACGATCAAACGTATCAAAGAGGGTAGTACATTTCACAAGGCAAAACCGCAAAGATTTAAACTGTGTTACATATCGTGGCTGCTAATGTTGCTGAAGCTGCTGTTTCTCTCTAGTATAACACTGATTGGTAGTTTTCTGTACAATGATGTCCCAACCTCCCATCACTTGTCTTAACAACTATTGAAGTGTCATCCAGTGGATTATTTTCTTTAGTGCATCATTCATTCCCTACTCAGTTTTATCACACACTTATGGTTTATGACTTGCTCTTATATCTGCACACATGTCACATGTCAAGCTGACATGACTGCATGAATATGTATTAAGTGCATGGGCGTGTTTGTGTGTGTGTGTGTGGGGGGGTCGATGCCATAGCCGGGAGACAAAATGGCCTTTGCTGTGATTGAGGGGCTTAGTATCCCTGTCTCTATTCACAGTATGAGATCCTCTCGGCTTGTCTGCCATTTGTGAATAACTGATAAGGCAAAGTTAAAAGCACTGCGCTGGAGTGAGCTTGATAAAAGGACAAACAGAATACTGACTTTTGAAATGTCAACCGGGCTAAATTAGTTGAACAACATTGCTTCTCCATACTGGTTTGAAGCCAAAAGATATTTTCGAGATGAAAGATGTGTAGATGTGGGTAAATAAATGAAGTTTGACTTTGAGGAAGGCTGAGATTTCTAAAGGGGGGGTGAGGCTAAAGATGAGAAGATGGGGGGGGGGGAGAGAGAAGAGGATTGTGTGCTGGAAGGCAGAGAGGGGAACATTTCATGACTTGTTAATCAGTAGTAAAAAGAAACTCCTTGGCGTTAGGATACGGTCTTGAATTGTTGATGATAATATCGAGATAGCATTCAAATGAGCGTGGCCGTGTGCCTGTGTGTGGAATGCACACGGATCAGTTAGGGTGCATTGTTTGGTGTGCGTGCATGCGAGCTAATAAAAGGACCACTGATCTCCTCTGAAGGCTGCACGTGGGAGAAAAAGTCCACATCAAGAAATATGACAATAACATTCTTCTACCACAGCGCACTTAGATGTGCGCAGTAGGACTAAGAGATGAGGGTGCAGACGGAGAGGGGATAGGAAGAAGAGGGGGCGTTTATGATGCTCTATCGCAACCTTACCGAAAACGGAAGCACCCTACCCAGAGATATTGTTAAGTATGTCGCCCACGAGCTATCCCTCTCTGTTATTCCACCAGAACAGGAAGGTTTACTGGAAGATACTTGTGTTCCAATGCTTGAACAGCTTATTCATGGAAAGGTTCTTCTGGGGCTTACTTTACACAGTAATGTCCATACTTAAATAATAAATACTTTAACGCAAGGAGCACATGTTTATTTAATTATTTAATATGAATGTAACTACTAATATATAAATGAATTACACAATGCTCTATGTTTTCTTCTCTGTTGGCATTCCACAAAGCCAAAACGACCATCAAGCCTGAAGTGGTCGACAAGATATACAATTCACAAGTCTGTCTGTTCTGTACAGCTCACACAAAAATTAAATCCAGAAACACCACTGCGTATAAATAACTCAAAGGGCCATGTTGGTCGGAGCATATTGGTTCTGGCTCCATTGAGACAATGGAATGGGATCTGGAAGGCAGGTGTAGGTCATTGATCCATGTGTTTGAAAGCCTACCAGATGCTACTGAACAACAGTTTGCAATACCTTTTTTTCAGTTTAGACTCTCAGATAAAGTTTGTTTTTCACATATCACACAATCAATTTCTAATCATAGCCCTCGAAGGTAGGAAGTCAGGGGCGGAGGGGTCAAACAAATACAGGACTTTCATCCAGGAGACCGCTGTTCGTGTCCAGTGGGAAACCAAAGGTCAACATTCACTTGTATTAATCCACGTCCGTAACATAAGAAACATACTTTCTCCAAGCCAAACTATAATGTTTTACTGAACCTACCCAAGGCGTTTTGTTGCCTAAACATAACCTAGTAGTTATGTATCAATTTACAAAGTTAACCACATGTATAAAACTGCAACTGTTAATTGATATTGCAGTTGTATGAGAACGTTATATTGTAGGCGACAGGATTGAGGGATCAAACCAACAACCCTGTTGACCCTTCTGAGTTAGAGCCGCCCTATTAGAAGGTGTTTATAGTAAAGTGCAGAGGTCTCATTGAAATGAATGTGCGAGCTAATGTTGGTCTGGACTCTTCTTTGGGGGACAGTGACACTTGCAGTGCTTTCCCCGCTAATGTTAGTCTGGACTCTTCTTTGGGGGACAGTGACACTTGCAGTGCTTTCCCCGCTAATGTTAGTCTGGACTCTTCTTTGGGGGACAGTGACACTTGCAGTGCTTTCCCCGCTAATGTTAGTCTGGACTCTTCTTTGGGGGACAGTGACACTTGCAGTGCTTTCCCCGCTAATGTTGGTCTGGACTCTTCTTTGGGGGACAGTGACACTTGCAGTGCTTTCCCCGCTAATGTTAGTCTGGACTCTTCTTTGGGGGACAGTGACACTTGCAGTGCTTTCCCCGCTAATGTTGGTCTGGACTCTTCTTTGGGGGACAGTGACACTTGCAGTGCTTTCCCCGCTAATGTTGGTCTGGACTCTTCTTTGGGGGACAATGACACTTGCAGTGCTTTCCCCGCTAATGTTGGTCTGGACTCTTCTTTGGGGGACAGTGTCACTTGCAGTGCTTTCCCCGCTAATGTTGGTCTGGACTCTTCTTTGGGGGACAGTGACACTTGCAGTGCTTTCCCCGCTAATGTTAGTCTGGACTCTTCTTTGGGGGACAGTGTCACTTGCAGTGCTTTCCCCGCTAATGTTGGTCTGGACTCTTCTTTGGGGGACAGTGTCACTTGCAGTGCTTTCCCCGCTAATGTTGGTCTGGACTCTTCTTTGGGGGACAGTGACACTTGCAGTGCTTTCCACGGCACTATTCTCTTTTGCACAAGTTTTACAGCGGAGACAAAAACTTGATGAGTCACATTGTCACTTCACTGCATTAAAGAATGAAGACGCAGCCGAGAGGATACACAGAGGAAGGAGAGTGAGGGCTATACATATTTTGCTAGCCTTGGTGATAACATTAATGTCAAGGTGGAAGGGGGAAGGAAGACATCAAAGCTAATGAATATTTATGGTTGCCCACAGTGAAGTGTTGTTTTAGAGTGAAGTGGGACAGAATGGCCTCATGAAGACAGCACTTTAGGGCCTACTCTTGCACAGACTGTGGGTCTATGAATATTCATTGTCCATTGTCCCAAAAACAATTTGCTTAACGCTTCTGACTTCTTCTCATCCGTAAAATGTGCATACAGTTTAATCTATGCATGGTTTGGCTTATAATGCTATTTATCTTCACTTTTCATAGGGCTGTGAAAAGTGTAACTCCTAGTCTTTGCACACACAAAAAAAAAAAATACTAATTTGTTTTTAAAGCATAGACCTGATATGTATAAACTCAGCTCCATAAGGAAACCAGAAATGCTACGTGTCATATTCTGTACTACAGCATTACATTCACACTATATCCCAGGATGTAACAGTTCAGTGACACATTGTTAGCGGGACATGTGTCACTGGCTGCGGTGGAGCCTGTATGGATGTTATAGCATATTTGTTTGAAAGTATCTGAGCGTGTTCAAGGGACATAGTCTATAACCCTATCATATGCCAGACAGCATAATGTCCTTGAGCATATTTCACAACATGCTACATTAGCCTTCCCAACAGTGCCAAGCATTTGTCAAAGTGTCACAGCAGCCGGAGTCAAAGGCTGTTTTAAAAAAAAAACATTTTTTTTCGTGTGAAAAATCTCCAGGTGAGAATCCTTGATGGGGAAAACCAGTCCGAGCAGGGACAGACATGGAGAGGGGGAAAAAAAAGAGGTCGGGACTTGTGATGTTGCTATCGTGTGGTCTAAAGCAGCGGTCTCCAACCTTTTGTGCGGCACGGACCGGTTTCATGTAAGAAAATATCTTCATGGACCGGCCTTCAAAGTGGGGGGGGGGGGTAAATATGACGGAATAAAATGATACGTCCACATAAAAACAAATATAAAGTGCATAAAAAACCCATTACGCTGAATTAGTGGGAGCCTCTCTGCAACCAGCCGGTCCAATATAGGGGTATAAATTCTTCACCAATAGTAAAAGGTTTCTTCTCTTAGCGACACGGTTAGTCACTAAGTATGACACTCTCAGTGCACTCGCATGTGTTGATGTGGTGGCCATCAGTAATTGCTTCTGTCTTATCTTGTCTTGGCCGTTATGAAGGCTTCGTTGCCTCATTTGCGAGCCTGTGTATTATGCAGAGCGGCGTATGAGGATCACCTGTAGCGATATTTAAGTAGGACTCCTGATATTGTCTTTTAAATGCCTCCTCATTGGGTCTTTTCCCTTTTCCAAAAAAGCTCTTTAAAGACGATTGTTTTCACTCATTGTTGCTTGTGGGCTTAATTGTTTGAAATAAAGATTTTTCAAAATAAAACCTTTCAAAATAAATGATTCCTTCTGTGCACCTAATGTACAGAAGTAGTTTTGGTGTGCAGGTGCACATATCTAATGTGTCCATGTGTGTTTTTTCTACCAACTGGTTTTGTTTTACAAACATGTCCCTATGCTGTCACAACCTCACACATGGTCTTTGTTAATCCTGCATATTTCCCTTTTGCTCTTATTCCAATCCATTTAGCACAACTGTGCTTCTGAAAAATAATCTGCTCCTCTCAAATTCTACTCTGCTATTTCTTCTGCTCAGTAGGTTGAACTAGTGGTTACAGAGACCTTCCCACGACCTCCGGGTAACACATGTCTGCGAAAAACAATCTGTGTCCATCAAAACATAGTGTGCAGGTGAATCGTCCTTGAGCGTGAGAGTAAACCGTCTGCATTGTACATCACTCTGAGTAAGCATCAGCAGAATACCTAAAACCTGAAATGTTTATTTTTCAGGTTAAATTGTCAAAATATTTTTACTATTTCAGTATGATTGCAATAATTCCGCCTCGTCCTACATCTCCTTTGCTTTGTATCCCCCTCCATCATCAGTCTGCCTTTCATGTGTTTCAAGCTCTCATTAACACCACCATCCCGTAAACCCAAAGTGCCTCTTACTGTCCAACCTCTTGAGATGGGGAGGTTTCCATAGTTTCTAGTCCCTGTTATCCACGCCCTATGGACTGTGTGTCCATTGCCAGAGAGCATTAACTGACTTACGCAAACCCTGTGAAGTACAGGCTACTGCTGTGTTTCATTAACCTAGGCCTTAGGGAAGTGGAGTACCTGCTCCAAAAGGACACACGTGCTCCGTAGAGGCTGCATCACACGCTTAGTAACCTTGTCTGGTGCTACCATGGAGACCAATGTATTACAAGCAGGCAAGAACAGGAGGAATGGTGTGCTCTAGCTAGGTGTTTGTGGGTTTAGCACTATTGTGAAGATAATTATCTGTTATATTTGCTTCCACATTTTTGTACAACCTTGTAAGTTGAAAAATAATTAATTAAATATGACAAATAACTTGAGACAAAATCTGCCAGTCCAACTTTGTCTTTCCTTCCCATGATGCCATTTCACATCAAATCACAGCACTCCAGAGAATTACCCAACAGTTGTATATTTATAATAATTTGCTCTGACAAAGGTATTTGTGGAACGTGCATAAATATTCTGATATTAAACTATAATGTTATATCTTTGTGTCAAAAGAATGTTGCATTACATTTCTCCAACTACATTTATGCAGAACCTCTTGAAACTCTCAGCTGATAGAGCAGACACACAGAGCATACACAAATGTACTGGGTATTGAAGTAGATCCGAGCAAAAAATACTAAAAACACTGTATATGTTGTATATTGTTATTTTATCAGGAGTGTGTGTGTGTGTGTATTGTGTGAGGCGAAATCAGGCTGTTGGCGGACCCTTACTGTGTCGGAGATGGTAATAGTTTGCCAGAGCCTTGGGGGATCTGCTCAGCAGGCGGTGCTGTGTGTCTGTGTGTACATGCATTTTCCTGTGTGCTTGTGTGCACGTATCAGCAGGAAAGGGGAAGAGCAGGCCCCACAGTGCATGTCTCATAAGCCAAGTCATCAACCCTTTTAATCCAGCCCAGCAGGGATGTGTTTCTGTTTTTGGCAGTGCATGTGTATGTGCGTCTTTGAAGAACAACTTCATGAGAACTGCTGCCGTAAACTTGCTTATGTTATACTCTGAGGCAACGCAGAAATCTGTCCTATTTCCACGTGTCTTTGGTCTAGACGTGAACAGGAATATTGATACGTTCTTCTTTTGTCCTTTTCATGTTTGCTTTATCAGTCTGTGTTTGAAGATATTTCCTGATGTGTCTAATCTACAGTCTCCTCTGTTCTGTCTTCCCCTGCAGGACGAATGTCATAGGATGAACACTGCTGGTGGGGTGTGTCTGTCTGTGCTGTCCTCTCTCCTGGCTGTGGCTGGGGCCCTGGCTGCCTTGTCTGCCCTTGCTCTAGTTCCTCTCTCTGCCCTGGCTGAAGTTGCCTATGGGGCTGCCGACGGCGTCCCCAGCACCGGGGCAGAGGGTGCCCCCTCGCCGATCTCCACACCATGTTCTAGCCTTGTAGCTGGGGTGCTCTATGGCTCTTTCTCCCTAAGGGAGCTCTTTCCCTCCAGGGCACCAGGCTGTTCCTGGTCCCTAGAAAACCCTGATCCCACAAAGTACTCCCTCTACCTCCGCTTCACCCGGCACCCTATCATCTGCCGGACACACTCCCCCATGCTCCTCTCCCTTGACCACCACCTGGCTAATCAAAGCTGTCCCCTTCACATACAAACAGCTGCTGTCAGGGATCAGGAAATCATTGATCTCTGTGGCAGCCAAAGCAACATAGAGGAACCGTACTCCTTCCTACAGTTTGATAAGAACTTTGTCCAGCTATGTCTAACTAGACATCCAGCTGCGGATGAGCCTCAGGTATCTAAGGAATTGCTTGAGCTGAGGCTGGTAGAGGTGTTACTCATCAACAACGAGAACTCCAGTCAATTTACCTGTGGCGTGCTCTGCCGATGGTTTGAGGAGTGTTTACGCACAGGTCACAATGAAGACCAGGAGGTATCTGACGGAGATGGTTGTGGGATGACCCAGACGGGATGTATCTGTCCAAACCACAACATCATGGCACCACCTATTCCGTTGCTCCCCGAGACGCCCCATAGTTTCAACAATGTCTCGCTCGTTCCTGACGACTGCTGCGTCACTGAGCTGCATTCCAATGAAGCAATCGTGATCGCACCCAGAGATGTTCGACAAGGTAGGATTGTGCTAAAAATTATCATATTAGTTATGCCCTGTAACACAACATGCTATAACAGGTGCACACCATCATTTCTTGTTGGTAGCTTGTGTCGCAAGCTACACCAATACTAGAAAGGTACCCCAATACTCTCCTGTTATATATGAAATGAATGAAAGTGTTTTAATAAGAGCCGTATTAATGCGCTGTGTGCAACAGCAGGGCAGTCTGTGTGTGCGCTGTGAGCGCTCTGCTTCCACTCGCTGCAGGCATAGTGGTGGTGTTTTTCTCTCACATGCACGCTGCTAATACAAGTGCTTTTTTGCCGACGGTCCACAATATTGTGGAAAAAGCAGACTCGCAGAGCAAAATATGGCACTAAAGCGTAGCCAAGGGTCACGAGTTGTGCCTATACTTATGAAGGTAATGCAATAATAACATGGAGGCTCTGTCATCTGAACAAAAAGGACACATTCTTTATTGCTCACAGATTGTCGACGGCAGCAGCGGCGCATTACAGCGTCAGTCTTTCCATTATCTTTTACAATAAAAGCCTGAGATACACGGCATCATTGCTTACTTACTAGAGGGAACTTACATTCACTCAGAGCCAACTCAACAAAATTGCTTGCAGTACTGCTCGGACTTATCTCTTTCATAAGCTGCAGTGTGACATGTGAAGGTGGAAAGATGGGAATGTGTTAAGAGCTGATCTTGCGGTTTATGGCTTCTTTTCACATCCTCCACTGCTTTGAAATGACATTCTGAAAATATTTTCTGTTCTTTTTTTATGTATCAATTGAGGTGCTTTAAGCAGGTATCGTATCAAAATCATAATGTTGGTATAGAGACAACACTAGAAGTAGCACATACATCAAATAATTCAAGCACATATAAACAGTTGGTTTATTTGTGCAGCCATCTTGCAGTAGCAAACAGACAAGAAAAGTTTGCCTTGTTATCCGTGCTTTTGGAAGTACCTCAGGGAGGCCACGTGTCTCCGCTTGACAGAGAATTTATTATTTGAATTTTGTTTGTTGGCCTTTTAATTAAAAAATGAAGCAGTTCAAAGGGGGCCCTTTTAAACCTTCCATCAAAAGATTTGTAAATGGCTGTCAGAAATTCTTGCCTTCTGATCTATATTTTAGAGAATCCCCCATGTGGCCTAGAGGTGTGGCTCGTACTTCAGTTTCCAGCTGCATTTTAGTGTGTGTGTGTGTGTGTGTGTGTGTGTGTGTGTGTGTGTGTGTGTGTGTGTCTAATCTGTTGACAATGTTAGGACAAGATCAGATTTGACACCCATGCACACAAACACGCGCATGATCATTCATATATCAATGAATTGAACACGAAGCAGTCAATCCCTTCGCACACATAACACATGGGAATATGTAGGCATGTGTGCATGGGCAGAAATCTGTATGTTTCATTGTCTGTGTGTGTGTGTGTGTGTGTGTGCGTGTGTGTGTGCTTGTGTGCCTGTAAGTGACATAGATAATCGTTTATCCATACAGAGATGAATGAGTGTTGTAAGCTTTCTTATCCATTTCAGTTCATCACTGCCACCAGAGTATTTCCTTTACTGTAATTAAATTAGACTAATGTAGAAGTGAATGCAGATAGACTGAGAGATGTTGTGGTTCCTCTTAGAATTCACAGAATTACATAATATGTTTCCTTTGGGTGTGTTATTGGCATGTTTGCACAGTGAACAGAGCCAATTAAATCCCAGTTATTCTTATTGCAACACTCTAACAACACACATACGGAGAGCTCTAGGGAGTCTTACCTTGCTGACGGGAAGGTTATCGTTCTCTGGATTCAATCAGCAGGGGAGGGATTTTATCATCTAATATACTTGGAGGGTAAATGGGAGGGACAGAGGAAGAGGCTTGGTGTAGGAGGACTGATGCACTGTTGCTTGAGACAAAAGCTAAAAGGATAGAGGCGCTAGGTAAATTGTGTCGGCAGGGATAATAAATTCATGCCAGTTATCTGGAAGCTCCTCAAAGACACTGATGTTGCATACATATTGATCATGGATTCACTCACTCATTGTGAACCGCAGAGAGCCCTTGATGAGAAGATAAGCCTGACGAAGTGTGGGCAAGCTTTTGTTTGTGGTAGGCAGTTTTCTTCCAAACGATTCCCCTATGTCCTAATTACCCTAAAATAGCAGAATTAATGTAAAATCGTGTAGTTCAAAGTGAGAACCAGAATCTTGCCTATATCCTCCTCCTGTCCCCTTTCTCGCTCTTTATAAAGACGAGCACTAACGCTCTCGCTGAGTCAGAAACTCGACGCTTGAATGTATTCCTCTCCACGTCTCTATCCCTAATATAGCTCATATTTTGTCGCCGCATCCGTCCTACAGCTCTTCAATTCAAAGGCAGATAAGAGAACCTTTTACTTTTACACCTTCAGAAAATAAAACACATGCATACGCACAGTGATTGACACTTTTTTAAATGTAAATGCAAAATTCTGGAGTTAAACATTTTCAGACTGAGATTGCCAAATAAAAAACGTTTTATTACAGTGTGTCCCGGGGTCTAGTAGTCTAAGGTGCCACAGGAAGTGTCAGTTGACGAGCGTAGCGCACACCAGATGCATCTTATAGGACATGCAGAATGTGATCGCATTTCCGCGTCGACACAGGTCAAAGCCAAGGACATATGTGTGGCCTTTTAATTAAGACACTTTCAAAATAAAAGCCCCACCAAAAAAATAGTATAATTACAGATTTGGTGGTTTCATCCTGAGCTCCTCTTGTCTAAAGTACACGGACAGATTTACTGTTCTACAAATTGCTCTCGCTAGACCAGACCAGCTCCTTGCATGGTAGCTCGCTGCCATCAGTGTGTGTGAATGGATGAATGGGAGGCAAATTATTAAGTGCTTTGAATGAAAGCCTTATGTAAACACAGCCATTTATTTTCTTTACTCTTAGCAGGGAATATACTTAGCCTTTTTCAGTACAAACAAAACAGAGATAACATGGTTTTGTTAAATTGATCTGGAAGGTGGGTGGTTTCTAAGCAGTGAATAAAAAGTGCTCATATATTTTGGAATGTCTGTGGATGTCCTTTAACAAAGTACATTTCTGAGGCCATGCAACTTGAGAGACGCAGTCATTGATTTACAAGCGGCAATCTTTTTTCTTTGAGTGGAACATTTTTGCTCGACACAAAGGCTAACCATTTTAGGACTCTCAGCAATCTTCCTATTGTGATTCAGGCTGTGTTTGACAATAGTCCATTATACTGACTGACCTTCACTAAGCTCAATGTATTATATTCTGTATCGACAGAACCCTCAGCATGTTTCACTGTCTGAATTGGAGGAGTTTTTGTTGTTGTTGAGAATACTGTATCTTTATTATGGATACGACGGGCAATTGTAACTTTGCATGGCATTCGGTAACCTTAAGGGATATTATTTCTCTGCGCAGTTGGAACTTGTCAATAACAGGTGTTCAGTGCAGCTGCCTGTTTGTCCTTCATCCTCCCAGGTAGACGAGGAATAGATTTGTTTTTTAAAAAGTTCACATCTTAACGAAGATTTTCTCTGCGGAGTCTGGATTGTGACATTATATGTGTACTTTTTAATTTTAGCCATAGAGGTCCTGGGTCTTTGTCCATCAAATCTATGAATGCATTACCTCATGACACCGAACAGATTTGAACGACATATTTATGTAAAACACAGGTAAACAAGTATTGTCTCATTTCCATATAAAGTGGGCATTACGGGGAAATACAAGCTGAATGATTCTATATAAAGTAGTTTGCTATTTTTATTCCTACATGAAAGTATCTATCCCCGCTTTTATTGAACATGGAAAGGCGTGTGTGTGTGTTCATGCATCTGTCTTTACTACATCAAGCATTACAGAAGTTCTAAAGCAGACACAACTTTGTATTGGACGAGTTCTCACTTCATATATGCGTATTACTCACAATTTAATACATACATAGATCAACATTAAGGCCGACATGCCGCACATTCATGCTCTAGAGACTTATGGCCGAATTCTTACAATTTTCTGTAACTTCCCTGCTCATGATGCAAGTCTTGGAAATCACATACTGTAAAATCATCTCCCCACACACACACACACACACACACACACACACACAGTTTTTTTTTAACTCCTGAGATACTGTGTGACTCTGCAGGTCTGCAAAAAAAACAAAAACAGAAAAGAAAAGAAAAACCCCACGATCCCTCTGTTCTCCTGTCAATCAACACCATTCCCCCTCCAACAGCTGTAACACTTCCTAAATGACATGCAATTTAGTTTGACACAAAAACAAATATACCGCTGTGTTATCACCTTCTCATTTTCCTCTCCTCACCATGGTAACATTCCCATTGTATTGATCTCTGTGCTACATTCCCCCTCCTTCCCTCTTCAAGAACGTTGGTTTTCTTTCAGCCCAAATAAGCCAGTAACATCAAATTCAGCTGGTGGTTGATTTTCCACTTACTGTTTGAACACATGCATCTCGTGTTTATAACTGAAAGAATATTTGGGTTTATTAAACCATTTCCCTTCGGACTTAATAGTCAGTCTGAAAGTGGTCATAAACCCCTCTCAGAGGGGTTGGATAAGCTGGTTCTGAAACTGAAAAGCAGCTTTGCACATTGACCAGTGTACATGAAGGATATAAGCTGAGCTCCAAGCACCACGCACATTCTTTTATCCAGATTCCTCACGTTATTACTTCGGTCACTGTCTGTGTTCAGTGCTGAAGCACGGCAATCAGCTCTGTGTTGCCAGGGACGGAGGCGGTGTGCTCTCAAAAAGTCACCAAAATGTGGCTCAAGTACGGGCACGGGCTAATCCCTACCTCAACGGTCTGTAGTATCAGATAATATACACAACACAGTACTTTACTTCAGTGAAAGGTTTATACCTGAACACTGCCTTTGTATATGTGTGTATAGAAAAGCCAGAGTATATGTACTTATGTGGGTAAGAAGGCTTATCAGACCCAACAGACAAAGTACTTCACAAGGTGATATTACAACAGAGCAACGACAATGAATGGAGGTAACCTGCAAGCTAAAAGAGCACATTCATAGAAAATGGAAGAAAGGGATAACTTAACAATAAAAGGATTTAGATTACATGTTGTGCTGATATTTGTATGACATTCATAGAGAATACATCCTCGTGTTCCCCTACCTTTTCCTCTAGCGCCACCATGAGGTTCACATGTGTGGTTTTGAATGAAATGTCTTGAGAACTATTGGATGTTTTGCCATGAAATTTGGTGAAGTCATTCGCGATGCACTTCAGTGATACCCTGACATCTCATGTTTTATTTTTGTACGACGTGTTTTTTTATTCACACGCAGCCTCATCTGCACTTCCTGTTTAATTGCTAACATGCCGATAGTACAATTAGTTTTCTTTGCATTAGCTCAAGTTCAGCCTCGCAGAGGTGCTAGCCCCGCTGTCGACCCGAAGGCTCATTTTCCATTCATGTCATAAACACATGTCAAATTGATTCTATACTAGGCAACCAGTAAAGAGTGGCTTTTGAGTGTTGTACTGTTACATCAAGGTGAAGAGGAACAAGACACACATTAGTAGAGATGCCTTTGTGATCTGGGCCAATTCTAAATTATGATTCATCCATGAAGCACTGATGTAGTAGTGACACAGTACAGCAGGACAAATACTCACTAACTGAAACAGAAGATGTGAGAAGGATATGACCAAGATCAGAAAGACGAATGAGGACTAGATTTCCAACAATTGCACACGTTTGTCAATCACGAGACAGCATTCTCCTTTTTATACACATTCAAACTAAGAAGTGCAACAATATGATGCTTATAAAACCAAGTTCAAGTCAAATATTCACCAATATCCATCCATCCATCGTCTACCGCTTATCCGGGATCAGGTCGCGGGGGCAGCAGCTCCAGTAAGGAACCCCAATCTTCCCTTCTCCGGGCCACATCCTCCAGCTCCGACTGGGGGATCCTGAGGCGTTCCCAGGCCAGTGAGGAGATATAATCTCTCCACCGAGTCCTGGGTCTTCTCTGGGGTCTCCTCCCAGCTGGACGTGCCTGGAACACCTCCCTAGGGAGGCGCCCAGGTGGCATCCGTACTAGATGCCCGAACCACCTCAACTGGCTCCTTTCAACGTAAAGGAGCAGCGGCTCTACTCCGAGTCTCTCACGGATGGCTGAGCTTCTCACCCTATCTCCAAGGGAGACGCCAGCCACCCGTCTGAGAAAACCCATTTCGGCCGCTTGTACCCGTGATCTCGTTCTTTCGGTCATGACCCAGCCTTCATGACCATAGGTGAGGGTAGGAACGAAGATTGACCGGTATATTGAGAGCTTTGCCTTCTGGCTCAGCTCTCTTTTCGTCACAACGGTGCGGTACTGTAATACCGCCCCCGCTGCTCCGATTCTCCGGCCAATCTCTCGCTCCATTGTCCCCTCACTCGCGAACAAGACCCCGAGGTACTTGAACTCCTTCACTTGGGGTAATGGCTCATTCCCTACCCGGAGTAGGCAATCCACCGGTTTCCTGCTGAGAGCCATGGCCTCAGATTTGGAGGTGCTGATCCTCATCCCAACCGCTGCACACTCGGCTGCGAACCGATATGTTTGACTTTTTTCTTTATTGTTCTTTAGTTTGATCTTCGAGATATACACATGTTGTCATATAGCATCAAATGTGCTCATGCACCACCCTCTTTGACCTGGTGATTGAGATCCACAGTGGAACAAGAGCTGTGATATGGACATCCCAATTGTGTCACCTCATCACCTCCGGCCCATTCACAAGTAGCATCTTTAACGTATCAGGCAAACAGAGTTATCTAATTGTAATAGCGTAGGTTTCCTCATGTAATCAGCTGTTAAGTGTTGTGGCGACATGTAGATGACTCATTCGTCGAAGGAATATCTTTACATAGTGTATGCCGTTAACACCATTGTTCTCAATGATTCATCAATCAATCATAGGGACATTACACCATCCTCTATGAGTTGGCTCATCCATTATGCTGCAGTAACCACCATTGCTGCCTTTTTAATTGAATTAGTTGGCTTGCAAACATTAAACTCGTGGCTGAAATTGGAAGCTTCTCTTTGAGGATCGTCAGAGGGGCTGTACGTTGATATGTTTCCACCTGCCATGGTATAATTTGCTGTATTACACAGTAGCAGACACATTTTCTTTTTTTTAAACCAGGTTAATCTACCTGAAGTTTAGCTTGAGGCAGTGGCTTTTAGAATATAACCGACTCTTTACACACTTTTCTATACCAAGTCATGCACCAACACTTATTTCTACGTGACAGGTGTGTTCAGTAGTAGTAACCACTACTCATTGTTGTTGAACGAGTTTCAATCGTTATTCTATGCAATCAAAAGGGAACGATGTTTCCGCTCCATGTAACCAATCAACTCTCACTGGTGGAAAGAAAAAAGCAAACTATTAACTAGTAACAGCAATTGCAGACACTCTTAGTGTACTGTTAGAGCATAATGGTACACTGTGAAGTGGCATGGTATAGAACCGTAATGGACTTAGTGCTACACAGTATAGTCCAGTCATATTTTTATTTTGTTTGGTTAGCCCAAGCAAGCAACGAGCAGCCTGAAAGGTTTTGAGCTAAGTGGCTGAAAGAAGTTTCCACTGCCTCCAATATACGTACAATCTGTCTCTGTGCAGTTGCAACACATCCACATTTGTTTTTCTTTCCTTTCTTTTCATGTTAGTGATGTACAGTAAGTAGCAGGGGGGGGCCATTCATCAGATTTGAATTGTTACATTTTTTACAATAGCCCAATACCACGTTTTTGAATAAATCTTAACTTTAATCTACATAATAAAACACTTAAGCATCAATGCATTTCTATTATAGTATGTGCAAAACTGAGTCTATGCTCCATTACATCCCTGCCTATATTTCATATCGCGGATACAATTAATTCACTTTATGTCAAGTCTAAATATTTCAAATATCTAAATCATTCCTGTTCCTGGTCCTGCATCGAGATCCAGATGTCGAATTGTCCCGCAAGTAGGTCTTGTGGCCGACAATCTACCGCAGTAACACTTCAAATTCACAACTCCCTACACACACACACACACACACACACACACACACACACACACACACACACACACACACACACACACACCACAGCAATCTCTGGAAATTTTAAATGAAGGAGGCACAGAGAGAGAGAGAGAGAGAGAGAGAGAGAGAGAGAGAGAGAGAGAGAGAGAGAGAGAGAGAGAGAGAGAGAGAGAGAGAGAGAGAGAGAGAGAGAGAGACAAAGAAACCTAGAGAGAGGACTGGGATTTGGCTGAGACCCTTGGGACCAGCTCACCCTAGCATTGAGCAGAAGCCAGTGGTCCGTGACTTACAAACACACACACACACACACACACACACACACACACACACACACACACAGCTCATCCCTTCCTCATGGAATACTATCTGCTTTCCTGGTAATTAGAGCAGAGAGAAGTAAGTGTGTGTGTGTATGTCTCTTTAGCAGCATGGGCAAGAGGAGGTGTTTATTTCCATGCACACAGGTGTTTTAATAACCCTTAAGAAACAAAAACTAAACGCATGCACACACAGTGAAAAATGCACACACGCTACTGTTGATGACAAGGAGTAATTGCGCGCCGTGCGATACAGTAGCTGTGATTTCTCCTGAATGAATAAAGCATAACTGCGTGTGTGTGTGTGTGTGTGTGTGTGTGTGTGTGTGTGTGTGTGTGTGACTGCGTGTGCTCAGGGTGTCTGTGGCAACAGGATTAGTATTCTGTACTCATGAGCTACGGCGCTCTCTCTGTGAGAGCACTGAGCCCCTTTATGCTCCAGCAAAAGCCCCACATTCACAGACATACACACCTTGCCATTTCTGTCCGTTCCCATTTTCCCAACAGATCTCTGCAGATCTGTAGGGATTGGTGTACAGTTCACTGCCTGGCCTTGGCACTATTTCAGAAGCAATGCAACACGGGCCAACTTCCTGTTGATGCTATTAAAAATGTCATAAATCAAAATAAAGGAAACGTTATAGTGTGTACCTTCCAATAAATAGAGCTCTTTGTTCTGTTGCATCATGCACTGGCAACACCTCTCGAGGAAAATTGTGGGTTTTTTTCCAAGTAGATTGCGAATACATTCGCACTTTAGGCACTTTTATTTGACACCTTCATGTTTTACTCGACCAGATTATTTACCTGCATCTGCACACAGAGTAGAGAATTCAACCTGCTGTATACATTCAGGTTTTTTCAAGACATGATCACAATAAAAACCATGATTTGGATGCAGTGTGTGTGGTTCAGCTTTAACACAACGTAGCTTAAACATGTACACCATTTGCTAAAATTTGAAACGGGGTTATATTGATTCTCCAATTTACTATCTATATTGCCCTCATATTCTGTAGAAAGACAGGGCAGTAAATGATCCACAAGTAGCTATGTTACGTCATGTGACTTTGTAAGAGTTTGTAAGTTAAACTCTTTCGCATTTTGGCCGTCGCCATCTTTCTTTTTTTCTGGAACCAGAAGTGACACAAGAGGGTGAAGCGAAGTACAATGGAACATACATTTAGGCGACCAAAATGTTCAAATGAACATTCATTCTTTCATGAATTGAACACACACTGTGAAAGAGTCAAAGTTATAAGACAGAGACGACACCCAAACCCTACAACGCTGTGGCAGCGCCCTGTCGGTCAGAATGTAGCCCCACCCTGAAGCATAGCCGGCTTTATTGTCAATTATGCTCTAAATTAAACCATAATGTGCAAAATGAACATCATGCTGTATTGAAGATAATTTAAAATTAGAGATTGAGAACATAAACTCTTCAGGAAAATGTTTACGGAGGTAATGAGCCAAGTCAGAAGACTTCCATATAATCTTTTTTTTTTGCTGGACATTAGAAAGAAGGCAGTTCTAAGGCACGTGGCTGCTTGCTTTATAATCATGCATTGCCTTAACTAAATAAAACACATCCCTAATTGAACTAAAATTCCTATTATTCTCACAAAACTTCCTAGGCAGCACACACACACACACACACACACACACACACACACACACACACACACACACACACACACACACTTAAACGGATATGTCAGCTGATCTTTTTCACTTGCAAAACTGGTGAATGTGAAGTGACCTACAGTGTGAATGTGAAGATGAATACATACAGTATTGAAGGAATATAGACACATGCATGCTGGAAAACACACACAATACATACAGTATATAGGCAACTGTACGGCGGAGTGTACTATCCATTGCCCTACTCCAAACCTTTTTCAGATGGCAGAGGATTTCACCGGTTGAGGGGATAGGACGAGGGCCAAAGGTTGGAATCCGATCCATCACTCTGTCTGCAGCTCATGAAAGTTGTATGATGTTAAGAGATGAGCGCCAGTGAAGGCGGAGCAGATTTGTGAGCAGGATATGTTAGAAGGAGAGCGGAAGTTTGCAGCGACATGTGAGCATGTGAGATTAAGTGAAGTGAGCGAGATGTCGTTAAAGCACCAGTGGGCCAAATTAGCTAACCTCAAGAGAACCTCCCCCCTATCCTCGTGCCTACCGCCGCGGGACACTGTGTGTGTGTGTGTGTGTGTGTGCGTGTGTGTGTGTGTGTGTGTGTGTGTGTGTGTGTGTTTCACATACATAATGATATTTCATAGATTTAGAGAGGAGGAGGAAAGAGGGATGTTTTTTTTGGGGGGGGGGTTGGTATGGCTTATATATATGGCTACAATATAGTACCAATATATATATATATATATATATATATATATATATATATATATATATATGGTTTTGGTACTAGTTTATATACAAAAACAATACTTTTACTTGAAGAAATATATAGCAGTTATTTTCGCCATCACACGACAGCTTTCCCTAAATACAATTAGCAAAAGTTTGATTTCCATCAGTAAGAAGGGTATATGATACAGTTGAAATACTGTGTGTGTGTGTGTGTGTGTGTGTGTGTGTGTGTGTGTGTGTGTGTGTGTGTGTGTGTGTGTGTGTGTGTGTGTGTATGTGAGAGAGAGAAAAGTGCATATGACGTGTGTGTGGATGACAAAAAGCCTAGAGACAGTCTCGGGAAGGCTCATGCAGCACTAGAGTGGTCGTAGAGCAATTTAATGATAATGGAGTACGGAGATGTATTACCACACGCACACACACACACACACACACACACACACACACACACACACACACACTCAGACTGTCTGTATCACTCTCTGGCCCAGTGACTCCTAGTCAAGCTCCACTGGCTTTGTGTGATCGATTAACTGCAGAAAATAGACGGGCATCCCATAGTGCACCTGTGCCCATGGTTGTATGATACAATCCCTGAAGGCATGGATTTTGTTTGTGTTTGTGTGTGTGCGCATGTGTGTTTGCAGAAGTTCCGGTTGCATGATGATTAAAAAAATATTGCAATTTCAAACTCCAAGCATGCAAATCTCTGTGACAGATTTTTTTATAAAAAATAAATAAAAAATATGTTTGTGTGACACTGCACACTGATTTTCAAACACAAAGCCCTGCTTGTTGTTTTGGCAACAATAACATGTTGTGCAGCGCAAACAGTGTTCAATTTAAAGCTACTATGTTTTGTGTGTAAACACAGTTGTGGTTACCTTCAGTGGTTTTTGTCAAAATATTTTGTGTGCAACCTTGAGCTCTAACAAAACTGTTTTCCATCCTGCAAAAAAACATTTGTGAAGCTGAACTCTTGATACATTTGTTCCATCTCATTGCAAATCCACTGAGTCACTGCAAAGGAAGAGACTCCTAATGTGTCTGCTTTCTGACCTCTTTTTGAAAAAGCTGCTAATCCTAAAGATATTATAGAGGAGCTTTGCTGAACTGCGATGGTTTAAATGATGTGGAAAAGACGGAATGAAGACGTCGACGCAGTGATGCAACACATTTTCCAAATATGTTCCGAACATGGTGAATAGCATGCATGCTGCCGTATAGATGCAACCGTGCGTGGATTGTGACCCATGTGGCGAACAACTGGCCACCTGAGCCCGTGCGTACGTGCTTCTGTGCGAGCATCATAAAGCATGTGTGCAATATGTGCAAATGCAGGCATGTGAAAAGATGATCTAACTCGCAGAGCCATCGAGAAGATTTACCGCGGCGGTGTAATTACCTCTTGGTACAGCACGGTGATCTATGTGTGTGTGGGACCTGTCACCTCTGACGTGGAATGATACTGAAAGTGCCATAGCATTTGACAACCAGTGGTTATCTAATACTATTCTGAAGGTGCCATAGGTGGAGCCTCCATCTATTTCCAGAAGTGAGCTGATGGTATTGCCTCCGGGAGAGACAGAAGGCAGTTATTGATACCAACCAGCGAGGGGCTGATGACAAATAGCCTGACATTATGCAAATATTTTTTTTACACCACATTATTAGACAAGATTAATTTCCATGCTGTTGCTGCAGCGCGTTTAAGTTCAATGTACAGGCCTGTAAGTTAATGTAGTCCTGAGCGCTCGCCGTGTTTAAAATACGAGGTTGATGCATGTTACGGCCACACTTACTTTCCGGCTGTCAACCGCACCTCCTCTTTACCCGTGAGATGTCCTTCACGATAATTGTCACAGGGACACTCTTCCTTTTTGAAATGTCTCCTCTGGGGAACTCATTTGTGTTCATCGGGCTTGACGCGAGGGGGATCTGTTTGCCAGACACAACCTTACATGATAGACAAGGCTATTTATCCTAATACAGGAAGGGAAAGTTCTCATGTACACACACACACACACACACACACACACGCACACACAGAAACATTCAGTGATTTGTTCTCTAATTCAAGCCACCACAATGAGAAAGTTTGTGTGTGTGTGTGTGTGTGTGTGTGTGTGTGTGTGTGTGTGTGTGTGTGTGTGTGTTTCACATTCTGTAGAGACGAGTATAATGTTTTCACCCCCAGCCATGAAGTATGAAGATGTTTTGTTCTCTGTTGTTTGTTTGTTGCGAGCTGGTCTGTGGTGCTCGTATATTCATTGAAAAAGAAGTTGTACATATTTCAAACACCCACACACAGCAGAGCATGACATTGTGTGCCTGTGTGTACACATTCCTGTGTGTGTGTGTGTGTGTGTGTGTGTGTGTGTGTGTGTGTGTGTGTGTGCCCGCAGTATGGACCATTGTGTTTGTGCATCATCCATTGTGTAAAGTGACAGTAAAGGCTGGCAACATAACTATGGTCATTCTCCTGAGGCTGTATGTCACTGAGTAGTGATGACACATGATGCAATATTAGATTATCATACAGTACATAGACACACACACATGGGCATGTGCACACATATGATACCACACACCCGAGGAAGCAGAAACACACACACACAAACTTGCAAAAGAGAGGAGGAAATGTAATGTTTACTGCGAGGGAATCTGGCAACACAGTGCAGGAAGAACTTAAGAGCGTGGCATGGGGGTAGACACGTGTGTGTGCGTGTGCCTGCGAGCGAGCGAGCGAGCACACATGTGACAGCAGTTGCTTCCAGTAGCTACAAGAGAGCGAAACCCCCTGAAACATGATGGACACACAGATGTGTAACACTGACTACTAACTGACAGTCACTCGTGCCCTTGCTAAGTCAAAGTCACTTCAAAAACAAGTGGGACAAGCTTCTCTCTCTCTCTCTCTCTCTCTCTCTCTCTCTCTCTCTCTCTCTCTCTCTCTCTCTCTCTGCCTCTCGCTCTCTCTTTGTCAGCGCGCATTAGCATCACCAGCCGGTGTGTGGCAATTAAATATATCCCTGGGCAATGAGGCCCTATTTAGAAATCATTACAAGACAAGGAAATCTTGCCCCACGAGTTTAGCAAAAACACCTGGGAAACTGTGTGTGTCTGCTCATGTGCGTGCGTGTGTGTGTGTGTCTGGTGAGTGTTTCTTTCCCCCCTACCTTCTCCACATTCGTCATTCTGCTCTACTCATTCATGGCTCTTTGCTTTCAAGATAACTCTCCCCTCAGTCTCCAGCAGTGTTGTGAAACCCCTCCCCTCCCTACCTCCTTCATCACCGCCTGCTCCCTTGCATGCCGAGCAGAGATGATATCTTCTGCATGGGAGTCTAATGGAGCAGTGGGGAGACACCATGGTCAACTACAGTACATATTTAGTGAGGGGGTGTGTGTGTGTGTGTCTGTGTGTGTGTGTGTGTGTGTGTGTGTGTGTGTGTGTGTGTGTGTGTGTGTGAGAGAGACATGGAGCACAACAATAGATGTCAGGTTGTGGTGATTTAGGAAGCGTGCAAATGTATTCTCCTCATCGATGTCCTTGACCAGGCGTGTGTGTGTGTGTGTGTGTGTGTGTGTGTGTGGCATTGTTTTGTATGCATGTGTGTTTCTGCAAGGTTTAGGATTAGTCGGATTAGCGAACTCTCACATTCAGACATGCTTATTGTCAAATCAGTTCCCTCCCGTTTCCACAATCTTTGTTTTATTATTATATCTATATTGAAGTCTCGCACAGAAGTGAATATTCGGCACGAGTTGCTTCAGTATGAAAATAACAAAGAAAAAAGCAACAATGGAACAAAAGAAGGAAATTACAAGGTCTCCACAGTCACCAGTTTGCCTCCAATTACAGACTTTTCCATTAGAGAGGCTGTGAGACATCTCTGACTCTTTCTGCACTTCAGATAAACATGTTATGCTTAATTGTCGGAGCAACTTTGAATAATGATCCCATTAGGCTTCTTTTTTTTGTTGTAATTATTGCGAGTCAACCATTAGTGTTTTATTGCCTTTTCTTTTGGACGATATAGTAATCTGCATATCTAATGTGATGTTTAGAGGAGTGAACTTAATCTCTCACAATTTAGCCTGATGTTTCAGGGAGCCGGTGTGCATGCTATCATGCAAATGAAGAGAATTTACGTCTAATAAATATGCAGCGAAAAAGAAGAAGGAAAGTTAAAGAGGCTACAAACAATCCATATATAATAACCCACGCTACTGTCGAGGCACCAGGAATACAATAAACGTTTATGATGCATGTGAAGCCATTAATAGAAAAATAACAGGAAGTAGATGGGAAGAAAAGGAAAACAAAAAAAAATCACCTTTCCTTTTTGTTCTGCAGGGGACATAAAGCGAGGTATGCTTTCTTGGTCTTGCGGGAAATAAATGCGCTTGGGATTTATCGACACACTGCCTGTTATAAGCCTACTGTCACACTACAGCAGTTCCCCATGGCGGATTTAAGACTCAGGGAAGAAGAAACACTCTTAGTCTCCATCTCAGTCTCGTTTCCCTTTTCTTTCGCATCCTGCTGAAAGTACTTTTATGCCACTGTTGCCAATTCCCACTCAAATGTGGTCAAGTGGAACTGGATAGGTATTTTGGAACGCAAATTTTGTTAAAAGTTCTTCAACAGGAGCATCTGCATCTGTGCCAGCTCCCTCTAATCCCCACCTATAATTTCTGTTGATAGAAACACACTTGGCACTGAGCCACAGCTCCTCTCTGCCCCCTCTGTCTGTCTCATGTGCACAGCTGCCTTGAAATTGCATTTTGTTTATATGATGGTAAAATATTCATAGAGAAAAATAGCTACGGAAGCTGTCCATATAATCCCCCATAAACTGATATCTAAATCCATCATACACACAAACACACAAACACACACAAGTGCACGCACAAACACCGGCGCAATGAGAGCTGACAACCTCAAGGGCACAATGCAGTGAACGACAGCAGCATCCGCATGTGTCCATCCTTAGTGCCAAAACATCTTGCTCATACACCGACAGATATGTACGCGCAGATGCCCATACACACATTTACACACACACACGCACACGCACACACAGCTCCCAGACGGATGCTGCGGTTTGGGCGTCGTATCGATCGACACTCGTCAGCATGTCCTCAATAACAAGCACTGTCCCCGAAAGCGCTGCACCAAGCCTGTCGGGGAGAGAGAGACGCAGACAGATAGTGTGAGAGAGAGAGAGAGAGAGAGAGAGAGAGAGAGAGAGAGAGAGAGAGAGAGAGAGAGAGAGAGAGAGAGAGAGAGAGATGTGCCTGCATAGATAAAATAACAGGCTGAGGTGAAAGCTACTGCATGTGATTGACCACTGATCAGCCAGCAAGCCTTAATACGTGGAGAATGTCTTTACCCACACTGCATTGCCACAAGGCAGAGCGTCCTAATTTGCTCTAGACTTTTACTGTGTTTTTCTCCTCTGCAAAGCCTGCTTGAAGATTATGAGCAAGGGCACAGTGGCTGGAACCGAAGCGCAAACCTGATGATAATGATGAAGTATCTAGCCACCCGGCTAACGAGAGCCCAGATCTGCCCTGAGTCTGCCTGCTATGCAAATTTCTCTCACACCACCAATGAATCAAAGGCGTAGCAAACCAATGTTTCTCTTCGCAGCACTTTAGCAAAGCCATCATTCACAAAGGACACGCCAAAGGCACGCATATTCTGGGTACAAGCACGCACGCACACACACACACACACACACACACACGCAGAAAGAGGGCGCACTAACTTCGCCGCTTGTGCGACAGCCGTACGACACGTCGAACCACTCTTTACGCGAGGAAAAAAAAAAAAATGCTACAATCACAAGTCAATGCTTATGTGACCTGATTGAATCCATGCACAGGAGTTTGTGCGCATGTGTGACACTTCAGAGCAACATGGCCTCTAACATTGAGTCGACAATAACAAGGCTCCGGAGACAAATTCCTCCAAGTTGATGTTCTTGGCAAAAAAACACAGCGACATGAGACAGATCTCTCCCTCGCCGTCTCTGACCTCACTGCACCCCTGTGTTCCCGCAGCATTTTTTTTTTAATGCTCAACAAATAAGTTCTTTCTGTGTTGCCAAGAAGAAGAGTGAGGGATCATGGAGTTAAGGCTTTAATTGAGGGATAGAGGCATGAGTACACGCACAGATGCACCCAAATACACAGGAATCTCCGAGTCATTGCATGTCCTTCATTCTCCCTTTTTCTTCCTCTGCTTCTCCGTCTCTCTCTCTCTCAGTCCTCTCATTATCTTGTTGCTCTGCCAGGCCTGTAGGTTTGCCTCTGGGGTGTTAAACTGGCAGAAGTAACCGTATGACAGTAATTTGCTGGAATGGAAGGTTAGACGGGCTCACCTTGCCTTTTTAAAAAGTGTCATGCGAGCCAAACGGCAGACCTTTGACACCGCGATTAATTATGAAACACATGTAGAGGAGTTTTTCTCCTGTTTTATGTCTAGATTAATGTCTTAATTGGATGTTTACACAGGAATATAACACATTATTAGTATTTATGCATGCAAACAAATAGAAATACTAACATTTATGAATGATTAAGCAAAGGACCACATTACGTCTGTAAATGTATAAAGACAGCAAGCAGCTAAACGCATGTACTCGTACACACACACACACACACACACACACACACACACACACACAGAGACGGTGACAGGCTTTTAAGCCATTGTCAGATTAATAGCCACTTTCTCTCGCTGGTCAATAAATGCTTCGGGGAGTTCCCTAAAGGCTGCAGTGTGTGTGTGTGTGTGTGTGTGTGTGTGTGTGTGTGTGTGTGTGTGAACATCTAACAGGCCTCATGGGTCAACCTGTCACCACAAAGAAGGCTAAGCAGTTGGTTGGCCAGCGGGAAATCAATTTGAAAGGTGATAAGGCTACTGTGTGAGTGTGTGTGTGTGTGTGTGTGTGTGTGTGTGTGTGTGTGTGTGTGTGTGTGTGTGTGTGTGTGTGATATTTTGCATACATGTGTGTCTGTACATAACCTTCATTAAAGAGGTAAATATTTAGGTATATGTATCTTGGTTTCCAATTTTGACTTTCGAAAGCCATAATAAAAAGATGAGTCGAACACTATGGAGACTTAATCATAACTCGTTAAAAATAGAAGCTCCCAAAACATTCTTACACGCTTTGATTTCTTTGCATCTTCATTATTTTATATCCTGCCGGTAAGACTGTGCCGAAAGGAATCGAGATTCTTTCTAAACAAGTAAAAGTTGTTGACAGGAAATCATTAAATCACTATTATTGTTACATATTTTCCCAATACAACTTCCTATGTCTTGAAAATCTCCTTCTGTCTTTGATTGATATTCAAAATCATTTACAATGCTGCTTCTCTCCCATTTGAAAAGCTTTTTTCAGCTCCGCTCTGAGCAATGAGCAAAATCTCTCGATCTGTTCTAAATTCAGATTTAAACATCCCACTGCGGCGTACTGCCTTTTCACAATCTGCTTTTTCATTTATGCCATCAAGCATTGGAATATGCTTCCAGCTGAGCTTAAAACTTGCACAGACTTTCACTCTTCTTTCCCATGGTGCAAAAAAAAAAAAAAAAAAAAGATATTGAGCAACCGGTGTTGTCGACATTAATTTGACCGAGATTCAAGTTTTTTATTTGTAATAAATTCTAGTTTTATTGTTTTACTGGATGGATGTGCTGGTATTAACGTGTTCATGTGTGCTTGTAGATTTGTCTGTATAATTGTTAATGTGATAGAGACTGTGGTGTTGCATGGAGTGTTCTGTATGCACCTGCCCAGGAGCTGCAGATGGGAATAAACCAATAGCCTAATCTGGCATAAATCATCTCTTTTCTTTTGGAGATTATTGTTTTTATGAATAGTCCTTGTTTAATAATCACCAACCTAACCACATTCTTTGCAACCGCTTACTGTAGCGCACTGCAGATTCTCGTTATTAGAGGAAACTTGGATCCAGATGCCACAATGTGGAGGTGGTAAGTAAGCATTGAGCTAAAGGACTTGTCCGCCGCGCACACCCACAGGACGCAGCTCCATTCTCTGGCTTGCCAAGGGTGGTGAGCTACTCGGGTGGAAGGAAGGGGGGGGATCAGGGTGTGCAATGTGGGCTGGAGATTATAAAACTGGGAAGTACTGGAGCTGCTCTGCCCCCCCCCCTGCGCCCTAGGAGGGTTGGAGCTCCAGCTCGCTTCTCTTCTAGTGAACCCTGGTTGTTTAAACGAGCCTCAGCGGTCCTCATTACCCTTCCCCTTGGCGCACTCACGCACACAGATGCAGGCGCGCACACATGTGAGTGTGCAGCAGCAATTGTAGAGGAAAAAGAAGCTCTTGCAGCTGTTGGCTTTGATGAAGTGTAACAGAGCTGGAAGCCAGTGTGTGATGGTTCGCTCGGACAGCTGTACCGTCTCTTAACAACCACTTGGCTTAAGGGGTCGTTACCACGGTAATGATGCTTGGACCGCCCCGGGGTTGGCACACCAACACTCCAGGAAACAAAGCCTTTTAAAGTTGACCCCGTAGTATTGCATTACATTGGTAAAAGCTCAAATAACTCAAGCGCACCTACTGTAGTCAGCCATGTTAATTGCATACGATGATTTCAGAAGCTGCTTGTGTGGGTTTTGTTTCATGTGATCATTACGGTTCATTCACCATTTCAAGTGCTTAAGTGCTTTTGAGTTCTCCACACCCTCCAGAGCGTTCAATCACGGCTGTAGGTGAGCTCATTTAAGTGTGCACCCCCTTCTCTTTCCCTCTCTGTTCTTCCATATCCATCTTTCTCTCAACGTTCTTCATCATGTTCTCTGTGGAACCTATCGACCCTCAAGTAAGGCACGTACGCACACAGCCACACACACGCACGTATAGACGGCTCTCTCGTGGGGCAGACGGAAGGCTTTGAAAGCAGGACTCGTCACGTCATCAAGCTTACTTTCCTTTCCATTTAGCTCTGTGTTTTCATTTCCCTTATGATCTCCTGCTCCAGCAGATACCACCTATGGAGCCGGAGATAGACCCGGCGCTATATTGCCTGTGTTGACTTGTGTGTGTGGAATTTTGAGCGCTGTGAGAAGCATTCGAGTTAAGTTGTGGGAGCTGGGGGTTGAGTGAGCCGATGATATAAGGCAACAGTGGCCCTTGAATGTATGTGGATGATGGAGTGCACTGCAGCTCAAGAGCTTTTCTAAAGAAATAAGGGATGGATATATCTAAACACAAGCTTGATGAAAAGTTACATTCTCTTTTTGCTTTTACAGATCACTTGAAGCAGCTCACGTTAAAATAGGCGACCCAAAAATCCTAGTCAGTTTCAAGCTTTCTGTGGCTTTAAGATGTTTAAATTCTCTAAATGTTCGACACCCCTGAAGGTATACTGTAGCTGTCTGAACACAAAGCATTTTCTCTTTCTTTGTGGCAAAGGCAGCTCAATCTTCTTTGTAGTTTTAATGGTGTGTGATCTCTCCAAGATGTCACGGACTCGGATGACCTTCCGGGGGCAGAGCCTTGCACATAAGTCCCCTGGTCATGACTTGCTGCAGAAAAGAGTCCTTACTCTTTTAGGGTGTCTACCAGAAAGCTATCATGTGGCAAAGTTAATCAATTTGACTATTGGCTAGAAGTAATCAAGTGATTAATCAGAGGGACTTTCAGCTGACGCAGGAAATTCTAGCGAAAGACTTATGGATAGTGAAAGAGAGGGAATATAGAGGAGGAATAGAAAGGGAAACAAAGAGTTAGAGTCGCATTAGGACGCCAGTAAACGACAAATATGTCACAAAAAGGTAATTGGGAATGTAGGATGATTAGACGCTTGTTCTCAAAGAAGAAAATAATACCTGGGCTGCAACGAAGAAGAAGAAGAAGAAGAAGAAGAAGAAGAAGAAGAAGAAGAAGAAGAAGAAGAAGTCCCCATAAATAACTTAATTAAAAGTGTTTCTTGGTCTAAGACGATGAGCACAGAACTGTAATTTTCATTCTCAGTCTACCAAACACGAGGATGCACACACTCAATCTGTCAATCGCACGTAGACTCTCCATAAGATGATGCAATGCGTTGGTGGAAAGTTTAACGGCTTGCATCTCTCCAACTCTCAGCAGGTTGTTTGTGTAGCATTTTATGACAGGCACAAACACACTCATTAGAATACACAATTGAATGTCACGCCATCTATTTTCTCCTGCTGGTTTAGAGAAATCACTAGTTTGCAAGGAAAGATACTCCAGTACATTATGATTTTGCATTTACTTTTTGTTAAAAAGGTTTTTTGACCTTGTGTTTACGCTAAAAACACCCCATCTGTGGAATCTGTAGAATGCAGAGTGTGAGGCAAAGCTCATTGTGTTGCTAAGTGTTCTCTGAAGCTGAGTATTGTTTCAGAGTTTCTCTCTCTTGTCCTTTAGAAAAAGGCGAGACTTTCTTCACACAAAGATCCCTAAAACCATGTTTCTGTTTCAGATTTCCCAAACTTCAAATGGTATCAAAGGGCTAGTATAATCAATGTGCTTCAAATTGTCCAACAAACTCTAAAAAAATAAAAGAGACACGTGCTTTTATTTGTGCCATGTGCCACACTAGTATAATCTACAGATTCATGACAGTCCTTTGCAAAGTTCCAGGTTTTGGAAATGGGATAAAGCAATGTAAGTAGGGTATAGGTGAGCAAAGGGCAGAGGAGTTGATAACTCCACCAAACATTTCCGCTTTCATTTTCAAGGTTTGACTGCTGAGGAGTCGGCAGGAGAAGAGTGATGGACAGGTGATAGGGTAAAGATGACAAGGAGTGGGCAAGAGGGCTGATGGGGGCCAATAGCCAGTAAGAGCCATGAAAATGAGAAAAGTACTGGACATGTTGCAAGCAGGTGCAAGAGTGATAATGACGGAGAGATGCTGTGGTTGGGGTGGCACATTTATGCCTAGAAGTGACGAGAGTGGGATTGCTCTCGGTTTACTTGTTGTTCTATTTTTTTTTTTTTTACGAGAAGCCCTGAAGGGGAAGAGAGGGGAGGTGGAAAGGTAGATCTTTCTGCTTAAGACAGTGGATTCTGTGGCTGTTATGATAAAAGTGTTGCAAATCTTACCTGGAAATAGGGGCTTATTAAAGTTATACACTCCAAAAAAAGCGACTGCACCATCTTATTCATGTGTTTCTGGTACCAGAAATGCTAGACGGCTCCCGCACTGCAGGGGTTAGGGGTTTGAATCCCACTGGAACATGCTGAACATGTATTATGGTACCGCAAGGCATGCTAGAGCTAAGGAAAGCACTATTTCTGATCCTTTATTGTACCTAAGTATGATGCTAGTGGTGTTTCACACGTCTCGTTCCCATTGGACCACTGAATTCAAAAAATGTGTGTTTTGTTCTTGTTTATTGTAAGGCGATTTGTATCAATGCTCACCAAAATTACTATAGACATGACATGTGTTGTCGACACTGCATTAACTCATGTAGTGCCAAATGGGCTTTAGCATGTCCCCTGTTCTTGTTGCAACATAAATGTGAATACTCAAAACGGCTCGAAACAGAAACTTGATGCATTGCCAAATCATACGGCTCTTACAACAGAGCAACAGGGACATCCCACAGTATTTGTTTTCCTTAAATGAATGCAAGTCCAAAGTTCCTTTTTGTATTCTTCGTTTGCTCCGTCAACTCTCGGTCTTATTGTCTTGCGTGGCATTTAACTTCACTCGTTTGCTGCTTCCACCGTGCAGATGTAGCACACAGTTAGCTCTGAGGAGATGCAGAGCTCTGTGCTCTAAGCAGCTGCTCCATTACCAAAGAGGCAACTATTGCTGCAGAGGATATTGATTCTCGGTGGGATTGGCAGTATAACTACATTGAGTACTTTTGAATTTAAGTTAAATTATCACTTTAGGACAAAAAAAGAAAAAGAAAAGGGGAATGTACTGTTCTTCCAGTAGAACAAATAAATAAATAAACAAGGCTTTCAACACGGCAGATGGTGAAACATCTGAATATCTGATGAAAAAAAGAAATCTTACAAGTTTGTTCTCTTCAGTTTAGTAAAATTGAAAACGAGGACACATAAATCGATGCCGGGAAGGCAAAGGAGGACAGGGAGGAGGCAAGTTTTTTAAAGAAAATATTGTTATAGCATTTATTTTATCCACATCTTGCTAAAATTTCTCCAGAGAATAGATGCCTCATGGTATGTCTTGTGGAGTGATATTTTTCATACGGAAAAGCATGCACACATTCACTAATACACACTCTCAACTCATGCGCATGGGTACACGCGCACGCCCACACAGACTTTGCTTCGGCTCGAGTAACCATAGAGAAATCTAGGACAGTCTTATTTTGATGATTCACGGCAGGATCACTAAGCATGGTTGTCTCAAAATTAGGGGTGTTATAAAATCAACACAGCGAGATTACTGTGGGGATTTGTTGGGAGTATACACAACATTTATCCCTGACGAAAAATGCACATCTCTAGTTAGACATTAACTCATGACTGCACTGTTCTCTCGATTAGCCTTGTGACCCGACTGCGCTCAGCTATTTATCCAGGCACTCTGTTCTGTGCAACACCTTTTCTCTCTTTGGATTAAATTGCCTGGAACATTTTGTGGCGGGGCAGGAGAAGGAAGGAACGAGCCGAGAGTCCTCATCTAAAGAAGCGATGAGGCCCTGTCAGTCCTTGAGCCTGAGAAGGGGGAGATTGTTCTCACTGCAGGCCATCAATTGTGTGTGTGTGTGTGTGTGTGTGTGTGTGTGTGTGTGTGTGTGTGTGTGTGTGTGTGGAAGTATTTACACTTTAAAAGAGAGAGGTTAATGATATTTCATAGACACAGAGAGGAGGAGGAAAGAGGGATGTTTTTTTTTGCGGTGGGTGGTATGGCTTATATATATATATATGGCTACAATATAGTGCCAATATAATATATGGGTTTTGGTACTAGTTTATATACAAAAACAATACTTTTACTTGAAGAAATATATAGCAGTTATTTTCGCCATCACACGACAGCTTTCCCTAAATACAATTAGCAAAAGTTTGATTTCCATCAGTAAGAAGGGTATATGATACAGTTGAAATAACTGATTTTCAGTATTGGCATAAAGAAACTGATTCCTGTTTCCCTACTATGTTGTTCTCAATATCTGAGGCATCGAGGACAATCCTGGCTCTCACATGGTGACCAACATACATTTTACCATGGTTGCCAACTTATCTTGCATAAATATATATCCTGCTTACGTACATCCAGTTGCTGGTTTATTAGCTACACCTAGCTATTAGTAGAGCATTCTAATGCAACAGTATAGTAGAAGCAGAATAAGGATTTTTGGCACAGCTCAAAAGGTTGTTTATTCTGCACCAGAGTTGTTAAGTCTTCATCAGAGTTTGAATGACAGCTTTCATACCAGAGCAAACAAACTCAATCAAACAGGCAAGTGGACAAGAATTAGTTTGAAGACACAACTTGACAGTTTTCAATACCCTGTGATATGAACACATTTTCATAAGTATCAGAAAAGTATTAAAGTTCAATGCGTATCCCTTGATCTGTCTGTCGGCAATATCTATCAAGTGTTCTGGTGTCTCTCTCTCTCTCTCTCTCTCTCTCTCTCTCTCTCTCTCTCTCTCTCTCTCTCTCTCTCTCTCTCTCCGGTCGTTCTCTGTATCACTTCCCTCTAGTTGTTGTGTCATGGTTATCTCTACATTTCGAGTCCTCCCTTCATTTTTCTTTCTTTTACCTCCCATAAAACTTATATGGGCTCAATAGTTACGGTTGCAATATTTTTACAGAATGCGATCCTCTGCCGGTACAGCCATGTTGTGAAATTCCTCTTTTTAACACACCAGGGGAAAAGGTTGGCAGAGTCACATTTGTTAATGCCAGGTATTAATCCTCTCTGCCAAAAAACACGAGAGTTTTTGTGAACGAGGACCTCTGTGATTAATGTTTTTACATCACGGTATATCTTCGACCTTACCCAGCAGGCATATCACAGAAGATAATGCGCAAAAAAGGTCCAAAATGCACCCCCAAGAAAGAAAACCGTTTTGAGAGTATGGAATTACAGCAAGGTATAATATTCTGATACCAGAAAGATATTAAAGCTTTGATTCAGCAGATAAATCCTAATGAAAGGTGCTTGATCAACCATGACTACAGGCCTGATTACTCTTCTAAAACAACTGAACTGAAGAAGGTTTTCAGAAGAACTTCAATCAAAACCCCTGCCTCGTGATATGGATTTACCTTTTTCCAGACATTTTGAAAAGTGCTTTCAAACCGAATTTAAAATGATCCTAGGTGTGATCCATTTAAGTCCCTTGGATAAGGAGTTCCAAATACTGATCTCCTGAACAGAGAGTTCTGTCTTTCCAAAAGAGCTTCAGTCAGAAACACTTACAGTATGATAAGGAATTGACTATTTATAGCAGATGGTTACAGTGACCGTTGACAACATTGGCTCTGCAATTCTGAGGGAGTAGAAATAATCCAAAGGATCTATCCAAAGCACCAATGAGGAAAAAGTAATGAATTGGATGTTATTAGTTAGCTGGTAGCCAAGTGGCTGAATGAGCCAGTGGTTGTTAAGGATGAAAGAAGCAGTTGATGCCAATCAGCTAATGTAAGTCAACTTACACAAAACTCCCCTTTTGCAAAAGGACGGCGTACAATTTCTGATGGATGCACATCAGGAACCGAATGCTTTCAACACGCCATTATGGAAATTTGCTTCAGACTTAGAGCTTTTTTCTGCTAGTAAACTAAGTCTCCATCTTCAAAATACCAACCGTATACGACTCTTATGTATAAGCCATCGAGGCCATGCAGGAGTGAGTAACGTGGGTGGATGTGAGCATGTTTGTGTGAATAAGCATATGCCTTTTAGGGGAGTATTAAGTCATGGTTGTGTATTTGTGTTAATGGGCACAAAGAGCGTATTGATACGTGTTGTAATGTAGAACATGTTGTTCCAAAGACATAATGCTACTAAAATCTCAGAGAGAAACTACACACTCAGAACCTATAGTATATTATGAATACCTAAAGTGCTCAAGTGAAGGGCTATTATATCTATAGATGAGTACACAATCATCTGGGGAAAAAGACAGAACATACCGTAACTAAGTGGTCCACAGTAAACCTGTGCAGATACTAAAACTAAACATAACAAAGTAGAAGCTGTTCCAGACTGTACCAAAGCACAATGGTTGCATATAACACATACAAACATACACAAAAGAGAACATCCATTCATTAAACCACAGCAACAATAAATATGTTTCCAGTTGTCTACTCGATCTTCAGTTCCAACTGAAAGGAGAACGTTGCCAACCATCTAGGACACCACTAGTGTTACCAATGCCTGGCTGAGTTACTGACTAGTTGAGCTTTTTTGTTTTGTTTTCTTTCACACCTATTTTATGCTCTCTTATCATATTTCCTCACATGGGTTTATCCTTCCATCTCACCTAAAATTAAAAAAGCAAAACAGCAGAAAGCGGGTCTGATTCAGCCCCCCATCCTGCACAAGACTGGATCAATACTCCTACTCAGCCAAACTAAGCATGTCTGTAAATGACTCTGTTTTGGGGTGCAATGAGTGTTCGTTGGCCCCAAACATTAACCCCCTGTCCTGCTGGGCTGACCCTTCCCCTCGGATGGAAAGTAGTTGACAGTAGAAGTAAGTGGGTGGGTTTGTATATTCAAGAGAGAGGTTGAGGGTGAGAGTCAGCGGCTGAGTATCATTTCTTATGCCCTTCTACCAGGTGGCGAGCCAAAGTCTGGCTTCTCATGGCACTCTCTTATGATTCATGAAAAACACCTGCCAGAGTACGCTCTGGGCTGCTTTGGCCTGCGGGCTAAGTGCCCATGCGATTGCAATTTGTGTGTATATATATGTGTGTGTGTGTGTTTGTGTGTGTTAATGAAAGAACACTTGCACAAATGCATTTTAGCGTGTAGACAGATGTGGCTAATTTTCCACGGCAGTCATAGATTGCTTATTTTATAACCAGGATACACAGACTGCCTTTTTGTTGATTACCAGAAAGAGGAATCAGTGCCGTGCATGAATGAACATAACATGTGTGCTCACACACGAGATGCAGATGCTGTAGAGACTCGCACTATACAAAAATAACTTTTCCAATGTTTCGCGACAGCACGATCTGAAAACGATTGAAGACCAGAGAAATAAATAAATAAAAAGAAAAGAAAAGTCTTTCTTATAAAACCAAATAGAAGAAGGAAGATTTCAAGAAAAAATGAATAGGATAAAAGAAAAAATTAAAGCAACAGAACAAATATGCAAAGACAAAAGCCAAGCAGAAAGAACAATAAAAGAATCAAAGCATAGGCAGAGCCGTTGCTATGAAACCACAGTTAAGAGCAACCGTCTCCCGACTCCATTCACCTCTCCGTCAGACGCAGGACCGTCGACCTAGAGTGGACACTGATTTATAATCCACCTCCGTCCCTCAGCCCCCCCCTACGCATTCCTTCCATTCCTCTACAGCGTCAGCATGACGGTGTTGCTACGGCAACAGCATACCACTGCAGAGGCAAAAGTGAGCAGTAATCGATATGTACCTGTGGCTGTGTCATTTATACATATCACTGCTGTCATATAAAAATCCTCGCGATAAAATGGCAATTTTGGTTTGATTTTTATTGGGGATATTTTTGGCAGATCTGTGTCTGAGGGAGAGAGGCAGGAAACAGATGAGGGGAGCGGGAGGACATGTGACGAAGATCTTTTGTCTTAAATGTGTGTTCTAGGATTAGAAGCTTCTCTTTGCGTAAAATTCTTCCAACCTTGGCAAAGAGTAAGTTAAATAACATTACTGTTGTTTTTTACTCCCTCTACAAACAATGAAAAACCCTGTAAGCTTGTCTTTAGCCTTGCTAGCAGCATGGCAATGCTACTAGCAACAACTCGATTACTATAGGGTTGCCAGAACATTTTAGATCCCTTTTCCATGCAGCCCGATCATTAGGTCAAAAGTTGAATTCATCTACTACTTTGTTTTATGACCACATACCTGAAAAAAACGAGATTGGAATTGACATTCCTATTAGCTTCAGCTGTACTTGTGTTTAGTGCTAATCAATCTCGAAAGCCAATCGGCTATCGGTCTGACGTCAATATGCCTCTGGGGTCAACAGCCATTAAAAAAGTGCTAATGAACAAATGCTGACATGCTATCAGGCTAAACTAAGATGGTAAACATGGTGATATATGATACTTGCTAAACAGCAGCATGTAAGCATTGCCATTGTGACTATGTTAGCATGCTGAACAGACACAAAACTGCTAGCATGGTTGTAGACTATAGTCTTATTTAATGGTATCGGCTATAGGTGGCGCGTTGCTTTCACTATTGGATTAGTCAACATTCAAGATATCTTTGACAGACTAATAGATTGACAGACAATAAGATGTCTAAATTGGGACACACGGTTTTCACCCGGGAAACTGTCGTATCTTTGAACAATGTGTGTCACTCTGAAGCCGAGATATGAAGGGCACCAACATTTTATGGGCTTTACAACAGGTTTCCCAAAGGCTCAAGCTTATCTCACATTGATCCATTTAACATGCTTCTAGCTGTGTTGTAATCACTGCTTCACTATATTATTGCAAATGCACTATTCAGAGGTCCCTGCACAAACATACTAAACCATGGGTGTAATTGTCTATAATTGATCAGGCCAATGCAGCGCAGTAATCTTGCTTGCCCTGCTTTGAATGAGTTGTGATGGCCATCCTTTGTATTGATTGCTCTTTGATTGTAGCTCTCTAGCTTTGCTCAGAATCCGCTGGACTGTAAATCCATCGAAATGCTCATATTGTTATGGAATTGAGAGAAAGATAGAGGCTGAAGTAGAAGACAGGGGATGAGGGGGTGGAGGGCAGAACGATAGACCGAATGACTGTGTGGTGTGGGACTTGGAAGATTTGAAAATATCTAATAAGGGAAAGAAAAACGGGGTAAAAAGAGGGCAATTTGAGATTGAGAATGAAAGTGAAATGAAACAAAGCCAATTTGGCAGGTTGGATGTATACCAGGACTTGTGTGGTTGTGTGTATATATGTTGTGTGTATGTGTGTGTGTGTGTGTGTGTGTGTGTGTGTGTGTGTGTGTGTGTGTGTGTGGGTGTGGAACAAACCAGTAAGCCCGTGGGGCTGAGAAATAGATTCTGAATCCATTTTAAAGGCACACAAATGACCTTGAGGCCCCCGTAGTCAGGCAAAGGCTGTCCTGCACCAACCTGATTCAACTTCTCTCTTCATATCTGCTACTGAGGGAACAGTGAGAGAAAGTGAGAGTGGGAGAGAGAGAGAGAGAGAGAGAGATGGAGTGGGTCTGTCTGTCCAGTGGCTTATAAAAAGTCCATTATGGTGCGCTTCTATCGGTTTGGGCTCTCCCAGATGGACCCTAGAGTAAATGGACAGCAGCACCAGAGAGCTATAAACTCAGATTTGATATATGGCGGAGAAATTGTTCTGTGTGTGTTTGTGAGTGTGCGTGTGTATGATTGTGTACATTCAATCATATATACGCTGCACAGAAAGAGCTGACAGTAGTCAACAGCGAACATTTTCGAGCCGCTGTTTTTTTGTGCATGTCTTAAACAGCTGTTTTAACATATTAACATTATGTGCTCTCCTGCCACACACACACACACACACACACACACACACACACACACACACAATGTCTTCCCAGCAGGCTTAAATCCCGACTCAGTCTGACAAAGGAGCCTGTGACTCTAACTGGCTGTGCCCCAATCCCCTTCCCCAGCCTGCTGCTTTGTACAGGCTCAAAACCGCTTTACTGCATGACGTTTATTTATCAGCCATATTTACTTCCTATTGTGTGTGTGTGTGTGTGTCTCAGCGTGTCTGTGCCACCTCAAGGTATATTTGAGCTTTGGTGTTACCGCTAATGTGTACGTCTTCAGATGTCCAATATGCTGTATTCATGTCTTTATGCCTGTGTGTGTTCATCGTACCTCTCTTTGCATTGAGTCGAGGAAACTGACAACAGCTCTGCCTGCTGAGTGATGGCACTCAGCTCACTGTAATGAATCAAGTGGTTATCCTCGAATAACCAGCAAACTTAACATTTTGCGCAATTGGTACGCTGTTCCTGAGCTGCACTTCCCCAATTTTAAGCAGTAGAGCAGTCAACTTTTAACTTGCGTTTTTCACTTTGATGTCAGTAGGTTGTACTTGTTTTAATGTCATTTGGCAACAGGGAATAGGGTAAGAGACGTTTCTTTAAAAGAAAGTGTCGCAGAGCATCACTTTATATGCACTACCGTGCGATGTAACCTGTCTTCGCGGACGATTTATCAGTGAACAGTACATAGGCCAACACTAAAACTACAAAACAATTAGATGTGCTGTTAGCTCTCAACTAGCCTCTTGATTAGTATATTTAGCTACCAGTATGGAAGGGAGTAGTTCCTAACTAATCATTCCATAAGTAAAGTATCAAAGTAAACTTTTGTACCCAGACAATCCTTAACCTTAATGACCACCCTAGAGAGGATCAGACAGCTGAAATGGGTTGACAAAGCAGGGTTCTGCACTCTTTATTTTGCACCGTTTTCTTCCAACATCAAGTGCTTTTGTTAACTGCACTGTATAAAGGCCAGTTCAGAGAAGTAGCTTTTCAAATGCCCTCATATCTTTCACAATATATTGACGGTGACCCATCATTTTATATTTTTCATGCACTACGCTGTTACTATAGAATAGCTGATCTGTTCATTTGTCAGAGGAAGATACGGAAACACGTTTTCACTTCACTCTGTCGGATGACACTGAAGCATCAAATCAAACATCAAAAACTCCACCTCTGCTCCCGACCAATCATAGGATTATTGACCCTGCTCACGATTGGAAGTGATACTGCCGGCTCTAGATTGAAAGTAGATTCTTCTGGAGACAAAGTAACAGATGAAATGGGTTTAAAGAACTAGGGATTAGAGAGAGCAAGAAGATGTGAAGAAGTGTGCCATGATATGTTCATTAGAGTGCGGTCCAGAACATTAAACAATACAGTCGGTTTGTAAAGGTCAGTGCTCTCGATGGGTTTATCCATATTGATCTTTGCTTTCGATCGTGCTGGACTACGCATTGGTGTCCATCTAAATCCTTTATCTGTGCCGTAGACCTATCGGACGAATAGAGACGGAGAGAGGATTAAAAGAGATGGAAAGAAAAGTTGTCCTCGATGGTCATTTTATGTGAGACATTACTCCACTGTCCTGCTTCACTGACCTCTGTGTCCCAGAAGCACCGAAGCGCAGAATATACACCCACGCACAGGGCTTAATTTGTGCCCGATTCTGCATTAGATGATTCAGAAACTCCCAGATCGAGACTGGAACTTCCTCTTTCGCTCTCAAAATAGACATTTTCGTGAAGTTATCTTGTTGAAGTTTGTAGTATCTTGTGTGTCGTCATGGATTTCCCACTGACATGAGTCACACATCCTTCCAAGTAGGCAGTCAGACCTTAAAACTACCAACCTCACTTCATGCATAAGTTAAAAAACACAAGTTTTGTTTGTAGCATTTTCTGCTGTGTTGATGTTGATTGGTGAGGAGGATGTGAAGTGTTAGTGTGGTGGAGATGAGAGGAAAAATATACGTGTGGTATCAAGCCAGGAACTGTGGAAATGCAAGCTATGAATATCTAGGACAGAGTAGGAGCAATATATCCTGGCACAAGGTTTAATGTTTTTGTTGTAAGATATTACTGTAAAACCTGCAGCCAAGCAAGTGGGCGTTTGTACTGTGCGGTGACCTGACTATATCTAATAAAAACTTGTAAATCCACAAGCTGTTTTTATGTGCATCTCTACTTTCAGTGTGGTTGTCACGGTAAATGCAACAATATTCAGTCTTCTTTAGGTAATGAGGCGATTTAGACAAAATTGAAAATCTCTTTTAATGTCTTCTAAAATACTTTGAGAGCACCGTTTGCTAATGTTGGTCTCAAAACAAAGAAATGATATCATCTAGACAGCACAGAAACATAATTATTATGTGGTAAATTATAATACTTTGGCCTTTAAGTAAATGTGTGTGTGTGTGTGTCTGCCTGTATGTGACACAAGGGAGGATGTGCTTGTGCGTTCATGTGTTTGTGTTGTTCCTCAGGCCAACTTCTTGATAGAGGCTAATGTGGGGAAATTTCAGTGTCAATCAGTTTTGCACTCTGTTATCTAACACACACACACACACACACACACACACACACACACACACACACACAATCACATTCCATGTGGATAATGTACCTTAGATACGCTGTATGTCTCAGCTGCGTTGCGTAAATGCAACCACTGCAAGAAATCCCATAGGCAAGAAAAAGTAAAAAAAAAAAGATCTGCTAAATCAAAGATTGTTTCCCTTGCCGAGGGAGTTGATTAAGTCTTGTGTTGCTGAAACTAAGCCTACAAATCCATTTGCACAGATCAGAACAGACTGCGCCCATGCCTCCGTATGTTTGTACCAGCACCCGTCTTAGATATGTTCCATGATTTCGCTTTCTCCATTGTTTCTGTCTAGACAATTGTTCTGTTTCAACTAATGCTGATTGCTCTTCATTTACTGGAGGTGTTCCACTTCAAATGAGCTCTCAGGCCTTTTCTCCTGTGTAGCTGCATGTTTTTAATATTTGTACAATTTCATAACAAAGCCACAACTTTTTACTTTATTTTAAAGTTTGCTTACTTTGCTTACTTCACATTGCATTTCAATTTGTATCATTTGTATTGACATGTCACGCTTTGCATAGAATAGACTCCCTCCATGATTCTCTGAGATTTTACTGCAGACTTGACATTCTGTTATCTGTTTCGGCACGATGTGTGAAATGTACCGGCGTGTTCTTTAAATATTCCGCAAAATTTGAGCAAGCCAAGGAAATGTAGGCGTCTGTATTTTTATTTTCGCCAGAGTCGTGTTTGGATGTACTGAAAAAAGTGGATGTGGATGCCGAGGAGCACTTATTTACTACAGCTTTAAAACAAACTGTCTGAACATCACAAATGCTTGTAGTATTCCATGTTGTATTTCATACATGTGCAATTCAATTTGTATGGAAAAGAAAGAGAAATTAAAGTGACATCTCTTTCTTTTGTCCATTTCAGACCCATATGATGAAGATGATCTGAAGGTGAAGACCCAGAGACCTCGATCAGCTGACCAGCCAGGTGTGTTTCAGGCACAAACTGGTGAGTAATGTGACGTGTGCATGAGTTCAGCCTGGGACACAAGTAGCCAACTTAACCTTTTTAATAGGCTTCGTATGGAACTAAAAATAAAGAGTTCCTTATAAATAATCCTTATACATTTACCCTCTGAAGCATGGCTGAAGCTACCATCGTTGGCCATTGAGTGCGTGTTACTTTAAAATCTTACATAATAAATAGGATCGCAAACGACAAATGGAATTATTCATGATCCATATTAAGTATGTCACTTGTAGCCTATGGATGCAGAAGAATCTGCCTTACATGACATAACATGGTGGCTGCGTCACCCATGCTAGAATAGGTCGTACACTAATTTGGACACGTATGCATTCAGATATAAACGATCACACGTTCCCATATTCACAGCTACCACTGTGTGGAGGAGGGAGTCCCTCCCGCAAGGGGAAACCCCTGGCTCTGTCTTGTCCCTCTCCTCTGCCACGCCCCCTTCCCCTCTCCGCGCTTCTCCCCCCCCCATTCCTCCAGGCACGTTTGATGAGCTTAAGCCCTGACTCACGGCATGTTAATGAAGATGTAATGTGATTAACGGACATGCAATTAATTTGATTTCCTCCTTTGCCATGTGATGACGCCTCGATAAAAGGACGCGGCGCTCATAAACAATTTAGAAAGAGAGAAGTGGGATGACTTAACACTTGGTGTTTTTACGCTTTCAAGGGCGTAACTCGGAGGGGAACAATGGGACTCTCTCCGCAGCTGCCTGGAGAACTGAAAATCAGCCACAAACAGCACCCGATCTTTGCCATCACTTTAACGTCTAAAAGCAATCCTTATAGGCTTATAGCGCCTTTATCTTTGAGATCATGTGTTACCATAATTCCATGAGTATTAATATCGTTGAATCTCTAACAGGATCATCATATCTATGAATATTCAATCAAGGTTTATTCACATTAAGGAGGTTGAATCTAATGACAAATCACCCGTACTTGAATAGTATGCAGTAATATCATACAGAGTATTGGGTATCGATGGAGCAAGATTACTGCACTGTATACACTTCAACAATTTACCATCGGACAATATAAGCCAAGTTCTTACGTCCAACTCAAAATGATAAACTTGGGCTCTCTTAACTTCTATACAGGCGGGTAAAAAGCCTCTTAGTTTATTGTAACTGCAAAGCCCACTCATCATATATCAAATAGTCCCAGGCTTTTCTCTTGACCAATGAATGAATTACAATTTTGTGTTTGTGTTGCAACGGTGTCACAGTCATCCGAGGGATTTTTATTTCTAGAATTACAAACAGAAATCCATAAAGCAAACATGTGTTGATGTGTTCGGTTCTGGGAAGTGAAATTGCACTAATCCATTGCCATCATCTCCACCTACAGTTCCTGAAACTCTGGCTTTCTTTCTTGTGGCTTTTTAATGTATGACTCCAATGATACAGCAATATATGTTTTCCAATTACACAGTACAAACAGTTACATATATTTCATGGTTATGAGACAATAGACACATGAACGTCTAGAGAAAGTATGGGTGCGTTATGTCACCTGTTGCATCACCCGTTGCATCACCCGTTGTTTATGAGGATGTTTTAAAGTTTAAGAGTTTTTTTGCTCTGAGCTCTGGGGCCAGAAAGCTGTGATCATGAAACAGCTTCCTCTTGACCTTTTTTGCGAATCATTGAGAATTACCCTGTCTCTGTCCACTTCCATCTTGCTCTTCAGGTGACCCTGCGGCAGAGGAGTGGTCACAGTGGAGTGTGTGTTCTCTCACATGCGGGCAAGGCTGGCAAGTGAGGACGCGGTCATGCGTTTCTTCTCCCTATGGGACACTGTGCAGCGGAGCCCTGAGGGAAACGCGCATGTGCAACAACACCGCTTCCTGTCCCGGTGAACCTGGGATCACTGGATCAGGTATGTTCACCGAACTCCGACCTTTCAGCATTCCCTGAATTCAGAAGCACTTTAGTGGTTAGCGCTGCTTTCTTACAGCAAGAATGAAAAGAGTTTAATCTGTATCTGTGTGGGGTATATTTGATCCCATTCACATAAGAAAGGGGGTCAGAAAAGGACTTTCTTCAAAAATGTCCACAGTACCTGGTGACTTCTCCAAGGTGCCTCCCTACACACAATGGTATGCTGGGATGAGGGATTAAAAGTCGAGAAAAGAATTGAAAAAGGTTTAGCAGTGTTGCAAATTGAATACATTTGTAAATATGCACGTTTTTTTGTTTTGTTTTGCAAATGTAGAATTTGACTAAAGGCAGCTTTAAAACATAAGCTTTGTGCCTAGCGCCTTACTCACCCATGCAGCATTTACGATGTGTTGAGAAAGCTGTAAAACTGAAGAAGAAATAATGACAGTGTGAAACTCTGTCACTTTTGAGGAAGGTAGGTGGTATGCACACACAGACACACACACACACACACACACACACACACACACACACACACACACACACACACACACACACACACACACACACACACACACAATCCCACACAATCCACACATCACATGGGATCTGATGAGCCAAAACACAATCTAACCAAGCAGAAAAGAACCCACAGAATGAGATTGTAATTGTGTCATTTCAATTCACACTACTGGCCAGCTGAGAGAGAATGAGAGAGAGAGAGAGAGGGAGGGAGACAGATGTGACACCTCAGCTCAATGTCTGCAAGTCTATTAGACTTTCCACAGCTCAGAAGTTTCTACTTCCTGGATTCTCTATCTTTAGCTCTTTTCTTTCAGCATTGCTCACATTTCCCTTGTCTTGTCTACATCTACACATCTATATCTACTTATGTATACAGTAAGTGTAGTATAGAACATTCGAACGGAGCATATTTAGCAGAAAAAAGCTTCTGCAGATGTTTTAATTGGAAAAGAACAGTAAGATACAAATACAAATATGGACATCTTTGAATATAAATAAAACCTTGGCATGCAGTGAAAACATTCAATATGCTAACTACAGCCACGGCAGCTTTTTTCTTCAGCATCACAAGAATTAGTTTTTCATTTTAGATGCAATTGCAGCTCCAGAACATTTCTCACCGATCAAATACAACTTTCATATGCATACATGCTCTGCCAATGAATGAATTCAACCCTATCTGCTTGCTCCAAAAAGGCAGCAGCAAAATGAAAAGCACCTCATCCATTTTTTTTCCCCCCTCTCCTCAACACACAACACAATCAAGCCAGATCAAGTCACTGAGGGAGCTTGTGTACCACTCATCCTGAATAATCTGAGTTCTGCTCTGGTTTGATTGCCGCTGTAGGTCTTTACTAGATGAAATTGTGAAGTGCTGCCTGTCCTGTTCTGGTTTGATTGGTTGTCCTGATTGCAGTTGAAATGAAATCCTGATTCAGTACTTTCAGTTTCAGGTTCAGCATGGACCAAGATTCAGTGTTGCTCGGTAAATTATAACAAGACACATCCGCATCTCAGAGCGAACTGTTGGCACTGCATTATAGGTAATGCAGGTGCCAAGTTATGACAGGGAAGAAAAATGTATGGAATGAAAAAGAGCAATATCTCTGGTTCTGCCGCATCAATTTTTTTACTTTTTTTAAACTGGCAATTGTGAGTCTAAAAGTGTTATAGGAGTGCAATGTTAACTCGATGCAGTACTTGTCGAAGATTAAGGCTCTGGCATTATAATCTTCACCACAATGGTGATGGTCAAGGTGTCGGCTAGCCTCACAATATGTCGCTTGTCTACTTGTGTGGTGCTTGACAGGAGGAAGAAATATCCCTACGGACCAACAACATGGAAATTGTTGAAAATCTTACCGTGGATATTTTTATCCTGGTGTTGGCCAAAACTAGCTACAATCGACATGTTAAGCTCGAGCACTGTCTCAAAGGCAAAAACACATCAATATGTAATCAATGCATATCAATCCTGCTGGCTCACTCTGGGAGGGAATCTGGATTTAACCAGATATGATAGACCATGTACTCCACCTGCTTTCTGCACCAGAATATGACAAAGGGTGTGATCACTGATGTCTCTGTGGCGATGGCAGCAATTGGGGACTGACCATGGGGCCTGTCTGAGGAACATATTTTTATAGAACTTGTATTGTCCATTACCTGTCAGAGAGGGAAGAAAGCATGGTCCTCTATTTTGGTTGGCAGTGTCTAGGCTAACCTCTCTGATCCCAGTGCCACCTAAGGGAGTGCATCACAGGAAAATGGCACCAATGTCCTCCAGACACGGCCATTCTAATAATGACAGTGCTGTGTTTGACAGACTATTAAATACAAAGTCAGGGCCCATAACTTCTCTGTGGACAGATAACTCAAAGGAAAAGCGTGGCAACTACTGTCTAAATGTCAGTGTCACAGCATGGGGTGTAGTCAGTGGGCTTTAGCCGCTAGGTTTATAGAGCCCCATCATTGGCAAAGACCTTTCAACAAGTTGCTTAGGAGTTAGCGGATGAGAAACCTTTTATAGGATGCGAGGCTGATCTTGATTTGCAAAGCACACATGCACATATCAATAACTAAAAACCTTCAATTTGGACTAAACCTTCCCGTTTTACACTCTGAGTGCTTTTGCGGACTCACCCCTTAGTGAATTCCTTTCTATGTGTTCTGTGTGTGTTCCCCCGATTGTCTGTATGCATTCAAGGTATCTTTGCCATCCGCATGTACATATGTACGTGTACATGTTCGTATGATGTGTGGTCCATTTTTTGCATTTTCTGTACGACTGTGTGAGTTTTTTTCTCTGAAGTATATGTCGTTGTGTCACATTTTTGCACATGTGTTTCTTTCACATGTGAGTTAGAAGTCAGTCAGTGTTTACTGAGCTGACTCAACCCACCCCCCCCCCCCCACAAATAAAAAATAAATAAAAATGGAGAAGCGAGAGGAACATTTTCCCTTCCCTGTCGGTGCATATGCTAATCTTGTTTTTATGCAAATGTCCCAACGCGATTTGTATGTCTAAGTGCCTCATTTTCCATTCAGTGTCGATATTAATATCCTCAGTCGCTCCTTTGATGGGATATTGGTTGCTGTGTTATGTGCCGTTTATTATTTCATTTATTCATCCAGTGCTCTGATGTTTCCTGACTTGGTTCTGGAGGGGTGGAGGGGCACTCCTGGGATTGCCTGAATGGGATTACACCAAATTTAAGTAGACTGGGAATGCGGAGGTGGTAGCAAAGAGACATAAGTGTTTAATGAACTCTGTGTGGTTGACAATCATTTTTACAATAATTCTTCTTTTTACTTTTGTTTTGGTAGAATCTTTGTTTGTTGATTGCATAAACACTAATCAGGACTTCAGTGATTCAGTCACCAAAATCCTCTTTTGTACCTCACATACAAGAAAATAAACTCATAACGTACTAATGTAACACTCTCAATACCAATAATTTAGCCCTTGAAAATTGTATACATACAGTTCATGCATACAAGCATGAGCTGTGCCTTTTCATCCCTGATGTTCGGAACATGGCGGCCAGTCGCGCCAACTTCCTGATTTATCTGAAAGATGTGCAAGTTAAATGTTTTTAACCAGCATCCTATATTCTCTTTCATATGCATATATGCAATCACAAATATACAAGGCACACAGGCATAAATGTGACACGCACACGCTTTCACAGTTTCTCCCAGAGCATCCTGAGGTGGGGAGAGTGCAGTCTGCATACTTAAATTTAGTTTGCCAGAAGATTCTATTCTGCTTTTTTTTTATCATCTATTTGTGTTTGTGCACAAGTTAGGACTTAGATGTATAGATGTGTTATGAGTGTGGGTGGATATGTCTCTGGGCACATCTCTGTGTATACGTGTATGTGTGTCTGCACAAGTTAGGGAACATCAAAGAAAAGTAGCTTAGACAGAAAGCCAATGAAGTGAAAATGGACATTTTTTTCCTCCTTGTTTTTTCATGGATAAAACTCTTAAATTAAGGTGATACAGATAATCAATTTTAAGTAATGGTCTGGCTCTTGACAAAGCAAACTAGGCAGTAATTGCTCTGGCAAATTAACTTTATTTTTTTATATATATATTTTTTATATGTGCTGAAGTATAAGGCTTTCATGCCCCAAAGCGTGCAAAGTGAAATAGTACCCCTACTTCTGTTCAATTTAGCTACCGCTCATTTACCAAAGATTCAGTGACATTCAAAACATGGAGCGGAACAATGGTGCATTATGAATGCCATATGTCTGGGTCAGTGCGTAGTCAATCGCTGCAACATCACACTTCCAGAATTAATTTAAGCAAAAGACTGAGAGTGCATGCAAGGATGCAGACATGAACTAATGGCAGACTCATGCAGATGGCGAACACACGAACTTAGACTCGTGCACACCCTAATACATAGATTTAAATAATACAGCCCTGCTGTGCTATGACCTCAGAAAATTTAGGAAATCAGGAAATTGCTGCTAATTATGGTAATGCTTAGAATTAATATGATGCATTTGTCCTATTATAGACATTTTGCATTTGCAAAATCTAGAAATAAGAAGTGAAAAATGCATATCTTCATGCAGCATGTAAGTATATTTAATAATTGCGTAGATTTTAAAGAAAATAAATAAGGTTTTGCATTCTCATTAGGCATTGCCTTGTTCTCCGTGGTGCTGTGAATATGTGCTCTGCTAAGTGTGTATGCATGTTTAAATGAAGGAAGGTGAGCGTGGACATTTTATCTTTCCCCACTTGCACTTACTTAGCTTCAGAAACATGTGCTTTCATTTTTCAGCTGACATATTTCTCACCTACCTCTCACAAAGGGTTCATGAACTTTATTCAATGACCTTGTGCTACGAGTCTGATCCGTCACTCTGTGGTTTGATCAGCACTGATCAGTTTTCTTTTTTTTTCTTGGCTTGATGCTGTAAACATGCTTTTTTTTATCTCCCTCTGTGACTGCAAACACTAATGGCAATGCACTTCCTTTTAATGTGCACAGTTAAACTACAAAGACGAGCTTCTTTTATGTTAATGTAGTTATTAATATAGACAACATATTTGATATAATTGCCGTGTGCTGCTTTGTTAATGATATTCTGGGTGGGGAGTATCTACTTGGTCACCAATAGGTGGTGTAATACAATCCTAATCCCTGTATCTGATGACATTTTTATCATGTGTTTTCCTTTTTAATTTGCTTATCTCCTTCTACCCTTGTCTCCCTATCTCCAATTGATATTTTCTCCTTTTAATGTGTCTTAGTCCCAAAGCTGCTTCAAGCTTGATTTTATAGGCTAATTGATTGGCTTTGCGCAGTCAGACTTCAGATAGACTCGTTCTGGGTTTGAGAGATGGAGATTCGATTTGTTATGAATAAGTAATGTCTTACAAGCAATCTTGTAGTGTTGTAGTTAAAAAAAAAAAAGGATGCTAAATAACAGAACTGTGACTAAATTGTGTTTTTTTTTACTGGGTTTGAAAGATGAAGAGCCAATTTCAATGAATAAGTAATGTCCTACTAAGCAATCTTGTAGTGAAAAACAAAACAAAGATGCTAACAAAAATCTGACTGAGTTGACTAACTCCTTTTTATTTATTTTTTTAGTTTGTTATTGTATCACGTTGTCACCGTCTCCTGAGAAGGGTTTGCAGTTTGGGATGAGAAATCTGCTTGCACTTTGAGGATTATATTTTATTTCTATCATGACTTATTGAATTTAAGTTTTTGGTAATAAGTCTTGTTTCATATTTGATACTGGAATAATTTGGCTGACATTCTTCAGCACACTGCATCGCCTGTCATCCTGCATTACAAAACAACAACTTTCAAATCAGTAACAACTCCTCCACAGACGCAACTGTCCCTGCAGGTTTTTACGAAAATGTAATTTCAAAGCTCAAAATTCTCTAATTTGGTGGCTGTTGAACAGTTTGAACCATGAAATAGTGTTTAAAAGAGAAGAAAATGCGACTTGTTGTTTGTTGTTTGCTAGAGTATGACTCACAAATCCCAAAATGAATGTCAAATACTATTTTAAAGATCAGTATGGGGTCGCACCAGCTTTTTGTAAATCCATTACTTACAGTTTGTGTGTTCAATTCTTCTTAAGGTCTGAGTAACTGCTTTCTACTTTCAAATTCAGCTGCACCATTAAAACAACCTAAGATAGTGACCTTATGTGAGAAAACCTTCCAAGCTGCAACGAAGCTTCCTAATATAAGAGTTTTATGAGCCAAATGTGTTAAACCGAACAGTCAAACATGTGTAAATATATGTTATGTATGTATACTTACAGAATCTGTAGGCAACGAGACAAGATTTTTTGTTCTGGTATCTGTTTGTAGTCCATGTAGTATTGACCAATCACAGTTGAGCAGGCTTTGGTTGAATGCAGGTAAACAGACCAAGACCATCTGGAAAGCAAAATAGGCGGAAGGCATTGGTTGTAATGCAATCTTTGAATCCAACAGCTCGTCGTCTGACGGTAACTTCGCTTTTTATTAGCTTAAAGATAGCTTGTAAACTAGCTACTTGTGAAACAATCTTGTCTCCGGCTCCAACTCTATTCTCATTTCTCACGTTGCTAATAAGACTGTAGACAATGAGCAGAGCAGAGGAAGAGGAAGTCAAAGCCCGGATATCCACTTGCTCACACCAGAGGCTTATCGTTGTCAGACCGAGATTGACGCTAACCTAGCTGGTGCTATTTTGTTATTTAGTCTGTTAAAAGTTATTTAAACTTTTGTAACTCGATGTGTGCTGTGCTTTTTTGGGGCAATGCAATGTAAGATCATTATTTAAAGGCATATAAATCAAGTATCCTCTCAGATATGTCGACACTATTTAAAATTAGCAAGCTAACGTTAGCTTTGTCAGTTGGTTCAGTTAGCTAAGCAACACTTGCAGTGTGCTTAAAGTACGTATTAAAATGTAACAACTAATCTTTACTTCTGTGTGGTCGAACCCCTTTTACAATAAACCTCTACTTAGACTTATATTATAACTACGCTAAGTTCCTACATCAGTTAAGCTCATATTGAGTTTGAAAAAGAATTTCATAAAAATGATCACTACAGTACAAATACATTCCTGATGCTGATTTTTCTCTCCTCCACTATTGCAACATATAGCCATTTTGTACAGCAGCTTAAAGACACACTGATACCATGTTTCTTGCTGAATTTAAGGATATCTCCCTATCTACCATCTCTCCGTCTCTGTACTTTTTAATACCAACGAATTCTCCCTCTCTCTCAGCCTTCTACCGCTGCTCCTCTGAGCCTTCCTTTACAGAGTAGACTTAATTATTTATCGCCATGATTTATTTAGCTTTGCTCAACACAAGAGCAGCAATCTCTATCCTGCTGTCTCTAACCTTCTCTCCCTCCCGTCCCTATATCTTGATTTCTATCTTTCTTTCAGTGTCTCTCCAAATCTGCACCTCTCCTCCGTCCATCTCTTTAAACATAGCTTAATCTCCCCTGGTCCCTGGCCGAAAGAATGTCTGTATTTTCAGAATAACCTCATTTTCTCGCCCTCCGTTTTATTATTCCAAAGTTTTATAAACTTTTTGAGCCCAAATCTTTTTGTGTTTTTTTCCAAATTTGCTTATAATCTCCTCTTTTTGTCATGTGTTTTTATTCTCTCCTCTCTTGACGCTTCTTTCTTTGGAGTCTCCTGTTTAAACATTTCTTTATTATTCCTCTATTATATGTCTTAAAATCCTTATTCCCTCTAATTCCAGGTCAGACCACCCCAAATGATTGTAGCTGTTGTTTGTGTGCATATGTTTTTTCTCTTAAATGGCACTTTGTCAAATAGCTGAAACACAGATCAAGAAGACTTTCAACGATTGGAAAGACGCATCACAAGATCTTCAAGTCATGTTCATTATCTGCAAACTTTTTGTGCAACTCCGCTGCTCATTTATTCGATTTATTAATGTATTTCGTCGTCACTTGTTCCTAAAAATTGGGTTAGATGTGCAATAAAGATGAAAAAAAAGAGCAGGGGAAAAAAGATGAGAAACATTTTTTAATACTTTAATTGGTGTTTGAAGTCATTGGAGTCTTTGGATCATTCGGTTTACTCTACATCGTAACTGATAGCTTTAATACTTTCAGAGGCAAACTTACCACATTCATTTCCTTGCCGTGGCTCGAGCTGCATGACTTCAAAAAGTGTCCAATCCTAACCTCCATTCTCTTTCATGTAGCAACATGTAAGTGCAGCTTCATTCTCAATGCTTGTTTTCCATTGGAACTGGAATGTTGTTGTGGTGGTCAGAAGTTCACCTCCTTCATGTTTTTTTTTTTTAAGGAATGTGCTCAGACTCATTTATACCATGTTTCTCTCATTCTCTAACCCTCTTGCCTGCGATTGGATTCTCCGACCGATCCCTCCATCCCTCATCCCCATGTTGTGCGTATGTTTGTGGGTGTTTGCAGTGCATGGGCTGTGGGAGGAGTGGTCGTCATGGAGTCTGTGCTCTGTGACCTGTGGGCGGGGCTCCAGGACTCGAACCAGGAAGTGTGTGAACGGAGGCGGGGCCGTGGCTTGTGGATGGCCCGAGATTCAGACAAAACCCTGCAACATAGCAGTGTGTCCTGGTTAGTACCATCCCCATTTACATGATTCACCCAGTCTCTCTCTCTTTGTCTCTCTGCCTATTCATGCATCACTGCATATTTTCTTTGAAATTCCATGCAGAACAACAAAAAACAAACAACTGGGTTACTCTGACAGCTCTTGAAATTGCACTCTCACACTGCATTTATATTTTGCGCTCTTCCAATATAGCTCTTGTAGTGACCAAGTTACTCTCTCCTCTACTAACAATGGCACTAATGCTGCATTAATGCCACATCGTGCGGACTGTAGGAGCGGCTGAGTGGAAAAACTGTAGATGTCAGCCTCCCATAATTCTAACTTTAGGATATTGGTCATTTCTGACGGCTATGCTGTCTTCCACTTTGTGAGAATAACAAAAACAAGTGTCAACAAACTGGTGGCTGCAAAAATGGCTGCAAAGCCACTATTGCTCGCAAGTACATCTTAATAGAATTCTATAGGCACAACAATAGAAATTCAACTAAACTAAATTACTTCATTGACTATTGTTATGTATGGCCAAGCTCTGTGTCACCAGTAATGTGCTTATGCATTAAGTTGTTTTTCTGTTGTTATTATTTAGATTTAGCTACGTCGTGTCCAATACTGAAATATACCAACAAGTGTTAGATGTATTAAATGTATTAGATCTGTATTAGATGTATTAAATGTTTGCTGCTTTCCTTTTGTCTTATGTCGTACAAAGGAGCTACTGCATACGTTATTTGTCTGTACCTTGTTTCACTTGTTAATGTGCTGCAACAAATGTATCACACATAACACAATGCAAATATATAAGTAAGGCTTCATTTCCATGTATCTATAGTGTGACAAGGTTAGTAATAGGAGCAACCGACTTGAAATAATGCATTAACCTTTTTACCGTTCTTTCTGTTCTGCTGACATGGGGTGAATACAGCATAACCCTCATATACCCTGTCTGCTTATGCTCACTGCTTAGATTCCTGCATACTCAGAGTTTTCAGTTCCATATTCATCTCTGGTCAGCCATGGCAGTCATGCCCACCCTTCAACTCTCACACCAGCCATCCTGATGGCTCATAGCCAAGCAAAGCCTTTGGGTTGGACCTCTATGCTTCCTCCATGGTTGGCTTGGTTTAGATTGCTGAGCAGTGCTGCAGTGGAGATCTTCAGCTATTGTCTCTGAGATTACCTGTTAGGTGTATACCTTGTCAAGAACAGCAATAAGTCGATGGTGCAGCCCCATCTAATTCTGGTGTCCAGGGTACGTCAGGACTTTAATCCAATCTGGCTCAGGCTGCCCAGCTGAAACATCTTTATCAGGCTGCATTGGAGTGGAAAATTACGGACTAGGGATTGAAATAACCTCTCAATAGCACACTGAAGAAATAGATGGGCAGGTTTTGGCCAACAACTACCGTAGCCTATCACAGAGCAGCTTTCTAGATGAAGCCCTCAACACATCTCTCAAGATGTACATACTTACATCTACTCATTAAATATGGCACAGTTTAAATCGAGCACAAAGGAAAAGCCTTTAGCATTTCAGGACTTAAAGTTTACTTCAGGCCAATGCGCAATTTAATTTTGTATTTCAAGTGTCCCCGTAGAAAACCACTTAATCTGAAAGCATTGAAATTAGTAAGGAATATTACTTTTAATGATTAAATTTGGTCCGTGCTCGCTGTGTTGGCAGAATGTAAATGGTTTCTACATAACATTGGAATAATGGTACCGATGGACACACACACACTAACACATAAGACAGTTTATAACAAAATGGGTGGTTGCTTTGTGCTTTCTTTCTTATTTTCTGACAGTCAGTGTGTGTGCTTATATCATATTTAATCGCTCACAGCCTGAGAAATTATTATAGGGTAAGTGTTTTTTTATGTATAATTGCTAAGGTAAAGAATCCTACATCATTTTCCCCTAGAAAATGATGTATACATTGATTTATGGGAATGCGGCTGGCACTAGAGATCTTTTGTGTTGTACACTCCCTACTGACAACATTTTATTGGTTTGCTATTTTGTTTTTAGGGTTTCCAAAGCAATGGTTTTATAAGGTTAATATTTAAATGAAACAAAACTGTCCCCATTGCCATACAAAAGAGGCTGCAAAGTTATGCCTCAAAGAAGAAGGAACAGGGAGACGTCGTAATCTAAAGTATGGCCTCCGGGATGTTTTGCCATGCTGTTTTGGGAACAGTGATGGAAATAGGGGGTTTGGGAGCAAGGCTCTTCCTTCAAGGGCCTTAAGGACATTTCTGTATGTGTGTCCTCATATGGTTTATGTGTTTGTGTATGAGTGTGTGAATCTATCACAACAGCTTCAGCGTGCTTTTGGGAGTTCAAAGGCAAATGGTCCTTTTGAAATGATGAATACCAGCATAGGCCTTTTGGCAAAAACGTCCATGCATAGAGAACAGAGCTCTGATGCTTGTCTGTATATACGTGTGTGTGTGTGTGTGTGTGTGTGTGTGTGTGTGTGTGTGTGTGTGTGTGTGTGTGTGTGTGTGTGTGTGTCTTAGTGATTGGATCTTGGACCGTATACTATGTCATACAGCATACTCTATACGATCTATTCTACACTGTGTTAAAAGCATGTAGAGTTCATCCTTTCTCTCCTAATAGCGGCTTATTTCCTTTGTAGACACACGCTAACACGAATGCATGCATATGTAGGCAGAGCTGTAAATGTTAATATGACAGCTGATGCATCACATATGAAGACAATCAACAGACTAACAGTAAAATCAGCAGAAATGTCATACATGAATAATTAATTTGATCTGAGCTTGTTAGCGCTAATGTCAAATACTGAAACAAGCTCCTGTGTAAGCACAGAGCCGGCTGGAAGTTGCCTTTATGCTTACCTTTTTTTTTCTTCTTGCAGTCTTGAATCCTTGCATATGCTTGGCTATTAACGATGTCTTAGTTACAGGCCAATTAATAGTTTTTGTCATTGGCAAAAAAAAAAAAAAAGGATTCCCGAGAGAGAGATCCCATGCTACGTTCCTATATGCTGTTTGTTTTTTTTGTCACGTTCACACTTAAATTCTAGCTCACACCTCATTCTGTGAACGTCCTCCCCAACAGTGTTGGCCCCAGCTAGTTGGAACACTGTACAAGCCACACACAGCGTGATTGACCACATTACCAAGGAGAGTTGGCAATGGCTTCCCACTTGGGAGAACCAGACAAATACATTTACTGCACTGTACTTCACTTTCTCTGCTACTTAAAGCCCCTGTGTGTGTGGAAGGTGTGCCTCAATATATCATTCTGAGCCTAAAACAAGGAACAGTTCTCACTTTGATTTGCAGTTCTTGTTAATATAGAGACAAATAGACATGCCGCTATACAGTCCGACGGCAGGTTTCCTCTCTTTTTCATAGCCTGTTCAAATGTACGTGATTAAATGTTAACTTGCCTTAACTTAATTAATTTCATTAAATCATACCTTGCTGTATCTATGAATGTGCGTCTATGCGACAATAGGAGAGTAAGTGCAAGCAATTTATTTGAAAGTAACGCGATTATTCAGTGCAACTAACTAGTGCAGGGGTGTCAAACTCATTTTAGTTCAGGGGCCACATGCAGCACAATTTGAACTCAAGTGGGCCGGACCAGTAACATCACAGCATAATAACCTATAAATAACGACAACTCCACATTTTTCCCTGTGTTTTAGTGCAAAAAAGTACATTCTGAAAATGTTCAAACTTAATCTTTTTACAAAACATTATAAGAAAAAAAGGTGCAATTTCAACAATAGTATTAGTTTATCATTTACACATGTGTGTTACAATTTACAGATCACAGTGTATCTACAAAGGCTTTTACTTTATGATCAAAACAACAAGTTTTTACACTATGTAAAGTCATCCCGCGGGCCGGAATGGACCCTCTGGCGGGCCGGTTTTGGCCCACGGGCCGCATGTTTGGCACCCCTGAACTAGAAAAACAACCGTGCTTGTGTTGTAGAAGATGTGAGGATTTGTGTTTTTTCAAAACCAGTTCTTGGTCTACAATGTTTTGGCAAATGTTAAAAAAACTATCAACGGTTAACAATCGCAAAAACAATACGATATTAAGTCCCTTGAACAGTATTCTGAAATATAAATGGACATGGTCACAGGTCAGTAATTGGTTCTCGTGTGAAGTTCTTTGTACCAAAGGGTTGGAATAGAAAATGTGTCAAGAAAAGTGAAGAAAGATTTAAAAGAATTAGCTGAGAGTTTATTTGTCGCAGGTTTTTCTTCCGCTCTCGTGCATTTCCTCAGCAGAACGCAGTGTTCTTTTCTTTGAAACAGATCATCAAACATGTTCCAACTATTACCAGCTTTGAAGTTGATGACATACCAAAAATCTTTGGCTGTGCACACTATAAATTAATAATCTCCCTTTTTTTGATTATCAGAATTGTTTTTCATTTTGGTTATTTTCATGTGACGACTCAATTACAACAGCAACACTCCCTTATTAAAGGGGACAGTGGGGGGCTTTGATTACACCTGTGCGTGTCGTCAGGCTTTGCTTAAGCTATTTGATATTCATGCGTCGTCTGACAGGCAGTGTTGGATTGTGTCGAAATTATGTTATTCTTTTATTCATCTATTTCTGCACAAACAGTCAAGAGTTGAAATGTGCCGCCTCTTTCTAATAACACTTTGAATGAAAACCCAACATTCTGTACTCTGTGTGAACTCTTTAAAACAAAGCATGAAAGGAATAGTAATAAGCTATTTCAAAACAGATATTTAGAATATATTTAAAATCCATAGGACCAAGAAGTCTGTTTGTTTGTTGCTATTTATGTAAAACCAAATAGCCCCTGTAATGTATTTGTCCTATATTCTGTTTACCTGTAACCCACTCACATTTTCTGTTCTTTTTATTTTCTCCCTTTGCACCTTTCTTGTCCCATGCATCCGCTTTCCTATCCTTCAACGATCTGGATCAATCTATCCTGATTTCCCCGCGTCTATCAAAATCTTCTTCCTTCCACTTTCGTCCATTTCCCTGTCTCTCCATGTCCACTTCCATCTCTCTTCCCCTCTGTCCAGTGGAGGGCCAGTGGTTGGAGTGGGGGCCGTGGTTGAAATGCAGCGTGACTTGTAACACGGGAACCCAGCAGAGGCAAAGGCGCTGCAGTGCGTCGGTGCACGGCTGGGCTGAATGTAAGGGCACCCATCAGGAGAGCAGAGACTGCACCAACCCTTCCTGCAGTGGTAAGGCGTACCGATACATTCTTAGTATTCACACTCTCGCTATTATGCAAACATGCTTTATCTCAAGGCATCTGTATGGTTTTCTCTGATTTGTATTCCACATACCAGCAATTTGTGGGTTGGGACTGTGTGGGTTTTATTGAGCCTGGGGCCCAGAATGGGCTTGTATTGACTTAATTTAGGTACCACGCTAAAATATTTAAAAAGCTTAGAAATTTCTGCCTCAAAGTTGTAACGTAAATTGGCTATTCATCAACAACTCCCATTTATATTTTACCTCACATGCTGCTTTCGTTCCCTCAAACTTCCTCTCCTCCCCCAAATCTTCACCGGCGGTGCTTTGCTTCTGTTCTAGGTGGAGGTAACTGGGGCAGCTGGAACCACTGGAGCCTCTGCAGCAAGACATGTGACTCGGGTTGGCAGCGTCGCTTCCGGATGTGTGAGGCCACCGGAACAGAGGGCTACCCCTGCGACGGCTCGGGAGAGGAGGTCCGGTCCTGTAATGAGAAGAAGTGCCCTGGTCAGTGACTCTGAATGTGTGTGTGAGCAGAGAAAATAAGGGAGAACCCCATTAGTTTATGTCCTTATTATTCATGCTTAAAAACATGCCATTTGTGTGGCTGCATATCACAGCATGCTCCTACTGGGTCCCTGTTGAGACAAAGAGTGTGTATCTGTGTCCAATCTGCACATGCTCAGCAGGCTATTTGTCTGATTACCAGTGGATTGCACCACAGCCAAAGGCTTCTATGTTTTTATGTTGTTTGTGAGCCCCTAATCTAAGATTTTAACTATTGTTATGTGATAAACAATAAAGTTTTTTTTAATTTGAATGCATTGACTGTGCATGTCCGTGCCTTGTGGTGCTTTCCTTTCATCCTCTCCAACCTGAGAGAGACTCCATTTCTCCTTACATTTCTCCTCTTTAACATTGTTTTTATAGCACTAATCTTGCTCGTTTGCTTTCACCCATTCTGTGTTTCTCTGCGTGGTAGAAGGAGATATATTCAATGTCAGAGTGTCAGCCACTGTAGGAAACTGTGTGGTTTAATAAGCATGCCAGTAGCTGTGTGTACGTGTGAATGTGTATGTTCTGTACAAGCCTGAATGCCACATGTGTACGTGTTTGCTTTGAGCTTTAACAGGCTACAAATGATTAACTTTTGAGTGCAGCCTCCACGTTGACCTCTTTGTTTTGAGTGGCTCCCGAGCATCTTTTACACAAGACGAGGATCTTGTCTGTTCGCATTTCAGGGGGAACATCATATCGTATTTTCTCTCTTTCAGCGTCTCTCTCGCTCTTTGCTCTCCGTCCTTCTTCATCTTTCTGCATCGCCTCTGCCAACACTCTTCTGCCCCCCTCGGAATATCTTCAGAGTCCTCTCCCCCATTTTTTTTTCATCAGGGTTATGAAAGAGAGGGGAGGGGGGGAAACAGATGAATAAAGATGGGGGGTAAAATGAAGAGGGAATGAGATACTGTACTGAGGCAGTGACACTGACAGAGAGCACTGAGCAATGTACAAGGGAATAAGATTGGGAGCTGCTGCAGGAGAACATTGATTTGAATCTTGTTTTTTTGTGCTGCTCTGTCTCCCTTTTTGTGCTGCTATGTATGTGTCTGTGGGAGTGTGTGCATGGTGATTTCTCTTTATTTCTGTGTGCCTGCTACACTGTTCATTCCACTTTTCTTAGCGTCCTCGTTTCACCTCTGGGAATATTCTTCGGCTCAGGCCCCACTTCCCTGTGGGGTCCCACAAAGCAACATTTTGGGCCCTCTCCTGTTCTAATCTCATATGCTGCCCTTTGGGTCCTTGTTTAAGAAACATAACATTCCTTTTCATTGTTTTGATGATGATTTACACATATATTTGCTTATTAATTGCAGTGCTGAACTAGTTAAATGATATCCAAACTTAGATGGACTTTCTCAATGCTAATGAAAAAAGGACGGAGATCGTTATGTTTGGACGACCTGACCTATTGGATTACTCTGTTGGTCTTCTTGGCCTTTTTAGCTCCTCACAATTGATCCTTTGTTAAGAGTCTTGCCATTATGTTTGACAGATCCTTCAAATTTGATGAAGAAATCAATTCAGTTGTAAAAAACTAGCTTTGTTCAGTTTTGATTTTTAGCCAAGGTAAAGGCCTATCTCTCTCCCAAAGATCTCAGGAGAGTTATTCAGGCCTTGTTACCGCTCTGTGAGACTACTGTAATTATTTGTATATGGGTGTAGAACAGTTGTCTCTTTGTCCTCTGCAGCTAGTTCAAAATGCAACCCATTGTCTATTTAATTGACTGGCGCCACCTTATCTAGTAGAACTCTTGCATCCTCATACTCCAGTTTGAGCACTAAGGTCAATGAATCAGATGCTCATGGATGTTCCCAGAACTATACACAAAAAAAGCCTTTGCAGTGGATGCCCCTAATCATAAAAAAAGCATCTTAGGCTACACAATCCTTTAAGTCGCTGCTGAAGAAACACCTCTTCTCATTGGTATTAGATTGAGTCGAGCTTGACTTCATCTTCTGTTGTGCTGCAGTTGTTTTTATTATTATTATGTTTATGGTTTTCTTCTATTGATTGCGTTGTATCGATTGTATTCTTTGCCTTTTCAGCACTTTGGTCAACTTCGTTTGTTTTTAAATGTGCTACGCAAATAAGGTTTGACTTCACTTTGTCTATGCATTTCTGTCTTAACTCTACAGCTCCTCATGAGATATGTAACGAAGAGCACCTTCTCTCCATGTCATGGAAGAGAGCCTCAGCTGGAGAAACTGTCTACAACAAGTGTCCAACTAACGCCACTGGTCAGTCGCATGATATGCTTTAGCCAAAATCTGTTAGCTGTTAGCATATTTCAAACACGGCTTTTGTTGAATTTGTGATTCTGTTTGGCTTAGAGTGTTCAATATTTAAATCAACGGTGACACTACACAATACAACAGTTACCCAAACTGTAGCCAGATCATAAAAGAGGCCATCTTACAATATCTAACAGGCATAAACAATGTCCAATAGGAGTAAGTTTGCTAGCCCCATAGGCTAAATGTATGTTAGCACATCTTTATTAGCAGTGAAAGCTAAAGTAAGAGAAAGAAAAAACCTATAGGAACTCATACTTAATGAACAGAAGACCTATGGGAAGATACATTTTAAATATCTATAAGAAATGTAGACTGAGGCCACAGAAGTTTGTTAGCCAAACAAATGTATGTTAGCACCCGTTAGTTAGCTTAACAGCTGATACGACATAAATAGCTTACATAAACTCAAACTTAATAAACAGGAAACCTACAGGAAGTGAAAAATAGAAAACTTCCAATAGGTGTTAAACACCTACAGAAACTCGTACATAATCAACAAACACTGCAAGCAAATTAAAACCTTAATTTAATGCTTCCCCAGTTTTGACTGTCAAGTTGGAAAGACAATAACAGCACAGCAATCATCTTTTTAGTACCAAATAAGATGATGTAAAAAAAAATATACATATATAAAATAACCAGGATATCCTAAATTACTCTCCGTGTTTGAAAATGAGATGAGCTACTGGGATTGATCTAAATGCTGAATTCATGTCTAAGGCTCATCAAATTCGTTGTCCCTAAATAGTATTACAATTTTAAGCTTTGGTATACAGAGGCTATTATTATCATATTTCCAACTCATGCATTATCCAGCATCTACCCTTAATTAGTACAGCAGACTTGTCCTGCTTGAATGTAGTCAAACCGTGTTTGTGTATTACTTATCGCAGTAATGTTAATCTAAACTGAAGAGTTCCTCAAGCAGCTGGCTGCCAGACCTTTCCTTTTCTTATTTTCCAAAATATGAAACAAGAACCCTTGATTTTATATTTATTTTTTGACTCTTTCTTCTTCAGCGTTTTAGCCAACAGCAGATGTAGTTCAGAATGTCTATGTTTTATTTTTACATCTTTCTAACTATGGCGTTGGCTCCCGCATCAGAACACGTAGAAAGCGTGAATCAGGTAGCCTGCCAGTAAAATATTATAGCTTCAAGAACATTACATTTAAGGTAGGCTAAATCAATGTACTGACTAAATTTAATTAACCGTGAAACTTTACAGTTATTTCACGTCACTCTAATGCTATAAAAAGGCCGAACCACAGTTCAGTAAGTGCATGTTCATTTGGCTAGAGAAAGGGGTTCTGTCTTAGGGAAAGTGTGTTGGCAGCCGTCACCAGTTCATTTGCCGGCCGCCATGTTAAAAAAACAGCCAGCAGGTGGGAGCTGCCAAACACTGTAGAACAAGGAAAAAAAATAGGTAAATTCACAAAATGTGACCTTTTGTTTATAGTATGAAAGTGGCAATATTGTAAATGTGCTGGGACTTCCCTTATTAAAATGTATCAAACAGACTGGCTGTATATTAACTCTGGCTTTAATAGTGTGATAAATGTGAAAGCAAGAAAGTGACGTGCTTTTGCTAGTAAAATATATTTTTATATTAAGTATGAAAATGTCGTATTTACAGTCGAGGACTGTTGGTCACCATATTAAAAGTAACCTTGAACAGGTTTCATCCGTCCATTGTATACATTTGTCTCTTTTTCTTTCTTTGTAGGATCTGCTAGTCGTCGTTGCATGCTGGACAATAATGGAGTTGCTTTCTGGGGTCCTCCGAGCTTCGCCAGATGCGTCTCACTTGAATATAGATATCTACATTTATCTGTAAGTTTCCTTTTTACAAATAAGTACTCACACTCTTAAGCAAGACAAAAAAAATTATGTGTATGTTCTTCTGGATTTGAGCCAGTTAGTTACAGTATCACCTTTGTCTCTATCTGTTTTTAAAAGTTATTTTCTGCCTCAATTGCCCCCTTCTCACCCATCATGTACCTCTGTTCAACTTTCTTTTTTTGTTTTAAGTTAACACAAAAATAGCGGCGTGTCTGTACTCAAGGCTTGCCGGTATCTCTAATTAGCTTTTCCAGAGCTTTGTGCTCACACTTATCAATTAATGAATATAGCTAATGAATGTGTTCATCAGCCAGACTGTTTTCCTTCTCTGTGAACTTCAACCTTTCTCATCTCCTCGATGATGGCGGAAGGAGATGGGGGTCAGGGACTATGCGTCACAGAGCTGATTGCACTGTTAGCTTCTGTTGCAACCTTTCATTAACACCACGAGTCAATAATTAATTTTCTGTGATTGCAGTTATCTTCCATTCTTCCAGTCTCTCTCTCTCTCTCTCTCTCTCTCTCTCTCTCTCTCTCTCTCTCTCTCTCTCTCTCTCTCTCTCTCTCTCTCTGCATTTCACATACACTCTCAGTCTTCCTTTCTGTATCTCTGTCCCTGAAGTGTTGAGATCCAATTTCTGCCTGAGAGTGCTGCTTGCTCGCCTATTTTAAGCACAAGTACAGATATCCAACCATTTACATACAGTATACTGTACTCTCCTGTCTTGAAACATCCCCCTCTGCTCACATCCCAAACATTCCTGTGATTTCTTAGAGAAACCCCCCCCCCCCACATGATCTTTGGTTTATTTGCTCTTTCTGTTTTTCACAATTTTACCAGCTACATATTTTGAATAAGAACACGTGTACTACATACAGTAAGTGCCAATGGGCATGCATTGTATCTTCTTGACTGTTACAAGCAGAAGGGAAACCATCAACTTCTCTCAATTTCTGTCTCTCTCTGCACACTATAGTTACGAGAGCATCTCGCGAAGGGTCAGAGGACCCTGGCTGGGGAGGGCATGTCTCAGATCGTAAGGACTCTCCTGGAGCTCTTGCAGAGGAGGAGCTACTACAGTGGCGACCTTCTCTTTTCCACGGAGATCCTGCGAAATGTGACGGACACCTTCAAAAGAGCAACCTACGTCCCAGCTCCCGACGACGTGCAGGTAAGCAGAGCCACTGATGCTTCTCTTGTAGCCCCCGGAAGTTACCAAACGGAACGTGCGGGCCACACGCACACAAATACACTCGCAGCACCTGCCAACGTATTCAATGTAGAAGCTCCACTTTCTATTGCACGGGTTGTGCATAACAATGAACTGCAGCTACACCGTTTCTGTTCTGTTGTTTTTTTAGCTGCATTTTTCTCTTTGCACTGCTCAGAGAACAAAATACTCTTGTCACTTGACAGACATTGTTTTATGTTTTGCAATATGTACAATGTACATATGCACGTACTATGTACAAAGGACTACTGTGCTAGACTTGACAGAATGAAACTGCAGTACTGCTGTATTTCGGGTTATTTTTTCCTTACCCTGATTTTATGCAGTCTTATGTGTGTGCAAATAAATACAACTTTTTTTTTTTTTACTAATGGTTAGAAGGTGCATGTTAACTACACATAAGGAACAATGACTGCCTGCATTGACAACATCTTCATCTTGTGTCTAGAAACTCTTCCAGGTAGTCAGCCTCATGTTGGACATGGACAATATAGAGAAATGGGAGGACGCCCACCAGGTAAAGCCTTCTATGTGTGTGTATGTATTTGTTAACAAAAACTATGACGACATATGTTTGCCAAACAAAGACGAGACATTATGTAGTTTAAAAAGTCAAACTTTACCAAAATCTCTCTATTCTCGTCAACCTTCTCTTCCCCTTTCTCTCTCTCTCTCTCTCTTTTTCTCTCTCTCTCTCTCTCTCTCTCTTCCCCTTTCTCTCTCTCTCTCGCTCTCTCGCTCTCTCTCTCTCTCTTCCCCTTTCTCTCGCTCTCTCGCTCTCTCTCTCGCTCTCTCGCTCTCTCAGTCTCTTCGCTCTCTCGCTCTCTCGCTCTCTCGCTCTCTCAGCTCTCTCTCTCTCTCTCTCATACACACACACACACACACACATACACACACACTGCACGCAACACTCAGCCCATCTCTGTCTGTCCTTGTCTCAGTCCTCAATTCTGACAGTTGTACTATTAATATAATGCATACATTTTGAGAGTTGAGTTTTCTTTTGGTTAGACTACACTAGACTAGATTGACTGAATTGTTCAATATAATATAATGACAAAAAAATACTTAAATGTCAAAATTTCTTATTGAATAAAAATATACTTAAAATAAAATAATACTAAAATGCCTAAACTTTTAATCCACTAAAACTTGACTAAATAAAAAATAGCGGATGAGACTTAATATGATAAAAACTAACAAGGACATTGACACTAATATGATATAATATCTGACAAAAGGACTGTACCACACTGTGTGTGTGTGTGTGTGTGTGTGTGTGTGTGTGTGTGTGTGTGTGTGTGATTCATTACTTAATATATTTACAATGTGGATGTGACCACATCCTACATTAACTTTTCATTAGTCATAAAAAACACACCTGAATACCTAATATAATCCTAATACATTCAATATAATATAATATATTCACACCTAAATATATTCAATGGCTACCTATCAATTATACCAGGTGTGTATGCGTGCACATTTGTGTGTTTTTGTGTGTGACCCTGCTTGATGCCCTTGAGTCGAGGTGTGTTTACTTGCCATCTGGACACAATAAACAAGCAGCCAAATATTACATTATATCCCACCTGGTTACAATTCACCGCCCCTGAACACATTCGGTGGTCGAGATAATGCAACGGATAAACATGTTTCAATGGATGAGAAATGTCTCTCAGAAAGTTTGCCTTGGATTATAATTATGGCGACATTGAGATTGATGCTCACCTTTCTTTTTCACCCCTCCATCCACAGGTCGCTCCCGGTGCTGCTTTGCTGATGAGGATAATAGAAGATTTCATTCACCTCATTGGAGAATCCCAGAAGCCTTTCCAGAGTTTCTTGGTGGTTACCAACAACCTCAGTAAGCGTCACACACTGCTGCCACTTGACAATTCAGTTATTTGGATATTTTACAGGATTAAGTGGATCGAGCACGGTCAAGTTCTTTTTTTGTAACTTTTTTTCTTTGTATGTCTGACCTCTTTTATGAATTTTAACACTAAACATGACTTTTGCTTATCCCCACTATCCAGTTTTCTTTGTTCAAGCCCCAATCTTTTGCACTGCAGTGAGTGTTTGTGGTATTTCTTGTTTGTCCAGTGATAACTGTCCAGCGAGAGCCGGTCTCAGCCGTTTCCAGCGATATCAACTTCCCCATGAAGGGCCGGAGAGGGATGAAGGACTGGGCCAGAACAGCAGAGGACAAGCTCTACATCCCTAAAGAGGTCTTCACCACCCCCTCTGAAGGTAGGAGAACTAAGACAGGCTACCTGGGATTTTCTCACACTTTGTGGTACCAATCTGTACCACCGTGTTGGACGGTCATCCCATGTATTGTACATAAAACATGAGATCGATATTTGTTTCAAGGGATTTTCTCGAAACAATAATTTGGACGGAAGAATCGAGGCACAACAAACAGATTTCACGATTAGTAGCCAGAAGTCCATCTTAAGTCAGGTTTGAGCTCTAAGCTCATAACCTTGATTTGGATCTTTGCTAGTTGTTATCCTCACGGTCAGTCTTGAATCTTGGACACATGAGGATATCACCCCCACCCTCCAACCCTCTTTCCAGCCAAGGTCAGACCAAGAAGTTATCCCATTGTGAATTGCCACACTCAAAGTGTCTCAAGGAAGCAGATAGAAGGCTTTTCAATGACGTTGGAAGGGTAATGCTGAGAAGGATTTGGACTGTAGAGAGGCCCTGGAGGGCTTCTCAAGAAGATGCTGGTCTTTCATCTGTGAGGAAGTGTGCCGCATCCCCTTGAAAGCATAAAGTCATCATACAGTTTTGAAAGATGTCTCTTCGCTTTTAGAAACACATGAAAGCTAACTGCTGTGAATTTTTTCCGTGCGCTTTCAATTAAAGCCAAGAAACGAGGAAATTGATTGTCCAAACACCCACTCCCAATGATGGAAGAGAGTGTAAAGAGAAAGAGGACACCAGGAATCAGAAGAGCTAAAGTTGTTCAGGGAAGACAAAGGGATTAAAAGAGTGGGAAAAAAGTGTTTTTTATTAGATAAGAGAATTACTGTGGCAGATGCGATCCACTACCGACGAAAGCAAAGGTCACATCCCACTGGAAATTACAGTGGCAGACTTCCTGTCTGGCACCCCGCCCCATGCCCAAATTAAAGTTCAGGGAGGCTGGGGGCCGAGAGAGCAGAGCTGTGGCTGACCTCTGACTCGCTCTGATGACACAGACTCTCTTTGATTGGCGTTCAAGACATCCTGTATGCTGACCTCATCGCAGCTGACCTTGACTCACTTACTCTCTGTCTGTTTATCCTGAACGACGTAATGTTCTTATTTTGTACTCTTCCCTCATCTAACCATTTATCTTTTATGCAACCTGTTTATGAGTTGTCCGTGAAATGCTTTGTTGAAGTTGTTTCCCCCAGATTTTATGGAACAGCTAAAATATATCTCAAAGGATGAATGTTATGCTGCAACTCGAGAGAAAAGTGTCCACAGAAGCTAGACCTTGTTTATCGCTGCTGCATTGCAATGTTGTCATATTTTATAATCTTGATTTGTCCGGCCTTTCTGTTTCACTCAATGTTTTGTCTTGCGCGGTGCTTGTAGTGTCATAAAAGCGATGGGCTGCACCACATTTCTCTGATATTCAGCACATGCCATTTCCACTTTAGCATTTGCTATTTGGTAAATTGTTTAATCCAAACGGCATGTCGTCTTATGAGCTAGGGCGTTATTAGTACTCTTTGCCCCTGCGGGAACTCTGCCTCTTCCCATTGGCAGCCCATGAATTGAGGTCTATAGTTGATTGCTATCTCTTTGATTGGTTCATTTACCCCATAATGAAAGCCTATCTCAGATGGACAGCTTAAGTGTGCTCATAAAGGCCCATCGGCACCTTTGTGTGTGCACGTGCGCACACAGTTGCACATACACGGAGCCTATTGATAGGTTCATGAATCGCTTCAATGGGCAGAGACTAGGACTGTTCTTCACTGATTTTCGAAGTGACAAACTCCCTCTCTCCCTCCGCTTTCTCTCTTCACACAAACACACATGCAGGCACTTGCTCTGGATTGCAGCCATGCACACACATTCATCCAAACATACAATCCGGTAATGACTTCATATTTCAATACGCCATTGCTTGTACATGCACACGGTGATGCTCCGTTAACTTTGCAATATTACTCGAGCAAGAACGCAAACCACGTGAGCTCTGCTCTCTAATATTGTGTTAAAGACTGACTTCCTTATTTGCAGTTTTAACTGTGACACTGAGTTTGAAACTATCACCTGGATAGTGTGCTGGAAATGTAACGATTGGTGCTGAACTAAAAGTTGTGTATCAGATAGGAATTCGACAGCACTCTTGTGTATGTGCATTTAAGTAAAGAACTGCAGCCAGCTCAGTTTAAAAACTGGAAGCAGGGGCAGCTAGCCAAACAGAGAGCCTGGCTCTCTTCAAAGTTTGAAGATACACCCACCAGTACATCCAACTAATTACTGAGTAATACATATCTCATGCAATCCTTATAGAAATAGAACTGTAGGCCTCAGGATGACATTTTGGCTTTTGGCAACCTCACTATTACAGGACAAGGCTTTAGGAAGTCACTGCACCAATAATACATCAGTTTGATAGTGTAAGTGTCAGTGTGATAGTTGTGTTTTAATTGGTAAGCTTTTGGAGGTGTTGGTAGGCATGTTTTTGAACTTCAGACAGAGCCACCCATTTACCTAAAATGCTTCTTATTTCACTAAATGAAGCCGATCCCTTCCTGACTCCAGCTTCACACTTAACACACAGACATGCAAGTGCTATTGCTCTTCTCTTTGGCAAAAAAGCATGGAGGATTTGTTCATTTTTAACATCTATATAGTTTAGAGAATATTATAGTTTCAAGGCGAGACTGAGAGAAGGGCAAGAAAAATACACATTTACAAGTCTGACTGCTCCATGGGCTAAGGCTACTGGAATTTCAGAGCCATGTTCGGGGGCCATAGATTCTAACTTGCATAAACCTCAGTCAGATAAAGGATCAATGATAATGAGGCAGTCAGGCAGACTAGACTAAAGCCCCTTTCACACATGTACTGCAACCCTAAAATGATCTAGACATTGCCCAGGGGAGCTTTATGGGAGAAGCAAATGTCTGAATCATTCAGTAAAGACATCAAACAGACTTTACCCTGCCATTTCCCGAGTACTAAGTCTGTGTAATATCCGATTTAACCCATGTGTGAATAGAGCGGCTCATTGTTTGAGAATTCATGGCGAGTGAGTGCGCATGTCGATGACGTTTCTATCGCGACTACCGTGAAACCGTAAGAAAACAAACATCTGAACGACGAGGTTCGGGAACTTCTCTCAGTAAGGGCCAGGAACAGCAAGGGGCATACATTTTGCTATTAATCTCCCCTCAAACACTGCGTATGGGTGTGTTTCTCAAATTGGCTAACTATTTCGATAAAGATCAACAGCTTGACCAGATTAGAATTAGTTAAAACTGAATATCTGGAACTGAATGTGGAATATCTGCGTAAAAGGGTAACAGGGTAAAAGGTAACATTGTCAGTCTGTTCAACCCGTTGCAAGTAATGCTATTTTACATTACTCTCATTTCTTAAAATGTTCTGCACTGTGTACAAAAATTTAGAAAAAAGCAAACGTCCAGAAAAAAGAAAGCAGGAAGGAAGGAAAAGAGTAACTCACATGGAACTGTCTGGTTGGGGCTTTCAATATTTGATTAAAACCATAAATTATGTCTTTGCATCAACTTCGAGCATATCTTTTCATGACGAATGGCATATTAAAGTTCACAGCAGGTGACTGGTGGTTTACCATTTTTGCTGGATTACAGCCGACCACCAATCATTAGATGTTCAGCGAGCGAACAGTGACCAAAAGTCTGTTCCTGGGAAATTAGAGTTTTGTGATTGAGTGCTTTGTGGTATTAATCATCCTCTTAGGCGTAGGAGTGCCACACCATCACACAGTGATTTACCATTTACCCACAATACACTGACTTTCTCATTTGCATGCCTTTGCAGACACTGTCCAATTAGTATCCATCACACTCGCAGTCTTTCTCATGCTGACTTTGATCAGTTTTTTGCCTCCTCGCAGTCACACAATTGCTTTTTTTCCCACTGTCGAGATCTTTTTGTCTTTTCCTCTTTTGCTCCTCGTATGTCTTGCGTAGCTATCTCTCTTCCTGAGTATTACCTCTTAGGCAGCAGGCAGACAGATTTTGGATGAGTCACACAGTATGTCTGATACCATCAGCCCCCTCTGTCTCTTCCTCTCCCGCTCTCTGTGCCAATGCTCTTCCGTTGTTTCTCTCAGCCTGAAAGGGCAAAGGAGGGAGTGGCGTCTCTCAACATGAACTCTTCCCCTCTTACTTTCCCTCTCTGCTTCCTTTCGACTCCCTCATTTGAGACAAAGTGACATTTACAGAGGGACACTACGTCTCCTTGGGAGCCCTTGCTCTTTTTTGGTGAAAGAAGACTGAAGGGAGTAGTGGAAGGCAAAGGATTGTAAATAAGGGTTGTTGAAAAAGTTGAAAAATTGGGTAGAGAATGGCCACACCAGATTTTAAAACAGGGGGAAAAGAGAACATTGGAAAGAAAGACCTTGTCTAAAGAGGGTTTGGACAATTTTTAAATCATTTTAATCAAGTTAATTGCTTGGTAGAGGATTATTTTAGAAATTAGGCTTCTGCTCAGCAATAGGTGAGCTGTTAAAAGGCAAACAAATTGACATAAATAGTGTCTCCAAGTGTGAAACCAGGATCTTGCACCTGAAATAGTGGAATATTTCCAATTTATAAGCACAAGTCTATTCCAATGGAATATGTAGCTGTCACATCAGGCAATGCAATTATTTTTTTTGATGTAGTCAACAGAGCATGTGTCAGTCACAGCTCAAGAGAAAATGTAAATTAAGTTGAAATTGCAGATTGATTAGACAGGTGAAAGCTGTGTTTGTTTGCTTCAGCAACTACTAGATGTGTTTGCATTTAGTTTAATTATATCAAATTCCCCCTTTAAAAAAGTGCAGGTCATCTCAAATCAATCGCAAAATAAACAACGCTCCAGCCTTTAATTAAAATGTCAGATTGTCAAGCTTGATAATGTGTAAGCCATTTTGTTTATAAAAGTAACATTTCCTCCATCTTTGTTGTTGTTGTATTCTTGTTGATATTTTAAATATCAATTTGCTGCAATGACCCATTTACCCGTTTATAAAGTCTTGGAAAAGTGTATTAGTTTCCATACTTCTTTAGCTGTACTTCTCCCCAAAAACAAACTTCAACCCTTGTCCTTGCACAAGATAACAATGGGTATACAGAATACATCAATTGATGGATAGATACATTTGATTTTTAAGATGTTTTTTAGAAAAACCACGGCTGCTATTTGGGCTGATCCATCGCACATGTTCCTGTGTTTCAGAGATGGAGACTGAGTCAGAGTTTCCAATGTACTATGTCATCGGAGCCATCTTGTACAGGACGTTGGGCGCCATCTTACCTGCACCAAAGTGAGTACTTCTCATGTGATCCACTCTTGTTATTCTTATTTTTCCAAGCATTTCTCATCTTCTACTCCTTTCCCCGTCCTTTCTTTTTGCCTCTCTGCATCTCTTTTTGTCAATACTTTCACCGACAACTTTTTTTTTTCCCCTTCTTAATTTTCCTTCTCACTACGTTTCTATTTCTGTGCCCTTTTCTTCTGTCGATTCTTTTCTCCATCTAATTCCAATTCTACTTCTGTTTTCTCTCATGATGTCCTGATTGCGTCTTTGCTTTCCTTGTGTCTGCCTAGTTATCAGACCAACGTCTTGGATCTCCCAAAAAGTACATTTCCTTTGATGTTTTTTCCCTTTCTTTTGCATTGTCAGTATATTTTTGGAAGTCTACGGTGGTCCTCGAATGGGTGCGGGCCTAATGGGGTCCTAAAACTTACATAGAACTTGCAAAAAATAGAAGTTGAGGAGGAATCAGGATGTTGTCAAAAGGCCACTGAGATATGGTGTTTGTCCTGGCCCTGGGCCCTTTTATTCAGGTCAGTGCTCTTGGATGTGGATGAGCTGGATCTGTTAAAACCCTTTTCTCCCTGTAGCTCAGCTGGATGCTAATAGGTCCAGTGTTCCCTTTTCACTTAGGCTCTGGCTTTCTCCCGTTCTCATTAGCTTTTAATTTTTATGTTTTTTAAATGTATTTATCTATTTATTTTTGCAAACACACTCAAAAAACATCTAAAGCTCGGCAGGGCGCCGGGTGTGTGTCCGTTTCTGAGCGTGTTTGGATTTTTACATGTGTGTTTTGTGTATGACAAACAAGCACAAGAAAGCAACTCACCAGAGAGATGGAGATGTGCAGCACAGTTTTGAAATAACAGCCTGCTGTGTGTGGCTTTGCGTGTCTTTGCAGCCCCCCTGCGGTGCTCAACTCCAAGATCCTGACGGTGACAGTACGGCCGGAACCGCAGCTCAGCAAACCCATGGTGGTGGTGGAGCTGTCGCCACTTTTTAATGTAAGTTTTATTTTTGTTTATTTTTTATAGAGCTGCACTGTTATCATGCGACCCGGCAGGTCATGATCATCTTCAAGATCTAGATCATTTCAAAGTAGAGTATGTGAGAGTGGAGAGCATTACTCTTACATTTTCACCACTGAATCTTTCCCAACCCATCTAACTGCCAGAAAACAACTTATTTTGCCAGGAACATCAAAATGTTAAGTGCAACAAAAATGTAAAATATTCCATAAAAGGCACTTTCCAACGCAACGGTTTGCATTTTTTTTTATTATATACTTGTATATTGAGCGAGGAAAATAAATTTGTTTCAAGGCTGTAAAGGATTTATTTTTCTCCCAGCTGACCCATGAGTTCAGATGAAAGAGAAAGTGCCGCATGCTATAAAGCGCCACAGTGCTCGTTGAATTGCCTGAATAAATGCAGACCTTTTTGACTTCCTTATATCGCAGCGTCTCCCGGTGCCTATTCAGTTTATATTACAGTGGGTTATTAGAAACGACTCGCGGGGTGTCTTCAGTGGAAAGGACTAAGTGCAAGTTTAATTAGAGGCACTCTTCACGACCTCAATAAGATGTTGGTTTCATTAGCCATTCTTCTGTGCAAAGGTGGGCACAGTTTTGAATATTTAATTTTTCTCTTTAGACGATACAAACACACACATATATATATATATATATATATATATATATATATATATATATATATATATATATATGTACATTTACTAAAATCTTCCTATGAAATCAGTCGCTTACTGCACCAACCAGGGCTTGAGTGTTTCATTAAAAATACTTTTTATTCATGCTCCATCCTCCATCCTCCACCACTCCATGTCCCTGCTTTAAACCAACGATTCATTACATAATTATGCCTTTCCTTTATATGCCCCTATATTTTATCTCCTTATTATTCTGCTTTTTAACGCTTTTGGCAAAGCAGAGGTACTGCAGGTACACCCTCTGTATAGAGGATGATGTCTTAATACTGATCCAAGCAGGCTGCTCTGGACTACTAACCGCCGAGGACAGACTCTTCTCCTGCTCACAGTGCAGTACAGGGCTGGGATGCACATATGCGTATCTGAGGACATTCTTATCCTGCTTTATGAGGTACTCTGACTACTTTAGTGTACCCCAAATGTTGAAGATTCTCAAGAGAAAACAAAATGGACTAAATAGATGTAGAAAAATGAATGTAATAATACATTTGAAAATGAATACATCTCCGCCATAACAAAAAGGAAATGACATTGCAGAGGATTCAAGTGATTAGCATAATATTCATTTGGTTTCATTTGAAATGCAACCACTGCTCATATCCATAATTATTACTTGAAATTAATTAGGATTTTAGCAACTCCTAAAAGCAAAATAAAAGACCAATGTTTTTTAATAACCAAAATAGTTTGTATTTGTATTATTGCACTGAAGGACTATTAGGATTAAAGCAGTTTTTCAATTTTTTTCCTAAATACACTAATTACGTTTCTTCGAGAGCTAAATGAGAAGATCACTTCCACTCTCATGTCTGTTTGTTCAACGAGCAGTGTTTAGGATTTAGAGGGATTTATTGGCAGAAATGTAATGCGGGTATAATATTCATGACTATATTTTCATTAGTGTATAATCACCTCAAACTAAGAACCGCTGTGTTTTCGTTAGCTTAAAATGAGCCCTTCGTATCTTTACGTACTCTCCCACGGAGTCGCTCTCTCATGTTTCTACATCAGCCCAGAATGAACAAACCAAACTCGGGCTTTAAAGAGAGTCTTTCACATTTGTACAGTACCTGAAGGCCACTGGAGGTTCTCCCACCCTAAAGGGAACGGTGAGTGGAGGGGTACTTAGTTGGTTTCTGCAACCTCATCGTTAGATGCCACTAAATCCTACACACTGCTCATTTTAAGTATAAAGCTATAGCCAGCAGCCGGTTAGTCTTGCTAAGCTAGCTATGTCTGTTTACCAGCACTTCTGTAGTTTATCCTCGGACAGAGCCAGCTGCCAGCTAGTTACTGTAACTGTTTCCCCTTGTTTTCAGTCTTTATGCTAAGCTAAGATAATATGCAGCTGGGTGTAGTTTTTTATGTGATGGATGTGGATAGTACTAAGATGTAACCAACAAAAACAATAACATAGTGTATTACATTGAGTGAACTACTTAATAAATAATGAATAAGTATTGTACTTTAAAGGCAGTGTTAACTTACACTATGTTCAGCTTTGCTTGGCCTGAACCTAATTAGGCAGAAGATGCTGAGCTACTACAACCACAAGAGGCATGGAAGTGAAAAAGAGAGCAGAGTGTCCTGTCCTGGTCTCAAGCTGCAGTAAATGTTGAACTCAGCCTGTGTAGAAACTCCTGAAGCAGTGCCGTAGAAACAGCTGCCTCAGGCTTCACTCTCAAAGGGCAGTGTTGGGGTCTCTGTTCACGGTCATGTCTTCACTGAGAGGACATCTGCTCCAGACACCTCACACATCTCCCTGTTGTCAGTGTGTGTGTGTGTGTGTGTGTGTGTGTGTGTCTAAACAATCACCCATTACCGTTTCTGGTCTTTTCACTGTAAACTTTATTCAGTCGAAAAGCATCATCCACGTTACTCTATTAATTTTTCTGAATCATTAATCTGTAATATGAAGTGGGAAGCTTTTAAGACTCTCTGAACCAGTGTGGTCTGGAAAAGTAACTAATTTCATCTGATTAGCTCCAGCAAATATGCATTATATCGCCAAATGAATACCACATGTAGATGTGAATACCTTGAAGAAAGTGCCTTTTCCTTTTGAGAGAAAAGGACAGAGCTATTAAGGTAGACACCATTATTACCGTGCAGCTGTTAAAATCAGACACGCATCTCTCGCTTCGAATGGCATCAGTTGAGCAGACGCTGTCATTATGCAACCTATCGGCGCTAAAGAGGAGGCAGACATTGTGGGAGTACACGGATGTCACTCCCGCTGCAGCGGACAGTTCTGGCATGATGCTCGCTGATTGATAGTTGAACGCTAGCAGAGGCCGCCACGCTAATGCATGCCCTGGGACATCTAATGTCGTTGACGGCGGCGGTCTGCGTGCAAGGCAGAACAAAGCGCTGTCATCCATCAATCTGTGTCGCCATGCCTCTGATCCTGTGTATATAAACCTTGCATCATCCCGTCCTCTCAAGTCCAGCCATGCAGATACCCCAGGATTCACTGTTTCATGGGAGATTGGTTATGAACTAGAGCAGGAGAGGTGACCTTGCCTTTAGAGAAATAAATCATCATAGTGCGGACGCGACTGTGCATCACCTCATTCTCTCCCTTTTTTGCTCATTTAAAACACTGTCGATATTGAGAAAACCTTCAGTTAGCTCTTCACACAAGTACAGGTCATTCTTCTAATTTTTTTCACACTGTGGTAAGTCTGCTTTTCGTGAACATCATCCTTTTCATATTGGACAGAAAAGTGTGGCTGTGGAATTACTGCTATAATTCCCTTTACCATAAGGGGGAGCTCAAAGGCAAAGGGCTTAATGCAGGACTCAGGGAGGACCAACAGACTGGTACAGAGAGGGATCCATTTTCCTCTGCATCAGTGGAAGAATGGCATCTCGATTGTGGGTTCCCTATGTCGTTAAGAGTCCTGACAAAGGACCTAGAAAGTGTATCTGTCAGCTGTTTCACTCAGACAGTTCTTTGTACCAGTTTCAGACTTATAATGCTTTTGATTGAGGAACATATGTAAGTACAGAATCCAGACATGACACCCACAAACTTCACCTACAACCAATCGCAATCCAATCCATATACCGAACGACGCGTGCACGTCCAAAGGGCACAGACAATTCTTTAAAAACAAATCGATGCTGAGATCACTGAGGATCACCAGTGGAACAAGTTGTGATGAGTCAGTTAAAGTCATCGATCCTGTGATTGACTCACTGATTGAGTCATCGGGAGTCTTCCTCTTCCAGCACGCGTGCCTGATCTTTGATGACCAAATGATTCACCAGACTCTCGACTCCAAACGATTGTCTTTTGGCTCCAGCGACTCGATGGATTAAGAGTGAGCTGGATAGAAAATCACCCTTGTTTAGACCGCCGTGAGGGGTTCTGTGACTTTATTTTTTTTTGTTGGTTTTAAAATGTGTTTAATCACCTCATAGTATACTTATTATATGTTTAGAGATGCAGAATTTATTAAGTACTTTACTTGACTTTGGTGAGCCTTTACAGACTCTGAAGGGGCCAGTTCATCACTATAAGTACTTGTTATACTTAAAGTACATTTTACTGCTTCATAGTTGTTTACTTTTACTTTACTACTTCACACTGTGGTTGTACCTAAGTAAAGAATTTGAATGCTTTTTCACTACTGGATGTTTATGACCCCAACTAGCTGTGTATTATTGTCCATGAAATGGCTTTTTTTTTGTCTCCAACTCTTCTCAATTCATTGCTCACACACCTTCTCTCTTTTTGCAGCAGCAGGATCTATTTGCTGCTCTGTCCCCTGACAATGACTCTTTCTCCATCTCTCCCTCCCACCGTCTGTCTCAATCCTTCTCTTTCATTGTCTGTTTACCTCTCTCCATCGCCCATGCAGCATCACTCTTTCTCCTCTTGCAACGAGCTATTCTGTCTTCGCTCTGCCTCCCTCTCTCACTCATCCTCTCGACTGGCAATAACAGCTTATCTTCTCCCCCCCTCCCTCCTTCCCCCCCCCCTGTATCTTGCAGGGTACATCAGATCCACAGTGCATTGTCTGGGACTATGGCAACCCGTAAGTTACTCTAAATGATTTTGATCTGTGCATGTGAGAGTATACAGTGCAGTAGAGCATGTGTCTGTCAGTGTGTATGTGTTGCTGTTTATCTTTCTGTGTGCTCATGGCCAGTCAGATTAATATCATTAATGAACTGAAAACAGTCTAATGAAGTTCCCTGTGTTAATGTTAATTAAATTAGTCAATGAGAGCAAACACCATTCTCACTGTGTTGCTAAGAATTCACAAGTAACATCACTCAGAACGCCTCATTGGAGCCATTTTCTTTTTCTTTTTTTGCAGTCCTTCTCAATGTTTTCCTTTACTCACACCATGTTAGAGATTTAATTTGCAATTCTAAACAGTGGAATCTTGGCTTAACTTCAACAATCCAGTTTTGTACCACCAGTGAACCTGAAGCATTAGTTTTGACCAAAGGGGTTTTCTCTCGTTCGTCTATGTAGGCCACTGACTCTTTGACATTGATGTATGTGGATCATCTAGTAAACTACATAATGTAAACGAGCACACACTGTTTTAACCATTAACCCACATTGTAATTACTCTTTTAATCAATAACAAAGTCAAACTTGTTCAGGACCATTACGCCAGTGTTTGGTACCAGGTCATGGTCTCATTGCACTTTCATTATGAGGCAACGATGTTTGAATGGCCCATATCTTCTACCCATGCCAGTAAAGCTGAAGAGATGCAACCTTTTCTCCTACAAAATACAGTGATGTACATATCACTAATTTTAGAGTTAATGGATGACTTTCACTGGCAACTTCTTGAGGATTCCATGGTGGGTAATCATTGGAGGTAGAGCATATGAAGCGCCACACATGTTGGTAGGTTTAGGCCACTGAATTACTTGGTTATGTTTAGGAAAAGATCATAGTTTTGGTTAAATATTACAAAACTTGACACATCTTGCAACAGGCTTCAAGTTAGAATTTACTTTTGTTATATGCTTAAATATTACCATAACATTGTTACCTGCAAATTATATTGTTGGGACAGATACCTTCAGTGCAAATACTTTGCGCTGGAAGTGAACATTTTGCATTAACAGTCAATACAAGACAGCTTGTCATTTTGAGCTTGACCATTTTGAGCTTGACCGTTTTGAGCGTATCACATGGTCCTCATCAGCAGACAAAATGTTCTCATTTGTCATGAAGAAGTCTTTAAAGTGTTTAGAATAATCACTAACATTTACATTTCCATGACAACTGAGCAAACATCATCACAAAGACTGTGTGATACGGTTAACATCTCCAGAACAAGGGATTACGTGGAGATTGATATGTCAAGTGTTTCATTGTTCCTTTGATTAAAAATGCCGTCCCGGTGGCATTACTTTGCCTCGAAAAATGTATTTGCTGATATAGATTAGTTGTATATGAACATCATTTTTAAGAGCCAGATTTGACGGATGATACTTTGACGGAGCAAATTGCTTTCATAGAAGTTGAATTTGTCATCACAGTGGGCCTCCCTGTCTACTGTGACAACAAAATGGATGACAGAAAACTTCCAGTCAGCTCAGCTTCCCCATCGGGATCACATTATAGTCTATCCTGTTCTGGAAGAGTACTCTTAGGTAACCAAAGCACACAATAGGACCGCAGCTTCACAACTTATCAAACTACCCCTCTCCATCGAGGTAGGAGAGGAACAAAGCTCGGCAAAGTCAATTAAGTAGCCGGCAGATTACAGCTGCAATCAAATTAAATTTAGAGACGTTACGAGGGCACGGAGCCAAACAGAATATAAAGTGGCAAGGTGGCGGTGATGTCTATCAACTAAAAATACTCAAAGTGGGAGGAATGTGGGAATCATTCAAATGTGTTTGCCAGGGATAAGGTAATATGTTTGCCGACACACACAGTAGGGAGCACACACTGTTCCTTGAAGCTTTTACACAAACATATACACCAAGACCGAGTCAATTTGACACTGAAATGCAAGCAACAAAACAAGAATGTTCCAGCTATAATAACTGATTCTGACTATTTTTGTCTTTTTTTAGTGCTCGTGTCAGCTGTTCCTGCTCTAAACACTAAACAGATATTCAAGATGTCTATTTGCATTTTGAGCTAATGCAGAGACTTAACCATTTCAGTGTAAACAGCCTTAGGTCATCACAACATGCTGTTTGGGTGCACGGATGCTTTTTGGAGTGGAGATGCAAAAATAATTGATTTAGCTGTCAACTATTTTAATAATCGAAAGACCGGTTTGAGTCATTGAGGGTTAGGGTTAACCCTAACCCCTCTCCTTTCCTCTGCTCTGTCTCTGACTCTAGGTGTGTGTGTGTGTCGGGAGCGAAGTCCCGCCCTTCGCAAAACACAACAGAGGAGGGAATGTGAATGCGCAAAACAAAAATATATATTTAAATAAATAATAATATATATAGTTTCTTTAAATAAAATTTGCTTTATCTACAAACAATTTTGCGACCCCCCCCCCCCCCTTCAGTACCTCCGCAGACCCCCTTTTGAAGACCTATGGTCTATGCATTATGTACATCAACGGGTTAGGGTTAGGGTTAGGGTTAGGGTTACACACGAGCACAATAAAGGACAGAAAGGGACACCAACACAACAGGGCTGCAATATATACATTCCTTCATTGGCTTGCCTGTGCCGGGGCAGCAGATCTTGACTGGAGCTGGGCAGGAGTGCGCGGTTGATATGGCCAGAGAACATGTTGTATAAAGCAGCCGGTTGTTTGCTAGAGGATATCACCTTTCTCAACCTGGCTGTCTCTCTAACTCAGCCACGGGCTTTGATGTTGAGCAGGAGGCGGAATAGAGATAGAGAATGTATAGATAGCAATGCGGAGGAAGAGCAAACACAGCAGCAGCTGTACCAGAAAGCAGGAGAACAGAAGTTCAGCTCGGAGACGGCAACAAAAAAAACTTTTAATCTATAACCTTTATATGGAGACTATATTTAGTTCACACAGATGCAACTACACTTAAAAAAAACAAAACAACAGATTACCGTATTTGTATCTTTCCTCCTTAGTTATTATAACTCACACATGGATAATGTACGCTTACTTGCAGATCAGAGGATGGAATATTTAAAGCTTACTATCATCCCACACAGTTGTTTTGTGTGCATGTTTTCAGCAGTAGGGGTCTTTATAGAAATGTGCAAGAAATGTCAGTGGTAGCTTTCTCCTATTTTGCGTTCTTTCTGAGCTGGCTAAGTTGGCCAACAGTTTGTGGCACTCACAGTTCATCTGAGTATTTATGTGTGAGTGTTTATTTATTTATTTTGCCCCTAACAGGCCCATATGTCGGCACCATCTGCCCGCCCAAATTGCTGTGCCCGCCATCCCTCCCTGTCTTCCCCCATGTGCCCGTCTCCTCAACCTACTCTCATTCATTTGCCTTGCCTGCTCGGATAGATACTGATATGTTTAGCGCTCATAAAAGTTTTACAAGGTTCGAAAACAAAGCAAAGGAGGTTATCGAGAGTAAAAATGTACACATGTTCTGAGCACGTCTGGAGGACGACATGTCTGTCATCGCTGGGTTATTTCTCCAAAGTCTTGCTATTTAGTTTGTTTTGCTGTCTCTAATTCTAATCTCTCCCTAATGATAAACGATGATGTTCGACTTCTCTCTGCTCTTACTGACCTTGCCTCTGCCATCGCCGCGCTTTGACCCTCCCTCTGCCTCAGTATGGGATATCTGGCTGAAGCCCCACTGACATACACACACTCCCTGTACGGTGCAGCATTTATTTGATGTATTTTACATTATAGATTGTATATGTGCCACTCCCAGATGTGCTGTACTGATTCTGTAGCCGATTCTCTAACCTTTTTGCTGGCATTTCTAAAATATACATTGCACTATGCATTATATATTTCTTATTCTATTTTACATAAGCATAGAAGTAACTTACTCTCAATGACAAAGCTCAAATGCATTATACTGTAGGTGGGCAAATTAGCACTCTCCATTGGAAGCGTACTTAAAAATATGACCCAGTAGTTAGAGATGAATGCAATATACACTTTAGATGGATGGATGACGGTAAGATTGTGAAGGGTTGAAGATCACTTAATCCCATTTCTAATCCCCAGTGGTCTTCAGCTTGATCGGGGATCAGTGGTTAAAGACCAGTGCACCCCACCCTACCATCACTGCCATGAAGTAATAACGGCCTGGTGCGTAGCACAAGTAGCTTTAACATCCTCAATCTGACACGGTAGATAGAGGTCCTGCTTTGGGCTCGGATTGATCTGGCACCACAGCTGGCTTTGGCACCGCCAGGTCTCGACCTTAAATGAAAGTAAAAAGTCAAAGGCATATTCTATCTGCACACTGCCAAAAACTAGCTGCACACAAATCTGCCCAAAATGTAATCACATTTATTTTTACGAAAAAGGCACGGCGACAAGGTCTGACCTTAGCCAAGTGTATAACACTTTTATCATTCTCGTGGCAGCGTTATGGCCGTTCGTATGCCATTGATTACTCTCCTGTGTAACAAACAAGCAGGTAAATGAATGAAGATAATATAATACATAAAGTCAGTGTGTTGTTTTTTACTCTATTGGATACTTAACACTTTTGTGTTTTGATGCTAGTAGCAGTTAATGTAGCCTTGAGTCGCTCGCCTCAAGCAGAGATGAGGAGCGACCCGACTAAGGTCTGGTCAATGCACTTCTTTCTACCTCCATAGCACCAGATTGTTTATTAAACTGGTAGTTTTCAGGACCCCACCTCTTGCAGGTCAGTAAATACTTCAGCTCACATCGACCATGTTAATTGGGTATAGAAAATGTCTGGATGCTGTTATTCCTGAGTGTACAGCATACAGTTCATTTATTTAACTGTTTATAGTTTATAGTTTATTTATTCCTAAATAAAATAGCACGTATCAGATAATGCCTTTTCACAAGTATGTTATACAAGACCATTAGCTGTGCTAAAACGTTCAATTTTGTCAGTGCTTAACTCTGTAGTGTGAACAAATGTTGGTTGGCTTTTCTTTAACCCCACCTGAAATGCCTTGTATTAATTTACCACTTCACAAAATTTCCACTTGCATGCATATTTCCTCATCACTCCTCGTCGTCACAGAGGAACACTTACGCAGAAACACACACACTAACACACTTACTGGCGTAGCCACCAGGAGGAGAGGGGGGGGAGGTGGAGGGCTGATAGAGCTTGCTCCACTTTTCCATCTGACAGAGCAGAAGGGATCAAGACTGTGTCTGAGTTGGCCAGTAGGGCTTATGTGGGCTCTGCCTCCATTGGGCGTTACAGACATGGACAGGCTCTCAGCTCATTTCCCCAGCTATCACAACAGTCCTTAGAGAGCGCCTTAACATGGTAGCTTCGATTCTTAGAGCGGAATGCTCGGGTTCTTGTTTAGGACAGTTGGTACTTTTGTCGCTTTAAATAGCTGTTGAGATCCGTTCTAGGGTTATGTCTGATCTGAACTTTGGATATGATTTATTTCTGCTACTGGACTTCAGGGATAACTGAGGGCTGCTTGCTCTTAAGAAATGCTCTCCATTTTAGTTTGGGTGATGAGGTTGCGTAAAGCACGTTAGGGGTTGTTAGGTTAGTCTTTTTGCTTTTTTTAACTTTTGTTATTTTTATATTGATTGCGTCATTGGGTAACCAGTGGGAGTGGAGTGTTGCACTGTGTCTTACCGTACAGCCAGGGATAGCTTTTAGAACTACCTGCTGTTTCCCTTGGGCGAAGTTGATGTAAAGCATTTGCAGTGATTAGTATTTTGAAGATTAGATTAGAAGTAGAGGAAAAACGAGACTTGCTCCCTGCTGTCAGTTGGAATACATTGCCTCATCACTGTTGGACCTTAACAGTTTGAGAACCACTGGGTAAGTTGCATCTATACCCCCTTGAAATGTGTTTCATTTTGTAGCTGTACTGTTAAGATCTCCTGACTGATTTTGCACAGCAATTACACTCTTACAAGATCATGTAACCTAAAGTCAAGTGCTGTATTTGCCTCATGCTTATCTTGTTGACTCACACATTATCCTCTTTTCTCTCGTGCAGCTTGAAGTAGGCTGCGAGGGCACTGTATTAGTACTCTTTGAGATTCAGAGTTGTCCCCTTTGGCCTCAAGAGTGCTATTTGAGCCTGTGACAAGTTGAGAAACACCACATATTTCTTGAGTTGTAAAATTTTGAAATAATGCAAAAATAAAATCCCTTTTTTGCGATCAAAATTAATAATCCATTTTCAGCAGAAGCCACTTTCTTCAGAGTCACACACAATTCAGGCAGTCAGGACGGCAGGCCGTTTATGGCTGTAGCTGAGACCTGTTTCCTCTGCTTTTCCTGTTCGCTCCCTAGCTTGCACACCAGGAAGAAAGATAATCCCGGCAAAGAAGCTTATGAATTAGCCCATGGCTATGTCAGACAGCAGATCGGGGAGGTGGAGGTCAGTAACAAAGCATCCTCCTCGCACGGGAGTCAGGAAAGAAGCATAAAGTAGGGGTTTGTGTGACAACCTTGCATGACATGAGGCAACAATAAAGTAGGATTAATTAGCAAGGACAGTACAATTTCTCCATTTAAAGATCTATTCAAGTTTCCATTTAAAAGTATGTGAACTACAAATCAATATATATGTACTGCAGAACTAATAATAATGTACTGCTTTACTATCCTATAGAAATATTTGTTAGCATTCACATCTCTGGCCTTGTTGTGGCTTCACTTCACATTGATACAGCTACAATAGTGATAAATGCATTCTATAGAGAGATGTCTGATTCATATGTTTTTCCTATAATCATTTCATAACATATGGGACTCGCATCAATAAATATTTTGTGTTTGAGATACCGCAAAAAGGATAACATTTATAAACTTAAGCCGTACGGTCTTGCACATAAACATCACAGCAAGCCTCAGATAATCTCACTGCATGTTCTTGTGGTTATAAGACCCATCTTTACATCAGTTAGTTGAAGAGAGGAAAGCTTAGTTCCTACACAGTTAATATCTGGGTCAAATACATTTATGCATGCAGATACAAACACATGAACATGCACTGAAATGCAAACACGGGCCTACATTGTGACGAATACTGTAAATGTTGGCCGGTCAGTCCTGCATAATAGGTGCTTAGAAAGGTTAAGTAAGTGCAGATGATTTGTGTCATGTGAAGATTTGCTTCAGTGCTTTCCAGCTGTATTGAGAGTAAAAGGCCAACGTGAGCTGCCTCTGGTGAATGTGCATTCTGGCTCCCTGGCGGGCGGAGATATAATGTCTACCTGAATAGATTGTTCCCATTTCTTTCTCTGGCTTCGATCAGGAAACTAAACTCCTGGCATCATAAAGAGGTTACTAATATGAATTTAGCTGACACAAAGATAAGCAACAAGCTGTAAAGATTTGTCAGAAAAGCTCACCACTAAATATTTAAATATAAAAAATCAGACACCTCCAGTTGGCTATGTGTTCAAAATATCTGCTTCAAAGGACGGACTGACTTTTAATAATAAACAATCTATACGTTCAAAATTCTGATGGTTTACCTTGCCTAGTTCACAAATATGGGTGAAACAGAAAATAAGATAACACATGACAGCTCTTTGGACAGAATAAAAGTCACAATGATGCATTTAACACAGACACAGGCAGCTGGGCCGCCAGGATGACCCAACCGGGTGTGAATCCGTCAGTAATAATCTTGTTAAATGTCCTGTATAGTGTTAGGAACCACTACTTTACAACTCAAGCAACTTCTAAAAGTAATGGAAGACAATGAAAAAGGATGCTTTTATAAACTTTTTTGGAGTGTTCACTTCTTTTTTTGCCTGATGAGACCTCTGCTCTGGTTGAAGGTATGATTTTTGAAGGTCTTTTTTTCACAGCAGATATTTTTGACCTGTCATACAATAGTAAGAAAAGCACAGGTGTTACTAATAGCACTTACGATGGCTGCGTTCTGTTTAGGGTTAGGGTTAAGTAAGTCATGACAGTGTGACAGAGCATGCTCTACATACCAGGAGCCTGAATCTGAAGCAGCTAAATGGAATTCACCCATCATTCAATTGTTTATTTACATCGTGCTTTTATTGTGACATGTCAAAATGTCACACATGTGCCAATGCAAGAAAATGACCATTGCCTGTCGAAAAATCCCTAAAGTTGTATGTTAGTTTCGTCCATGTTAAATGTGGAAACTAGACTTAACATACAAATGAGAATTAAAAAGTTGTAAGTAGTTCCACCCTAACAGGGAGATGTCAATCAAGAACAATCCTAACAGTGTAATCAGCAAATTAAGTGAAAACACCTCTGTGAGTGTAGCAGTGGGAGCTTAAAATACTGCATAATTGCATAATGTGATGGCAAAAGCTTGTGTCATTTCTACATTCATGCTTAATTTGTTGAGAAAAAAGTGTTTCAAACACTGCTGACGTACAGTGATGAGTTGTAACCAATTGCGTCTGTGTCCACTTGAGACCACTTACCTCCATGATCCATAAAATCCCTCTCTACTACAGCAAGCCCTCTCCTTCCCACTAGTCCTTCTGTCTATGATTCATTAGCTCTCTGTTTGCAATGTGTCACCAACTCTCACTCTGTTTTAGACAATGACTATCCACTGCTCTCTTCTTTTTCTAAAAGCGCATTAAAACATCCGGCAGTATATGTGGCAATTTGCTCAATGACTTCACAATATCATGCACTGAATATTAAACCTGATCCTGCTGTCGTCTAAAGAGTAAAGTGTTCTCTGTGTAATAAGGATAAGTTTTGAGATTAACATGCTATTAATTTCCATTTATGTGTGAAATACTTTTGTCATCCCTCAATGCTTTCTTCATCTCTTTAAATTTACTGCTGTTTGCTTTATCCGCCCACATTTACCTTCTTTCTCCTGTGTAATAGCTTTGATTGTCTGTGCTTCTGACCTCTAATTTCACAACTACACATACATTTGATGGCAGATTTTTTGCCAGAAATGAGCAATGGACAGGGGATACAATTTTAGTACTAAACTATATTATTTGGCTACGGTCATCTCATAAATCAGTTTTGACAGTGTTTGCCAGCAGCTGAAATTAGCTGATAATGTTAATCCTTATTACATCAATGACAGCTATGTAGAACAACATTTTCCCATGTAAAACTGGTTCAAATGCTTAGCAGTGACAATATGTTAAATGTTGCCTAAATGCAGCACATTAGCTCTTGTATTATTATACAGCTTTATTGCTGAATGTTCTGTCCATATAGGCTACCTTACAGATAGTACGTCATCTTGTTGAGCTCGACACGTCACTATTCTATGTGCTAGGATTTAGGGATAGTTTTTTAGTGACTTTACCTCCATACAGCTCAAATTTCTACATCAAGCCCTTCAATTTCAACAATTCAAAGCATGTTTAACCTTTTTTTGTTTTTTAACAGGATGCACTTGGCTTTCATAGCATTGCCCTTTAAGTCGAGGGTTGGTGCCAATTCAGTAGACATTAAAGGTCAATTTACGCTGTTGTTCAGGAAGTGTTTTTCCTATTTTTCTTAACAGCTGCAACATCATTCTACAAGCAGTTAGGGAACAAATTGAAAAGCATTGTCACGTGTTACTGCAGTGGTCATTGTACATAGCGCTGTTGTTTTTTTTTTTTTTTAGCAATGCTAATAATGTGGCTGTTGGGATGAATGGCCCACCACTTTAGTTCAGACTGAAATGTCTTGACTGCTAATGTGTGGATTGCAATTAAATTTGGCACTCACACTTTACACACAATTGTAATATATTTCTTCACTTACCTTTTCATCTAGTGCCATTATCCAGTCAAAAGCTTACTTTGTCCAATACTTTGCTTTAGGACCAAATACCTGCAAAACTAATAACATTCCCTTCAAGCCCAGCTGCACTTTGTGTTTGGTGCTAATGAGTTATTTTTATCATGCTAACATGCTAAACTAAGACGCATAGAAATAGAACAGGAGTAGAACGGATAATCCCTTTCAAATTAACGTAGCAGGATAGTCAACGTGACAGCCATTTTTACGTGTACCAATGTCATTGCAACAACTTAACCTGTGTATAAACCGACTTATGGCAAGTTGCGGACCTATTAGGGTGAGCTTTCTCAGTAAAGACTAAAACGAGCAGTGAAGTAGTAACATATGAAAGTGTAGAGAGCCACATTACATTACATTTAACAACTTAATGCTGTGTCACTGCATAGGAAAGCACATAGCCTACTATCGCTACTTTGTTTGGCTAATTTTCTGTACCCAGTGTAGCATGAAAGAATAGTGCAATTAGCTATTACTAAGATAATGGACATGCTAAACATTACACCTGCTAAACATTAGCATTTTAGCATTGTCATTGTGAACATGTTAGCATGCTGACACTAGCATTAAGCTCACAGCATGGCTGTGCCTGAGTTCAGCCTCAGAGAGCTGATAGCATTTCTGTAGACTCTTTGTCATGTTGAGTAGGCTATATGTTAGGTTTTGGCTCAGGTCAATCAGGGCAAACTGTGTAATCCCCATGTGCACTGAGGGATAACTACCTGTCAAAATCAAGCCAACTCTAACATCCATTAAATAAAACTGTATTCCTTGTCAAAGTCAAAACCAAACAACAGATGTATCGATTATTGCAATGCCAGCAAACTGGATGGCGTTATGTAAATGTACCCATCTCAGCATTTGTTTGGATAATGCCAGGTTGATATCTTTGCAGTATACATTTGGGATCCGTAGCCAATAAACCAACTATACTGTAGTTGTACACCTGTTTGTTCATCTGGTTTCTGTTTTCCATGATAAGAGGAGTCGGCAGAGGCTCCAGGCTCATTCAAGTGCTATAACAAAAGTAAAACAAAAGCCATGTCCTTTTAATCTTTCCTCGCCAGCTAAGCCCAACTGATAATTTAATGGTTCTATGAGCCCAGCGGGGATCACAGCGGTAGTATATCTGTGGCTGTAGTCCACAGTGCCAAAGATCCGACTTTGTGAGGGAAATAAAACTATACAAAGTCAAAGCTGGCTTTTTGCTGAAAGACACCAATAATCAAATCCATCTAGATGAAGGTCAATTAAGCTTTGAAATTCAGCAGCCAAAACAAAGAGGTCACAGATAATGTGCATTTCTGGTGTTATCTTCAGCAACCCCCTGTTGTACGCTGTCAGACAGTTTTCTCATTAGCCCGACCTCCTCTTTGCAGCCAGACTGTGTATTTGTAGTTAGACCGTTTGAGTCAGTAAAGAAATGGCATACATGCTTTCACATGTGCATCTACCATACTATACATCAACCAAAATCCATAGTTCAGTACGCAACAGTTGCTTATGTAACACGCAGTCATTAGTGCATGTGTAGTCAGAGAACATATGGCTACACTGTCCTGGTGTGAACAAAGCCACTTTATTTGACATCTCTCGGGAGTTTACACACAAAACGTATATGTTTCATCATATTCATGAATGCACGTAACACTGGATGAATAGATGTAAGCTCAATGGAGTCTATATGTACATGTTTTTTTTTATAAGAAATGTAAATGTAACCCAAAAACTTTGCAAAAATACAAAATGAACACACTTTTGGAGGATTTCTTTATAAGTGCAAATATTCCATCACTCTCTCGCAGACACACAAACACACAAATCCACGCACCATGTTGCTACCCGTCAGGCTGTCTGCTGTGACTCGTTTTCCGATCTTCAGTCTTTGAAGTGTCACTGTGCAGATGATGATCATCAAGGAACTGTACACACGTCTCATTACTGAACTTGTGAATTGTGTGTGTGTGCGCATTTAGTGTCACATTGATCATGTTTGAGTGGCCTGTCATAGCAGAAGTATATTTATATATTTATATTGCACTGTGCTGTGGTTAACATGTTTTCATTTGGTATGTCAAGTTCATTTTAACCTTTTACTGGCGTTATTTGATTGACAGCAGAAGTAACCGCAACATGACTTCATTTCTTTTCTTCTTCTTTTTTTTGTCAAGATGCAGAAACAATCCAACATATGACATGTTCATTTGATTCATACTTGATTTTTGATTAATTGATGGCAAGTAATATCAAAATAATACTTCTGGTTTTTGCATCTAACCTTCAAAATACAAGCACAAAAGTTAGAAATGCATTATTACTTTTGTTTGTTAGTGTTTCCTTGTTACATCAATAATGCTTCGATAAATATAGAAGTTCATAATATGCAGAGCGTACACCATAGAGAAGGTGCTGCTGGTAACAGCAAGATAAATATTTATCAGAAAAAACAATATTTGCAAAGACAAGATTCTTAATCTTCAATTTCTATGTGTTGACTGTAAGATATGCGTCAGATCCTAATGCAAAGATAATGTTGAACATACCATAATATGTGATATTTTTCCTTGTTGGGTCTCCCAATATTAAAGGTACTCACAATATGTAGTATGTTTCAGTCCCTACAATAGGCCAACTCAAGGATTTGTTATTATTGTTAGGTTATACATATAAAAGAGGTATCTTGTAATCTTTTTTAGATGTTAAACTATCCATCTGTTATTTCTCCAAAGACAGGGTAACATCCGAAATGTGCTTCAAGATACAATAAATACAAAAGGCAACAAGCCAGCTTATCATTTCTCATAAAGTCACGAAAGCCTTCCCTCCAGATGTAAACGCTGCTCAAATATACAATATTGCCTGTCAAAGTATGCAAATCCTAATGTGGTGAAGTCCATATACTGTATAGACAAGATTGATATTTTCTCTCCATCAACAGTTGAGGGTGGACATTGCTACTAGCTTGAGAGGAGGTAATTAAGTTCTCCACTCGAGCATTGGTGGTGAAAGAACCGTGTACACCATACTGTCTGTCATAACATTTCATTTGTTCTGCTGTACAAATCTTTATATAGGAAAGAACATAATTAACAAATATAATCTGTATGAAAGAAAAATGTCTAAATGTCCAGTCCCCAACGATTGAAAATTGTTTCCTTTTTCTAGACTATTTTTAAAATGATTTTCAAAATAAAACCCTTAAAAAGTCGTAAATATTTCACTATAGCATAAAATATTTAAAAAATCAAAGTTTAAAAGAAAAATCATGACAAGTTTATTCAAATGTAATCTGTGTCCAAACAACTCAGAAGATTATCACTCAAATGTTGCTCAATCCTGATTGGTGCACAGTATGTGACATCACCTTTTCCAAACTTTTTCAAAATCTCTCATTTGAAATATCCAACGCTGTTATGGCAGAAAATACTGTGTTCATGCAGGGTCAATTTACTCACTGTGGGAAGGTTCTTGCTGCCTCTTTACCCATCAGTCATGGAGTTGGGCTTCTTGGTCCCACCAGGACGCCTCTGTCGCTGCTCTAATATCTCCCACGATGTTTGTCCATCTGTCTCTGGTTGTTAGAAATGTATATCCAGGGTTAAAAAATAAGGTTAATGTGAAGTGTGAGCTGCCGGGGTAATTAGTGCAGTTGAAATCCTATTGATCGACCTCCGCACTCAACCTTCCATTGAGGGCATATAGAGGGAAGTGGAAGGTGGGGGCGGAGCAAATAAAGGGAAGCAGTGAAAGATGTAGGGTAAGACAGTGTACAAGGTTGCATGAGATTCTGGGCACTCTCTTGCTCAGCAACGTGTTGCGTGTCAAAGCAATTGACCGTTTGGTGAATAATAATTCCCATCCACCGTTTAAGCCTCACTGGTCTTTGTTAACTGTTAGCTGATGCAACCTTTTACATTTGACCTTAAGTCTCTTAGGGTATTCTTCTTGGAAAGGGAAATCGGATAAAAAAGAAGGAAAGAGAACAAAGAGGAGAATGAAAGTGTTTAGGGTGCTAAACATGGACTCGAGAACAAGTAGGATGCAATTGGCTTCTAATGCCAGCGGGGTAAAAAAGCCTGTCAGTGTGTGTGTGTGTGTGTGTGTGTGTGTGTGTGTGTGTGTGTGTGTGTGTGTGTGTGTGTGTGGTCATGACTGCATATTAAACCTATAGAGTTATGGATGAACTTGGTGAATTTGATGGTCCACCCTCTGAAACTTTCTGTCCCTCTCTCACTTCCTATGGACGTGTTTAGTCATGTGACAGTTCTCTGTGTGTATTTGTCTCACAGTCACCGTTTATGTCCCCTCTGCCACTCCTTTCCCCACCCCCCACCCCCACCCCCTTCTCCCCACCTCCAGGGAAGCTGGCGCGGAAAACTGGGGCACAGAAGGCTGCCAAACGCTCGCGTCAACCACTGTCCACACCAAATGCCTGTGCAGCAGGATATCCACCTACGCCGTGTTAGCGCAGCAAGCTAAAGACCCGGTGAGTCACCTTTGCATATCCAGATGTACTCTGTGGAACTTGGGGGCTAACAAGGCAACTACTACCAGGGGTCAGGTCAGTGAGCTGATGACTGGCAGCAGAAGGAATTGTGATGCCGTCCCTGTCTGTTGGATCTTACTGCTGAATACAACAGGCTGTTAAGGCTTTCATTTACTTTTATATACTTGTCTTACTTTATAATAAGCACCTTTTCCTGCACTGTTGACAAGAAGACAATGTGTGCAGAATGAACAGCGGTGTGAATATGTAACATTGTCATGGTATGAGAAGCTGTGTTGATCAGTGCGTCTTTGCTTTTCTATGTTGATCGGCAGTCAACTTTTTTTTCTTCCGCTTAAACTTGCTAAAGGTCAGGTTGTTTAGCGAGCTACTTCCATGTGATGGGAGAGAGAAGAGGCGTCAATAGAAAATCAGGAGATTGTATTCTGTCTGTGTGTGATTTGTGCCTGCAGCACATAAACCAGTGCTTCTATAAATAGCTCACGTGGCATGCAGTGTGTGTTTGACATGATTAAAGAAGGCTTTTTAGCAGATCAGGGTAATGCCTCATCTGATACATTGACCCCTTCTCTTTTATTTATTTTGCACTAATGGACATCCAAATACCTGACAGCTCTAAATTCACCTTCCTCCCACAGCCACCGTCTGTCCAACATACTCAAATTCATTTATTCTAAAACATTCCACCTTCATTTCAAAACATCCTTCTATACACACCTAACCACATTCATAATTTATACCCACTTTCTTGCTCCCTTTTTTCTTCCTGGCTACATGTGCCATTGCCATTTTCAGTTTCCCGTCTCCTCCTCCTCCTTCCTTTGTTAACACTTCTAGTCGTCACTTTATGTCACAGCTTCTTGACCGCTGTGGTCATAACATTTTCCTTTGAGCTTTGCCTGCTAATTTGTCTCCACACTTGCTTGCCAACCAATGCTAACAAGGATAGGGATTGCAATAAAATAATGAGAGAGTGTTAGGCGATGGCATTTAGCTAAATTTGTTGTTACACGCCCGAATCTGAGGGAGGTTTTTTTTTTTTCGTGTGATTTTCTCTCTCTCTTAATGGTTATTTTAGAAAATGGAGCCAACAAAGCAGATCCAAGTAAGCATTGGAGGGCAACTCTAGGTGTCACAGAAATGGAAAGTGACTTTGAGGAATGGAGGATTTTGGGGAGGAAGTATTCAACCGAACAGAAAAGGCATTCTGGTCTCAGCTGGCAGGAAGAACTAAGGCAGAGAGAAAGAAAAAGAGAGAGAGAGAGAGAGAGAGAGAGAGAGAGAGAGAGAGAGAGAGAGAGAGAGAGAGAGAGAGAGAGAAAGAGACGCAGTAAAATGCATTTACAGTGTCGCTGAGATAAAGAGCTTTGGGCTTATGAGGACATCTTTCCCTGTGTAACCTTTTTAATGTAAAACATTGCCTCCATGTAGCACTCACTTGGGCTGTGCATCTACCCCTTTTCTCTTACATTATTCTTAAGAATGTCCTTATCCTTACATCCTTACATACACTCAAATATGAAAATGGTCTGGTGGTGGACTGGAGTTCCAAACACAGGAGTCAGCCAGGAAATCTAATGATTCTACAGCTTTATGTCATGGGACATTATTTCAGATTTGTGGTTTCCATTAGATGGCTCAAATACTCCGATACCCATGAGCCTCGGCTGCCATTGCTGCGGAGTAGAAGCCAGACATCACCGTAGCAAATGTAAAACTTCTTCTTTGCAGTTGGCAACAAAACATGGCATCATAGTTCCCAAATGTATCCAGAATCCGAAAGTGAGTTCATTTAAGCTGCAGATGGCATTATCAGTGTGCATAACCTTTAGCTGCTGCTCACTGTTAAATGTGCCCATGACAGAATTTTAAGCTTGGAAATTGGATGTTTTGCACCAGAAATGCACTGTTAGGAGTCATAGTTATTAATGTTTGTATGTGTATCGGCTTTATTAAAGACATTTTTTAGCTCAATTGTTTCTCTATGGGACGTTCCCTTCCAAAACGAAGGGTGCTAGAAATACGTGTAGATATAATAGTTTGGGATGAAAAGGGTCTTTCTCCATATGCTTATTTTTTTACCGCTTCATTCTGTCTCTTTTAAGTTTTTGAATTGGACAAACACAAAGATATCTTTCATGTCCAGGTGTCCAAATACATTGGAGATACTTTCTGTTTCACAAGGACTCTAAGTGTTGCACACTTTCTCAATGTAATAAAGAAGAATATTTCAAAATAGGAACAACGAATCCTTACGGTTCAGAAAGTACTTGAGCGGTGTCAAATAAGTTGGGATATATTACTAGTAAAAAAGTTAAAGAGGTCACATTTTACAGAAGGATCCATGCGACAGCTGCCTCGAATGTTCACTTGAATGGATGAAGTCATTTAATTCATCCAAACTTGGATTTGCTCGAACAGTTTCTGTCAAAATAAATGAAAGTAAAGTACCTTTAAGTCATTTTTAAACTGTTAAAATGTATTATTATTATTAAGTATGTTGCACCTTGCTTGTAAGCGATACAGCTGGGAGGGTCACACTGATTGCACCTTTACATTTGAGATTCCCAGCATATGCTAAAGCTGCTGAATATATATTTTAGCTAGATGATATAAACCTCCAATATTCAGTTGGCTTATAAGTCTAGGGATCTGTATACCATGTTGTAGGAGTCATTAGTTTATTCCCTTCTCCGCTCCCCGTGGATATTCACCCTCCTTTCATTTTTATCAAGTCAAAATAAAGCATCAAAGCTTAAATGACTTCACAGGGGTCTGTAACCTATCACAGAACTCAGGGAAACATTAATTCCCATTATATGCAAAACAACGAAGGCTGCAACCTATAAGTTGAATGGGTCATTCCAGCCGCTGTTTGTTGTTTGTGTGACTCCTCTTTCAGCTGAACAATATTGACATGTGCTCTTTCCACAGAGAGCATGTCGGGCCGCGTTTGGTTAAAAATGGCTAGGAGGGAAAACACATTGACTTTTTTGACATTTGTGATATCTGTGAAGAGTGTGTTAGTCATTAGTCATTTATCATTCAGCCCCCCGGTTCCACCATTAGACCCGGTGCTAAGGACCGGAAGGTATGGGTCAGTGTGTTCGTGGCTCTCGGTCAGGAGCTGTTGTGGCCAGCGCTGAGTGCACTTTGTTGCTTTAGGGGCCTCCAGAGTTAGCTTTTTATTCCAACGGAGATTGGATTCTATAAAAGAGGAGGGAGAGACTGATTGAATTTGGCAACTCGTGGAAAACCCAGTCTCATCCAGACATGCAAGCGCAGACAACTAGGTATGGATGTTTGCATGTTTATACACCCTCACACACACACACACACACACAAGCGTGCTTGCACGCACACAAATGCTCACGTAGACACTCGCGCACACTCATAAGAGCTGTGTCCAGGCTGTGTGGCTGTTAGAGCAGAGCTGAGTATCAGCAGCCCAGCTCTGACAGCTTATCCTGGGCCACAGCGCTAGGGACAGGGGGGTTGAGGATTAACCTCCATGTTTAATAGAATAGGGAAGGGGAGAGAAAGAGATGGAGGGATTTAGAAGCAGTGCTGCCATTACAGGCCGTTTACAGTGGAGCGAGGGATAGCCAGTTAATCCTGTTTACTTTCTATAGCCTCTGAGATTTCTGTGTGTGTGTGTGTGTGTGTGTGTGTGTGTGTGTGTGTGTGTGTGTGTGTGTGTGTGTGTGTGTGTGTGTGTGTGTGTGTGTGTGTGTGTGTCTATAGAGAGACCTTCACTATCAGACACAATGCAGAGGTTGTTACTTTAGAGAAACAGGAGAGAGAGAGAGAGGGAGAAATGAGAGTTCATTGAGTGAGGTCATGAAGTCATACAATAAACCAAGCCACTTAATTCCCAAAATGACTTCAGTGGGAACACAACCCCTACGGATATGTCTGGACTCATTGCCTCCACAGCACTCATAGGGATCACAGGATTTGGATTTGAAGGAGGTATTGGCTTTCTAAAAGTAAGTTTAACATTTTGTGCCTCAAGTTAATCAAGTTATGACTCTTTGGTTCTGTTTCGTCAGCACATAAGGCCGCTGTCCTTGTCGTGTTGACATTGTAATGTATCGCAGTTACCAAGCGCATCCCTCAAACGTGTTTCATAGCTACAGTGGGATCCGTGGCTCGTGCTTGCCTAAGCAGGTAACCAGAAATGCGAGCGAGAAGGTCTGTGGTTCAAACGGCACCTGAGACCTTCATGCAGTCAGTGTGGATGAGTACACACACATACGAACACACATTGGCCAGAGGGAGAGGGGGGTACATTCTGCATTTCCATAACTAATTTATAATGCAATTACTACATCAAAGCAAGAACAACATGTGAAGTGATCTCTTCTTCTGCTGTAAAGGATTTATCACGGCGTCTTCTACCTGCCAGGCTAACTGTGTGATTCATGAAATGAAATGATTGGGCATACTCGAGTCTGTTTCCTCCACTGTCATTAGCACTCACCGGCACCTCATCAGAATGAAAATATCTCACAGCTGAGTCTATTATTTAGATTTAATGGCCACATTTCCTGATTTGACTGTGGGAGGACGATAGCGATGATTGAAGCTCTACAGGATGGCAGCTCATAATTTCACTTATTATAACTTAACTGGGAATGTCGTTTGGAAAGAAAACAAGGCCTACTCTAGATGGAGGAAATGCTACAAGGTTACAGTATGCAAATATCTTGTCAACTGAAATAAAAAAATGAGGGTTGCTCAAATTTATGAAGGGACTCTGCACGGAATTGCATTAGAAACTTTGGATCCCTCGTCGTGTTAATTGAAGGTTAGTTAGTTATTAGGGAGATGATAAACAGGTGAAATGATTCAGATGTGTTTCTCTGGCTCAAAATGCATAATGGCAGAGCGTGGGTGTGACAGATTTATTTGGTAATTCGATATTTCAAAACTGAGCAGAAAGTGTTGTTCTGGCTGCAGTGGCCTTTTTGACAAAGTCCAATAATTGTTCTTTCCATTTATATTCAAGGGGGCCAAGAACAACGTATTTTGTACCTGATTTCATGTTGTATTTTCTTGTTATGTAAAATGCAATGTTTTGCCAAAGCATACATTAGAGACTATATGACCTTTAGCTAACCTAATAAGATGTGTGTGTGTGAACCAACAAGGCCTGTTATCGTGTATCAATGGGCAGTACAAACCTCAAATAGTATGTTAAAAAAAAGACCTGAGGATAAGGCCAGCACTGGATGTGATGACTTTACATTAGCTCTCCAGGTTGTCAAACACTGCCAGGAGACTTATGGTGTATTGTATTGGGACGCCACTGGAGCCAGAGTCTGTCAAGGTAAACCCTCGAAGGTCTGCTGAATTGAGGCAGTTAAAGCATATCGCAGGCAGTATTTACCCAGTGCCATGACAGCAAAACAGGCATCTGAATAGCAGGAACACTAGATTAGCAAGATGTGTTGTTTTACATCGTTGCAGTGGCACAGTCTGTGTGTTTGTCGTGTGTGTGCCTGTACCTGTGTGTGGACGGAAATAGTATATGACTGCTGAATTTTTTTCAAATCTCACAAAATATATAGCATTTCATTAGCATTTTCACAGCGACAACGACACACTGCAAACAAATACCATACTACATGAGTGATAATGGATTCCCACAATGTCTTATAGACTCTATAAAACAGTTTAAAAATAAGAATAATTCAGAGTATTCAGAGACTGGCCTCATTAGAATAACTGCAATATGTGTCACGTGTTGAAATGCCTGAAACAACCTACAGTGTGTAATGTTTGCTCCTTATTTCCTACCAACACTCAACATCTTTCTCAAACTTAGTAGTTCCAATATCCACTCTCCTTTTTTCAGTTCTGTTCTTCTCCAACTCCTTAGAAATATCTGGCTCTTGTTTGCTAAATACTCCACTAGCTACTTGCTAACCTTGTCTGTCTGGTTTTTGGTGCTAGACAAGTAGATCACAAGGGGTTTCTAGACCTTTCCTCCTAAAACCGTTGCTTGCTGCATCTATAAACAACATTCAGTACAGTACTTTAATTTATGACCAAATATCTGCAAAACTAATGACATTACATGCAGCCTCAGCTTTTACCTAATGCGAATTAGCAAATGTTACCAATGCTAACTGGCTAAACTAAGACGGTGAACAACATTATGTCTGCCTAACATTAGAGTGTAAGCATTGGGAGTGTGTTCGCGTGCCAGCATTAGCACTGCCGTGCAGCCTCTCAGAGCAGAAGGCGTTGCTTTAAACTCTTAAGTCTTGTTTTAACCTTTCATGACCACAATCCATTACATAATCTTTATTAAGTGGTCTTTAATTGACCGACCGAACCTTCATATGAATCGCTTCTATAACGGTGACATGAGCTGTTAGACAATGACAAACGGCCGTCTTTTTGGTAAGTTTCCAAAAGAGATTTCAAGAACTAACATACAATAACTTGTATCCAATGGATTTCTTGACATAGATATAGCATTTCCATAGCCTACACGTGACTACTGTACGAGACACACTAAAAATACGCTTCACCACATGAGTAGGAAGACCTAATGAATACATAAAATCACACACTCTATGCAAGCTGTCTTATGGCGAGTCCTCCCATTCTCCTCATATGGAGGATGCAGTTGCAGAACTACTTAAAACAAATGCCGTGTTCTCTAACCTCTTCACGTTCTCCTTTCAGTCGGGAGAATTGAAGCGTTAATGGAAGAAGAAAAAAAGGTAGTGAGGTACAGATGGACATGGAGTGAAAGAGGAGAATTGGAGAGTGAGTGAGAGGTAAAAGTAGGGGAGCAAGTGGAGGGGGGGAGGAGACACAGAGATGGAGAGAAAGGGAGGGAGGGAGGGAGGGAGGAGGTTGGTTGCAAGATAGGTAGGAGTGGAGGGAGAAGGAGTGTCAGTGAGAGGAGATAAGTAGGTTAAACTTCCTGAGCTGAAAATAGCTATCTTCTCCATCACATGGTAGCCAAGCTGCCCAGGGGAGACTGGCCATATACATCAGAGCCTCTGCTCACTCTTTCTAATCTGTACTCTCTCTCTCTCTCTCTCTCTCTCTCTCTCTCTCTCTCTCTCTCTCTCTCTCTCTCTCTCTCTCTTTTCTCACACTGCACACTCACAAAACACATCCACACAGTCCATCCATCTGCAATATAATATCACTATACCTATTTAATAGAGCAGGGCAGTCATGTGGCGCTGTAGCCTCAGGCCTCATGTGTTGTATTTATGTCTCTGGTCTGTGAGGGCGTTTCCTGTAGCATCCTTCCACATTATGTCATTAGAGGCTTATTTTCATCACACACACCGTGCCGTCCAAATTAGGAAAACACTGTTAGACAAATTGATACAATGAAGAACCTAGGGGCAACGTGTGGCTGTATATTAATTGCAAGAGCGTCATACTATACATACATAGCGTAAAAGAGACTGTGTGTGTGTGTGTGTCTTCCTCTGTACATAATATCAAACACACTGAGTCTCTGTTGTCTCCCACTCTCCTCCTAGGCCTTTCCTTTTTCCTGAACCGGATGATTATGTTCCATCTCCATTCTCTTCCCAGTGCCTTTGTGTGTGTGTGCGCGCGCGTGTGTATTGGTATTCCAGCCTATAGAAATTAGCTTCCTTTGATGAGCCTGGGAAAGCCACTAAAAGAGACTCTCGTTTTCTTCTCTTAGTTGTCCTTAACTCTTCCACTCCATCTGTCTCTCTCTCTCTATGAAATGTTCTCCTACTTCTTCTTTTCAGTTTGCATTCTTTATTCCCTTCTAAAGTCCTCTCTCTTGCTTTCCTCCTCTGCCTTCTACTCATCTTGAATAGACACACACACACAGACACACACATTCACGCAGCTTAAACACTGACTTTCAATTACTTGGCACATCTGCCTGGACATGCCTTTGTGCGTGAGTAAGTACTTTATTTTCTAGAAAAAGACACTTTGTTCAGCGTGTGTGTGTGTGTGTGTGTGTGTGTGTGTGTGTGTGTGTGTGCAGTGATGAATCTTTGGGATGAAAGGGAAGGCTAGCCACCCTAGGAGGTAAAATGCGTGATTGAGAACTTAAAAGCAGATCAAACATTAGGCCCATTTGGGACACGGCAGGGTGGACGCTCTCCATCCAGCTTCATTTGTCTGTTCTTCATCCTTTCAAAGACACACGTCGGGAGAGATGCAAAGCAGAGGTCCACTGTACATCATGACCAAAATCGCTTGATTATGGTTTAGTGCAGGGGTATTCAATTACATTTATTAAGAGGTTCACTTACTAAAATGTCCTCTCAGCAATGATCCAAGCTGCGTCCTGAAGTATAGCCTACCCTTTCCGTCTATAAAATCAAATCAACAACTGGCATTTCTATATCTTTTCCAGTGTGCATCCTCTACCTCGGCAAGGTTGGTCTCCCAAATAAGTCCTCATATCTGAATAACGAGGAAATTGAAGCTATAATTATAATTACAAGGTCTGTACGTGAAGCTGGAAAAGTTGCACAGGTGACATCACAATGGTCAAGATGCTTCTAGCAAATAGGAACTTTCACATTAGTGTAATTATGTGTTATTATCCATTAAAAGAGGCTACCAAAGGGAATGCAACTTAGGAAGTGCAATAGTTACTAGATACTGTAAGTGCAATGCAGGAAGTGTGCCAACAATGACTTTATTCTATGGAGCCAAAGAATCCAACAGGGTCAGTTATCGCTCTCCCTCACACGTCAGTCCATTCATCTGTGTCTCGGGAGGTAGAGTGGTCGTCCAGTGGTTGGAGGGGTGGTGGTTCGATCCCCAGCCCCTGCAGTAAGCGTGTCGAAATGGCAAGATACTGAACCCCAAATTGCTCCAGATGGCATGGCCAATGGATGAATGTGTGTGAATGGGTAAATGTGTTGTAAAGCCCTTCAATTGGAAAAGTGCTACCTTTACCATTACCATTCATATCTAGCTGTTATATGTCCAGTATGACACTGGATGTAGCAGTAAATTACAGTTAGAGTCAGAAACTAGCTTCAAACATGTCACAATAAGGTTGTTTGCGTTTTACTGTCACTTTGCTGTAGGTAATGTTTTGTGTCTAGAAAGTTTAACATGGTGGTCATTACGCACAATAGTGTTATAGGATTTAATTTCTTTACTTAGCTGATGTACACCCCACAGTCATATAAATGCAGTATTGCAATAGTGAAGAGCAGAGTTACTGTCCAAGAGGGCTTATTGTTATCGTGTCTCATCTTCAGGATCTGCAGTGTCGTTGCTGTCAGTTTATAGTAACCCTATAGTTACTGAACCATATACAGTCTATGATCCTCACCCATGTATGGCACTTTGATGCAGGGTCGTAAAACACAGTAGCTACCAGAGCGATGTCATAGTAGCAGCTGTGTGCTTTGACACCACCCACATATAAAGGTACATCTGTAGGATAATGCTTTGCAGTAATGATTAACTTTGCATTTCTACCTTCCTCTTCCCTTCTTTCTCACTCTCCTCAGAACATGGGTCCTACCAGCATGCCCTCTGTGCCCCTCATGGTGGGCTGTGGGGTCTCCTGCACTGCTCTGCTCATCCTGCTGCTAATATACGCTGCCTTCTGGAGGTACTTGTTCACACACAAACACATCCCCTGTGCAGAAAGTGGGGATGCTTCCTCACTGTTCAGGCTCCTACCAAGACGTAAAAAAAAGGCAGTTTGTATATGCCCTGTGCTGTGCCAAAACTGCAATGAGGCCTAATAAGGAACAAATGGTTCAACTACAGCAGGGGGGTGGTGATTAGTTTTTGGTAGCACACATGACAGATGGCAAAATCAAGCTAATGACTCTGTCCAATGTCCAAAAGGATGCTGTCCAGTCCGTCAGTCTGTCATTAATACTTATCTCATATGTCCGTCCCCTCTCTCTGTCACTCCCCGTAGGTACATACGCTCGGAGAGATCCATCATCTTGGTGAACTTTTGCCTCTCCATCTTGGCCTCCAACTTATTGATTTTGGTGGGACAATCTCAAACGCTCAGCAAGGTAAGGCAAATCCAAACGCGGAGAGAAAAGTCCTTTTCCGCAGTAAATCCAGTCAACACATTTATGATTCCGGTAATGGTGCCCTCTTGTCTAAGCCTTTTATAATGTATAGAAACAAAAGTGCAGTCAAGGTTCATACAGTGGAGTTCCCAAAGTGGCAGGCTGGCTTGGCACACAGCACTCTCTGATTTAGCAAGACTGCACTGTGTAGTGGTCAGTATCGATCAGATTGAGGAACACAGCAGAGCCAGGTTGAACTGCTATTCTTCTAAACAATAGAGGCTTTACCCGACTCCCTTACCCCCCTTGGTCCTCTTTATTTTTGCGGAGGTTTCATTTTCCTCTGCTGAATAGTCCCAAGAGATGATTCATTATGACACCTCACAAAAGGACCTTTTTAAGAATTAATGTTTTTTTTTGTCTCGGTTTAATTCCTCCCTATTTCCCTGACTTTCTTTTTTTTCCTCTTCAGGGCCTCTGTACTGTGACTGCTGCCTTCCTGCATTTCTTCTTCCTGGCGTCCTTCTGCTGGGTGCTGACGGAGGCGTGGCAGTCCTATCTAGCCGTCATTGGCAAAATGAGGTCACGGCTCATTCGCAAGCGTTTCCTGTGCCTCGGCTGGGGTGAGCACTCTTTCTTTTTTTTTTCGGTTTGTAGAACGATAGTAACCTTTTTTTCAGAGGTAACCTTTTATGTTGACAAACTTACCACGGCGTGACTGAGAATGTTGAGCGATTTCATTTAAGTTTATCATCGCGACAACCTTCATTGGCATTTACAGCGTGCCGGTGTATTGTGCGTTGACAGCTTGGAATTCTTTAGCGACCGCGTTTTGAAAGAGACCATTCACTATAACACGTAGGTGCTAATGCGAGTCGCTCGTTGCTGTGACTAGAAACATGAACTGTCTTTGTGTGTTCGGCATAACTAATTGAGACGCTTTCATGAATTTGATGCTGATTGAACCACCGTTGTGTGACGTGAATTTGAGATGGAGAGCAGCAAGACATAAACATAAAAAGATAAAAATGTAACAGATTATTGTGGGTTTTTTTTGCGGTGACTGCATTATGCTTAATAACCTTCATTTGCTTTCTTCTCACTTGAATCCCATTTTCTTTGCTGCTTCAAGGGCTCAATTTTATGAGGCTTAACAGTTTTTGAATATAATCTAATACAGCTGAAGCTATGACATGCGCACACACTCCCAAAGGGTCACGGTACACATTCAAAGTAAAAACATAATCTCACTCCTTTTAGATGCACATCACACACCCCCCCCCCCCCCCTCGCAATGTACTGCAACCTGATGCAACAGGCACCAGGGGTGTCTGAGGATAATCGAAACATATGATAACGTCTGCATAACACTGGCAAGATGCTTTGAGATAGCCACCACAGCCTCAAACACCATCTCCACACACACACACACACACACACACACACACACATACACACACACACACACACACACCGTCCATTCATTCACTTAATATTGATCCCACCAGTCTAATCTGCCAAGTCACTGATGCCCTTACCTGATACAGAAGGGGGAGAATGTATAGATTGTTGTACAGTCACAGATTGAGAGATACTGACAGTGTGTGTGTGTGTGTGTGTGTGTGTGTGCGCGCATGTGTGTGTGTGTGTGTGTGTGGGTGTGTGTGTGCAGTGGCAGATAGTTAATTATCTCCGCTACACTTACAAACGCACGTGAAATGCATGAAACAGTCGAGCAGAGTGAAGGTGATAAAACGGCTTATCCTCCTCACGTCCATTTTGCTATTTTCTCCCCCAAATTATGTGATGGAAATCAGTTGCCATGGAAACAGGAGATTTTAGGTGTGACCGGATCCGTGTTAGATTAGCCGTAGAGCACGTGCACGTACATGCGTGACATAAAGGTGTGCGTTTAGCGCGTGTCACGTGTCGCTCAACGCTAGATCGATGTTGTTGTTGTCTATTTGAAACTTTGCGCATGCTGGTTAGTGGACCGGCCTGGCTCCCCATCATCTTATTTGTTAATGTTAATGTGACTTTTTCTAATTGCTTTTCATTTGCAGCCATAATCACAGCTTTGTTAATTACATGAATATTTCAGAGCCAAGCTCATTAAGGCGCCCAGCATATTTCCTGCTTTTTCTGGCACACACTCTATGACACTCAGTCTCACTCTCTTTCACACACACACACACACACACACACACACACACACACACACACACACACACACACACACACATGCAGACACACCCACAACTGCTTGATTTAGCTAATTAATGCCTGATTTATTGACCGCTCCTAGCTGTACCGCACATTTTTATGAACTCTCTTGGAGTCTCGCGTGCTTTACTCACTCGCAGGCGTGATCTGTGTGTGGGTCACCTACGGCAGCGTTATTGTGCACAAGAAAGTCCTAAAACGCTAAACCGACCTTCCATCCCGGCAACGAACTGGGATATAAATCCCAGTTTTCACGGCGGCAGCCAGATCTGTGTGTCGGAGAACACATGCAGTGCACTCAGGCTTACCTTCAGAGCACTATGTCAATTCCAATCACATATGCACACGTTTCAAGCTATTGCATGGCTGCTTAGCATTTGAATGTGAAGAGCCATATGGAGTCGTACGCACCGGAGAATCTTATTTGGCCGACATGCTTCATCGTCCCCATTAAGGTTTCCTTTTATCTTTTGTCTCACCCTTCTGATCTTTTCTCTCTGTGTGTCGGCAGGTCTTCCAGCCCTAGTTGTAGCCGTGTCAGTGGGTTTCACCAGAGCAAGAGGATACGGCACAGTCAGCTAGTGAGTACCGCTTCACATCCCAGCCCCGTGCATCGTCCTACACACCAGTCATGACTGGATTTGGACATTATTACTTAATATCAGCACAGCACCATCCATTGCCCTTACTGCCAGCCATTAAAAGCATTCCCAAGTTTTAACTTTGCTGTTTGAAGGTTTCAAGCTTCATAAAATTGTTTTTTTTTTAATAAAAAACTAAATGTATAATATACCAGAGGTGGTTATTGATTCAGTGGAGGCTCCGCTATGAAAATCTGAAAATATAAACTCTGAATGTATTTTTCACATTATTTCTATCAACAAAATAAATGTTTTTTTTTCTTCTCCAAACCATCTATCCATCCAATTTCTATAACTCTTTCTTCCTATTCCTCAAGCTTCTCCCAGCATGCACTTGGTGCAATGCAGAACACATCTTAGTTGCTCTTTTATTGGACACGAGACAATGTCGAGATGATATTAAAAACACATTAAAGCCCCTTAAAACTAGGTTTGAAATCTGAATTACTTTTCATGACTAAATAAGGAACAGTCCAAATTAGAGAAAGAAAACACCATTAAGTATTTTTTTTAATTAAACTGTCAAAAACTCAGCTAGGCTGCTTCTTAAGAACTGTTGGTCAACACCAGCAACAACTACTTTTCTTATTCAAATGTTACTTAACGATGATTAGTTCATGGAAATATACTTAACACTTAACATTTCATAAATTACGAGGACTTCATATCAGCTTCGGGGCTGTGTGTTTTTCATCTTGCTTTTTTAAAATTGAGCAGCAATTAAGACAACAGAGGGGGTTTCAGCATGCTCTGATGACATCACTGGAGGACACGTTCAATCATTAAGTCTCAGTAGCTTTTTACACCGAGTGAAATTTTAAAAAGAGCATTTACAGTTCTGGGATATGTTTCAGGTAAATGTACATAATACATTTGCTCGGCACTCAGGGCGATATGTACAGTGAGAGGCACTTAACCCAGCCGTAGAAAATCACTGCTTGTATACCTCGCTCAGGAAATTCCAGATCCTTAATTGGTTGTGTTCTTGTTGTGGTTGCAACAAGTGAACATGAGAGACCTGAGTGTGGCCAAGTGCTCATTTATACAACAGTAGCTCTTTCAGATGTTCTGCTTTAAACACATTTCTGTTTTTTCTGCTTCTCTAGTTGCTGGTTGTCCTTGGAGGGCGGTCTGCTTTATGCCTTTGTTGGGCCCGCTGCTGTCATTGTATTGGTGAGTCCGTCCAACACACTCTCTCTTCTTAGAGATTCCCTCTCTCACCGGTCACGTTGCATAATTTCTGCAAATATGTTTCTTAAGTTAGCCCTCGAGCTAAGAGCTTTGAAGCAGCTGACCCCCGAGGAGTTTTATTCATGTGAGCATGCGCGACAAAATGATGAGATGAGCACTTTGATCCTCGAGTTTCCAGAAACGGATATTCCAGCAGACAAGAGCTTCCCGGACAAGACTCTTTAGACCAACAGCCAAATCTCTCACTATTTTGTGTACTTTCAAAGTGTGAGTCACCGTACCCATAGTATTTAAGGCTGAATTTCTTCTTTTCAGACATGAGTATGTGACCAACAGTGCACACCATGATCACAGTAATGTGTCTTTTTGATTGCTTTTTGCCAATTGGTATAAAACCGACATTTTAATGTTCGCATAAAAATACAGCTCTATATGCTTCTGCAGCAAAAGGGAGTGCATTGATTGCATCTCAGTGAGATGTTTAATCATGTGTTGTTGTGTGCTGCTGTATGTGGCTGTTTCTAGGATTAGTTAATTTCTCCTAAATGATTCCCTGGGAGGATATTTCCACCACTAAGCTTAATAAGTCTGGATGAGGTACTAAACTTAAGTTTGGTAATTGCTGCCTCTGCTGCTGTTGTTTCTGCTTCATGCATTCAGATTGTGTGTCCTTGTTGCTCGCACACTCTCTCTGTCTTGTAAATGTCAGAAAGAGAGCATGGATCAGACAGAGTCTTAGGTGTGCAGAGTGATATGCGTGCTTTTGGAAGTAAATTCCTGACAAGAGAGTGGCACTTTGACAGCCTGTTAGACAAGTGAATACTGGATTATACAGTGCTGAATAGACATGATTATATTACAATATTATTATTTAAAGGTTACATAGTAACCCGGTAGCACAGGCGACCCATATATAAAGGATGAGTCCTTGCTACAGCGGCCCGTGGTTCGAGTCCGACCCGTGGCCATTTGCTGTATGTCGTTCCCCTTCTCTCTCTCTCTCTCTCCCCCTTTCACAATCTACACTTCTCTCTCTGTCGTTAAAGGCATGAAAAAGCCCAAAAATATAACTTTAAAAAGAGGTTACTTCCCCAAACAAAAAACACAAAAGACGAAGGGAAGTCCTAAATCCAGCCTACATGTGTGCTGACTCAGAAGGGATAACGTTAAATGAGAAAATGTGATCTACAGGAGAATAAACAAATGAAAGCAATACAGAATGCCTTAAAGCATTACTGCATTCTCCCCTGTTATATTATGAACTGTCAACTGCCGCCTGAGTCTTTAGTGTTCCTTTACATAAAGACGTTTCCACCATCAGAGTGCAGGAAATGAAGGAAAATGTCTGAATTTCCTGGGGGAGGACCACCAGACCCACACTTAACATGCGTCACCCCCCCATTGTTGAAATGAAACCTATGCCCCTGATCTATTTCAAGTACATTTATCATCGAAAGCAGGGAGAGTTATCCTCCACGTCGTGTCTCGGTGTTCCTTGGAATGTTTCCAACTTTCCGCCATTTCTGCCTCCACAATGTCGCCGTAGACAACACACCGCAGCTGTCAACTCCCCCGGAGTTGTTGCTGGGGCCCCCACTCTAACAAACATCTGTAATGAGAGAGGGACGACGGGCAGAGAAACACAGACCTTCCCTCAGGACTCTTCTCTAATTAATGAACCTGGCCCTGGGCGGCAAATAGCAGGATGATGCTGACTCACAGAGCTGGGACCAGACATGACTGGCATGACAATAGTGAGAGAGTGAGAGAGTGAGAGAGTGAGAGGGAGAGAGAGAGAGAGGGGAAGAGAGAGAGAGAGTGAGAGTGAGAGTGAGAGAGAGAGAGAGAGTGAGAGAGTGAGAGAGAGAGTGAGAGTGAGAGAGAGAGTGAGAGAGAGAGAGAGAGAGAGAGAGAGAGAGAGAGAGAGAGAGAGAGAGAGAGAGAGAGGAAGGAGAGGGGAAGAGAGAAAGAGGGGGAGAGAGGAAGAGAGGGAGAGAGAAAGAGAGGGGATGAGGAAGAAACTGCTCTTAGTGAGAGATGAAGGAAGGAATCCAGGCAGACGTTCAGTTTAGGACCTTGATAAGAATGCATACGCAGTATAGGAATGTACTTGAGCGTGAATGTCATACATGCTAATGCACAGCTGGAATCCAAAAGAGCCAAACAGGGGAAACCTATAAAGGGTGGGAGTAAGAGTACATGATGAATGTTGGGAATCAGGATTAGAAGGAATATGTTGCTGGCATAGAAAATCTCGCAGATGGGCAGGATTGCAGAGAAGAAGAGGTCTACATGTGGCAAGCCTTGGCTCAGATGTGTGTGTGTGTGTGCCTAATAGAATCTTTGTCACTGGGTCACTGTGGCCAGATGTTTGGCAGGCTTAGCTATGGGCTCCTCCTCAGTAAGAGAAGCCAGGATGAGAGGCATTCATTTATTTTTTCCTTTTTTTTGTTAATGTGGTCACTACAAATGTACCAGTTTAAGGAACATGACATCACAAGTATGTTTACAAAGTTGTAATGTAAAGCGTTTAGGAATTATGTTTTACCTTACAGCTGTGTGGTGGGAAATCTATGTATGTTTTTTAAATGAAAACTTTATTGGCATAAGCTTAAAGCTTCTTTTTTTTTTGCGTAGGAGCAAGTCAGCTTGGGAGCCCTGACAGCAAAGGCACTGTCACTTTCAGATTTGAGTCTGTGAGACAATCGGAAAGTCGTCTTCCATCAACTAGAAACATCGGGGGGAAAGAAATAAAGATAAACTGTTATATTGTGCATGAATTGAATCCCTTCTGGCAAACCCGTCTGTTATAACAATCCTGATCAATCTGTCCTCCTTGTCTCTCTCAGGTGAATATGCTCATTGGAATCGTGGTGTTTAACAAGCTCATGTCTCGAGACGGCATCTCAGACAAGTCTAAAAAGCAGCGAGCAGGGTAAGTTAATATCCTAAACTCTCTGTCTGCTCCTCATACGCACACAAAGCTACGCACAAAGAGACATCAACGCACAGCGCTTACTCATCCATCCACACAATTCTTGGTGGAGAACGACTACAAATTTGCTGCACTCAATAAATCTTACCCTCTGTCAGACACAAACTCAGGGAGACAAAATGTTCATGGCAACTAACTGCTTTCAAGGGTCTCTGAACGCACACCTACTTGTGCACCTGTGCCTCCCGTAAAAAAGAATCAAAAAATACGGTCCAATTTGGCAACTAAGTGCCAAGACATCTGTTATGTTCTGTCGCTCTGTGAAATCTATCAGCGTTTCACTATCGCTTCCACGCCTAGTTTTCTCAGTTTTCCTCAGTTGTATGTGCCATAGAGGAATATGGAGGATATGAAAATCAATGGCAGATGGAGTCCTAATTATATACTGTAAACACCAAGATTATGTGGGATAAACCTTATGCACTATTGAAATCCATTATTCCTTCAGACATGCACGCACACTATGTATGCATACATATAAGATATGCATGCATATGCATCCACCTACAACGTTACAGCACGTGGTGGCTGTTCATCATCTTCTCTAATCCTATGAGTGGGGATGTCCGCAGCTCTCGCAGCCAAATCCATGTTTTCATTTCCATACCTATTGATTCTATGGTTTTCTCTCTATTTGTCTCTCTCTCATTACATTTCCTCCAATGTCTGTCTGTTGCACAAATTGATCATTTGTGTATAGCTGAAAGAGTTGATATTACAGACTGGCTCTCCGGGGGTTGATCAGCTTTTGTTACCATTTCATGCGATGGAGATTAAGCAGGTTTTGTTTTCAAAGACACCTACACACACACACACACACACACAAACAAACACACAGATGCTCGTCGTTGGTGTATTAAAGGGGTAGTTTGGTTGTTTTGACGTAGGGTTGTTGGGGGTTTTCATCTAAAGTTAATGTATTACCTGCAGTAGATGACGGTCTGCTCGCACCTAGTTTTGGGAAGCAGGCAGGAGTTACTAAAGCATTGTTTCAGCGCAGCCACCAAAAGAAAAGTCAATATCACTTTAAGTTTATAGAATATTAAGAATGTTTTCACCGCTTTACCTTAACATGAGACAGCTATATAGTTTCCGGCGGGGAGCTGAAACCGATATCCATGCTCTCGTCGAAGCCACCAGAGTCCATTGAGAAAAATCTGTAGTTTCACCTCGCAGAACACAGGAGTTGCAAGTCTTCCGCTGCCTTGATAAGTTAGTTTGTTCTTGTTATTGTGTGTCTTTGGCTAGTTCAGATTCACCAAAGTCACAATAACACAAATAAACTAGCTGAACAAGGCAGCGGTAGACCAGCAACCCACGTGTTCTGTGAGGTAAAATTATTGTTTTTTTCAATGAAGTCTGGTGGCATTGCCGTTAGCCTAGATGGCTTCAGTTCCTCATTGGAAAGCGCTGTCTGATGGCAAGGTGAAGCGGTGAAAATATTCTAAATATAGCATTCACTTCAACTGATGTAGTTTTCTTTTGGTGGGCCTTTCTTTTAGCTGGCTAAAATACGTCTTTCTGGCGGCCCCCTCCACCGCAGAACTTAGCTTTTTTGCTCGTACTCCTGTATGTTCCTCCTAACTGTGGGTGTAGCGACCTCCATGTACTGTAGGTAATACATTGACGATGGATAAGAACCTCATGCAACCCCACTTCAAAACATCCAAACTATAAGCACATTCCCTCTCAGATTCTCAGAGGTGCGTGTTTCGGAGCACACACATATCCCAGTGCTCCCGCACACAGTATTTGCTCGTGTTGCTAACAGGACAGGCTGTCATTAGCGTAATGTATTTCCTTATGAAGCCGTGGGGATGTTGCTGGCGCTAAGGCAATGAGCTGTGATGGGACGCTAATGTAGCATAGCCCGTGCATGGCCCCATCATTCTCCAGTTGCGATATATATACACACACGTACACACGAACACATACACAGTTTCTTTCCGTCTGAGTAGTCAACTGTAAGTAAACAGCCAAAGTCTTTTTTCTTCCTTTGCACCGTGATGAAGCTCCATTGAACAAAGCACTGCATACACTTTCAGTGGAATAAAAATAGTTGGTGTATTTCCTTTCTGTGTCACCGTAATCTGTTAATTCACACTATTCTGCTGTAACATTGTAATGTCCGTCTCTCACTTTCTCTCCACTTGCTCTAAATCAATCTTTGTATTCTGACTGTTATTCATTGCTGCTACTTTTTAAGATCTGGTTTTAATTTGCCTTTCTTTCTTTCTTTTCTCCCTACCCTCCCCCCTGTTGTTCTTTTCTCCTCCCTCTCTTTGTTGTGTCCACTTTTTCTCCTTTTCCTTTTGGTTCTTTTTTTTTTTTTTTTTTTTGCAACTGTGACCACCTGCACATTCACCTGTTGCCATTACTGGTACTTGTGTTTCCACACATCTCCTCCCCCTCCCCACCTCCCCCCATCCCACTCCTATGCATTACTCCTCTTCTCCTATCCACATGGTTGGTCGTGTTTGTGTGTGTGTGTGTCCGTGTGCACATGTCCTTAAGTGTCCCAGCGGAGGCGCGTAGCCGACTGCTCCTGAAATGCTCCAAGTGTGGCGTGATCTCGAGCACCGCTCTGTCCAGCCAGACTGCCAGCAGCGCCATGTTAGTCCATCTTCATCTTTCTATCCTCTCTCTTACTCTACATCATCCTCTCTGTCTGCTCTATCCTTTTAATCTCTGGCTGTCAGTAATGATGCAGGATGACATTCAGATAAAAAAACTAATGAAAGGGAAAAAACCTGCACAGCAAGCTGCCACTATTTAATGAGAGCATGTTTTGATCCAAAGTGGATTTTCCTCTGGTCGCGCACAGCAAACCTGACCTATGGCAGACAGTGTTTGTGAATTAATTTAGAGTTTGTTTTAACTTGTTTATAGTGCGGTATTGCAGAGGATTAGCGCGTCAGGGCAGTGCAATGTCAGGAGTAATGCAAACTGTGTTGCATTATAAAATGTGTTGCTGTACCTGTGTGTGTGTGTGTGTGTGTGTGTGTGTGTGTGTGTGTGTGTGTGTATACAGCTTTGTGGCTCTCACATTATCTTATGTGGGGAACTGTCATCTCGGTTCCACCTTCAATTTAAACTGGCGGTCAGAGTGAACGAAAGCATTTAAGATATCTAACAAACCAACAACTTTACATATTGTATATGCTGGAGCTGCAGGTATTTAAATATTTATGTTTGGAGTATTTGTACCACGTGTGTTATAATGCAGATTGCTACACAGCCAGTAAAAACTTTGGGAACTTTAAATCCCATATTGATTTTTGAACCAATCTGTATCTTTCGTGTTTTATTCCGCTTCTCACAAAAACTTTAGGGGAGTGCAATACACATGTCCTGCAATATCTTTTACATGCTTTCTTTCCTTCATGTAATATGGATTGAAGAGATGGAGGTAGATGAATAGCAGTTATATGTATTTCTCACACCTTTTTTTTGTATATGCTTGAATTTAAAGTATCTCATGCTGACATGTTAGAAGGTGCCAATATACAGTAACGGAAAATAGTTAAATATATTAAAATTTTTTTTTTTCGTACGCTGTATTCTTGACCTCCAAGAGGTTTTGTTGTCAGAGCAGCCGGTCTGTTAACGAAAGACTCGCTTTCCTCTCACAAAACCTATCCAGTGCATATTTAACTACGTCCTTGTGCAAATCTTTCATTATTGCTTTGTGTTTGTTTTGGAAGAGAACTCCGTTTAAAGCAGCAGCTCTGGTCTTACTTGTGTTGTTGCACGATTGGACACTAATAGGATGAGATTGCCTATTTGCAGTAACAAGTTTGTAATCAGTTTCTCGTTGTCACAGGGAAAACACAGGGCCGTTATTGACTTTCTTTTACGCAGCTTTGCTGAACCCAGATTCACCTGCATCTTTGCTGAATACATCCAGTGTGTTATCACAATAGGGTCATTTATACTACGCATTACTGCACTTATTGCTCTTTGAAATGTACTTTTTGGTTGGAGGGTCCTTGTGCCGTGTTATTTACTGAAATAGCGTTTGAAAAAAAAAAGGATTTTGTTTCAATGTATTACACACTCCTTCATTCTCTGTAGCATTATTACATAGTAAGGCTGGTCTATTTACACTTAAGTGATAAAGCTATAAAGACTAGTACTTGGGAATTTATTTATAGAAAAAAAAAGACAATTTTAATTGTGACAAAAAAAAAGATTTCCCTATATTTCTTTCCTCCCAAATGACTTTGTAGCACTTAAATATAACCGCTGATTAAAGACACTCTTTATGTACGATGAGGCACGCTTGCGGTATTAAAGTGTGTCTGTTCACAAAGAATGTGGGCAACTGTTGCTAAAAAAAAAAAATGAACTAAATTGTGTGGGCAAAAAGAAATAACACAGTCAACCACAACTGGAAACTTATCACATTAATAAGAGGACGCTGTTTTGACTCTTTCATTCATTGCCTTGTACATGCACCTGTATAGGGGCCTGCATATTTCTCACTCTGGGCAGCGAGACAGAGCTGTCCGTCTCTCAGACTGACAGTTGTAAAACCAGGAATATGTGCTCAAACAGCATGAAAATTTTAAATTGGTGTCTGACTCCCTAGAGTTACAGATTCACACACACACTCCCACACACTCCCACACACACTTACTCCTCAGAAGGCCCCGTGTCAGTACTTGTCAATGGCCTGTCTTCTCCCCTCCCCCGCCTATCGTCTCACAGCCCACCAGTGTGACACTTACTGCACACCAACCCTGTAATTGTGAGCAATTGCCAGTCTTATAACTATCTACATGAATACACATCATCTTCCACCTCTCAGTTGCAATATTAAGTGTGATGCAAACCTCAGTGTGCCAATCAGCTTTAAATTGGCCAGCACTGAACCTCTGGCTGATCTGTGTGCGTGCGTGTGTGTGTGCGTGTGTGCGTGTGTGCGTGTGCGTGTGTGTGTGTGAAGGCAAGTTATGTGACCAAAGCTGGCTGGTCTAGTTTAAGACTGATCCCCTTGTTCCTTCTCCTTGTTTCCCCTCCTCTCGCCCTCTCTGTGTCTGCCTCGCTTTCTCTTTCTCTGACAGGGCGTCTCTGTGGAGTTCCTGCGTAGTTCTTCCCCTGTTAGCATTAACCTGGATGTCAGCAGTGCTGGCCATAACCGACCGGCGCTCCACACTCTTCCAGGTGATGTAACTCAGCAACACTTGCACACGTTCACATGCTGTATGTCACACACCAGTGACGCACGGATGGAAAAGCAGCTTTAAAATGGCTTCTAAAAACATTTTATCACATTTGACCAGGAAGACAAAAAGATTAAAACTGGAAAACAAAAAGGATCAACGTTGAAAAAGCATAAAACAAAGAAGAACCTACAATCCCCCACTGTGTCAGGATCATGAGCAGAGACTATGAATGAAAACATGAATGGCTGCGATGATTTATTATGAATAAACATGACTTGGCTGACTCATTTTATTCCTGTATCAGTGTTACTCTAATGATTACTGAGTCATTTCACTATAGCATTCAGCAACACAGGATATGATAATACGGTGGTTTGCAATGTGGTTGCCGCAGCACCCTGAGGTGCCTTTTAAAGACAGTTCAAGTGCGCCACAAGATATATTTCTTCTTTTGTTTTCTGGGCATAAAACAACGCAACATTTACGTTAACTACATTTGTGTATATCGCTCGGCATGAATAAATAAAAGTAACTTTGCAACTATACAACAGCTAAGAGTGGTTATGGCAGCTCAGTGTTTCTGGTTGTCATGGTAACACAACACACTTTCTGCTTTTTGAGTTCCCCTCAGGTGCACAGAAGTCCGAAATAGCGAACTGAACAGAGCACTGATGAAAAGATTTCCACTGTGAACTGCTCTAAGAAATGTAACCTGAGGAGAGGGTTAGATGTACCGCATTAAAACGCCTCTGCTGCAGGGAGAACAGTTGCATGCAGCAATGGTGCCAAATATTAACATAAGTTCATATACTGTATATCCTGAGTGACTTGGTGGGTGGAATGCGTATGGAAGGAGCGCCCTGCTATGATTTTTCAAAAGGTTTGGGACCGCTCCGACAATACAACATGCGATAATTAACAAGGGAACGCTTCTTGTGTCCTCCAGGTTCTCTTTGCCGTCTTTGACTCCGTCCAAGGTTTCGTCATCATCACCTGTCCACTGCGCAATGCGCCGAGAGGTAAGTCCGGGTACCCTCCTTCCGATAAGCAGCCGACTGGATCCCAGACCTGTCGAGCTCATGCATCTTTTATTCCGCACCACGCGGTGACCTCGCCGACGTTCACTCCCTTCCGACAGCTGCGACTCATGTTCGCAAATGTCACGTTAGTTTCCGGGTCATTCAGAAGTCACTGCCGAGCACGGGCGAACCAGACATGAGAGGGATTAGCACGGTATTTATGTCCTGTGTTGCGGCGCTTCTTCTCCATAATGCAGTGTGATCGTGCACTATTGTCCATCTGATCCATGGCTGCTTTAAGGAGCTTACTAAGATGCTGTATTTGAAAAAGACGATAAGTCCCTAACTAATACCCTCTAGTTCCTTTTTGCCACAGGCTTTGCTGTGTCCCCTGAGAAGCTGAGTTTTAAACTCATTGTCCACATACATGCAGCCATGCCCTTGAGACAGACATTTACACACACACACACACACACACACACACACACACACACACACTCATTCTTCCATGGGCTAACTCACAATTGCACTCAATTAATGGATTTCAAAATGTCATCGGTTTTCCATAACTGTACATGTGTTGCTGAGGCATGAACACCACACACAGCCGCTGCCTTTATCCAAGAGATCATTAGGATATTGAATGCACTGCATGGTGTAAGTGAATTCTTAAATGCTCAGTATGCTTAGCTGCATTAAATCAATATCACGAAAGCGGCGGGGATCAGGGTACAGTAAATCCAGGAATTATTTATTGTAAGTGTATGAAAATCCCCTTTGTAAATCCTTGGTAGCTGCTGAACAACAGGCGGAGGGGGGAGAGGAACAAGGGGGGGGGGGGGAAATGAGGAAGCATTACGATGCAAAACAAAAGTGAAGGCAGTAGAATGTGCGATGTTATGCGAAGTAGAGTCTAGACACAAAATGTACCGGTGATCTGGGGCGGGGGGGGGGGCGTGAAGCGATCCCTGATGGCGCCCGCTGCATGTAGGGTGCTGCGGCGGAGAACAAAAGGACGGAGGTGGCACGGGCGGCCCGCTGAGATCAGTCGAGGAGAAATGAACAAGTGTGACATTAAAGGTGTTGCGATCAGGAACCAGCATGAGAGGGAAGATGTAACGTGGGAAAGGGTGAGCCAGAGACTTAGTTAAGTGAGTAGAGAGGAAGGGGAGAAAGGTAAAGAGAGAGAGAGGTGTGGACACATATAGGGGCTCTTCACTTTGAAGTCGCAACGAGCTGCAGTGCCAATACGCAAACGAGCAGAGAACAAATGCCACCGAGGATGAGTATGGATAGAAAGAGGGGAGAAAGATGGAAGGAAACAATGGAGGAACTACCCTCGCCCCATGCAGTATTAAACAGACATGGATTCTACTCCAACCCTCTCCATTTGTAGCAACACACACAGATGAGACCACCCAGCAAGATTGAAGATGCTCTCGTTCGCTCTTGCGCCGCGTCTTACACGAGCACTCTTGTTTCCACCCATGAGATTCTTATGGGCTTTGACAGCGGCAACATTGAGAAATGATGTCGCTCCTCAGCAAGTAACCAGGGTATCTATAATACAGAGGCCGGTGGGGGGGGAAAGAATGTCGGAGTTGGTTGTGAAACATGATGCACAGGGATCCAACCTTTTTTGACGGTGGGCTGGTGTGTGTGTGTGTGTGTGTGTTCGCTGAGATTGCAGCATGTGGGAGGACAAAGAAAAACAACTGGAACATGTATAAACCGTGCCGTTGGTTTTAACTCGGACCGAGCGCCACTGATCTCACAAAGCTCAAATAGGCCACTTTGAAGAACTGCTGTGTGCTTTCTATACCGATCCACTGACTGTTACATAAGCTACAAGGCTGAGCTACTTTGCGAAGAATGTAGCTTTTCCGTTCACTTTGCCTTTTTCACATAATTTAGTATTCACTGAACATCTGTCATTGCAGTGATAAAGACGAAGAATATAAAAATGTCTGAGGGAGTGAGTTCCCCATGCTCCAACATTTGCCAAACTAACTTTGAAGTTAAAAGTTCCTCAACTAACTTCTTTCCTTTGCATCCTTCCTCTCCTTCATCATTATGTTCCCCTCCCTCTCTGTATTCATCCTTCCTCTCGCCCATTCCTTATTCCTACCCCCTCTCCCCTTCTAGGTGCAGGATGCGGTGCGCTGTAGGATGGGGGGATGTAAAGATGACAGCGAAAACTCCCCAGACTCTTGCAAGAATGGACAGGTGCAGATCATGGTGAATAGCATTCCATTTCATCCCACATTGCAAGCCGTTAGCGTCGCACGGACATAAACCATCGCTGGAGCTCTCTGGAAGCTTCAGCTCCAATAACAAGAAGCATGATTGCCATTGCTGAAATGCTCAACCTCATGCCTGGCTCTCCTTAACGGGAAATCATTATTGTTTATTCATTAAGCATCTTCACTTTCTATTTTCCAAAAATGTAATTCGCCTTCGATATGCAATTTCACTCGCAGGCTAAAACTCCCTATAGTGCCATAACTGGACATGAACAGTCGTCTAAAAATACCTGCAATATCCCGCTGAAGTTAATATCAATGCCTTTTTTTGCTATTCTCATTGCCTGCACTTACTTCAACATGAAATTGTGCATGTTGACCAAGGCATTGTGTGTATTACCAAAACCTACACTTCAGCACTTTTATTTACTTTTAAGCTAAACTTCTTCCTCTGTGTTTGAGGAGCAGAAAGCTCCCGTAAGGTTATTGTACGTGTTCCAAATGTAGCTAATAGCGTGATAAATCATATAGACTTGAAATGCCTTGCCAATGTCAGCACGGTCACACTGCGACTATGAGACCATAAGCGACTCTCACAACGCTCTTCCCTTTATTTCTCCCTCAGACCTGTTTGCGGTAACGATTATGGCTTTCTGAACGCCCCTCTGAGGTTATCAAGATTAAACTTTGGAGCCATCATTCTGCTCGGGGAACCGTTTATGACACATTCTCTGTCTCTGTTTTCATAACCGAGAGGAACATTTACAGTCTAACTGTGCTTATTTGATTTCGGGTGAAATGGATTGTTATCATACACACAGCTCGTTGCTATGCCAACAATTACTCTATTAGGGTAGACAGCTGGTGAAGTTTTCTCTAGACGTGTGCGACACGGAGGGCTGATACATGAACGACACAGTACCCTTGAGACTGTTAATTGTGATGGATAATATGGAGCCACCAGTGAAACCCCTGACATTTAGAGATACCATAAAGATGTAGAAGTGTAGCTACACCTTCTTTTTGAAGTTGAATCAAATCCTTCTTATTGAGAAAAAGTATTTAATTATGAATACAATCAATGCTCTCCTCGACAACACTGGTTATATTCCCTCCTCTAACATTGCAACTTCATGTTTTCCATTAATTCTTTTTTTACACCATCAGAATTGTCCAAATGTGAGCTACTGTGGGCAGCAGTGTGGCTCTCTGCGTTATGGCACACCCCCGTGCCTGTTGGGTTCCCACCCACAGCAGTTCCCACCGACGGCCCACCAGGCATGCCAGCAAGCCTGTTACCACAGTCTGCCCCGCAACAACCAGGGGCTCGAGTACAGTCACGCCCTCGGCCACTCCCATGAGCATAGCCCCATCCTGAACAATACCCACAACCACGCTCATAACCATAACCACGTCACCCACAACCACATCGGCAGCCTACCAGTATGTCACCTGTAGAAAAACACCCCATCATTATGAATAGTAAAGCCCATAGATGGATAAAGGTGGAATCTGTAAAACAATATTTTGCCATGAATAGGGAGAAATATGAAAGGAATGGTTAAACATTTAGAGAGACATCTATTTGCTTTCTTTCCAAGAGTTCGATCAGAAGATGTAAATCACTTATATTGAGCTTATACGCTTATTTTATGTCACTACAGCCAACAGCTGTTTAGCTTAGCTTAGCTTAGCGTAGCACAAAGACTGGGATGTTAAATCTCGTTTGTTTACATCTACATTCATTTGCAAGGTGTAAAAATGTTCCAGTGTGGTTTTAAAGGGGGTTATGTTTTATTTGCTATGCGCAGTGACCTTTTTGTCCTGTCGTCAACTTCAGAAGGTCACTGATCCCAGCCAGGAAATAGTCCCACACATAGACCCCCGTAAAACCACAACATCAATTTTTTACACTTTTGGTTTTTATATGAATGAAACAAAAAAGATATAACGTGCTAATGACTGAGGTTAGAAGGGTTGGTAGGCATAATCTTTTCCATTTGGACAGAGCCAGGCTAGCAGTTTGGCCCTATTTCCTGTCTCCGTGCTTTGTTTTGATTACATATTCCACCTTTAAATCTAAGTAGGAATAGCTGTGATGTATAAATAGAAATGTTTGAGTATGCAGACAATGAATTTATACTGTGGTGTGTCTTTTTTTTAATTTAGCATTTTGAATTGATTGTATAGATAATGGTTTCTTTTGCACTAATTCCAACAGTAACCTTACCCAGAATGCCGTGCAGTATATGGTGTGTTACTTAGTCAATAGGAGTCAACAACTTGACTATGTTCCCTTTTGGTGTTTTTACCAAACAGTTGACGTTGATGACTCACTGTACTTAACCTGAGGCTGTTGCGGAGCGAGTGTGTTATAGTTACAATAAAGATGATCTGGATGGCAGAGAGAGACTGAGGGAAAGAGAGAGAGGTTTCTTTCATATCCTCATTCGTCCATTTAGTAGAGACCCATTTATGATGCTGTGGGTGATTTGCGTACTAAGAGCTTTTCTGCTCCTCTGAGACCTTTACACATTCTCTCCTTCTCTCTTTCAGTTTTTCATTCTCCCCCCCCCCCCCCCCCCCCCCCCCTTCTTCTTCTCTTTGCCTGTGTGGCGTGCCCAAACTGTCTAAAATCTGTAGTTTATTATCCAAACAAAGGCTTTTGTAAGTGAATCCCGCCGAGGACAGGAGGAGGCTCTATGGTGAGAGAAGGGAGGACCACAACTGCATAGCAATGAGCTTCACTTTCACTGAAGTTTCGGAAAAACTTGAGTTGTAGCCATTTTGAAAACAATACTTCTTCATTCAACTCGCCCGCCCCCTTCTGGGTTCGGGAGCGTTTCGTTACCCCAAGGAGTAATGCCACCCTGCTTTTCATCAAGTGAATTCTAAATCAAAGCAAATAAACATCATATTTTGTTTCCTTATCTACATAAAATCTGAATATTGAGTGCAGGTTAAACTCAGTGTGGATGTTTGTGTTTTGGTGTGAATGAATGGTAAAAGTAGGGGAAGAAAATTCCAGTCTAAGAAATGTTCTGCTGGAAGACTGCAAAGCTTTTGCTACAACTGGCACATCAGATAATAGCTCTGCTCCAGTGTAAATCGCTGTCCCTGTTTGCATTCAGACGATGGCGAGGTGACTGATCACATGGTAGCGTTACACACCTGGAGAAACTTCACAGCGCTCTGCTCGTCTCTTTCAAAGACTGTATTGGAATCTGCTGCTGTGAACTGATACACATCATGAACAAAGTAGCAGTGAGCACCGTTCGGGAAAAATTCACTATGAAGAAATGAAAACTGAACATTGCTGCTATGACTTGAGGCACGGTCTCACTCCACAGAGGGCATTAGTAAACTGACTTGGTTGTAAAAGTGTCACCATGGCAACAGATCCTATCATTTTCTTTAGAGTTAGATTTAAAACATTAAAAGGCATTAGATACAGCATAACCATTCGTAATCCAATCACTCATCATCAGTGTGGTGAATGTAATGACACTCATTGTATTTCCTCTCTTCCTTCCCTGCCTCCCTCTCGCTCAGACGGATTTTGAGAAGGATGTGGACTTGGCATGTCAAACAGGTGAGCTCTCCCTTCCACCTGATTTCTCTTTCGCTTTCTCTCTCGGTCTCCTCCTTTTGTCCAACGCAGGATTAGTATTGCAGAGACGCAATGGAGAACTCTTATGTAGCTTACTGCTCTGCATGTTGATTAAATGACAGGAGAAGATGTGGTACGGTACATGTCGACACAGCTGCGCACAAATTATTATGCCTTATCAATCACACTGATTCTGCCCAATAAGTGTTCGGCGAGCATATGTTTGGATGAGACTGTGTTTAATTGTGCATGATAATAACACTCCTCAGTGTGTTCAGACCCGCTTCACTCGTTGCTGGTCTTGTGTTTGGATGTGTTACAAATAGACCCCAATGTGTTGTGCTTTTGAAATATTAACACAGTCACTTTCCCCCTCCACCCTTGCAGAGAGAGGACACCCATGTAAGTTTTGCACACAATTGACCTTCTTAACACTGCCTGGTTCATCCCTCGACTTAAATAATTCCTATAGACGAATCTGGGTTGTAGGTGGAAGTAAAGAAAGCCGCCATTACTGCAGTGGCACTTCACTTGTGAACTTGCATCTAAGTCTGTAATGCATGTCAAGAATTTCACTTCTCAAGCGCTTTTGCCAAGAAATCTGTCCAATGGAGAACCTTTTCTCCAAAAACTTTCAATGATATTTGGTCGAGTTGTTGTCTTTTTCTGAGCTGTGCTGTTATCAGCTGCTTCAACAACAGAAACGCTTCAAAACGTTTAAAAGCCACAAGCATCTGCTCACAGAAATCAATTTCACTTGCATAAATCTCCCTTAAATCGTTATGTTTCCCCACATATCTCTTGCTAGTTGGTGTTTTCTGACCAAAATAACACTTGTACGGTATCCTTCGTTTCTGACTTTTTATTAAATACAAATTTTAATCTGGTTAAAATACAAGAAATCATGGAATTTAATGATTTCATCAGAGGCTAGCTTCTAGGTTTAAGCTGGCGTTGTTCCACACAGCGCTTTGATATCGACACTGTGGGGGACGGACAGCAGCGCAATGATAATGTAACTTTATTGCACCAAAGGCTGTGTAATAACAATGTATAACTCTCACAGTCACTACCTACTACTCTCACTCTCACTGTAAATGTGTTCAGTTGAACCATGCCACCGCAGTAATAGCGTATAACAACCGCCGGATTCTTCTATAGGTCATTCTCTGGGTCTCCACTGTTGGTTGCAGATGTGAAGGGATCAAGTCCTTTCACATCACTTTGCACCACCAGGACGGTACAACACAGAAAATGTAAGGTTCTGTACTCAGCCAGTGTCCTTGCTGGTATGCTCATACTCAGCAGGATCCCGCTTCAATTTTGGATGAAACGTGTAGCTTGACATTTTGTCACATCAATGCTGGTAACATGAAAATGGTCTGCGCTACATGCTTTGGTCTAGAATTGGATTTTGGGGCCACAGAGTAAACACTATTTCCTCTGATGGTGACAGAATGAGCATGATATCTGGCATGAACTTCCAAGCGGATACAGTTGTGTTTGATTGTGATGATAGATTGATGTCAGATGTGATTAAACATCGTCTCTCATCAGCATGTCGTAGTTAATTTTGAAGTAGCTATTCTCGAAATATATAGTATTCTGTTTGTAGTTTTTCCCCCCTCAACAACATGCATGAAAGCTAACCCAAAGCCACTCTAAGTAGTTGTATTTTCTGTTTTTATTTACGGGGTTATGAAATAAAAAACAGGCCCTCGGCTTATACAGAAATACACATTAATACACATGTATTAAAAAACATAAGGCGTACAGACCCACACACACAGGGAATAATAAGCTGGTGAGCAAGATATGGGCCAGGACTCTGCAGCGAGGGAATTTGGCTCCATTTCATTTTAAGCACACAGCATTTTGCACTCAGGCGCTTTCTCCAAGCTAATAAAAATCCTGGCACACTGGCAAATCTTGAGTTGGAGCAACATTTAAGGTCACAGTTTCAGAGACAAAATTCATCTTAGTTACTGTGAACCATACAAGCCCAAAATGTGAAGCAAAACTTTTCTTTGGAGAAACAATCTGTCTCTCAGCTGCATCAAAACTGCAAACAAACTTCAGTGTCAAAACCTAATGTATGTTTCTGTTTCATCTATCTCACTGTCTTCTGTTTGGCATAACTTTTATCAATTCCTTTCCATTCAATATCCATTCCGCTTTCTCCCTCTAAATGTTCCTCTTCCTCAACCTTTGCCCCTTCTTATACCTCACCCATAAACTCTTCACCTCTTCTTCTTTTCTTTCTTTCACCAACTCCTCTTACTCCCCTATCTCATGCCCATGACCCTCTCTCTTGCTGTCTCCACGGCTTCCCTTGTCTCCTCTCATCTCACTCTAGTCATATTCAAGGAGGTCAACACCTGTAACCCGGCCACCATCACTGGAACCCTTTCCCGCATCTCCCTGGATGACGAGGATGATCTTAAACTGGCAGCCCATCAGGAAGGGGTCAATTTCAGCTCCCTCCCTGGAAACATCCCCCCTCCCAACCTCATCGTACAGGTACGGGATGGAAGTTTACATTGACTGAACTATAGGGCGATCCATTACATGTCCAAAAACAGAAAAGCCTATCACCATCAGCAACAAATAAAAATTGTAATCTTGCCACAGGAAGTTATTTGAGTTGAGATTATCGAAAGTAAGATTATCGAGAGATACTTCTAAAACTGAAAAGTTTTTTCCACAAGGTTCCAACCCTCGGAGGCCTGAATGAGCTGAGCGAGACGTCCCTAAAGAAGGACGTGAACATAGATCAGCAGAGACAGCAGGGGCAGCAACACAGCGGCGCTCCAATCTACCTGTGCACCGAGAGTGGCCTGGGCTGGGCTCGACCGCCCCCTTCCTCCAACACCTCCCAGGACGGAAGTGCCGGAAGCGGGGGCAGTGGAGGAGGAGGAAATGGAGGAGGCGGGGAGGGAGACTACATGGTCTTACCTCGTAGGACGGTCAGTCTCAAACCTCCAGCGCCCTCCTCCCAAGGAGGAGGCCTGGGATTGGGGGGCGAGGACAAGCCTCTCAACATCGCAGTGGAGGATCCTCCCTTCCCCCCGCCTCCTTCACCCCTGACCCTCCACCCAGCTGAGAGTGAGGCGTACCCGGTGGATTTTGTGCCGTCAAGCGTGGGTGAAATGAACATCGCCATGAACCTCAACCGCTCTTATGGGACGATCAAAACCATGCCCCACGGGCACGCCCATATGATGGCTCAGGGTGGACTTGTACACTCCCACGGAGGACACATGCACTCCCACGGGCATTCGCTCCAGCTGAAGCCGGGCCAGAGACCGTCGGTCAGACAGATTCTGACAAGTGGAACCACAGTGGAGAGAACCAGGACCCTGCCACGCAACTTGGGTAGCACCAATGCCAACAGCAGCCACTCAGCAGGATCCTTGGAGGTGGGTAAGAGGTTGAGTGGTGAGGGAAGGAGGTGTTCCAAGTGGTGTTGCAGCTTCTACACTATGTCCTCCTTTCACTTGAGCACACACTTGATGTTCACGGTTATGGATGTGGTGATGGTAGTGTGGCTATATAAGTGAAGTTGTAGTCATGGAAAGACAAAGAGGCGAGAAAGACCGCAGGGGGAGGAAAGTTCTCTGCAGAACTATTTAACTTGTCATTCTGTACATGCAGGATTTTAAACATTTAAAAAGTATAATCCAATTATTTAAACAGTGAATGCAAATACAACCATTTGCACCGGATGCAGTGTCATTTAGTTTAAGACAGATAATGAAAATAAAACTTTATTTGCATTGGGAAAAACTTTTAACTAATTAACATTCTATACTTCACTACATTAATTGTGATGAATATTTATGGCTACATAAGAATATGGGAAGAAGGTAAGTCAGTTTGTATAGATAAAATCCATATAATTACAGACAGTATGGCCTTTAAAATAAATTCAAGCAAAATTGAAATGAGTTAATAACAGACAGCTTCTTAGTTTATCGTGTGTGTGAGCATGCGCGTGTGTGTGTGTGTGTGTGTGTGTGTTTGTAATGTGTATGTGATACCCCCTCCTAGCTGTACAAGGTGGTACAGCAGATGGACTGAGACAGATAGGATCAGAGGGAATACCCCTGGTGAATGTATTTCAGCCCACCTTAATTTGATACACATACACACAAAAACAAGCACAAGATAAAACACACATTTTAGATATGACCCCAAATGGCATATTGCTGACTCACAGGGTTGATTAAAGACATGGAAGTGACACTTTCACCGCAAAAAGTGCGGATGCTTCACTTAGGGCTGAGGACGTTAAGGACGTGTCATTAAAACTCGTAAAAAATCAGATGAGCTACGAGCGCACTCGTGAAAACTAAGAAAGAAAAAAAAAGAATCTGCAGAGAAACCTGCAGGATGTAATTTACTGCTATAATTTCACCGTGTTTGAATATGCTTGATTTGGAGATGGATATCAGAGCGTGCCTCTCAAGATTAAATCACAGCAGCGTTTTACTCCCCAATTCAAATATCGTGACGCATAATGGAGGGATCACGCAAATGTACTCGCAGTGTTCATTTCACTGTTGATTTTTAGTCTGGAGGCTTGTAAATTTAAACTCTCGATGATCTAGTCAGGGCGTAAGAAATGTTCACCATCATTATCATCATACTATAGAAACCAGTGGAGGGAGTATTGGGATGTAAATTTGTATCTCCTTACAATTAAATGTTAGCTGTTGAGGGCAAGTTATCCTATGATTCACTGCACTGAGTACATGCAAACTAAGTGTATGTTTGGTATAGGACCATCATGCCATCGTAACAGCAAACCACAGGAGGATTCCTTATTAATGTTGTATGAGTGAGTGAATGACTGCTTTATGTGTGTACCCACCAAAACATGCACTATACTGTACGTGTATATGCATGTTGCATGTCTACCATATTACAAAGCAATCTCAATCACGGAATTTCTCTGTTTTAAGGTAAGGACTTCTCTGAAGGAGGACAGTTATTGCATTTTGTTTTTTGAGCGGGTGAATCGGACATCTCAGAGAGAAACTTAACCTCTCTATCTGTTTGCATTTCTTTACCTCTTAAAAACATTGGCTGCCATACCATCAGATCAGCAACTCTGCCCTTTTGTAAGAAGGAATAGGCTTCAGCTTTTAACGAACTGTGGAGAGAAGGTGCTCTCTCTGCCAAAAGCAAATGTGGCAAACGGTGAGCGCCAAATAGGAAGTCAGAGATGGAATGCAATGTCAGGGCCAGATGAGTTGGAAATGTCTGCAGCTGTTAAATTGGCAGCTTGTGTGCCACTCGCTGTAGCTGCGGAGGCACTTAAGAGGAGAAGTGGTGGGATCCAAACAAGATTAGAGGACGAAAACCATTTCTCATATGTTTGTTGCAAACTCTTTTAATCGGAATGTCTCCAACACATTCTCAAATAATAGCAAAGGGGATGATTTATGCTGGGGTGGTAATGATTATATTTGAGGGTATGTGAGCCGAGAAATTATTGTTTCATTCTAATTCTGGGTTATTTCACTTCACTAATCTCATTACGTTGAAATAGACTGAATAATTTGCTTTTTGCCTTAAACATTTGTAAGCATATCTGTATCATGTTTGGCAGCCAGTGCATATTAGCTTTCCTCTTGTTACTGAACAATGGCACTGAGAGATCCACAAATGCATCCAGATAGATAGGTCTTAAGTTCAACAGTGGTAGAGAGGTTGGTCATTGATGCTTTCTTCTCTCCCCCTGCCCCCCTCCTCTTCCAGAGGAAAAGAGTACGGTACTCTGAGCTGGACTTCGAGGTAAGATCTCGGACCTCACCCCCTGTCATCAGCCTGTCTGCTTTCTTGTGCTTCTGCCAGGACTTGAGTAACGCATAGAGGAGCAAAAAGCACTGCTAAATCCCTCCCTTCGCACCTGTGTCTCGCTTGCATTTAGAACTATGGACTGTTTCGGACATATCTTACGTAGTATGCTGTTTCTCCAACATTGGCCCTAAACCTGTCTCGACTTATTAGCGGTCTTAATTAATTGATTTATGTGTCAAATATAAGAAGAAAACATCCCACTGACATGTACAATTACATCAAACAATGCTGCCATGTCATTGTGGGGGTCCTGGTTGAAGAAACAGCAAAGTAGAGTGCTTCTTGTGTCTGAATAAATACAAGTAATTCAGTTATGGGTCAACACGTATGTGGCCGTAGTTGATTTGCTGTTTTTTTCTCTTGGAACGACATAGTTTGACACCGTGTGAGTGTGTTTATGTTAGAATGACCTGGGTGTTCTGTGAATCTCCAGTCTCTAGCGAGTGTCCCCTTGCAATAAAATACCTCCCTTTGCATTGCCGCTTTTTTTTTGCAATAAATCAGTGTCATTTAGACTGTTGCAAAGACTGGACATTCACCTTCCACCATGGAGTTATATCTGTCATACACAGTAGAGGGTATGTGTGGTGACAAAATACTAACAGTGACTTTGGCTGATTGTTTTACTTATCCGGCAAATTTACTGGAGAGTCATTTGTGGCCGCTGCATGAATTTAGCACAGGGAGATTGCCTCTCCTGGAAATGAACTCTTCTCATTGACTGACTTTGAGAAAGAGGTTGACGTAGATCTACCTCTACCTGTTTTGTTTTTTTTCTTTAATTGAGTTTGCCCCTCCCTTTAGACTGGCAAACATTTACTGTATACATATATATACTATAGCCTACAAACTACAAGTTGTATCATTATAAAGAGTTTTAAACATTAGGAACATACTCTTTTAGGGGAAATAATACACTTTTAAAAATGTAAAGGAGTACTCCATTGATTTGGTATTGCACTTAAAGCTGGGGAATTTGCAGGGGAGAAAGTCAAACTCTGCAGAAGCTGAGATATCCTGATTTTTAGTTCTTAGTATGGATCAAGGGTCTAAATTCCTACATGTCTTCATTCAACTCATTAGCATCTTTCATTAAATGCCAGAGAAAGGTCGAGCTGCAGAGTTCCAGGCTCCTCCACCTTTGGTCCCTTTCGGGTCCCGAGCATAGAGAAGATAGTGACAACGTCTGAAATTGTATACACCAGAGAGGACATGATACGATATCATTTGAAACACAACCTCCAGCAATAACACCAAGGTAAAGAATACAACCTTAATATTTGTGATCAAACTGAAACTTATAAAGTTAGGTAATGTTAGGCAGCAAATAACTTGTACTTACCTTATGAGTTTGTTAACATTAGCTAAGGTTAGCTAGCTATGCTAATGTCATTGTTGTTGTGCTAACATTAACAAGATTGCTAATGACATTAGCATAGCTAGCTAACGTTATCAAACTCATAAGGTTAGTACAAGTTATTAACTTCTTGACATAATGTCACTTAACTTCATAGATTACAGTAAGATTAAAATGTTAGGGTTGTATGCTATTGTTTACCTTGGTGTTATTTGTGGAGGTTGTGTGATGTGATACAATGTAGTAAGAATGCGCTCAGTAGGCTACTTTACTAAATGACGATAAAGCGCGATAAAACAATACACTGCGCAGAATAATACAGTGGCATTTAAATATTATTTATTGATAATAAGCCTTATAAGAACACTTGATTTTCCACCATGGGTGCTGGTGATGGAGATGGGACCCAGCTGCGGAGTTGGGCCCGAGCTTGGAGCTCTGCAGCATGACACTATTGCATTACCCACTACTTTTAAAAAACCGCACCTGACGAACACAGGCTTTCAGTTATTAATTTTGAATCAGTACAACATTGAAGCCATCAACAGTAAAACTGGGTAATAATAAGTAAACTGAACTTTAAGTGTAAACTTGTTAAAGTTCTCCTGTAAATGAGTAAATGAGTAAATGATCCCTCAGAGGAGGTTACACCGTTTTCATTGGACTTAAATGAAAACCTCAAACCATGTGACTCAAACAAGGAAAACTAAAGACATAAGAGTAAAAAGAAAGGAACTAGTAGCACTTTCTTAGCTGAGCACAGATGAGAGTGCCCACTCTATAGTAATTGGAGCCAGTGGTAAGCGCCAGTCCTGGTCGGTAAGTGTGCGGGTGTGAGTGCTGGCATCTTGCCCCTGTGTCACTTTCAACCTCGCAAGCTGCTTTGACGATTAGCTACTGCCCAGCAGCTCCAGTACTGCCCATTAGCACGGGGAGACCACAGCAGTGGCAATGACAAATATAATTTGTTGTCAGAGAATTAAAGATTTGGATATAGTTGCCTTCTAGACAGACATTTTCAGAACCCTGGGATGGCAGTTTTGTGAAATATCATCTCAATAGGGCAAGAGTTAAATACCAGCACTTCTTTTAGACATTTAATGAGTTAGACAAAATCCTGAGTTAACAGGACTGCCAGCTAGCATGCACCAGTCTGGAGCAATGGCATTTCTGTCAGTCATTTATACCAAATTTTCACTTAAAGGACTCCTCTGCAGCACTCTCGGTTGCCAAATTCTTAAAGACTGAGGAAGTGGATGATGTATGAGCATGAGCCAGCAATCGATCGATCTGTCGGCGTCCCTTTCTAACCCCTTTTCATGGCTGGCGTCACTGCAGTCCCTCAGCCTATTACCCATTGCCCTTCCCCTGCCTGCCCCTATATTGGCCCTCCCCCCTCCCTTATTTTTGTTTTTTTTTGTTTCTATTTGGTTCATTTTTGCTGTCCCTTCCTTTCTTCCCTTCCAGAAAGTGATGCACACTCGCAAAAGACATTCTGAGCTGTACCATGAGCTCAACCACTCGTCCAAGTTCCACACCATAGACAGGTATAGCAGGGACCCAGCCATGTCCACATTCAAGGTAAGACCATTGCCCAAACGCGGGACGGGAACCCGCTGTACCTATGCACCTCCACCCCCCTTCCGCACTTTGTCACAACCCTAAAACCCAACCCCTTTTAACACTAAAGAATTGACACAGGAAATCAAATGCTGACTTCTGTGCAGATCAAAATTGTAGTAGCATGCTTCACAGGAAGTGGTCAGTGCCGTCAGAATATTATCAGAACTATGAAGACTTTGCATTTTCTTGCAAATGTTGCATAAGTCATATGCAACATGAGGTACTTTTGAAAGTGGTTGTATTCATTCCTTTTTTTTCCAGCTTAATTACTGCCTTAGAAATGTGAACACTTTGTTTGCTCTAACAACGAAACCTCAGTGTAATGTGAAAAGTGTATATGTTTTTATTGCCATTTAATTCACTGTTGAACTTAATATATAATGTATAATCGCATCCGTGGAGAATCAAACAATAACTACCTCATCAATAAAACTGTAGAGGCACATTTTATTCCAGCTTTCTTACTGTAAATATCTTTTTATACCTGCTGTAATTGGCCTGAACTTAATTCATTCTCACTTGTCGTCGATGCCTTATTAAATACCTGTCAGAACAGTTGATCACATAAGCTGTTAGCTGAGAGGTAATCAATCAAAGCCGTTTAATGAAATCCAAGTTTGCAATTTAAGGCCTGTGAAACTATTTCTCACTCATACTAAATCACCTCGTCCACGATACACTGCTGATAAACACATTTGTGCCTTTACACACAAGTGCTTTGTCTATGCCTGCCTCACAATGTTTAATGTGTTTGTTTAATTGGAGTCATTGTCTATGTACTGTACCTGACAGTGTTTTTTCATGTGTCTGTGTGGGTGGTTAGGTGGGTGTGTGCATCAGTGGGGTGCTTGGGTGGGCACCTGTGTGCATGAGACACTGACGCATCTTTGAATCATTAATAAGCCATTAGCAGCATACGTCCCTGCATGCTCTGCTCTGACCTTCAGAGGGCCAATTGCATAAAGATTTAAACAAACGCGCATGTGCTCGTACTACCTTCATCTGCAGAGCTTTAGTGCGTAGAGCCGTGATGAGTTAGCCAACCTTGTTAGGTGTACTTTCCCCTGGCATCCTCGCTATGCTGGCACAACTACTTTACACCGCCAGGAGAGCAATAGAGGCCAGCCTGACATCTCTCATATTCCCCCCGCTATGTAGCCGCACACACACATGCAAACACGCTGCCATTTCCCAATGCCAGACCGTCGGCCTTTCCCATCACTCCTCATTTGCTCAACATCTTGATCAAGACTTTCAGAAGCGTTGGCCGTCTCCCCATTCATTAATGCCAAGCAAATATTTTATGGAAGAGAAAAAAAATGGCAGGCAGGAGACGTGTATTAGTGTGTGTGGTTCTTAACAGTTGCGCTGAAGAATGCTAATGTGCCTCCGAGGGAGTGCAGGTATGATTTGAGATTACGCCAATGTAAAAGCAATGAAAGCCCAGCCACAAATAAAAGATAGGCTGTATTTAGGCTAATTAAGACAAGTTGGAACGTATATTTCCTCGGGGTTAGTGATGTCACATAAGTTGTGAAATGAAAGGGCAGCATAGATATGGCTTACTCATCCAAATCCATTATGTTAAAAGTAAGTAGGCAGTTCACTTAACTGTGAATAATTACACGGATAATGCTATCAGTGTCAGGCCTTTGACAGGACCCAGCTTGAGTTCAGCTCCGCTGTTGTCAACATCTCACTTTGAGAGTCACCCCTAAGCACGGTAATGCTGACTATACAGTAATTATGGAGATGAGAAGGGAGTGTGTGTGGGTGTGCGTGTCTGTACACTTGCATATCAGAGTGCCTACTGTACATGTGTGGTTGTATGCCTCTGTGTGTGGTTGTAGGCTGGAGATTGTGTGTGTGTGTGTGTGTGTGTGTGTGTGTGTCTGAGTCCTCTTGTTCCTTTTTCTTTTGTATGTTTATTTGTTTTATGTTTGAGATCATTTTGTTGCACTGCCTGTGTTTGAAGCACATACACTGCGTTTAGGAGCGCATGAGTAATGATATAATTGTTTCATAATACCTCTAATAACCTCGTTTCTATGCCATATAGCAGACACTGAAAGTGATTTTTCACATATACTAGCGAGTGCTATGATTTAATAGCAAACATAATTGCATTTCACAATGCTATCTTCTCACGGACGGACAGCTACAGTACTGTGGAAGTTTATACTTACACTTAACTTCATACGGCCAATTTGCTTGGTCACTTAAGGACTGTCACTTTTGAGCGTCTCACTTTTTAATGACCTGGGAGGATAGCCAGTTCCAGGCAAAACTGGGACAAGGAAAACCCTCACTCCCTCTTACCTGTCTTAATGATGAGTCATCTCCCTCAAACACTCATTAACCCCCACCTGACTTTTGCAGGCCTCTCTCTCCTTCAAAGTGCCTAAACAGTATTTTAACCCAGACCCTAAACAACTTCAACCCCTTCTAACCAACCCGGACGGTGTTCGTCCACCACAGGTCCCCCCTCCCCCACCACCAAGGCACAACACCGAGCCATCGCTAGTGCGCAGAGCGTCCCTCGTTTACAAAGAAAGTCAACGTAAGACACACTAAACCCGGCATAAACCTCGTGCAGTAGAGCCCCTCTAACTCATTCTGAGGCCAGAGTTGATGCGCTACATGTCACTTTATGTATCATAGTTTGCCACTGTACTGTATCTGTGTTTACGAGCCTCAGAAATGTTTATTTTTCATGAATTTGACTGTTCCCTAAACCCCTTCCTCAATAAGTCCAATCTTTTCTTGCCTTTTAGGAATGCAAGGAACCGATTAAACAATGTGTTTATCTGCTCCAAGCTCTATTCGTTAGCATGTGTGGCTAACTAGCTTACTACATACTTTAGTTTGTGTGTTTACAAGCTGCAATAGCAGAATTTAGCAGTTAAGTATTGCTCCTTATTGGATTTGGGGTAGATAACACACCAGCAACCCAAGCCAATATTACCTGAGATAGAGTTTAGTTTTCCAAACACACTGTTAAGTCTTCATCCTAAAAGCTGTGTGTAGCTGTTAACTGCATATTTTAGACCAGGGGTGTCAAACTCATTTTAGTTCAGGGGCCACATGCAGCACAAGTGGGCCGGACCACTAAATTCAGAGCATAATAACCTATAAATACCGACAACTCCAAATTGTTCCCTTCATCTTAGTGCAAGAAAGTACATTCTGAAAATGTTCAAATTTAATTAACTATCTTTTTACAAAACATTATGAACATTTCTTAAGAAAAAAAGATGCAATTTCAACAATATTATGCCTCAGTTTATCATTTACACATGTGCGTTACAACTTACAGATCACAGTGTGTCTACAAAGGCTCAACACATTTTGGTATCTGGATCAGTATTTTACTTTATGATCAAAACAACTAATTTTCACACTTTGCAAAGTCATCCCGCGGGCCGGATTGGACCCTCTGGTGGGCCGGGTTTGGTCCCCGAGCCGCATGTTTGACACCCCTGTTTTAGACCATTCTTTAAAGATTCTTGCTTAAAAAGTCAGGTGAAACATAAAGAACCATCAATGGTTAACTTTAGCTTGATTAGCTAGCTAGCTACTAATGAAAACCGATGACCGCCAGCAGAAAATAAGAAACCTGATTATTTCTTCCTCTGTCTGAAAACAAGGACCCACTCACTGTTATGTGCTAAGTGAGAAAAGAAAGCTTGACAGGCGCAAGGGGTTGGGGAACAGTTAATTAAGTGATGCAGTTCATACCTTTAGCATCACCTGCTAAAGCACATGTGGCAAAATGTATTCAAGACTGTGATTATTTGTAGTTACAGTCACACAGACGGTGTCAAACTATAAGCTTAATTCATGTAGCTGCTCATCTACTACCTGTCAGTGACTGTATTTGATGAGACTAAATATTAGATGGTCCCCTAGTGGTGTGGTGATGTAACCGTTCAGTGCATTACAGCTTGTTCCCCCTGTGCTTCTGCATTCATATAATGAATGCTTCCCATCCTCCATCAACTCCTATACAAATCCATATTGAAATATCCTACCTGGAATTATTATAACCAGAGAGATGGATTTGTAAGGTGGTCTGATGCAGGACTGGATTTATTTTCCATGATAAAACAAAAACATAAAAAGATTGTTTTGTTTTTGTTTTTCTTTGGGGTTGTTTTTACATTCCTGTAGCGCCACTGTGTGTGGTGAGACAATCCATGCAGTCATAAAGCCCATTTCAGTGCCAGAATTAAACCTTATGACCCAAACACCATAACCAGGTGATAAATGAGTTCATAAAAACTATGACCCATCCAAACCGATTTATAATCACCTCATAAACACGATACTCCGTACACTAGCTCGTTGGCACTAAAAAGGGACAAACATGATGCACTTTGTGTGGGGGCCGATGAGAGAAATATCACAAAGGCTTGTGGGGTCAGGAGAAACCTGATCCATTTTACTTCTTTGGAAAGGTAGGATCGCTGTGTTAAGGGGATGAGTGGATATCAGAAAATGTCCCTCACACACACTTGTTTCTCTCCTTTCACATCTTATCCAATTTTCTGTTCAAGTGCAGTGGGCTTACAGTGGTCTTGGTCATTAGATGTGCCTTCACATATAGAATCAACACACTTCAACCTCTTGATTCCTGCTGTTCCTGTCTTTCTTTGTCGCTCCGTAATAATTAACTGTATATTGCCCAGTAACTGGTAATCCCATGCCACACTGAGAGCCAGATGCTGTTTAGTGATGACTCATGTGTTACGCTTAATAGATGGAAACGAGGCGGAAAGACGTGACCAGAAAGAAGTGGGGAGGCAGAGACAATGTCACAAGACTCCCCATTAACCTCAATGTTGGAAATCACCTTGTCTGTCTTTTCTATTAGGCTGCTAAACCTAGCGTAGGTTTTCCTGTAGTCTGAAAATAAATGTACATGTTGCCCTCTGTTGAATAATTCTGTTTTTGAAAAATGATATGCGTGACCTTTAAAAAATCTACTCTGCAAAATGGCTTGCTGATAAACAATGGCGAACAAAGGTCAGTTGCAGGCTGTGACACAAACATATATTTCTCCTGCCAGGTTCACACATCAGTGTGCATTTTAACTGCAGAAAGATACATGGCAACTCTTATGCATTCTGAAACGTTGCTACAAGAGTTCCAGAGGTCACCGCAAGCTAATGTTGATCGATTGTAGATTGTTAACTATTATTTTGCATTGTTGACATCACAAAAACAGCTACTGAACTTGAATCAATTGTTTTGTTATAGATGCACAGTTGTTTGCTTTCCACAAGACTACAATATATGTTGCAGAAGGAACACTTGTATGATACTCCCGTTGAAGTGGATGGAAAGTGGGCTTTACATTAATGTTAACGATGAAAACTAATCCAAATCCCACCATGTTTTAAGTGCAATGGATGCTCAGGCAGGGGCCATATGGGATGGAGTCACAGCTTTCATTGTGTTTCTCATAATGGAGACAGGAGACAAATGGAGTCAGTGGGGTTACTGAGAGATGGAGTGAATGCAGTGTTTTTCTAACTCAGTATGTATTAGCAATAGCTTCTTGTCCTCCATTACCGTGGAGTTAGCCTGTCGTTTTCTATCCTCTCCACAGGGTTCAGAAGGTCATAACGCAAATGTGCATGCGGTGCCCAGTGATGCAGTGTTGTGCCTCTCTGTGTGTGGAATGGACGATGTGTGTGTGTGTGAGAGAGAGAGAGAGATAGTTTGCACTGTGAAATGGCCAGGCTGATGCATTTTTTAGCTCTCAAATGGGATATATTTCCATCCCGTCGTCTGCTGTGTTCTTGATTAAATGAAGCGTGCTTGGCCAGTTAGACGGTGAGAAGTTGCGCGGAACCCAGTGGGATGGAGAAAAAGATGATTTCACTCATGCTAGATCAGAGTGGGGACAGTGAGCACATTTTTGATTTGAAAGATGCATTTGCAATTCAATTGAAATGGCTGTAGGCGTGTGTTTTAATTCTATGGTGAAATCCTAGTATATTAGGCTACATTTTGAAATGTTTTCTGGTATAGTGTAAGATGTTTCTTCCATTAGCCTGCTCCATAAAAGAGAGGTGAGACCTGAGGTGCTCTCTGTGTGAGTCCACAGTTAACATTAGTGGCTGTTATTGATATTCCAGCATGTTTTTAAGCCACTGAAGGGAATTGTAGCTAAGGTAATGTGTATGCTTTGAGGATGTCTCATGTAAAATGAAGATGTGTCATTTTAAATGACAAAGACTCCATTTTTTTTTATTCAGAAAGGGCAATTTGCCTGCACTTGCAAACCCTGTAGGTCTTTATAGTCAATTTTCTGGCATTAAGCTAAGGGGCTTCAATTTCACATTTCAGCAATAAAGCAAGTCATCCCCTCTTCTCCCTCTTCATATCTCATTCTTTCCTCTATTCATCCTCACGGCTTGACATTTTCTCTCTTGCTGTCTCCCTCGTTTTCCCATTTCTCCCTCTAAACTCAGCCCTCGGTGGCACGTTTGAGGCATTAATTGAATAATTAATTCCTCTCATTAGCTTGTTTTTTAATTATTTCCATGCCCCCTTCTCCATGCCGAGCATAAACTCATCAACTGTTTTCATCCTTCCACACAAATTGCCCATGAAAACCGAGGGCTGGCGGAGTGTAGCTTTAGCACACTGGCTCTATCAGTGGCTCCTAATGAGGGGACTGTTAGCCCAGGCGGAACAAGCCTAACACTGGCTTTGTGCACCAAGAGGCACAATACTAATTTAGCTCATTTAGTGTCCTTGGGCCAATTAAAGGGAGGTGAAAGGGGCCGAATAGCTAGGTGGAAATGTTTTCACTATAGGATCACCAGCCTTGTGTTGCATTGCACAGGTCCAGACAGCAGCGAGCCAAGCTTGTGTGTCTGATTGCTCATTTGTTTGCAATGTGTTGCACTAATGGAATTTATTTGCCCTACATTCTCTAGATTTGGCTCCTTTTGGAGGGCCTTAATATTTGTGACACAGATTCCTTCCTAGTTAAGGGGTAAATGGTCCTAAAGACTGCTATGCCCAGTTAGTCTATTTCTGTACCTCCTAATAAATTATGCCGCTACTGAATAGGCAATCTGGTTCATTATCTTGATGATATAATGCAATAAACAAACATTCAAACCTTGAAATAGCTCAGTTCTGCTTTAATGACCCAAAGCCCACTGACAGCTGCAAGACTACAGGCATGTTCTGGTATCCACTCACGCGTTGTTTGATGTTGTTTTCATTTCCTCATGTATAAATGTGATTTAAGTTGGTGTCCCGTGATACTCAGTGTATGTCCTTTCTTTACCTTACTGCCATATTTTATTGATTTCTGTTTTTTTTTTGTTTTGTTTCCTGTTTTTATGTCTTTTGTTGGCGGACTGGGCCTTGTGTTGCATGCTTGTTCTCATGTCCCAGTTTGAATGTAGCCAGACAGTCAGCAGAACCATGGGCAACCAAGTCAACAAAGGTAAAGTTATCCCACTTACCCACAGCCACCTGTCCTCCCCCATCATCTCCCAAAGACAGCTTGCCACATTGCTCACCCACATCCAGAAACAATTTCCATTCCTTGGTCCATATGAGGTGGACTCTTAGTGGCAAAGAGTGGGCCTCACCCACCAGCACTGTAGCAGAGGCTTCTCGAGATGGCTTTAGATGTTTGTGCAGTAGTAGTAGTTTCTAGTCAGTGCTATCCCTCAACAAACTCCCTTTCATTTAGCTGTGTCATGCTTATAGCTTGTTGCATTTTCGCTCAGAAAATCGTGTCGTTCGCCTGAAACGTCAAGTGTTGGACGATTAAGCAGTCACACCTTTAACCAGTGATGGACATTGTATTTAGTGTGTTATGCCCACCATTTACCCCAGCTGTGCCTGTTAGATTAGATAGATTTAGCCTCTAACTGAAGGCTGATGATGTTTATTCAGTTTCCCAACCCTGACATCTTTGGCTCTTTTTTTTAGAGGCCTGTTACATGGTGTGAAGAAATGTTCAACATTTTAAAATATGTTTGTACATGACAGGGGAAAGCAAATAAAAGAGAGGAAGTGAAAGAAGAAATTGTGACAAAGAATGCAGAGAAATAGAAAGTTGATCGTAGAGTATCAACTAGAGTTGACTACAGTAGTTTATTTCAAGATCTACATTCAGTATATATGTTTGGATGTAAAATCTTAATCTGTAGGGTAACTATAGACCAAAGCTGTCAGATAAACGTAATGCAGCACTTACACAAGTACTTACGTTCCTTCTCTGATACCACTGACAATATATCAAATTAGAGAATAAAACCAAATTTGAATGTTCTATAAATCCCAACCATGTAGGCTAAGCTAGCCAATGAGCACCTCATACATGACAGTAAATCAAGACAACCCAAGGCAAAAATGTTTTTGACACAGGGGTCGACTCTTCCATCTTACACACCAACACCAAAAGGTTTGTCTTTGTGTCTTTCTTTTTACAACTAGCAGTAATACTTCTAGCACGGCAAATAGAAAAGAGCTCCAGTCAATACAACCAATATTAACCAAGTCGTTGGAGCTACTCAAGAAAATCAATTTGTGCTCAAACTGGAAACAGGCTAGGATATAAAAAGTACAAATCACGTCAACCAAACACTTCAGGGCTTGTTTTTTTTTTTGCACTGGTGTTGCTGCACTCATCATAGCCCTGACCAACCAACACCTGTTACTTCAGAACACCTGTACACGTTGGACAAAAAAAAAAGACTGACCAAACCGAAGCAAAGCACTGTAAGGAACATTAAAAAAAACGATATATAACACTGCAGCGATACAGCAGGGGGAGCAAGGTTTATGTGTTTGAGCCTGAGGCGGAACATACAGAGTCAGCAATGTCCACTTTATAGCCTAGCTTTAACTATTTTATGTGTTGTGTTAACACATACAGTATAAAATCAATAATGCAGATAGTGTAGATAGCATTTCCAGGCACTAATAACCACATTCGTTATCTTCTTTCAACATTATTTAGAAAACATGAGCTCCAAAGCCTCTAGCACTGAACAGCACATTCACTGTTACGGCTTTTAGAATGAGATTACTCCACACCCACATGTCGTCCTTTATTTTGTCCCTTTTATAGTACTTGTTGTTGCTAGTAGTGGTGCGTAGCATTTAGAATCCTTCAATCAGATGATCTGTCCTTGCTTTGTCAGTTTGTCTTTAACCTTTGACAGGTTAGGATGTTAAAAGTACCGCCTGTTCCAACACACTTTGATTATGTGCTCATCCCCGTCGTCACATTGAGTGTCACATTGAGTGTCACATTGCTTCTGTCCATGTGTGCATGTTGTGTGTGGACACGTTATATTTTGTCTTGAGAGAGCTGGTGAGGGCGATGGAGAGAGAGAGAGAGAGAGAGAGAGAGAGAGAGAAGGGGCAAGGTGTGAGCACAGAGCAACAACTGCCTGTTCACCTGCTGAAGGTGTGGGAACAATGCTTTTGTTTCAGGGCAGAGTTTGTCAGTGACTGTGATCCCTCCCCCTCCCCTTCTTCCCTCTTTCTTTTCCTCTTTCTCCCTCTCTCTCGTCACCTCCCCCCCCCCCTCCTTGTCTTCTCCCTCCCATTTCATCATCACAGAGGGAAAAGCGATGGAGCATTTCGTCTGCCGGAGGTGAAAAGAACTCGTCGAGTGTAAGTAGAGGGGTTTGTGGTAGAGAGAGGCAGAAAGAGAGGAATGAGATGGGGCTTTGGGGCAAGGAGGGAATGGAGGCAAGGAAGAGATGGCGAAAGGGAACGGATAGACACGCAGTAGCAGCACAATCGCGTTAGCCTAGTCTCCCGGGGATAAAGTTGAGCTTAACTGCAGCATTACCCACACTCCTGCATTACAAAATGTTCCTTCGCCAGCATTTAGCATGCAAATTGGCTCCCAGATTATGCCTTTTGTATTCATTTTGCCAACTGTCAGGCTGTGACGCAGGGAGAATGATAATCAGGCAGATATTGCCCCCTAGCGATCCGGCGACGATCATCACACTGCGAGGGGGGGAAGGGAGTGCTGTGTTACTGCAGATCAATGACTTATTTGTATGTGTGTCTCTGGTGAAGAGTTAGACAGGGATTGAAGAGCTCAAAGTGAATTACATGAGAGTACTTTATAAGAGTTTGGGGGGGGGGGGGAGAGCAGGTGAGATTGTGGAATAAGAATAAAAAGAAAACAAAATGAAAGAGTTGAAGAGCAGATACTGTAGTGCTCTCTTGAATGTATTGCCGATGTACAAATAGGCACGTAGGGTACACATTTGTACTGCAAGATATGATGGATGAATATTCCTCCTCTTAATGTGAATATTCAGCTCCATGTAGTCCAAAAGCTCTGCTGCATCTGTATGTTTTGCTCCACCAAGAGTCATGCGGGCCAGCGATCCCTCATGTCTTTCCCATCTCGTATCTGCAAAATCATTATCTCCGCAAGGTAATGAGTCTGATTTGAATAATAGCCCTCATCTCATGCATAATGCTACCTCCTAATTACGTTTTTTTAGCTAATCCCGTAACATGTATTTTACATGGATGGTGGGCACATCTGCGGACCACATGCAGAGATCACAGACCCTGCACCCGCAAGGTTTCATGCTTTTATCAGTCTGAAAAGTGACACATTGGGAGAGGTGGGAGATGAAGGAGGACAGGTATCGTAGTTTTTGAAGATAGAAAGGTACAAAGGTGACTTGGATTACAGGTATGTATGGTCCTGCTTTCTATGGTTTGTGAGGTTGAATCACGTCTAAGATAGTTGGCCTGTGTGTGTGTGTGTGTGTGTGTGTGTGATTGTGTGTATGTATATGTGTGTGTGCTGATATTTGCAAAGGTTAGGGATCAAATTTAGCCTCTGTGATTGCCTATTTTATTGTATCCATCCATTTACAAATCTGCTTACTGGCCAAAACTGGCCAAGGCGACGGTTTCCAGGTACTTCATTTAAAGTAGAATTCGATCTTATTACAACTTGGGTCTTCCTTTATAGTGTTGGCTATCATTTCTACCCATAAATATAAAGATGTACACCAAATGTATTTGCTGAAATTTGGGAACAACATTGCTACAAAGTCCGACATCGAAAAAATGTCGTGCAGGTCGGACAAGTGAGGTCATCTAATCGAATGTATTGTTGGCGGGTGAGTTTTACCATGGGTAATGTAGGCGGCATGTTTGCACAAGAAAATATAATGTGTAGAATCTGACAGCCTCCTGGGAAGATGGTTGTTAATCTGGCTTTCCATGAAGTTGGTCTGCAAAAGGATGGATGTTGAAAACAAACAGTTCAGGTAATCATCTTGCCATTCGCCTTACCTTTCTCTTCCAAACAAGTTTGGCTAATTTCAATTCTTGTCTTTCTTGCCCTGTCAGACAACAGCGATGTCACCGATGTTATATGTAGGGATAGAAAATGGTGTCCAAAACCATTAAAACAAGACCCAGGTTGTATGAAACCAGAACTTCCCTCGAAGATTCACGCCTACGTGGTCAGTTCATATGCAGCCTATTGTTCCTCACATTGCCCTTTTTCTTGTCCTCCTTCTCCATCAGGACAAGTCAACCCCGGAGGAACAGAGTTCCTGGGACAGCTTCAAGACCATGACCCCCGAGCTGTCCATCGTGCCTGGGGAGCAGAAAGACCGAATGGAGCTGCACAATAAGAACTGGGACTCCTCTTCCGCTAACACGCCTGACTCGTCCGAGGGAGACTTCCAGACTGAAGTGTGAAGACACACACACACGTACTCACACTCACTTGAATTTGCACGCACTCATGCCGAGGCGAACTTCTGAAAAGCTATACATAAGTACATGATTTCTCGCAAAGATCTCACCACACACTGCTCCCCGTCTCCTGCAACGTGCTCTGTCGGATCCCATACTTATTGTTTACTGCTGCAATGGACAGACATGGAAAGAAGACTGTTCTACCCTATATTTTCGCAAAGACTATTGAAGAAAGAGAACAGGGGCACGTCTGGGAGTGGAGAAGATTTTTAAATGAACTTAAAAAAAAACTATGAAAAACTTGTTTCTGAGAAAAATGTCTTGATTTTATTCTGGCGAAAAAAAGAAAATCTCTTTCAATTGTTTGATGATTTTGGGGGAAAAAAGATGAATATTTCTGCACCATTCAGTTCTTTTATAGCAAGGGGAAAACAATCTCAATGAGGTTTCTCACACTGGTAGCCCCCCTAGGCACCCTGCTTTCATTTATTTTATTTTTCCTTCTAATGGATGACGGAAGCATTCTATCTCTCAGTCTTTCCTTTTTGTTTTCTTTTTGTTTCTTCTTTTCATCATTTTGGATGGATAGGGGAAGAGCTGCTCATTGATATGTGATATCCTCTCTGCTTTTTTTTTTTTTTCAGGCTCCAGTTCAACAATCCCATCCATCCATTAATCACACATCCTCTGTGTCAACATTGTATTCCCCCTTTGTATGTGTATTTTATATGGTTTAGTTAAAAAAAAAAAATGTCCTCCTCTATGGTTTGAAACTTTTAATGAAAAAAATAATATGATTGAAACAACTGTTCAAGAAGAATTGATTTATTTTGATTTCTGATTTGATTTCTGCTGCCTATTTTTATTTGATTTTTTCTTCCTTTTCATTTCCTGAGAGAATTAACCAGTTTGGAAAAAAAAAAAAAAAAAAAGATTTAGGACACACACAGCACATAAATGTGAGCTTACTTTCTGAGTGGCACATGTTATCCAACCATGAGGGAAAATAAGGATAGTGATCGTCATGCAGATTCTCACATCTCCTTCTTTTTTTCCCCAGTGCTTGGAGATAAAAGCCTTTAAAGATTGCAGCATCTGAATCCATTTCAGCCATCCCCAATCACAGCGAAAAACAGATAACTCAGTCGTTTTCAGCCCAAATAGAATCTGTGCAAGCTCTTTTTAGCATCACTCATTCCGCAAAAATGTACGCTTATGCCGCTGAGTGAACTCGATTTAGCTGCTAACTCGCTCTTCCCTTGTTACTGATGGTATATTGTTAGCTTCATGTGACCTAAGTAGGTTTTCTACTTTCCCCATCATAGATTTAAACATAAACATGCCTTCCTTTGCCGTAGTCTACCACCTACTTCTCGTTTCTCCTTCTCCTGCTGCCCACCCGGCGTCGTGCTACCAGGAGGCATGAAATCTTAATGTAAGCAGTGAAGCCAGATGTATAATTCCTCCTTCACACGGGTCCCCATCCTTGTCATTTAATCCTGCACTTGTGAGCACAGCAGCTGCGGAAAGAGAGTGTAATATAAAGACGGAGTCACAGAGGTTATGAGGCTACAAGGTGGCAGGCTGAAGAGAAAACAGCAACAACAACAAAAGTCAGTGGTGATGCTCCCTGCTTGATATTCTACATCTGTACTTCGGTCACTACAAGAGGACAACCAGTTTCCTGCTGTTGCTACATTAGCACATCAGCCCCCCCACACACAGAGAAAGTGTCAGAGTGCAGGATGGATTCAATAGATGGCTCGATAACTTTTCTGTCTATGCTCAATGCAGCTGCTATTAATCTAACAGTCTGCAGAATGAGGCGAGAGACAAGTTAAGGAGAAAAAAGTGAAAGAGACAATGGTAGGCAAGGATAAAGATCCCAACATATATAACGAGAAAGCTTGAGGCAGGCAGAGATGCACATTAAGAAGAGGAGTGCTCAAAACTGTAATTATCCAGGGATGGCGATTTGTCCTGACATTTTCCAATGCAGCCCTCAAACCATCTGTTTAAAGATCCCTAATGTGGGAGTAGTGCGGCGTGGCACAGATGGTGAGACAAGAGTGCGGCCCTCCTAACCTTTCAAGTTAATCAGCTGATAGGCAAACATACAGCTCTACTCCCTCTCAGAGGAGCGAGATAGGTTTGGCCCCCAGGTTGCAGAGCTATAAGGTCGCGTTCACCTGACCTTCTGCGAGGCTCGGATCTACAGTACAGTGTATCCAAACAGAAAAAGGCCGCGGCCTCCCACAGAACACAGTCTCAGTCAATGGGTGTGAATCTATAGCGTAAGAAAACATCAGTCTCAGGGGAAACGGAGAATTCTTTTCTTTTTTTTATATATAAATATAACTGTTTTAGCGAGAAAGCTCTAGATGAATTCTCTACAAAGCCTTGTTCCCATGGTAACTTAGTAATGGGAAGTAAGAAAAAAAGAAATGTGTGATGTCAGCGCAGGATGAGATTTTGTTAATTACCTTTTTCTGTTTTTGAGCTTATTCCATATTTTGAATAGTGTGATAGGTTTCACCTCAATGAGGGCTGGACTTGGCTGGTTTTCATCTTTAGGAACGGTAAGTTAGATGCTGCTTGGTTGAATGAGATTGAGATCATCTTACAATTTTACACTTTTCTTTTCTATGATGATGAACTTTGGTATGATGCCAATGCTAACTCATGACGTGGACGGTAGGAGTATGTTAGTATGTCATGTTGTTTTCACACCTATGTGTATTGAAAGCTTGCCAAACTCAAAATATGAAACGCAGGCAAGCCAATTTCCAACTTCCAAAAACAGGCTCCAAAACCTACCATGCTCACCTTCACCTCCACCCTTCAGCCTTTCGCTGCTTAGGTGTTCACCGACTGCTACAACCATCCAACATTCCAGTTGATTTATTACTGAAAACGCCTCTATTTCCTTTTCTCTCTCATTTTTGTTCTTTTTATACATAAGATTGTACAAAGTAGTCCTCTAATGTTTTCATAGTGTCTTTTTATATGAAAATAAATTTTCAAATTGATCTCAGTGTCTCATATGTGCATATACGCGCTGCTTCAAGGGCAAGTGTGGATGAGAACAACCAGGCTCCTCAGTGATTTGCAGTCTACTCGCAATCCCATGTTTTCACACTGGGTGTTGGGCATGACAAACTCTGTTACCCAAAAGCATTGAAGCCTAACTGTGACCAATCAGAGGCCCCCGCTGGTCCGTCTGAAAATGTAAGAGGAGCAGTTCTGTGGGTTTTGAAGTCATGTTGCACTTGAATAACCAAGGGGGAGAAATGTCAACTCAAAGTGATTATTTCATTAAAAGTCTATCAACTTAGAGCGATGATTATGCGAATAACAATCCTCCAAAATGGATTTTCCAAAATATGGTTTTGATATGTTACATGGTGAAAATAGTCACAGCAGACAGACTGTGATAGTCCAGTCAGCGGTGCTGGAATAAGGTGAGCAAGAGATGACACCGTGCGCATGCCTCACTCTACATTTGCCCTCCAAGGGGCTTGTGGGTAATTAAGTGTGGATGAGTCTGCCCGTGGCACTGCCATCACTCACCCCGGAGAAAGGCCACCAACTAGAACGTTCTCAAGGGAGTGAGAGGGATGAGAGGAGGGTCAGAGGAGGAAGAAAATAGAGAAGCCAGCCCTAAGGACAATGGTGAAGTAAAGGCAAGGAAGGGCTTTTCACAATACCTCTGGCGAGTACAGTCACAGTGATTAGAGTGCCTCCTGGTTTCCTGAGGTTTGTGCGTAATGAAGTTGTGGTACTGATGTGTCACCAGTAACCTAAGGAGAGAACCTGCTGACAAAATAACACAGGGAGACAAATCGAGGAGTGGTCAGCCATGAGTTGGATGAAGAGATAACACATTTCAACTTGACTGGCTGAGGCTGTGTTCACTAGGAACCACTTGTCAGTGTTTCCTTTTCCTTGATATATGCAATAAAGACCGGACACACTGTTGTGTTTCTCAAAGCACTGGGGGAAAAGTGTCTTTTACTGCTCAGAACAGCAGCTCCTGAAGGTTTAATATTGCTGAGTCGAACACAAGAGTATTGCAAAGAGCTCGACTGCAGCTTTTCATTAGTGATGCTGCAGAAAGCGCTACACTTTCCATGCATGGTCAAACTGTTAGGATTATTTATTTCTGTGTATGTTTTGGCTACATCCTCTGTAACAAGCAATTATTGTTGTGGTGTTTTGTTTTGTTATTCCCAGGGATCACTGCACAAAAGGCTTGCCAGTACTGTGACGTCACCCGTCTAAACACAAACAAGCATGGGCTGTACTATGGAGGACAGGAATAGAGAACATTAGAGTTATTTATACAATATTACTATGTTGCATACCAGCACATGATTGCTATTAGCCGATTAAATAGGCATCATAAGAGTTTATCAGCCTCATAGATATGGGTTCGAAGGGGCCTGCTACACCTACTAAAAGGTTTAGATGTAACATATTTAATTTACATGCATAACTTAAGTAAGGTATTTATTCCAAACTATGATCTTGTCTTAAACCTAACCAAGTAGTGTTGCCTGAACCTTTGTTGTTTTGTTTCAATTCACAATGTTAACCACACAACATATGGGTTGGTGCAGTAAGCCCATTTTGCCCCATCTGAGTGGTAGTAATAAAAACTGATAATGGCCATTTAACGGCCTTATAACAATCAAAATGTGTGATACAAGGCTGGAGAAGCTGCGGGCTGTTGGCCATTTTTACTGTGTGTCAGCTGGTTTGAGGTCATTTGAGGAATTTCAGTACAAAATCAATTAAGGTGCATCCTAATGATGTGGCCTCGTCTTTCAGAGAGGCCCTGCGACTTAATCTACCTTTGAGACCTTTATTGTTGATTATATTGTACATCACATGTTGCATGTTGAAAAATGAAGATATGTATCATCATGTTATCACAAACTAATTGATACACAGAAAACCTGGGCGATAAGGTTATTCCAGCATTGCTGTTGTGTGCATTGTACTTGATGAAAACCTGGAGGGGATGGGGAACATAAATAATGCAGGAGGTGTTGGTGTGCCCAAGGGCCCCCTATAAAGCTAATCCGGCTAATCTGATATATGTAGTGCTATATAAAGTGTATCTATTCAGTTAACACTTTTACTTTACCCCTATTACTTTAGCAAACATCCAAAGACGGGAATAACTGCATTGATCAGTGCTCTTAATAAATAATAGTTAGGTAGGTTCAGTAGGTGAGCATATTGTGGCTTCTGGATATTTCCTCAACGTCTTATTAACACACACCCCGTGGTCCCGTGGCCACCGGTGTTACGGCGTTATCTTACATTATGTCCGTCTGATCCTTCTGGAGATGCTTTACCCTCTAGCTTGTAACTGTCGTCAGTATCATTGTTGTCGGATTGTTTTGTATTGATGACAAGGTTCATAAGGTGCCTTTGTTTGTTTTCTATATATTTGTAATTTCCAATTAGCTGGCTAATAGTGTTTTAACCAGCAAGGCCTTCTCTGCTGGCCTAAACATCATCAGAATATACTAATTTAAGTTTTATATATTTTTCCACAAATATGTATTAAATTATTCCCCATAGTCTATTCTCTTCATTTCATAGCTTTCCTCTTGGTTGTGCTGCTTGCAGCCTCAGATCGAGATTTGGAGGTCTGGCCTTTATGTTAGAGCTTTTATCCAATCATATTTCAGCCATGATGTGTTGCCAGGGTCCACGAAATCTGCCCTGAGGCCTTCAGAATCAACAGTGCGGGCGCCTGTCGCTTAAAGTGAACGGAGACAAAACTGTGGCGTTAACCAATCAGATTTCGAGTTGGCGACACCGGAGCCAGCTAGCAGGCGTACGATAACGTCAGCACGTCCACGTCTTTTGATTGGATACGCACTATTGAGAGGCAGAGCTATGCAGAGCTAGCAAACTTTGAACGAGCTAATTTGTGTAGATTTCTACAAGATGTTTTTTTTCAACCCACAATGGCTGAAGGAGGAGAAGAGATCGATTTGTCGCAGATATAATTACAACGCCATTTTCAAGACAAACTTTTCAAGAAAAGATAGACATCGTGAGAAGAGAACGGCCAACCCCGACGCTAGCGAGCCTATCACAGCTGGGAAAAGGGTTTGTCCGCCACTCTACGAGCGGTACCCCGGCTCACAGCCTCCGAGAGGCACTGCACATTGTACTGCTGGGAATGCCTGCTATTTACAACTAAATGTTTCGGAAATATTAATATAACTCTGTTGTTAGGGTGATGCAACGCCCGGTTATACTGTGTTTCTGTCATGTCATCATTATGGCATCATAATGATGGTATTAAGAGGGGGAATAATTCAGGTAGGACTGTGTAGGACATCACTGAAGGCCTAGGTGTGAAATGCACGGCCCACCACTGGTCTTAACTCATCCCATGCATACCCGGCCATAAAGATTGCACGTTATGGAACAACAGTAAGGGAGAGGACATTTATTGCCTGAGTTTGTCTTTAACACATCTCTCCAGGAATGATGCCATTTTACCGCCTTAAAGACTAAAACCAGGGAACAAAGTTCGCTTCGCAGTCAACTGCACATTACATAAAAGATCGTAACATGATTGTGTGCAGCTTTACTCTGAAGGATGTGTGTTGCTATGTATAGGCTATGTTTAGGTAGGTATACGGTAAAGTTGGTGGCGGTTGAGCGCCAACATGTGAACAATGCACAATTTCCGATATAAAAGAAATCACTTTTCAAATGTCCTCATAAAAAATGCATATTGTTAAGGATTCGCACAAATTGTTTTGAATGTAAACACAACTTTTGTTGTGTACAATAAAACTTTACAGGGCATCTTTAACTAAATAAAATATTCTTCTTAAAAGAGGCATATCTTGAGCACTATATGGTTTCTGTTGGAGGTCTTACGCGGTCTACTCTGCAGTAAGATCGTTTCAAGTGAAAACAAGGGGAGATGGAGAGTGAGATGGACTAAGATTGACGAGCAAAGTCATAAAACAAGCAAAACAAATACCACAGGGAGGGAAAACAAAGAACATCTCTGAAACATTGAGGAATGTGAGCAAAGTGACAGTGTGAGGTACCCTGGGAGCATGCAACAACCTGTGAGTGGAATGACATGTCTCACTTTGACACTGCGATAAAGTGAAAGTGTGCAATGCATGCACGGATGAAGTTTTAGTCCTGAGACAGGGAACAGTGGAAATCCATTGCTCTAATGGTTGTAGCGTGTCTGGCCGTCCCCTCTCGGTGGCTGACAGATGGTCCTGTCCCACAGGCTCTGGTGCCATGCTGCTCAGAGAGGACACTGAGAATGTAGCAGAAGGACTGATGGTATGGACAAGGCCAGAGTGGACAGGAGTGCAGATGAAAGTAAAAATTGGATGCAAATAATGTTTTTTTCTTTCTTGGAAGTTTTTCTTGAGGATTTAATGCAAATGAATAGATCACAATGTAAACAGAAACATCTGAAAGGTCTTAACCAACTTAAAGCTCTTAATAAGCCTTTTGGACAATGCCATGGACATCTCTTTTTCTGATATGGGACTAAACAGCTTATTCTCATCTGTGCTGTTATGGATCAGTTTCCTGAATGCTTGGCAATGCCAACATTTCAGTTTTGGCCCAGTGCTTTGGTGCTGATGGCACAGCAAGACTGCTCCTTTGAGACTGCCTTTCCACAATGGTGTTAGATGGCTGTCCATATGAAATTCCCTTGCTGTTCCTCATCCAAATTATGGCCCTGCTAATCTATTGAGTGTCTAAGTCCCCATCATACAGACCAGGCTAAAACACAAGTGGTCTTTGACACTTTGAGGGTGATTTATTCAGAGCTGAGGTAAAGGACCCATTGAAGCTTCTTTTGGCTCCACTAAGCGCTCTCCACAAAGCACTCTTCACATATCATGGCAACCTACATTTAGTCAGAATGAATTGCCTCTCCACACTGCCAAGGGCTTCTCGAAACACTGGCATAATTTAGTGGTAGGCTTAGGCTAATGCAATCTACCACAGCCTCTCTCACATGTTGAGAAATGCAGCGACTGGGACTTGCTAGATGTTTAACAGCTACTTAGCTTTCTCATGTGCTACAGTTAGGCAAGAACACCAGGAAAAGAACACAGGATGAGGCTGTGCAGGCAGCTTTAAACCTCTGGGCTGTTCGTGAGAGGACATGGTGTAGGAGATACACTGACAGGGACAGGGCGGGTGAGGAGTCGTGAAGTGCCCTCACACACGGCTGGTTGCAGGGTAATGAGACAGCCAAGCTGGCCTCTCAAACTCCAACTGTCCAATAGCGGTCAGTAGTGAGGAGTCCAAATGAGGGCGACCACCTTCCCTTTTGCACTTTAGTCATTCTTTTCAGCTGTGCGTGTGTGTGTGTGCATGTGTGTGTGTCGGAGTGTGTCAGAGGCCGGTGCTATGCTGGCTCGGTCCTGAGATCCTTTTGAACTGGATTGAGAGGCAAGGAGTGATTCTTAAAGGACTAGTTTAACATTTTAATTTAATATTCTTTGCGAGAGTGAAATTAATCTCATCAATCTCATGATGTTGTCCGTTATAAACAGAGGTTTAGTCAGAACATGTTCATAAAGCCTGGAGGTATGGGGAAACGCTAACTGATACTTCTAAAGCGGTTTTATTGAGATTAAGTGTTTTTTAACCAAAACATAAAGAAAATATGAAAAAAGGCAATTGTTCATTTACTTTTGGAGCTATACCCTAATAGGCATGCTAAGCTAGGCTACTTGAGAGTCATGCAATGTATTTCCCATTACTGGTGCCTCGGGTATCAATATAGATTTGTATAATATCAGTACTATAAACAGGCAAGCAATTGTCAAGGAACTTGTTTATCATTGTGTGAGTACATAATGTAGATTCTGTCAGACACACTCAAACACAAGTGTCAGTTGTATCGCAAGGCCTCAGATAATATTCAAAAACAAAATTAAATCCTTATTCCATAGCAATGTTTCACTATTTGAACCATTGTTAGTATGTTTTCGGCTCAGTTTGTTTGTCTGTTTGTCAGCAGGATTACGGTCAATCTACTGGCCCAATTTTCCTAATTTTCCTTGGTCGAAGGGTGTAGCTTGGGCCAAAGAAGAAAACATTATATGTTGGAGCCCATCCGAATCATTGTACAGATAGACATATTATATTACACGTTTGTTAACATTGCCAGATAAGGCATTTCTGCTGCATTCATATGGTGTCGGATTAATCGGCAGCAATCCTTTTGGAATTTAGTAGATAGTGTGTTACGGGAGTGTGTATGCATTTCATTCTATGACAAAATCATGCATGCTCAAGATATCCGCATTTCATTTAGTATCCCTCTCCCTCTCTCTTTGCGTTCATGTACATACATAACCAAACACATGGCCCTCTTCCTAACCTTCAAACAAAGCTATTGGAAAGCAAATACTGTACACCACATAATACTATCATCAACATACAGACAATATACATCGTATGCCTAAATCTCCCTTCACATCCCTGTCATCCCTCTATTCTCGTAGATAAGGCTCTGAGCCATGAGGAGTCGCCTAAGATAAAAGCTTGGTGCGTTCAGGGACCCCGTCTCACCCCTGAGGGAGTGGAAATATTATTTGATCCCACTCAAAGAGCCTCTCTGAGCCAAGTCATGCCAACCCACAGCAATACAGGAATAGATCCCTCCATCTTATTCCCTGCCTCCCTATCTGCCATCCCTCTCACTGAACCATCCCAACTGGGAAAATTGTTTTTGATTTGTAATGCACACACTTGCTTTGCACGGTGTCGGCATGGCGCCTGTCACACAGTCGATACATCACAAACATGAACCAATAGACTGATCTGTTAAACTGCGTGTGTGTATGTGTGTGTGTGTGTGTGTGTGTATGTGTGTGTGTGTGTGTGTGTGTGTGTGCGTGTGCGTGTGCGTGTGTGAGTAATATGATTCCCATATGTGTTTTACTGTATCACAATCTTTACTGTGTCTCCCTGTCTAAAACAACCTAATAATTTCCAAAAGTAATACCTGACATATCTTTTTTAGTTTTAATATTATTATATTATTTTGGCATTAAGTCAAAATAAAAATAAATAGCATGTATGTATAAGTAAAGAAGAAAATGACCATACTTTTACTTGATTTATTACTTTTTATAGTTTACAGTCTCAATCGCTAAAGTAAAGTCTTCTACCATAAAGGATAATATTCATTTGGTAAGTTAAGGTTTAATTTAGAGTAAAATAGAAGCTAAAGCAGCGTATGTTTTAGGGGTGTTCTTTCATTTTAGAACTTTAACCCTTTCACAGTGTCTCGGTAATCCAGCAATGTGTGACGTCACGGTGACTACGTCCACGTCTTATACACAGTCTATGCTGCTCAAAGTAAGTATCTCATTGTTTCAACTATCTGCAAACAGATGAAAGGATGGATTATAGATAGATGGATGGATGGATGGATAGATGGATGGATGATGGATAGATGGATGGATGATGGATAGATGGATGGTTGATGGATAGATGGATGGATGGATGGATGGATTATAGATAGATGGATGGATGGATAGATGGATGGATGATGGATAGATGGATGGATGGATGGATGGATGGTTGGATGGATGGATGATGGATAGATGAATGGATGGATGGATGAATGATGGATGGATGGATGATGGATGGATGATGGATGGATGGATGATGGATGGATGGATGGTTGGATGGATGGCTGATGGATAGATAGACCCTTTTCTGTGTGAATGTTTATCATTACTGATGATGGTGGTTCTTTGTATGTACGATAGCCTCTGACTCTGTATGAATATGGATGAATGCTGGCATGTGTTGTAAAGCGCTTTGAGTGATCACAAAGATTGGCAAAGCGCTATATAAATGCAGTCCATTTACCGTTCTGAATAGATAGATATCTAGAAAGATAGATAGAAGTTCAAACATTGCAAGTGAGGCGATAGACTATTACAGCAATTTTCAGCGGCTTCATACAGTATTCCCATTCGCCCCACTTGAGAACATTTCCGTGCTCAACCACGCCATTAAGACTGAAAAGGCATGCATCTTCCTTCACCCCCTGTGTATAACAAATGAATCACTGTGAGCTGTCAAAGAAAAACATGCATTAGCGCTGCCTGAGCAAAGTCTCTACTTTTAAAAGTGACCCTGAACATCATCTTAAAAGTCTAAAACAACACGCAGGCTGAAATGAAAAGTTATTAAAATCAACGTGAATACAAAATGATTCCACACGGTCATCCGACTCGAGATGTGGTACCTTCAGCAAACGTGAAAAGAAGCACCTGTACTCCTTCATTTGTACAGAAGTGTTTAATGTTGTGATTAATGCACAGGGTATGTTCTTATTAGATTCTGCTCCCTCACCAAAAGAAACTTGTTCCAAGGACATCATTAATCAAGAGTTAAGAAAAAGAACTGCCTGTTGAAGTTCAAATAATTGTGAAGAGAAGAGAAAGATTGCTTTTATTGCACAGTCACTCTCGGCACTGTGTACTGGAAATAGTAAAACATCGCAGCTGGATAACGTTTTCAGATCAGATCAAGTAGCTACGCAAAACGTACTGTAATGTGTCGAGTTCACTACTATAATTCACCTTTGTTGTTACTGAGGTGAGACTTGAGTACTTCAATACAGTGGAATAAAAGCAGAATTTGATAGTCTTACATTTCAGTGTGCAATGGTGCATCATACCCCAAATGTAATTTTACAAAATAACTGACCTGTGGCTGTTTTTTATCTACCCACTTACTAGGGTATTCTAAATGGCTGAGTTTCCTTCTATATACTATAGCTGCTGGCAGCAACGTCTATAACATCAGCATCCCATGTTGTTATGGCTGACGTGTTTCATGGACAGTTGTAAGTTACAAACATTTAAAAAATTTTATTTAAAGGTGTCTCTGAACCCATAAAAATAAAACACAAGACTTATGTGTTTGGCTAAATGTCAGCGTTTTACGTGCCTCGTAAAGCAATTAGCTGATATGCATTTAAACTGCCTTTTAATTAGTTTCCTAGAATAACCTGTCAGTAAACCTGTTTTTGTTTTTTTTACTGACCTACAGATGCTAGTGAAACTGAAAGCCACATTTTCTCCTTGGCCCAATTTGCTCATGAAGACGGGGAGGCGGGAGATCTTGGTAACTGGATCGGAAAAGCGAGCCAATAGAGGTATAGGGTACATACCAGATATGCTTCTGCATTAATGCATTTCTCCCACGTTCGTCTAAACCCTGTAAGGGAATGAATAACAACGTCAGTCATGGGTAGAGACTGCAGAATTTGACAGACAAACATTCACCACAGGTATTATGCACTCCTTTTTTCCCCTTTAAACGTAGAATATGTAACATTTCCACATTAGAATGTCTTTAAACGACTAGACCTAAGTTATATATGTTGTTGAGTTTTGCATTTACATTCCATTGTCATTTCAATCAAGAGAACATTTCTTTTCATTGTGGTTTCATTATGTCTCCTGTAATGGAAGGTATGCCTGTTGCTCAAGTTTCAGCGGTTCGGTTGTCTGCAAGAGGCTGTCATAGATTTACTTTACATCCAGTTTTACATCTTATAGATGTTGGACATTTTTTACTCTATGTTTTAACAGCATGAAGGATTTAAGTCATCGGACATCTGGATCTTAAGTTATCAGAGAAACAAGCTGAGCAAACGTTAGTGACAGCCAAACAGCATCTGAGAACTGATTTTTAAAGTGAAACTGTTTAAAACAGGGGATTTTTTTACCTGTTTTAATCACTGGGTCTGTTTCTTAGTAGACTTCCTTTACAGATAATTCAGCTCCCGGTAAAATCCTTCTGAACCAGGAACAACGAAATAATCCTTACTGTGAGAAGCTGACTGCACTGACAAACTCCCACGTTCCTACTATACTTCACAACGCCACCAAACTCAGTATTTATTATTGTTTTGATTGAGAGACTCCTAGGAAAATTGCACATTGTATGTTGAACCCAAGCAAGGTTCAAAGCTCATTATTGGTCTTGGACCTCAAAGTCCATTTCGAAGCTGTGATGGAGCTTTCGATCAGATTTGTGTTTGCTTAATTGCCATGGAATTGCAGCTGGACACTGATCACTGATGCTGACCTACCATGCTGTGGATCAGGCCCTTCCTACATCCAGGCCATGGTCAAACCACACACCCCACCTCACTCACTTTGCTTTGCATCGGCCAATCGGCTCGCTGCTCAGACCCTGGGACTCAGATACACCTCAAATAAAACCCGCCCGTTTCCTATCCTGACTCCAAAATGGTGGAACGAGCTCCCCATTGATATCAGGTCAGGACAGTCTTCACACCTTCAGTCGCAGACTGAAAACCCGAAAGCACCTTGGCCAATACGTATGTAGCACTTAAATTGGTTTGCTTATTTGAAGCTAATGGCTGGGTTTTTTATTCTATCGTTTTTGTATGTAGCACTCACATTGGTTTAGAGTATTTTAAGCTATTGTACTGCACTTAAAATGATTTCCCCTATTTAAAGCTAATGTACTTGCAAGATTCTTGCTGTTGGGAGTTGTATCCTCGTGATTGTTTGTACTTATTATTGTGGAATACTTTTATATTTGTGTAAAAAATGAACACAATTTATTGTACTCTGTGTGAATCTTGCTATCATTGCAAATAATACTTAGCATGTGATTTATAATTTGCAATATTCATTACATGTATAAGGGGAAGGCCCAGAGCACAGGCTCTACTGCCTCAGTGGTGTGCAGTATTCTGAGGTGAACAAGCTCAAAGGGTGACATTTTTAACATTCACTGATTTGCAAGTTTAATCAGTCGCACAATTATATTTTTTTAATGAATCACTGCTACAGAAACCTGCATACATAGTCAAAATATATAATATGTCTTTAAAGGCAAATTGCTAAAATGACATTAATGTGAGTTACTGTCCCCCCCCCCCTCACTAATGTCCCGCCCATGCTCTTGGCTCTATACTGCGAGACCACAGCAGCTGGTGCTGGTCCTGCTTCATCAGCAACTCTGTTGGAACAGAAATTGGTGCTTGAGATTAGTTATTGAGGAAACACAATAGGCTTCTCAACGTAGAGGAAAATCACCACTCGCACAACAGAACATGTTAAGAATAAGATAATCTAAATAAGCATTTTACAACAACATGTTGTTTTGATGAATTTCCGTGGATAGAAACTAAATTGTAGTAATTTTGTAAACCAAGTCAAGGGCGACGGTTTCATGTGAAAACCAACCATTTTACCATAATATAAAGAGTAAATATAAAAAAAAGGCTATAATGCATCCAGTAAAATGTTCATATTCAAATACTGGAGGATTGCCAGTCATAAACTCGTTTTCCAAATCATTTAGGCTTTCAAATATCTTAAATATAAATATGTCAAACATACAGTGTGCACACGCAGCTCTTCCACCTTAAAAACCGACAACCTATACCTGTAGAACTGTATTAGCTTAGGTGCCTGCAGACTGTTCCCCCACTACAGCAAAGACTCAGTATCAACCTTGAACATTTAGCATTAATGTGATCGCTCCTGCAAGCCTAATGTTGCCACGTCTCTGTCTGCCTCAGCCTCCGGGCATCATGAGCATCACAGCAATGTCATTGTTATTGTGCTGAAGGGCTTCAGTTACTGTTAACAATGTGGGGTCTAGAGACAAGATACTTTACAATGGAGACCTTTATTTTTTTGGGGGGGGGGTTAACCATACAATATTTGAAATATTTTTGAAAGGGACTTTTAAATACTGTCAATCATCACACTTTACATGAAACCTAAATATAATATGTGAACGTTTTAGATCTGCTTTTTTAAGATAATGTCCTCAACTGGCCAATTGCATAGGCTGCATCAATGTTAGATAATCATGAAGGAGAGTAAAGCGATGGTTTGATGTAAAGTCTCATGAGATCCTTCATGTAGAGTATGTTTCCATGTCAATGCCTATGAATGTTTGCTCATTATTGCAACAATGAAATAACATAAAGGAAGTTGGCAAGCATTAAGGAATAAGAAGTAGCTAACACATCTGACAATAATAGATAACATTTTTCAAGTATCCTACCATTAGGATGACATATTTTAGTATTCAGGCACTAAATATTTTTCCTCATTTTCCTTGCCTAGCACTGCACAACAGCCAACTGTTTGTGTGTCTGTGCCAATGTCAGCAGATATGTCCTCCTGCCTCTGCCACACCAGGATGATCATCAGGTTCTTTTGAAAAGGCAAAACCAAAGAGTAGTGTCCCACTCTTCCATCACAGAATGGCACTAGAGGAACCAATTAAGTACTTCTCTATGAGATCGAGCCCAGCGGGTTGGTGCAACATTTGGGCTCCCAGCAGGTCTGTAGAGTTTGCATGTGCAATAGGCTGTTATAGAACTCCCGCGAATCAGCTAAGCTCATTTAACTGGCCACTTAGAACGCCACAGTTTGCTTTAACCAGCCAAAACCGGGATGTTATGAAATGAAATGCTGCAAATGATTCAAACAAGAGAACTTGTGCACTTCCATAGCTCATTCTGCCATCATCCTTGAGCCGTACATTGATGAAAACCATTATTTTACAAATGGCTTATGTTGAGCAGGATGTTCCAAAATAACATTTCCCACTTTAATGTTAAATATGAAACTTGCTGCCTCATGGACCAGATATTCAGCAGTAGTCTACCTAGTATCATTGATGTAGCAACAACTCTTCAAATGTAGTCCATGTGTTTAAATAAGACCAAATAGTATTTTCTTAAAAATTGCTAAACATTTTTTCAAATTGCTCTCCTTAAAACGAGAGAAGATCTGTTCAATCTGCAAACACACATTCAAGTAGCTTGTACTTCTTTTGCACCGTATGTGGAGAATATTGTGGATGTATTTCTAAAAGCAATCATTATGGTGCACATTAAATCTGTCGAAAGGAAAATCAGCAGGGTATGTGCATTTCCAAACACAAAATACCACAATAATATCATATCATGGGTTTGTTTTCAGTATTTCATACGGCCAAGAAAGACATTAAATATCAAATTGACATCAAAAGTAACATGCTTCCAAGTAAAGATTCATATTTGCTTCATAGTTAGGCTATTGTAAGAATTCCATCAAAGCATAGAATATGATGTATTCATTTTACAGTTTTATTTAGCCATGCTGAAGTGTGTTAACATTCTTAATGGCTGTGTTTGTCACCCAGTAGTGAATTGATTACAAAGACGGAGTTGTAAGACATGATGCTTGTAAATCAAGATGCTTGTATCCTCATCTTAAAGGTAAATTAGTTGCACTGCTTTTATAAAAAAAGACCAAAGGATTGCTTCTAAAGATAATTAGTGTTCTGAATGTGGTTTGCATGAAAGGAAAATCGACACTGAATTATAAACAATAAAATGCTAGAATAGAAACGTGGAATAGTAAAGGTGTCACACTGTTTACACTGAGTGCAGATCACTACATTACGTTAAAGGCTATATTTTTCTATATATAACTCAAATAATGCTCGTGACAAATCTGTGTCAACAGTTCATCTTTAACAGTAGAATCTCTTACTGCCGCAGTACATTACATTACACCTGCTGGAGATTTACCCCATCTCCCCGGTGTCAAAGGTACCCATTGTTTTCAGAATTGCACAGGACACCGTTTGTAGAGCGAACCACCAGCTAGACACACCTTATCTATAATTAGAAACTACATGTATGTTGCCACAAGGGGCCACAATCATGCAATCAAATGAGAAATTATTCCAGTCTTTCTACAATGTAATGTGAGAAGCTCAAGGCAATGTCAGTTTGTTGGGGTCAGATCACAACTTGGGTACAGATTTACCCACCATCATGACCAGTATTGGAAGAATTACCATAAAATGTTGGTCCAGATAAAACGATAACCTTCACAAATGTACAGTGGCCCTGAAGGTTAAAATACAACGACATTTCACCAACCATAAAAAGAGTTAATAAAACACAAAAACATTAACTCAAACTGGAAAAGGCAGGTACGTATTGGATAATGATTCCATGTCGCTGATTGGATGCACAGTCTGTGAGTTTGTGACAAACAAAAATACTTCTTCTTCAGGCAGAAGTAAAAAGCTAATGTGAGGCTATAAACTAAATACACCTCGGTCGCAAGACTTCAACGCCACCACCACTAAGCTTCCAATTGATCAAACTAAATAGATTTTGTGCGATAACCTCGTCTACAAAATCCTTTTATTTTAGTTTGATGTGAAACTGAAAATACTATTTTATATACACAACTAGAAGTAGTCTGTAGTCTAATTTAGCCACAATTAGCAACCTCCTTTTTTAAGACTCATAAAAGCTTAAAGATTCCCGTGTGTGAGGGTGTTTACTGACATGTTTTAAGTTGCAGAAACATCTCTTAAGCTTGTGTTAACCACAGACCTTATTTCAAGCATCCAACCGAAAACCCATTGACTTTTATGCGAGGGAACCGGAGGTTTTAGGACTCTTTCCTGCAGCACTCTGTTGTTAGCATGTTAGCATTTAGCTTGAGTCACAGAGCTGCTAGCATGCCTCTTTGCTTCTTCTTTTTTTTTACATGATATTACACTAGTTTGGTTTAAGACTTTATTAATCTGGTTCCAGAAGGTTACGGCGCAGTGTAACAGAATGATTAAGTTTCGAGAATGATACAATTAAAATGATCATATTTGAAGTACTGCGTCATAAACATCATGTTATGTGCAGTTAGAACAGACATATACAGCCTGGTTGTCCTCCAGACCCCCATGTGGGCAGTGTGATATATGGGGCTTCTGAGCTACATGATGTAGGTTATAAGAAGTAATCAAATGCTTTAGAGGCCACCGTTAAGCTTCTTTATACCATGTCCAATGACAGGTGAATGACACAGTGATTTGTCCAAGAAGACCTTAAATGGAAACCACCGGACGACATTATGACGTTCATCCCATAATGCTGCAAAAGGGCATATAACGTTACATTTGTCTGTCTGTCTGGCTTCTGCCTCACTGTTTGACAATTGGTCTGGCTTCGTATTCGTTACCTTGACAACGCATTCTCTCCTCTCCTTCCCCATCAAACTTTCCCTCGACGGTGCACTGGCTGGATTAGTGTATGGTCTGCTTGCCAGTAGAGGAGGAAATATGTGGCAAATGCATTAAACGCCTCCCCAGTGACATATTAATGCTTAACTTGTCCCTCAGGTCAGAGAGCTGTAAACACTCATGAATGTTATGAGGCGCTTCAGCCATAAACGCTAGAAAGGCCAATAGGTTTGAGGAATTAGAGAGGAACTCATGAATTTCATCTATCTTTTTGTATCTGTATTTAAATTTCTTTTTGAGTATCACCTTATTTGCACTCTCCCTTTCCCCCCTTTCTCTAGCTCACATTATGCCTTTCCTCACCATTTCACAGCAAAAAAAAAACATTTTCCTCATCCTTCCTTTGTAGCATCTGCCAGAGCATTCTGTGGTTAGGGGGCTATTGTTTTTGCAAGTAGGGGAAGGGCACGTCTTGCAAATGGACATGTCATGTGGAGCAATGCCCAGCCAGTTTCACTCGAGAGCCCTGGGGTCTGGAGCAGAGTAGCCAGTCAGACACAGAGAATGAGGGGAACTATCTTTGGCAGGACAAGCCAGGAGGCTCTCTGGGCCAAGCTGGATTCATGGAAGGGACGGACAGAGAGAGTGAGAGAGATGGAGAGAAGACAGAAAGGGAGCCGGGTTGTTGATGGTGTTGGCAAACAAATGTACTCTACTGCAATAAAAAGAAAGGGAGAAGCTGTGCAGAATAAACTCTAGGAAGCCATATGGGTTGTGCACAAAACCCCATTTCAGAATGCAAAATTACATTTCACATACGTACAGCTGCTTATGTATTCTATGTTAAGGAAAACAAAACAACATTTAAGATGTTAATTAATGTAATTTTAAAATGTATTTCTTGGGTAATTAAATCCCTTCATACTAACAGTACATGGACTGTATTTAAGTTGTTGACTATTCAAGATGTTTCAAGCAGATTATTACATACAAGATGCACAAAATACATTTTGCCAAACCAGTACAGCAAACTAAAGGAAGAAAGGGTTTTTAATTGCCTTAAAACTGAGTTTTCTTCTGATCTGGAGACCCTGTAGGCAGGATTAGTTTTTTCAGTGCCATTCAGAACAACTATAAATAACTTCCAAAAATGATTGATAAAAACTGTGTTCTGATCTGCCACTTCTACGGTTTGGCTTTGTTATGTTCAGGCACAGAACTATGTGATTAGGGTCATAATCCTTTTTAGTTTTATCCTATCAAACCCAACTATTGTTACTAGTTATGACTTATATGTATTCTGCTATAGCCATTAAATGTATTTGCACTCATTAGTTATTTCTCCTTACATTAGTTTGCATTGTCAGTGGTGGAGTCCGCCATTCCTGTAATGTATGAAATTCAAAAGATAGCTGACGCATAGTCCATTTTTATTTCTCAAATTTGTTGTTTTTTAATAATATAAACCATTTTGGTGTTTATTTGTATTCTGACACATTGTAATTTGTATATACGCTTCAAATATATATTATGGAAAAAGGCATGTATACACATTGGAATAATTTAAACTATTCTTGCAAAAACACTAAATTCGCCTTATGAAAGATCTTTAAAGACAACAGACATACGCCCCAAGAGGTTGTTGTCAGATTAACTACATAATAAATAACAGAATAACTAAATAATATACTATACTGGACATGACAAATGCTGTTTTTTTTCTTCCCATGACTCACTTTTGCCATATTCTAAATGAAGATGTTGTGATTTATATAGCATAACATAACAAAGTGGACATAATACAAGGAGAGAAGAAAATGAGCACAAAGTGAGTGAAAGCACATCAAGATGTGAAGCAAAGGGAAACTGAGGTGGAGGAAGGGAGAGAGGGGAAGCAGCCAAGTGTATCACTTTAACAAAGTATCATGACTCCCTCATGTTCCGTGTGTCCCCCTCAACTCTCCCTCGACGCCACAGTGTCACCTCCACAGGGGAGGTGTTGCTGTGACTGCCGTTGAGCCCGGCCTGTCATGGTGGGAATTCAGAACTCATTTGGGAACATTACCCGGCGTTTGCCCTGATATCAAATGTGTTATTAAAACACATGAGGTAGAATCGGTATTCTATTGCTAAATGTTCACATTGTGCCCGTGACACTGCAACGTCAATGTTCCTTCTATAAGTCAGTTTTCTTTCTCTTTTTAAATAGTTAAGTTAAGTTATTATTACTATAAATGGGTTATTAACCATATGACTTCTTAATCATGATTTAAAATAGACATAGATGCACAATTATTGTGCATCTATGTTACATGAAAGTAATTCTTCCATCCTCTCTTTTTTAAGCAGCAACAGGCGGATGAATTCCCCAAAAAGTGTCTCTATAATTATATTTAGAGCCATATAAATAGCAGGCAGCCCCCTCTTCTCCCTCTCCTATACGTCGTGAGTGTGTCTCTCTGTGTGTGTGTGTGTGGTTCAGCTGTGCGTGACCATGTGAGGCCATGATTATATGCGCTTAAGGAAGTGAAGCGTTACGCTGGCGGACAAGAGTGAGCGAGAACATTCGGGGGAAAAACAGAATGGGAATGAGCGAGAGAAAAATGCTAAATGAGAAAAGGGAGAGACGATGGAAAGCCACTTTAAATCAAGCACCTTTTTAATCAGCGCTCTCACAATGGGGGACATAAAGATAACAAGGCATAGAGAGCCTCCTGTTGGCTCTGTGAGTTGCTAACTTCACAGATTGATGGCTAGCTGGGGGAGAGTCCTCTCAACCATGTTTAAGCCACAGTGCCACGCTCCTGGCGATAGGGATTACACTGCCATCTCCACACAAGTTATGAATTTATCTGGGATTTAGACCCCCAACCTGCTGTACATTCAGGTGGCAGTGTGCCTCTGTCCTTCATCTACACCTCGCACGAAAGATCCACCTTCAGATACTTTTACACTGCATGCCAAGGATCATTGTGTGTGTGTGTGTGTGTGTGTGTGTGTGTGTGTGTGTGTGTGTGTGTGGACTGTCAAATCTACTTTCTGTAGCCAGTTGCTGTCAACCTGTCAAGTGTAAATGTGCTTCAAATACCAATTTTCCATACTTTTTACTGAATATCTATCTCAAGAGAACAGGCTTAAACCTGTTGCATCCATGTGTGAGCATAGGTAAAGCAAGAAAGCTTTACTATTTCCTTCTTAAAATACAATATCACATGGTTACACAGCATTATCTATATCGAGAGGCACATGTCAGCTGTTTCTATAATGGATCTCTACCCTGACATTTGTTGAAGCTTTAAAAGATAGTTGTAGAGATTCTTTGATTCTGACAGACGCGTAGACGCCTACCTATTTATTGTATTGACTCATTGCATAGCCTCTCCCACGACATCTGCAACTCTGCAGGCAGGAATGACGGCGGCAATATCCCCTTTCAGATTGGCAACAATAATAATTTGAATGTCAACATGATGAATGAAGCTTTAATTAATTAGCCTCATACGTGTGATAAGGATTTTATTGACGATCTTGGAAAAATGGAGACTCTATAGATGATATTGGTAGCTTGTCTTCCACCACGTATCCAGGTACAAGCAAGGTAATTTCCCTCGGAGTGACAGTCCGAGGCTGAAGGAACTGCCATCGCTCTCCTCCTTGATGTGCTTGGCCACCAGTATTGTTCAGCTGTGAGTGTGCAGGTGAGCTTTGCAGCTGATGGACGCTTATCCCCCAGGCACAATTTGCATTTGCCTCGATAACTGAAAAACGGATTATTTGACGTTACTTCCTACAACAAAAAGGTAATCTGAGTACTCTTGTTAGCATGCTAAAAATGCCTTATTAGTACTTCTCAAAGTCTTAGAGTCTTAGAGGGATGTCATACGTTTTGCAGGTACATGGTGGCGCTGGAGGAGGATTCATCTCCTGGGCACCATGGATATATTTACCAAATGTTCAATAATTGTTGAAACATTTCACTTCATACAAAATGTTAGCCTCATAATGGCAGTCCACAAATAATCCAGTCATTAGGATGTGGGTACCATGTTGTTGTTTGGAACAAAGAACTGCTCTTTCATCTCATTGGAGAAAGGATGGCACATCTTGAGAACATTAATAAAATGTTTTTATGCCTGGACAATGACTAACTGTGCTGGGAGCACTGAGTCTCAGATGCTTTATTTTGAACCGGATGTTGTTTTCACTACCTCCTGAAAGTATCTCGATGTGACCTTGCATCGTCTTCATTCCTTTAACCTCACAAAACAACATAATGGGCCCTGTAATGTTTGCCGCCTGCCAAACTCACTTGTGCAAATTTCCCGTACACTAAATAATTCCAAAAGGAAATGATGTGAAAAACAAATCCAAAAAATCTCAAACATAAGTGAGCATGGCATTAACACTTTTCCAGTCCCGCACTATATAGCTCTGTAGGTCGCTTGACTCTTGTTCTTGATTGACGCATTGGTATGCTATTTTATTTTAAAGTTAACAGAGAGAAAATGGGTTCCGTCTATGGAGCTTTAACAATTGGCTATTTCATGCATTTGAATAATGACTTTCTTTCCGAAGCAGATCAAAAATAAAAATCCAACATGGTTGAGTCATTACAAGGGCTTACAGTAACATTTAAGACAGAATAAATAGTCTATTCTATGTATTTTTATTATCTATCTTTCATTTTCCTCCAGCACTAGATATGGGGGATGCACATTTTATTGTTATTCTCACAATAAGTATCCCTCTCCTCTACTCCTCTACTATCAGCACTGCTCTGGGTGGTCTGCTCCACTGCAGACAAACATATCCATGCCTTTGGGCAAAGCAGCAGGCGCAACATTTCCTCTGCAATAATTCCACATTGTGTCCGAGCAAGCACTTTTTTTCTTCCACATGGAGGGAATGGCCTTTTAGCAACTAACCCGGATAAAATGATGTGGGGGGGATAGTGGGGGGGTGATGACTGTTGGAGGAGTGCTAGAGCCCTGCAGCTTCAGTTTGTGTTGACTGTTTGCTAGCCGTAAGGGCGCTGCTGTGCTCTGGATGCTGTTCCCTGCGGTGCCACATCTTGCAGGGAGAGGGCTCCTTTTTTTGTAGCCTAATGTATACTTCCATTTTTAGTCAGTGACTGACAGCGTGATGTGTTTCTTGACATTTCTGACTACCCAGTGGGCAATTGTGTTTGTGTATGTGTATGTGTATGTGTGTGTGTGTGTGTGTGTGTGTGTGTGTGTGTGTGTGTGTGTGTGTGTGTGTGTGTGTGCACATCTGACCACTAGCTAGCATTAACTGCTTTTCCACTTTCTTACCTCCCCTTTTCCCCAGGCAATGTTTTCACAAATGTTCTAGTGACTCTTTTAGGGCTCTCAATTGGGTTTTATATGTTTCACAAGGGAATAAAAGAACATTTTGTGCCAACCTAGGAACAACTTTGGGGCATGAAAAGTGAAGTCAATGCAGAAATGCCATAAAGCTGCATTCTTGCTTATGGCCAGCAGGGGGCGACTCCACTGGTTGCAAAAAGAAGTGAGATTGTTTAGAAGTCTATAAGAAAATGACCCTACTTCTTACTTGATTTATTACCTCAGTAAAGATTTTCCTAATGGGTGTATGGTCTCAATCGTTAGTTTCAAGTCCTCTTCAATAAAGCATTCATTTCTAATTGGTCCCATTTAGAGTAACTTAGACGATAAAGCAGTGCATGCTTTAGAGGCCGGGCTACCTTGTGATTGACAGGTCCCTATCATGCAGGAGTCCGGACTGGGTGCTCAGTGTTTTTCGTCTTAGATCTTTAACCCTTTCAGTGTGTTTTTAATTCATGGAAGTAACATTTTGGTTGCCTGAAATATCTTTTTAGTGATCGGTTTTACTTAGCTTTACTCTCTCGTGTCATTTCTGGTTCTGGAAGGCGATGGCCATAACATCAAACATCTTACATATAGTCTATGGTGCCAGCGTTTCCCACCTTTGTGACTCCAAGTTTTATTGATCAAGGAATCAAAGTTAAAAAAAGCTTCCAAATATACATCCATTTACTCATTGGACGGCATTTGTGTGTGTGTGTGTGTGTGTGTGTGTGTGTGTGTGTGTGTGTGTGTGTGTGTGTGTGTGTGTGTGTGTGTGTGTGTGTGTGTGTGTGTGTGTGTGAGCAGAAGAAAGGAAACGGTAGCTACAGAGAGAGTCGGACACATAGTGTAATGTAATGAAGTGTTAATTATTTTGCTGTCAACTGTTTGGAAACACTATCTGACTTTGATAGATGTGTCTGGTGGAAAAATATGACATGTCCACGCAGTAGCAGGGACTCTATTTGAAATGTCACTAACCCCTCCTCTGCCCTCTCTTTCCACTATGGGTGTATTTTGTTCTTATGTGACTGGGCGCGCATGTGTGTATGTGTGTGTGTGTGTGTGCACATACCTATGGGTTTGTACACTCTTGTGTCCTGTCTCCAAGGTAACGGCAGAGTAGAAAGTCAGGTACCCCCATCACAGAAAGTCTAGTATTATCTCCATACTGTGATCTCTCTCGGTTCAGTCTTTTTTTCTTCTCGTGACAGCTTGTCAAAGCCTGTGTTTGATTTGTCTTTTCAACACAGTGTCGAGCATCAGTTTAGGCAATGTCGGTGTCTATCAACCCAGGTTTGATAAGAAAAACATTAAACTAAAGTTTTTCATTGGATTTTGAGTGTTGCGGGAGATTGCATTTACTCTGTTAACTGTGTAGGTTAACAAAAGGGGAATTACTCAATTAATTTTGTCCTCTTATCAAAACAAACTGAGTGCCATCGATGCTCTCTGCAAAACAGTTGCCATGACAAACGTTAGCTTGATTCAGCTCTGTATTGATTTGTTTACAGTCGTCGTCCTTCAAATTTCCTTGACTTATTCGTATTTACACACGTTTTGTGCGTTAGCTGCAGAACTGCAAAGCTGATTTTATTCTGGTTTGCCTGGACTTGTTTGGCAAAGTGGGTTTTATCAGATTAATTCTAGTGGACAGGCTCATTTTAATTAACTGAGCTGAACAAATAGTTTTTTCCAAAAGAGATGGGGGATTTTCATTTTGAGCCATTTCAACATGGCCACTTCAGCTGACAGGAACACTGAACGTTCAAGCCAAGACGAGAACCTTGATTACTTGGCATCATCACTGGTATAACTGAGGTAATGACACCTGCTTTGTACATCACCAACCAAAAATGATGACCCAAACCACTTGAAGGGATAATGTCAGAGCATGCATCCAAAGCTAAACGTCTTCAGCTGTATGCTAATGCGTGAAAACAGCGGAGCAGTCAATATCGACCTGCAGACATGTTCAGGTGAGACTTCGTACCAACTACATTATTTGAAGGATACTGAGCCCTTTATTACTCCCGCCAAGGAGGTAAAAACTACTCGCCCGATTTTGATGAGCTTATCCAAATCACGGGGACGTAGTATACACGCATTAATGTCACTTCTGGAGTTCTGAGCTGTCCAAGTACCCTTCCTTGTGTTTCCAGTCACTTTGTGCTATATATATGAACGTATTAATACCCATCCATGCATGTGTAGCTGCTGCTGTGTTGCGCAAAATTAGAAAAACATTAGAAAATTAGATTTAAAATACAGATCATTCTGTTTGGAGGCGCACAGCACACCCTTTTTTCCTAGCTGCATATTCTAAAGGCACAATGTCTAGCCCCGCAGCCCCGCAGCCCCTGACATTTTGTTAACTGCTGCTGTGTGATTTAAAGTGTGTGCCATTTCTGTCACCAATAGTGGCTGCAGGGAGAAGGATGCACATCTTCGCAAACCTGGATAGAAGAAGGGAAGGGGGAAGAAGCAGGATCGTGTAAAATTAAAATTTAAATTGCATGTCTGTTTTACCTACGTACTTAATTTCTGAAGAAAGTAGAAGTATTGAGTTGCACAACAACATCATTATGTACTTTGTTTTGAAACACAAACTGGGATAATTGCATTCTTTTTCACATTCTCAACCGCTTAAATTGTTTGAGTTGTTTTGTCTCGAGTGACAGGTGCAAAGCATCTTTCCTGTTCTTAATAATGCTGGATCTGTCTTTCTGTGGGTCTCTTCCTCCTTATATGCCACCTACACTCTTCTTTTCTTGTGTTATACGCGGAGAAGCCCTATGAGGCATTGTGTGACATAAATCCGAGCTGACAGCTTGAAATAACAGTTAACAGTTCCTCTGCTTGCTTCCCTCTGACAAATTCACAGTGCTGTTATGTTAAATGGAGTGTACTGCAGACCTGGGAGCGGCACAGGTGCTCTCTGACACCACGCCGATTTCACCTCAGTGCCCCTTTCCTGCAACCATCAATCCAACCTCACGCCAACCCTCCTCTTTCATTCTGTCATCTTCTACCATGTTAATTTACAGCACCTGCCACCTTCTTTACTGTCATTTTTTTTTTTTTTTGCCATGACCTGTCATGTTGTTTCTCATGTCCCCTGGTAAACTTGATTGGTATCTTTCAAGACCTTTCAGATAGCGGAACGCAATAAATCTACAGCACGCAACAGACATAGGCCTACAGTACATTACTGATGTATTTGAGTATTGAGTAGCTACAGATGACTTTTTGTGTCCGATACCCAGGCCAGGCGCCATAATCACGTGACTGAGGGGGACTGTTAAAAAGTGCAAGGTGGAACTTTTAATTAATTCATTGATTTATCAATAGCCTTAGAAAGGCCTAAAAACAACAACATACGACTATTTTAAAATCACAAATACTTTTTATTAAACAGAGCACTCATATACAAACAGAAACAGCTGTAGAAACATTTGAAATACTGATAGAATTCAGGCTTTTATTAATAAAAAACATTATATCAGACTCCAAAAGCTTCCCTGGTATATAGCATGGCATAGTTTTTGACCTTTTTTCTTCTGTAGTCATTGCTCTTTTCTTTTCTTTTTGTTTGGTCACAGTAACAGTTTACTCGCAGCGCTAGCAGAGATCACAAACAAACAGTACTCCGCTTCTTACGCTTGTGATTTGACCCCCGTAATATCGGCACCCAGTTCATAATACAGCAAATGGAAGGGCTTTCATCGTTGGGCCACAGGCTCTCCATTGTGATGATAGTGACTTAGCAAACATGTATTGAAACAGCACACAGAACAGCTTTGTGAACTACAAGCCCTGCACTCACTTTTATTTCTTGGTTTCATGACAGCGCTGTCTCAATGACAGAGAAAATATTTACATCAATCATATTTGCATAAACAAACATCATTTTATCAGTGCATGTGTTTAAAATGCAGCCAGGAAATTATAGTTGATGCATCTACAATCATGGACCCATCCTGCAACCCTGTCTCCCGTTAAAGTCCTGCCCTGTGTACCTCCATCCATCCAACCTCCAAACCACGTCTTTATGATTTCCGTGCAATAAATAATAGCATCATTTCCCTCACTTGCAAAAAGATTGCCATGGAACATAAAACCCAGACAAGCAATTATGTTTCCCTAGAAAATGTAATTGCTCAAACCTGCTAGTTATGTACTATGAGCGTAATTTCTTTAAGCCAGGATTGCATGTTGTATTTTACCTTTGCGTGTATTTAATTGGGGAAAAGTGCATTGCTAACATCAGTTTGCAGGCTGGTTAGCAAATGAGCTTGTCCATTGTAGCACTTAGCACAGCTTAAAAAGAGTCCGTTTCGATGCCAAGCGGTGTAGTCTTTAAAAACAAAATGCTGTCTGTAAACTACAGTTACCAGAGGAAGTTGGATTAAAAAATTTTACTTGCTCGTCCACTCGAGAGAGTAAAAAATATTACCATTTTTACTTTATGTGGTTTTAGTTGGAGAACAAAGGATCTTAATAACAATGACATTATTTTACTACATAACCTGTTCTATTATGTCTGTATTCCTTGAATGCAAATGTGTTGTGGCTCAAACAAAGACCAAACCCCTCGTACCCTTTGTGTCACATCATGCATACATCTGTTAAACCCAATAATACATGACCCGTGTGTACAGCACATTTCTCATCAACAGAGCCATTGTGGTGGAAACCACCTCTCAGATTGCTTCCCCTTCTTTCTCTGCACATTTCTTTCATTTTCTCAAAAGCCTCTCCTCTATTCAGCCTTTTGTTTCAAGGCAGCCACTTTAATTACTTTAGCCCGCCATGTGAGCTTTGCATGACGGCTTTCGCTCAAGCTTGGCGTTGGGGAATATGGGGAGAGATGATTTGTATTAATGATGGGTGGCGATGAAGGGGAGATGACGAAGGGGAGGAAAATGATATGAGACAGAAGGAGAGGAGGAGCTGTCAGGAGAAATGTGGCTGATGAGCGCCAGATCATGTCTCAAATGAAGCTCATCCAACCTTTTACCTTTCAGCCCATTATCAATTGTTTGTCTGTCCATCAGGATGATTCTTGAATGCCTGAGGCAGATCCTCGAAGCTGAACTGTCAGGTCTTGGCAAATATGCAGTGAGTTAACCTGGGATAAGTGGAGAATGATATGTGCCTTTTTCTTTTCAATGTAAAAGATAACATATGCCATTTGACTTTGAATGTGTTTGCCTACAGCGTGTCAGCGCAGGTGGCAGCTTTCACCCGTCCCTCCGCTTCTGTTTCACTGCGCTCGAAACGTTATCACGCTTTAGCTGTAGGCACCTTTGTGCAGCAGCTCATCGATTGGTACTGATGCGAATCCAAAGCATGTTAACAGACAAGAGGTGAGCTCACTTGTTCTCTCAGGCCTTGAGATGGTGTGGGTCTCCATGCGGCGTTGTCCAAAGGGAGCTAAGTGTTGATCAATGCAGCGAGCGAGGGAGGACAGAAGGAGGGGAGTAAAAACAGAGGAGAGGAAGGCCACTACCATCGCTCTTCCATGACGCTGAGGATCTGGATCCGCTGGGCTCCCAGGCTAAATTAAAACAACCGGCATCCCATTGATTCCAGCGCTGACAGGGACCATACATCACCTCACAGCCAGGGAGAGAGTAAAGAGGGGAAGAAGAAGGGGAGGGTAATAGAGAAGCAAAGAACACACTCAGGAAAGAAAATGATAACCAAAATCATAGGAGGAGAAAAAGAATAAGAGGAGGTTAAAACAGAGGGATTAAAGAAGCGACATCTTTAGAAAAGAAAGAAGGAAAGGGAAGGTAGCTGGTGGAAGGAGCAGAGGGAAGGAAACCAAAAAGAGGAGATGGCAAACCAGACGTAAGCAATCGTCCTCTGACAAGTCCATTTATTTTCCATGCGCGGTCGACGATTAGTAAGAAGCAGAGAGAACCTTTTGGTGGAGAGTTGGAGGCGGAGAAGATGCAGAAGGACAGCAGTTGAGACTTTTTACTTAATACAAAGCTGGACAAAAGCCAGTTGGGATTTCTGCTAATAGAAAAGCAAAAAGTAATTGGGGTTGGAACAAAATGCACTTTTGTATTATTCCTAGGAATTTACTGGCCTCTTATCTCCCAACAATATCTTAAGAACCTCAATCTGTCTTACTTACTCAAGGTTCACTTCTTGACTTGATATGACAGGGTTATTCAGCTATTTGTTTCATCGTCAGGTTCTTTGATGAAGTGTCAGCATCCGAATGAGGTCTTGAAGCAAGAACGGAAGTTTGACATGTGAGCTGAGCTTTGCTGTGAATATGGTAATGGCGGATGCAATAGGATCTCACAAGAGCCAGTAGAGTAGAAAACTGTTTTTCTCTGAGCAATGGCGTCACATCACCGTTCAAATGCACTTCTGCACGTTTGTCGGTCAGTGAACGCATCACCATTTATAGGCATTTCAGTTCACACCGCCTCGGCGCTCGGCTCTTATTCTGACTGTGTTTAATTCAAACTAGTCTATAAAAGCGCTGTACATGAGGATGATAGCTCAGCAAGCTATTATTTAAGATAATCTTTTGATAAGCTTTGTGAGAAACACGTAACGCTCAGTCAGCGACGGGACTTCCTCCACTGCTTGTCAGTCAGTCAAGAAACCTTCATGCAGTGGCTGGGGCTAATGTTTTTAGCTAGCTGGTGATAGTATATACATCCAAAATGTACGCTGGCTGCTTGTTAAAAAATGACGTCTCGTTTTTAATTTCTACACGCTTTAAATACAGAATATGGGACGTGGGGAAGATTTGCAGGACTTTTAAAGGCATCTTTGAGTACCGTGAAATATTATACTTATTTTCAGGTTCATACATGGGTTTTTAATAGAACGTTTTTTACATGCTTTATTATTCAAGAAGTACATTATTTTATTCATATTGTCTGGCTAAAAATAGCTGTATTCACCCTCCGTTTTAGCTTCTGTCTCTTTGAGACACTGACTGGTCAAATTTCTGTGCTCTCGGCGTCTCTGCACCGTCTTTGAAGCCAGGGAATGACTCTAACGTCACTGTAGCGGCACTTATATATAGTAATTATATATATATATATATATATATATATATATATATATATATAAGTATAATTACTATATATAAGTGCCGCTACAGTGACGTTAGAGTCAGGTTAGGTTGTGATGTCGCAACTATACTATATATATATATATATATATATATATATATATATATATATATATATAGTATAGTTGCGACATCACAACCTTACAGAGAACGTTTAGATACTTTCACAGTATTAATAAAGCACCCAGACCGGCTTTATATTAAAGAAAAAGACATGAAACTCTCACCTTTTGCAATATGTAATGCAATTAATTTCAAGTCTGCTGAAACACACAAAAAAAACACACATGCATGCACATGACTGTGCGCACACAAGCGTCAGACATCAGAGATATGGATTTCTAGGACTCCCCCTCTTCAACCTTTAGATATTTTTAGATGGGCCGTTATTGCCTTACCCTCCAGAAAGGATTTTTGTCATGTTTATTTGCTTTATCTTTCCTGTTATTTTGTTCGCAGGATATCTGAAGAACACTTCAAACAAGAACAACTTTTGAGCTCTGGCAGACATTTCTTACGATCGTATCTGCGAGGATAGCCAACCAATCGAAAGGCACAGACGGGCCATGTGTATCTGCTACAGCTCTTAAATGATGTACCGTGATAAAGTTATCCACACTGTTTAAAGTTTACATAATAGTGCAGCACTTTAGGAATGTGCAGTACATCCCTCAAATTAGAGGTTGCAAATCGAACACATCACTCCCGCTGCCGTGTAATGGCTACAGAGATTTAATCAGCTGAAAGGGAGGGACCTCATATATCCTAGATGCAGTTGTGGATGACATAAGAAGCAACCATTGATGAGACCCAGTAAGGATCCTGCCATTACTGCAGAACTTTTGTCCCTTAGAAATTGGCGAGATTAAATATTTACATCATAGTGACAGAGGGAACACTCCAGAGGAAACAAGTGTATTAGTGTATGTAATTTAGGTCCATGTTTATATATGACACATGCCATATTGGCAAAGTTATTAGTCGCCGTAATTATTCCTCTTCTCCACGCTGACCATGAAGCGATTCTATCTAAAGTGTGAGAAATGAGATTCAGAATCCGTAGTCTAGCCAAAGGTTTCAGCAGTCAGAGACAACCTACATGTGCCTATGAATACATTTTTGCACAGAAATAGAATCGTGTATCTCATCTACATTATTGTATACCACGACTTACATTGTAAACCCACCGCCAGCAACCAAATCGTGCGACATTCGACACCTCTCGCTGATCCCTGTAGGTGTTTCATTGCTCGCAAGGGAGCGAATAACATCGTGTAAATAGGCAACCTATGACATTCCTCAACAAGTTACACGATTTTGTGCCAAGCAGCACATCTGTAATCCTGGAGGGTAGGGACGTAAGAAGATGTGATTCCAGAAACTACATTAATGTTCTTCAGACATGTCTCAAAAGCAGATAAAGACTCAACTTCCCGTTCCACAACTTTATCCCTTTCTTTGTTGTAATTATGACTTCACTGTTATAGTTGGACTACGCAGGCATGGCTGCATGGCCAGTGTGGAGAGGAGGGATGATTACAGCCACCAATAACTCTGTTAACTCTGTGAGTGTTGTATTAAGATAGACTTGGGGATTTTTATTTTTATTATAATAGAAAGAAACAAAACGAGTGTTACAGTAGAGAGGCTGGGAAAACTAAAATAATCCCTCAGTAAGAGCCAGTGTGAGTGACAGTTGCTCTCTGGGTAAGAGTGTGAGAGGATGTGTGTGTGTGTGTGTGTGTGTGTGTGTGTGTGTGTGTGTGTGTGTGTGTGTGTGTGTCTAAAAACACAACAATGTGCCAGACATATTAAATTACATAAATTGATTTAATGAATAAATAAATTCATACCCATCTCTCCATCTTGTCCACCTCCTCTCCGCTCCTCACATTGTGCTGCTGGACTGTTTCCCCTCTTTCATCTTTAATACTCCCCGCTCTCATCTAAGTTGCTTAGTCACGGTTATGCCCTTATGTTTCCCTTTTCATCCATCTTCCTCTCTCCCTCTGTCTTTCTGCTTTTACTTGTGTTTTCATCACAAGAGAGAAAGGAGTGGGATGCATTCAGTGCTTTCCTTCTTCTTTTTTTTTATGTCTCTCATCTCCTTGGTCTTTCTCACCTTTTTCATCCTTTGAAACCGGGCTCAACCTTGTAGCTAAGGCTGCAATGGAGGCTTCCTACATAAAATATGATCCTGAACTGGGGGTTCGTCAATCATTTACAATGTCAGATGTTTTGATGTGTGTCAAAACAAAGAAAGAATTCTGAGTTCATATCCGCTCCACACTTTTAAAATATTCATGTATAGTTAGGGTTGTTTCTCATCTATTCATGCCCGCCCCCTTAATTTCATGTTCACTCTCTGTGATGCTGAGATTTATGTTGAAAGGGCAATGTATTTAAAGATAGCTAAAAGGTATTAAGCTAAATAAATAATAAGGATTAGTAATAGTAAGATGTAATGCCTGTATCTGAAACACAGTAGACAGTCCTGCGTCTGTGACTTCACCCATAGCTTTCTGACAGCACAGCGGATGAGTGTGATAGGCTGACACCTGCCAATCAAATACATGTAAGTGTTTTCAATTGAGGCTCCAGCTTCTATTTCACACCATATTTCAAAAAGAGAGAAAGAGTTTCATCCCCCGGTTAGCTGTGTTGGTGCTGCAGTAAATCAAGAACAAAAAAAAACAGAAAATGTGTATCCATCAGTGAGACGCGTGCAGGCCAGCAGCACAGATGTGATCATCATGGCCAAACAGCTTACTGTTAATAATGATGATGATGACTTTAATCAGCAGCCTGAAGTTTTACTAGCTGAATTATGAACAAGGGAAAACTACATTGTTTTAAGAAAATCAGATTATAGAGGATGAAGTCAAGTGATATAAAACTGAGCAAAGCTCTTATGGTAAGCTGTGTGTGGCTGTTCTGCAGTAGAGTGTGTGTAGTCACAGTTTGCTGGGTTTTCACATTGAAATAATGCCAACCTGTAATCCCCCCTGTCAAGGAAATGTTGTCATATTGTCTCATTTTGTTATATTTTATATCTATAAAGTTGTTATTTGGCCTTACAGTGACTGATTGTGTTGTTATACACATGTCCCCGCGTCTGCTAGCGTTTCACAGATAGTAGGGTGCCACTGTGACCAGTCAGACAATTAGCAGACGGATGTTACCGGTCGTAATTAACATGTCTGATGTCTCTGTGCCTAAATGTGCATTACCTGCTGTCCTGCCTGAGCAGCTCTACTGTTTAAATGACTTGTGTGTCTGTGCACTCGGGGTCAGATACTTGTAACACACAGTTGGTGCAGGTGATCTGTCCTTTCAGCTGAAACTGTTTGATTCTCTTGAATACTTTTGACTCTTTGTTAAATAACACCAAAGACAACTTTGTTCTAATTTCTATATTTGTTCAATACGATTGGATTGGTTAGGAAATCACAGACAAAAAAAGTCACAGACAGATAAAGGGAGGCAGACGAGGATGGATGCAAGTTACGTCAGTACACAGAATGAAATGATCCGCAACAAATCCGTGGCTGTTTTCATGTGGAGCTCTCTCTGTGTTCGTGCAGACCAGAGCGCTTGAAAAACAAAGGACTTTACCCCAACTGAACTGAACCTGCTGCAAACCTTTCAGTCCGCATGCAAGCCAAACAGCAACCAACAGGACACATGAATAGAGTCATAAAACCCAAACAACATTTTTAATCACGCTTTTATTATTATTTTATCATTATGTTTTTTCTTACTCCACCAGGTGTTTTTCTCGTTATCCTGTTAGGTGTTTGAGGTGATGTTTTGTGTATGTAAACTGATGTTGAACGACCCAAAATGAATGCTTTTCTTTTTCTAATTTCATCCACAGATCTGAGGTGACGGTTCATGCTGTTGCAGCATGAAACATTGTGTAGCCACGGATCCCTACACAGTGCGTAAAAGCCCCAAATTAAATGGGACTGAAAATGCTGCCTTCCACAACATTAGCTAAATAGTACCATTACCGTTCCACTGTACTCCCATAGCAGAGCACCCACCACACTATAAAAGAATGGAGGCAGAAGAGAGCCTTTGCCTCAAAACTGGAGGTTTTCAGAATCACTGCGATCACTATTATGATGCCATTCAGAATAAATGTTCAAATGTTAAATGACAGAAACGTCAGGAAAGAGCTGGAAGTCCTAGGTTTACTTATTGATCTCCAAATGTAAACGCACAGTTAACCCCAAAATCCACATTTTTCCTCTTACCTGTAGTACTATTTATAAATCTAGATTGTTTTGATACGAGTTGCAGTGTTGGGGATATCGACCGTAGAGATGTCTGCCTTAGTCATGATTTCTGGAAAGACTACATTGCTGTGGAGTTTTTCAAATGTATTTTATTGGCACTTTGAGCACCGCATGCTGAGTGCCGTCTAGTTCCATTATATATGAGAGAAGGCAGACATCTACACGGCCGATATCTCAGACATTGGCAACTCACAACAAAATAATCTATATTGATAGATCGCACTACAAGATAGGGAGTAAATATGTATTTTTGATTTTTGGGTCAACTGTCTCTTTAAATGAACGTGGTTTTGCACACTTCCTTTTCCTTTAAGCATCCCACGGACCTGACTGACACGAGATAGCCTGTCCTGAGTGGTGAATCAGCTTGTGGGGGAAAAAATCAACTGTGAGACTTGCAACTAAGATGGATTTGTTTACAGAGCCCTTGGGATTGGTACTGTTTTGTTACAAATTCCAGTTTAGGCTTTAATCCAGCAATTGTAAATTCAGGCTTAAACCTTTAGTCCCGTGGTATTTTCTGGTTTGATGGAAATGGAAATGAGCCACTGGTCATCACAGTGAAAGCTATTCCAAGGCGCTTGGATAGCATCCCCCCCCCCCACACACACACACACACACACCTACACACACACACACACACCTACACACACACACCTGGCCCTGTTCTCTCCGAGAGACAGACAATATGGTAATGTGGGGAATGAATAGTGAGTCTCTGGGAAGACTTTCCTCTTTCCATATGTGTGTGTGTGTGTGTGTGTGTGTGTGTGTGTGTGTGTGTGTGTGTGTGTGTGTGCATGTGCGTGTGCGTCCAGCTGCTCTCTTGGCCACTGCGGCCATTACTGAGCGGTACCAAGCAGCAGAGCATGACACACACCAGCTGGATCTGCACACACCTCCACTGAGAGGGTAGGCCTGTGCCAATGAGACAAGGAGAAAGAGAGAGAGTGAGAAAAGAGGGAGAGGGGACAGGGGGATGGATAGAGAGCGTGAACGAGAGACAATGAACGACTGGGGGTGCCACAGCAAAGGAGACAGAGAGGAGAGATCCATCCCCAAGGTAAGGTGAAACAGATTTAACACCGTACGCATGACACAGACAAAGTCACCAATGCCAACCATCGCCTAACACACTGCAAGGGAACACACTCGTGCCAAAAACGTAATTGCACTCAAAAATATATTATCCTGACCTCACTGTCAGATTGGGTGTATGCATGCATGTGTGACAAATTGTGTGTGTAGGTGGACAGCTTCTAGGGAGAAAATATGTCAACCATGTGTCATATTGTTCTGGTGACCATCAGAACAGCAATAAATACAACTCAGATCTGCTGCATTAGGGAATGTCCAGCTGTGTGTGTGTGTGTGTGTGCATGTGTGTGTGTACTGAATCTCATAGACATATTGAAGCTGCCATCGCTGTCTGCAAGGCATTTTCTCTCAAACTTCCTCCCTTCTTTTCTTTTTTTGCATTTCACTCTCACACAGCTATTCACAAGGCACCTTTGCCAGTGATGAAGAAAAACATTATGCTTGGATGGATAGGGGGGGGGGGGGTTGGTTGGAGTTTGTGGGGTTGGTAGAAAGATTATTCATATGGCAGGAGATAAATGTATTTTCACTAGTTGCCTCGTTCCCTGCCCTCACCTGCAGCCCCTCTTCCATCTCTCCCTCTTCCCTCATTTCGTATTCCTCAGTCCAGCCACATTATTCCTGCTCCCTCTCCTCCTTGCCGCTGTCTGGCCGGCTGACACAAAATGATAGAGCATTCTGTTCTGGTGTTAGCAACACACTGAACATCACTTGTCAGCTGAGGGACGACAATGGCTGGCATGGAGCGGAGGGTACGCAGGCAAAGCAGGACACTTTACCTCAACCCACTTCCGTCTTTGTTTAAACCACATTAAAGACGGACTGAAGTCTGCTTTTCTTGGCTGGAAGTCAATGAGCGTCTCACTTGGTGTTGAAAATGTTTGTTTTTTTCTCTGTAAAAGGCTAGGGATGCTAATTCACTAAAACCTCAGCTTTTACAAAGCATCAAATGCATCTAATATCTTTTGGCACTAAAAACATCCAAAAGCCTCTCAGAAAATCCACTTACATCGATTAATTCTGCAGGCGAGCAAAGCAGTCAGTGACAAGACATTATTTTTCTTTCCAGTGTGATACATTATCGGTACAGTTCAAAAACTAATATAGCTCAGATTGATCCAGAGTGCTTCCCCAATACAGTATGAACTGCTTTACATTTAGAAATGTTGTGCGATCGCTCCCAATTGTGAGCATTAAACTTTCAAGGCTATTTACGGTAGATGAGTGGTCCAGTTTGACAGCTTATGTGATGCCCAGGTCAGCTACGATTGGGTTTACCTAAACAATGTAATGTTTCCTGTCTAGGTAGCAGAGAGCATTTGCACTGTGACATGCCTGGACATGTCATTAAATACTGTATTTGAAATGGGTTCCATGGATATGTCTAATGTATTTGGGACCTTAACTATTTTAATTTCTCTAAAGATTGGTTTAGTAACTGAGGGACTCAATTTGTATGAAGCACACCCTTCAGACTGGTTATGAAAATGATTAATTTGGTTGAAAGATATGAAGGCCACATCTATATTAAAATAGCTCATTTTCTGGTTTTAATCAGATAAAGTTGCATGTACATGACTGAAGGTTGCTCAATAAAACAGAAATTGTATCACTCACTTGCTCTTTTCGTACTTTTTCCGCAGCAAAAAAAAGTTGCTTTGTGAAGTTGGATTTATAAATAAATAACAGGTCTTACTAATAACTCGAACGATGTTTCTGTTGAATTCAAGTGTAGGCTACCCCTAAGCCATGACAGTGCAACAATGAGCCAGCCTGCATATTACCAGGACCAGGCTTTTCCTGTTTCTGTTGTTTTTTGGCCCTTTAAGCAGAAGTCAAGCTGAAAATCATGCATTTTATAGCCTAAGAAAGTGGCTATGGCTAACATGTTAGCATACATAGCCTGTTTCCACATCTAGCAGACATGGAGCAACATTGGCAGTCGTTTTGAGTCGTGTTTCTGGCCAACTGACAAATGGTAAGTGCAACGTTCACTCTCTTTTATCTCTGCTCTGTCTTCACCAAACCTAGTCGAAAGTATTGTGCTTTGTAGCCGCTAAATGTTCCACAATGCTAAACAGCTAGCTGCTAACTGTGTCTGTCTCGTGTTTGGTGCTCTAGGAACGTAGTGACAGAACTAAATCACAAATATACTTTGAAGGCAAGGGGGGAGAAAGGAGGAGAAATACTAAATACTTTTAGCCTCTAAATGTGTACCATATGAAGAGAACTACATGCAGTAACTCCAGGACTGCAGGGCTAGTAGCTACATTTGAGGAGCTAATAACAATCCTCATTTCCTCTATCTTCTATCTATCTCTGTATTACCATTTTTCATTTATTTTCCCATCTCCTTCTCCCACCTGTTTCGAGCAGCTAGTCCAGTGTTGGCTGACGCGTGTGCCATCTGTGTCAGTCAGGAGTGGCTTATATAGGGCAGCTAATTCATCATCGCCTGAGAGCTTACATACAGTACATATAATTACCCCCCAACGTAAATAAGACCCTGTTAGTCCCTGTGATTTATTGTTGTGTCAAGGGAGAGATAGGCACGAGGAGGTGGATGAGAGAAGAGGGGAGGGAGGGATAGAGGTGAGTAGAGTGCGGTAGATGGAAATGAAGAGGACGAATTTCGAAGAGGTCAGCTGTAAGCACAGCGGGCATGGAGAAGTGTGAGACACCTGAGTAGTGCTGTGGTTCAACAGTCCTTCTTAGAGCCCTTTTCCCTCTCAACCTATTCACAAACAAAATCCTTAAGACTTTACAAACCGCTCATCTCAGAGTCGTATCCACAGCGAGACAGTGGGCTTCAGCCGTTGTTTTCCCACATGCTCCCTGTGGTGTTCATTTTAAAATGCACCACTGGCCCGTTTCAAGCGTTGCAGTTGTATTGTACGGCTGAAGGCCGACGAGATGGCTCGGCAAGTGAAATATGAAGGGGAAAAAAAGGGGAGGGGTGGGGGAGACGAGAGTAACAATGAAAGATTTATGACAGGCATTGAGAGCAGGCGGCGGTTTTATCAGCTTATTATCAACCAAATCGCCCCCACTGAGATGTAGCACATATCATCTCTGTTCTGTATCCCCACTCTGACTTCCTCTTACCTTTTACCACTCACTCTTTTACCTCTCTTTTAGTATTTACTCACCTTTCACCCTTTCTTCTTCCTGGTCTCTTTGACTTTGTGTCTCTTGTTCAGTCGACCCTCTTGCCTCTCTTTTTCTCTAGCTCATTCTTGTTTCTCTGCTTTATTGCTCTCACTAACTCCCCCCCCCCCCCCCCCCCCCCCCCCCTTCCCCTAGCCACTGGAGTATTTTCTGTCTACTTTGCTTACGCCGTCTGTTTCCCCCCACAGCCTCCCTGTATATCTGCCTTCTCTCTGTAACCCATGAGGACTCTTAATAAATGGCAGTTCACCCTACCTCCCTCCCTTTCTCCCTTTCTTCCTTTCTCCCTTACGCTCTGCCCACCCTCCCTCTGAAAAAAGCAAGGCACCTAAGGGTGAACAGGTTAATGTTCTGGCAGTTTGAGATACACTTTTGACATTTCAATCCGGCATCTGTTTTTATCGCAGCTGATTTAAGAAGTAAGGAGGTGTGCAGGGGGGTAATGGAGGGGTGGAAGGAGGGATGGAGAAGAAGAGAGGGAGGAGGGAGCACCATGGGATGGTGCAGCTACCCAGAGACTGTGGACTGTGTATAAGGCGCAGCAGGAGCTGTGGACCTGCGGTTGCAGATCAGTTAATAAATGGAAGCATATGGTCATGTCGCCCCCAAGTGGCAGGCAGCAGAAATCTTGGAGCAGGGACAAACTGCGGCAGTGCAACAGACAAAATTACAGCATGTATTCCTCAGGTACTGGAGTCAGAGAGAAGCAAAAATTGCAAACATGCTTGAAATAACTTGCCGTGGACAGAGCACTACAGAGTAATCTGTATTCTCCTTGGCGCCAATTATGACCTTTTGAAAGGAATAATACAAATCTGCAAAGAGTTGATTAGACTTTTGGAATGCATGGTGATGATTATAGAATGAAGTAGAGAATGTCATGTGAGGAAAATAGCAAGTGGCAGAGCGAGAGGCCAGGTAAGGACAAAAGATGAGCGGTGGTAGAAACACAGCTGAGGCTGAGATAGAGGGAGAAACGAGGGAATATACACCAGAGAATAACACAAAGACCCCGGCTTTTGGGAGGGTAAAACAGCCAGAGAATCCGATCAAAACTTTGTAACAGAACTCCAGAGGATTGACCAAGTGGAAAGAAAAGGTTGAAGGGGAATACAGCGAGAGAGAGAGAGAGAGAGAGACAGCCAGACTTCCAATGAGCAGCAAGTGATAGAGACAGGAAGGGAAAATAAGAGAGAGGGAGCAGATATGACAGAGTAAGTGAATTAGAAACTGGGCTGCAAATGAGCTGCGGGGGGTTGAAGGGAGGACAGACGGGTGATGGAGGGGAGGCTGGTAGGATTGTGGGATTTCTACATCGCACCGTCGGCCGGCACTTTCTCCAAAGTTATATTTTATATGAATTCAATAAGCAGCGGCTGATCTCCGTGCCCCGGGTGTAATTACCGGCAGAACAGCGTAGGCATTGTGAGCGTTGCCACCACCTAAACGTCCCCCTGCTCGCTTCCAGGTCAGCACTGATCTTGTCTGAGAATGTCAATTATCGTCTTAAATGCCGTCTGAGGAGCACGGGAAGGAGAAGGAGGGGTTTGGGTTGAGAACAATTAAAAATGGCAAGTAGGGAGGAAATATTTGCCCAACGTCGCAGCTTGAGAAAAAGAAGAGGAAGAGCACGAAAGAGAATACACGCTAGAATACTAATGGGTTCCTCTTCATCGTTTTATATGAGATAGAAGGCCAGAGAGCAAGGTATGCTGTATCCCCTGTGCAACTTCAATTAATGTCACATCATATTGCTATACATGGCACATGGGAGCTGAGGCAGACGTAGCGGGAGCAACCTGTGGTCTGTATGCAGCCCAGTAGGCTATGCTAGGGATGATATCCATGTTAAATGATTGTCAGGCTCTTTTTCCCTCCCTCCCTCCCTCCCTCCCTGGCTCTGTCTTTGTCTCGTTCAGTGCCAATGCAGGAAGTAGTTTGTCCTTCATGTAGCGAGGACGAAAGCATCTCGTTTTCACACAATAGACGGGAGTTTGAGCTGCCAGTTAGTTTAGCGTAACACAAAGACTGAAAACAAGGGGATCCACTTAGCCTGGCTCTGTCAGGCAGTAACAAAATCTACCTACCAGCACGCTGAAACTGAAAACTGAAGCGTACAAACAGCACATTGGGGGTTTCTTACTATTTATTTTTCCCGTCATCAAATGTTAAACTATCTCTTTAACACTATCTTCACCTTATTGTGTTTGCTACAACCATCATATTTCCCTAACCTTAACCAAACTGCCATTGGTCAGTGGAGAAAGCGTTGGCATTGGACATAAAAGACGTTGAACAAAATTGTTCAATACTGACGTTATTTTCTGGCAAAGTAATCGTCTCAGTATTCTAACAAAGTGCTGGTCGGATGTTTGGACAATGTTTGAAACTCACACCCCCACACTTTTCTATCATTGGAATTGGAGAGACTGCGTACGACACTTTCAGTAACCTTTCCGAAAACTCACAATCCAAACTTCACGCACACCCCACGTAGCAATTGCAGCCAGGTGTGTGGAGGTGAGGAAGTAAGCAGGGTTTGAACTCCTCTCTCAAACTCTATTTTTTCATTATTTTTCAAAACTGTTTCTGTCTTTTCCTGTGTACAAATAAGACTCTAATAACACTGTTATCTTTCCCGAATGCATACCCTCTCGTTGCTCGCTTTAAAGTCCGCCTATTCGCCCTGCTATCGCGTTTGGCCAAACGCCTTCGTGTTGGACGATGAGTTGTACCAATTAGTTCTTTCAAGCATAGCCCAGCCATGAAATAACTGTGAATCCAGATGGATATTCTGAATCTCTTATATTCCCTATGTGGTAGCCTTGTCTGTCAACAATGTGAAGAAATTCCTGGTAAGAATTTTCCCAGAATTCCCATCGCCACAAGTAACCTGCTGTTCTTTTTTAATTGCAGGGGCATGCAGATTTAAAACTGAATCTGAACTTCTATATAGTCATATTTATATAATCCTCTGTATGTTTGTTTGTATGTAGTCTGCAACTTAGTCTCTTTGTGTGTTCCTGAATCCATCCTTCCATCTTCCACCTCTTTTTCTTTTTTGTTGATTCATTTAGATTTCCTAATTTTGCCCTTCATCCTTTTTTGTTGTATATTTGTCCTCATTCTTTCATTCATTTCCATCAATTCACCTTTATTCTAACCATCAAGGTTTAGCACTCTTTGTCTTTTGACAAGGCACTAACACTGTGCCTGTCAGCCTTCATATAGCTTTCAAACAGTTTGTGTTTACACTAATCTGAGTTTAGATTTACTGCTGCGCATTCTTCCTAACATATGCACGGATAATGCATGCTGAATATTGTTTAGCCATGTATGTGGCCAGCTGCCAGTGATAATTTTCTAATGAAAATGTGTGATTGATAACCATCTAATGAGTTTGATTTTACTCCAGCTACAAGATATGTCAGAAGCATTCTGCCGTGCTGCAAATGGCAGTATGCTTTACACATTACGTTTGATCCTGGCGTAATGTGGCTCTGTATCCATCCATCGAAGGGTCCATTACTGAATCCATCCATCCATACATCAATCCAACCTTACAGAAATTCATTAATCCAACTCTGTTTCCTTCCCTCACCCACTCTGCGCCCCTTTGGTGGGTGCCAGTGGGAGTGGTTCGCCCTTGATCTGCTCTCAGAACAAACAGCCTGGTAAACATCATGAAACATTTAGAGGAGGCAGAGCAGCCTTCTCTCTAATTCACACTGGCAACCCGGAGTTGCACAAAAACAGCTGCTGCCAAAGTTTGCTCCTGCAGAGGGGTTTCTGTTAATGTGTGCATATATGTAAATTGTGTGTGTGCTTTTAAAACCACAATTATATAGGACTATATTTGTGGTCTTTGCTTTGAGAAAATCCCACTCTGCGCTGTAGAATAAATTGGCATATCTGGGCAGATTAACATATTTGGCAAATGCCTTGTAGGGAGAGGGGAAAACAAATGAACGGATTAGAATCACAACTCACTCAGCTGGAGGTCTGAGTCAATGCCTTGTACAGAACAAAACCCTCTTTACTGATCCTTCTAACTCTGGCACAGGAGACTGTCTTGCGCTCAACATCTATAGTTATTTGTAAAACTGGATTGCCTCAGTGGTTGAGTAAATGGAGCAAAGCTGCCATGAGTTCTCACCTGCATGTAAACACAGCAACACTCAACACTCAACTTTTGTACCTCCCTCTAGCCCACAGACATTTACGTCCTGTCAAAGTGCATTGTCCCAATAACACCATTCCCCGGCATGAGTTTTACGGCCAAAAAATGTTGTTGTTGTTGTTTTTCCTCAAAATCAATAAGTTGATTACCTGGAAATAGAAGTTTTCTGAAGGCCAGGTATTTCCACCATTGGACAGTTTCTCTGCTCTTTTCACTGTAAAATATCCATTAAAATCAATGAATAATGAATTAAGGCGTGCAGCCTCTTACTCCCTTTAATAAAATGTAGCAAGCGGAACAGCTTATTCAGTAATGTCACGCGTAATTAGCCGTGCTGCCTCGACCACCTTCATGCCGTAATCTATGGAGGCCTGACCTGCATTCTGTTTCTCTTTTTTTTCCTCCTCCCTCTCATTCTTCGCTCATCTCTGTCTCCTCTGTCACAGATCTTCCTCTGTATTTCTCCATCTCCCTCTCTCTGTGTGTCTTCCCCGTCTGTTTAGCTTGTTTGGATTTTGTGCTGAGATCATATACCAAGAAAATCCCTTCAAGTGTGTGGCTCAAAGGACATACGCATAAACACGCGCTCACAAAAAAAAAAACCCGCGCATTTCACAGCTGAAAACAACAAACAAGTGTGAGTGGGTGAGCACTTGCAGTGATAATAGGCCCCCCATGTTGTGCAGACTTCCATGTGGTGCAGCAAATAATTTACCCTGTAAATGTGTGAAAGTGCACATATGAGGGCACAAATGCCATATCAAGGCCATAAAATCTCTTCACATAGCAAAACATTTGAGAATAGTGACAACACTTGAGTGAAATAGAGTAAGTATTAAAAAAACAACTTCTATTGTGTATCAGTGAACCATTGCAGGAGTGCTGTGTGTGCTCCAGTGTAAGCCACAGCGAGGCAGCTACTTACACTACAATCAATACTACTAGGCCCTGTTAGGGGGGAATCGATCAGCTTAGAACTTGATGTGGAACAGTCTCTTTCTCTCTATATCGCTCTTTCTTTGTCTGTCTTTGTCCATTTGGCCTCTCTCTGTTCTCTGTCTGCCACCGCCATTGATCTCGGGCGATGATAGCGAGCGTATCTTTTCTGCAGGGGTGAAGAGGTCAATGCTAAACCCCCTGAGAGTCTTAATGACCAGGACAATGTGAGGGAATAGGGGCGGCAGGGAGAATAACAGGTCTTTATATGTCAGGTGTTCTCACCTGAATGAGTCTTCTTGAGCAAGCTACACACCGTGTCTTTTGTCGATGCAAGCTTCTGTTCGCCGCAGACACTGCGAAGACTTCGTGTTGAAAATATCACCTGCCGACCTCGCTGCTGCAAAGGGTTGGGCTGAGGCTGGCTGAGGCTTGCTTCCCCACGGCGGGGTCTAGCTAATCTAAACTAATTGCAAGGACCACTGATGCATATGAAAGAGAGAGAGGACGTGAGAGAGAGTACGCACAGATGCCAAATGAAAGACATTATCCTGCTGCTGCTGCTGCTGCTGCTACTTGGCTACACCTTGATGAAAGACACATCTAATCCACATTCTCCAATACTCAATGTGTTTCAACAAAATGAGGAATGATGGAGTGTGTTTACAACTAAAACAAGTAAATACAAATACAGCCGTCTACAGCGGTTGCGTAACGTCTAACGTTTCACTTGAGCTTTACTCACAACCTGAAGCATCTTTTTGGCTTCGCTTCTGTTTTGTTGCAGCCTGGGAGTGTAACTAGATATTGTATCGTGGCTGTGAGCGAAGTGTAAATGCTGCCGAATACACAGAGGCCCTATGAATGAACTCATGGAGCGTAGACTCTGGCAGAGGACTATAGCTGCGACTGTTGGTCTGCTGATGTAATTGTCACCTTTTCATTTTTGAACATTTTTGAGATGCTGTGAAAACACAAGCTATAAGAAGTCCTTCCAGATTGAGTTTCTAGAGTCCTGTGGTTCGGGAGTGTTTTGTAGAGAAGGCCCATGCAGCGGGTTTAACGAAAACTTCAGAGGGTACTAATATTGTCACAAATAAAATCACATTAGCAATAGGATAAAGGGTTAACAAACGGTGAGGTCACCAGATCTTCCCATTCTCCAAGGGTCGGTTATGGGGTGAGTAAGCTTAATACCTTTATTTTTTTACATTTGTTGTTTTGTTTGTCAGCAGGATTACGGAAACTTGGGTGGAAGGGTGTAGCATTGGCCAAGAAAAAACCCCAATAAATGTTTGATCAGAATCACAAGGCGGATACATGCATTATTTGTTCACTCTTTGGAAATGGCCTTGGGACAGGTCTGCACTCTCCAAGTGCACTTCTAGTTATAGCACTGTCCTGAGATTGCCCACTGTGACCTAAACTACAGTCTTTCCCATTCATCCAACATGCAGAACACGCATTTAGTGTGATTTCCACCATCTGTTGAGAAACTACATTACATTAGAAACATTGAAAATGCTCAGGAATCTAATCTGCAACACAAGAAATGACAGATTAGAAGAAGATCAGAAAGGCTCACAAGATAAATGTGTGCAGGAGTTCATTTTGAGGGATTAGGTGAAGGGGCTAATAATGGATATCTATGTTTTTCCTCCCAAACATCCTACCACTTTAAGAAACTCTAAAAGCCTGGTGCAGATTCAGTCAACGATTTGTCAGTTACAAAAATAAGAATGAATTTGGTCATTATTTACTTGTAAAACGAAAGGAAAGGAGGGAGAAAAAAGTGTGCTACTCCGTCTAACCCATTTTCAAATCCTGTCTGTTATGCCCTGACACACACAGCAGTGTAACAGAAATAAAAAGACGTGGCAGCATAAGATGTGGCATCAAACTGTTTGCTTTTCTGACAACAGAAAGCAGCTAAATAAATGTCTGACAAGTACTTTGAAGCCTGCTTCTGAATACATTTAATCGTAAATACATACAGTTCATTTACCACCTAAACATGAAATAATGCTCATGTTGTTTTGACACTTTTCTGTTCATTGCAGGAGACGTGTTTGTGTAACGATGCTCCAGAAGAGAGACGTGAGGAGCGAAGCGGTAGCTCTACTGGTGGAGCCTGAGCACCATGTACCCAGGCTGAGTCCTTACCGCAGCGATTCTGGTTTAAATCTGCCCTGTGGCCATTTGCTGCATGTCATCCCCTCTCTCTCTCCCCTGCCTTTTTAAATGAACTTCAACTCTTCTCTTCGTGAAGACTAGAGGCTACTGCATGGATTGTATCAACACTGTAATGTAACCTACTGTATGCGCAGCACATTGTGTTTAGCTGTGTTTATACCGCAGTCAAAGAATTGGCCGGACAAAATGATACAGTTTTCCTGAAAAAAGGACAGCTGTACCCAATCCTGTTTGTGTAACCATTGCTGTCCAACTCAAACTTTCGCCTTTGTGCAGGATCCATCATTAGGGTGGAGAAATTAGATGAACCCTGCTGCTTTCTGATGCTTTGTATCGGTAGCCCTGCTGATAACATGCTAGCAAGCTCCGAAAACAAACCTGTTCTAATGATCTCTCAAAATGTTAGAAGTTTTATTGTGTGCTGAAGCTAATTAGCCGTGGATGTGGTGGATGGGTGTTGAGATAACGAGCCTGGAAGGGACAGCACGGGGCCACCGTCTGAGCCCTATGTTAATGAGCCAATGCTTTCATTAAACCTGCCACCATCGGCTGTCAGAAGTATCCTGGACTCCCGGTGTGCTTCGTTTACCTGGCGGACAATTTGATTAGCCTAAAAGCCTCCTACCACGGGCTGATTTACAGTTCCACTGTGTGGTTTTTGGGGCTCTAGGCCAGGATTAAACCTTTCAGAAGTACAGTAGGTAATTCTATACATACCCACCTCGAGCATGACGTCTTTGTCGGCATTCAAGAAGAGTTTTTGGTCTCCAACAGACACAGCCCTGAAGTTACATCTGAGATACACAATGCTGTTATTGCTCATATTGATTTGATTATAAACATCTTGTGGTTGAGCATGCACAGCATAAAGCATGCTGATATTGATTCAGCCAGACACTTGCTGTGGTGTGTGTTTCATATGTGCTTTATGACCTGCTGTTATGAGCTACAGGGCCACTGGAGGACTCTACATCCTGTTTATATTGCCTTGTAAAGCTCGTCATGCTAATGCACTTTTGCGTCTGCTGATGCGAGTCGGTGTGAGCTTCTGCATGCCGAGGTATGCAGTATGTGTTTGCTTGGGACGTGAGTGCGCACACTTTAGCCGGGATAAACTGTCTGAGCTGATAAACAGAGAGGAAAAGTATTGGGTGATGTTAAATTGGTAATATGTATTCCAGGAGTGTCTTTGTAATCTCTTAAAGTGCAGTTTTGTATTTGAAAGCAGATTGCATGCCCATGCAGCCCCTCTGCAATTAGGAGGCAAGTGTCAACAGTCGACCTTGGCCAAGTCTTAATGCTCCTTTGGCCGTCTCAGACATCACTTCCTGAGTCCTCAGAGACAGCAAAGTGAAGAGGGCTTGGCTCCCTCGCACATCCGCTAAAAATTAATAGATTAACCTCAAGTACTGATAGAAAGTCATAGCCTCCACCTCGGAGGAAAGTTTGTTTGCCCCTGTGACCAGGTACCAGCAGAGCTATTAATGACAATGATCCTTAAAACTAAGTATTCGGTTTGTGTTGAATCAGAACTGGCATCACATCACGTCCCACCAGTGCTGGATGGGCTAACAGTTGCATAACAAATGATAAGAAATTCTTGCTTATCTTGCATATATATCCAAGCATTTCGCACATACGCATTATACACATGCTATGCAGTTGGAACGCACTACATGGATTTTATGAATAGTATGTTGGTATGCGATTTTAAACTTGTGTCTTGTTTTAAGTTGACTGGCAGGGAAAGGAAATAATAACTGTGATTCTGTGACTGTAGCTGTAACTGTAACTGAATTAAAATAGATAGATAGATAGATAGATAGATAGATAGATAGATACTTTATTGATCCTGAGGGACATTTATTGTAACCTTGTATAGTGGTAATTGTCTCAACCCAGGAATATGAATAAGCCAACTCAGTCTTCAGTAATTGTGTGTTTTGGACAGCACAATGTTGAAACAGTGCTGCAGAGACTCAGGTAGAGGCTTGTTGGTTTAGCGTCTGCACAGGTGTGATCAGGTACACATTTGAATGGGACTCCGCATTATGAACATCAGGAATGAAACAAATTACAAAGTCCACACACTTCCACGCATAAATTATGTCCTTTACAGAAGTTGAGCATTAAAGAGATACACATCTATGAAATGGAGTAAATTATAGGGGGCAAGCGGAATTTCTGGTTTACTGGAGAAGAGAGTGGGGGATAATCTGAACAAGAAGGTCGTCTGTGTTTAATGTGGAAAATGCATTTGGCATGCTTGTGAGACTCTTGTTAATATGCAGCATGTTTGGAAACCCTTCCAGGAAGAAAATCCTTCTCTTTCAAGAAGTCCTGAAAGCAGTGAGCTCTCGTGAACCTCTGAGTAATGTGGCCTGGTGATCATGTGACCACACATGCTTGATGAGGAGTACACCAACTCTTTCCAGACTCCAATGGAAAACTACTGCTGCAGCTACTGTATTTCTTCCACAACTTTTTTGGTCTCTGTCCCTCTTTGTGTGTGTATTTTCTTTTCTCCCCCCCCCCCCTCCCTCCCTCTTATTAGCCTGTGTCAGCATATTCCACAGACCCATCCCCACGCCTTTCAAACCTTTCTTCTGGAGAGAGAGAGAGAGAGAGAGAGAGAGAGAGAGAGAGAGAGAGAGAGAGAGAGAGAGAGAGAGAGAGAGAGAGAGAGAGAGAGAGAGAGAGAGAGAGAGAGAGAGAATATGTGTCAGTTGGCCAAATAGGCTCCACATGCTTGTCATAATGGCGCAGGATGTGGCAGACATAATCAACTCCCTCTTCATCTCTTTTTCACCTCCCCATCTCCCTCAGTAACTATCTTTCGCTCTTCTCTTTATGGATCCCATTCCTTCTCTTTATTGTGCTCTATTTTGTGCTTCCCCCGATGTCACGACAGGCAAATTAGACTTTAGTAACGTATTACACCGTCTCGCTCCAGTCTTAAATCCAAAGTGTGCTCGGTGTGTGGCGATGTTGTAACTTAAGTTGCCGGTTTGCTGCAGCAGTGGGAGTCTGACTTTATTCCATGGCTTATTGCAGCAATAATGCAGACCAGCAAGCTGAGGAGCGCTACACACACGCTGTTTTATTCATGCAAAGCTGAAGCCTTGGTTACATTATCAGTCAACAAGAGCCAGTGTTGGGTATTAAGCCAATTTACTGGTACACACCGGTGTACCGAGGCTTTTAATGACTATGAAAACAGGAGTCCCTCACACTAATTCTACTGTGTGATAGGATGTGTGTAGTGCGACTTTAAGTATGTGTGGCTATCTCTTTCCTCATTGATTGACTTTATATAGGCACTCATGCTTGAAACAGAATCCACTCCTCTGTCTGCAGTAAAGATGCAGGGACTCGCAGAGTGTATCTTCCCGTGTGTGTGTGTGTGTGTGTCAGATTTTTAGCAATGCATGTGTAAAGGTTCACTGACTGCAGCTCTAACGTGAATGCAAAAAAAAAAAAAAAAAAGACAAAGCACGTTTCCCTCGTTCTCCTTCTTCTTCACCCACCCCGACCAACCTAAAGCTAACTAACAGCCACCCACCCATCCCGTCTGGTCCCCTCTCACAGTGCTCCCTTGCTCGCCCATCCCTCATCCTCTTAGGGGAGCATGGGAGCATGCAGTGGAAATAACAGAGCCAATAAAGACACTGCCAGAATCCATCCACTCCCTGCACCTCACATAGTTGCTGAGGGAGAGAAATAGTGGTGGAGTTGTTGGAGAGGGGAATAAGGGTGGGGAAACGAGAGAAAAGTCCACCTCTAATGTCTACAGCTATGGCTGACGGTAGTGGTGGAGGAGAGGATGCAGGAGGCGTGGGCTTGGAAGAAGATGAATGAGGGAAGATGGAGCAGGAGGGCAGGATAGAATGAAGATGGAGAGACTCGGAAAGGGGCACGGTAGATCTGGGAGGCAACATGTGCACACACATACGGACCCCCCTCCCCTGATGCCGCTGCGTACCTGTGCTGATCCTGGAGTACCCCCTTGAGGACTTTGAAACAGGTGCCAATCCTTTCCAATCCCACACCACTCGAGAGCTCAAGAGTCCTCAGCGATAATCAGACTGGATTGCCTTTCTGCTAATTTTTAATTATTGGGAAGTCAAGAGAGCTTAGATTGAGAAGACCTATTTAATTCTGAAAGAGGCATCCAAAAATGAAACGGGTGCATAAAAAAAAGAAGGGCAGAGTTAAAGTTGAACAGAAGGTGAGGCGAAGTGCTGACAGAATAAAGCTGGTTCGAAGCGAGGCCTCGCATCTTGTAAATCATGGAACGTTTTCAGACCACCATACGATGCCGGTTGACTAAGTCATTGATCCTCCTTTTCAGAGACGGTCCCACACCGAGAGCTGGAACTCGGCCAAACCTACCAACCTTGTACAGTATGTGTTATTGTAATGGATCACAGCATCACACACACACACACACACACACACACACACACACACACACACACGTACAGTATACACATTACGCACACACCAAGTCTGTAAAAGTTGGACCAGTACAACCAGGCCATAATCAGAATCCTTGTGTTCCCTGACAACAGCGCAGACTGATTTGAGATGCAGCCAATTTCTTCGCAACCCGAGACTCCCCCAAGGCTCTGAATTTTTACAATGATATCTCAGTTGTCGATCCTTCACAGCAATCTTTTACTTTGTTTTATTGTTTCCCTTTTCTTTTTTTTTTTCATGATGAAGCATTTATGATCATGTCTCTCAGGTTTGTCATTACAATTTAGTCCCACCAGGCGAGGATATGAATGGCTCTTATGCATGTGAACTGGAGCATTTACATCAATTCTCATTGAAACTGGAGACGCATGCCTCGGCATCGCCTGATTTTACGTAGAGAGGAGCTGTGAAGAAGAGAAGACAAATCTGTTCTCCGTATGGAGCTCTCAGAAGGCTTCTGAAGCAGCGTTTTCTTCATGTATAATACAGAGACCTTCAAAATGATTGCCTCTTTCTTGTCAATCCTTTCTTTTCTTTCTTTTTTTTTTCTTTTTAAAGGAAGGTGTAGTAATTATTGTATAGAATGTTCTTCTGCATTGACAAGTTTTGAACAGAACGCTACAAAGCAGAGAGATGTATCTCTGCTTCTTAGTCAATGACATGTATCGATGTTAACAAAGCAGATCAGGCACATAGCTAAAAGTGGATTATGATCAAAGAGTGTTTGTAAAGCAGCAAAGACAACGTGTTTGTGTGAGAGGGGGACATATCTCTTTATAGAGATGCATTCATGATGATTTTGGAGATCAAAAGATGAAAAGTTCCCATCAGGAGATTACATTATCGTACCAGAGGCAGTGAGGACAGCGCTAGCACTCCTCATAAATATTATGCTAGCATGCTAATACGCTCACGCAGACATGGGAATGTAGTTTAAAATTCTGATCTGATGGTAGCACTAGATAAAATGTTTAATGGTTCACCAGAGTTATTACATGTCATCCTGAGGGTACCTGAATGTCTCTTTCATGGCATCTTTCCAATAGTTGTTGCGACATTTCACTCAAAATCTATTATGTGCCAATCCATCAAGAAAATGTTGAGATATTTCACCATATGAAATGAAAACTTTGACTGCTAGTGGTGTCAGGGGGAAACCAAGATCATTAGGCGTCATCGTCTGGGCTCTGTGAACGATTTTCTGAAAAAGGAAAACTAAATTTAAGTAATTTTTTTTTAAAGTCATGTAAATAAATCTAAATTCAAATTTGATGGAAAATGGATTGGGGGAAAATTCAGCATGAAAAATTCAGAATTTGAACATCCTGTCTGCCAAGAATAAGCAATTGACACCTGTATTATTAGGTTACTTTCTGTGAGCCATATGATCCAAGAAAGAAACCTACAGGTGAGTGATTGGAAACACAAGAACATTTTCTCTCAGAAATCGTGAACCAGAAAAAAAAGGAAAATCACATTTTTGAATTTGCACTTGACATGACCTGCTCATAATTTCAAAGGGGGGAATTCAACTCACATGCGTTCAGATAAATGGTTTTTAAAGGAACATATTCCACTGCTATTCAGTCTTATTTAAGTTCTGACATTAAGTATTCAGCAGTGAGTAAAACAAATGAGGTGTTCAGTTTCTCAAAGCATTATTACTTCCTTTCTTTGCTCACATACTTATTGTGTCATGAGCGCATATGAAGACATGTGTACACACACACGCATACGCACACACACACACACACACACACACACACACACACACACACACACTTGATGTCCCACAGGCAGTGGCCAAATGACTTTGTTTCCACTAATGTTGTTGATTCGGAAAGGTCACGTTCGGGTGAACGCAGAGTTCAAAGGTTGCAGCATTGCTAGACAGCTGCAAAAGCCATTGATGAAGAAAGCACAGACACCCAAAGAGGCTTTGCTTGAATTCACAAAGTTGTTGAGCCTTTCTCTCTTATTATGCTCTTTGAACTTTTTTCTCTTTCTGAGCTAGAGGTTAAAGCTAATGAGAAAGTGAAAGATAATGGCTTGAAAGAGAAGTTGACCTCTGAACAGAGGAGAGAAATAAAAAGATGTGAGCACTCCTCAGTACCTATTCAGCCACATCAGAGGGGGAGGCACACATAAATCAAACACCAAAGTGATATTTATATGCCTCCTGAACTATTTACTTACTGACAATAAAGGTGGAAATTTTATACGGCTATTAAGACGAGTGTTTCTGAATGGTCAGGGGCGGCAACCGAGGCCACTTCATGGATTGGATGCAATAAAACCCAGTGATAAAACAATATGGAAGCTGTGGACCTGGCCGTCAATCAAAGGTAAGTATGATAATCAAGTTCATTAATTTTAATGGAATAAATTCTTCTCAATAATGCAGCAGCAGTTGCTGCCATTATCCGTATTTCTTGTCTTAATACAGTGCTTTAACCCAGACAGAGTGGACGTTTTCCTTACCGGTGAGCCATGAATCAGACAATGAGAGGGGAGGGAGGATGAGGAGGTGAGGGTGTTAGTGTGGGGGTAGACTGTGAGGAGGGTAGGGGCCTACAAGAGCTTGGTAAAGACATCAGAGAAATGCCCCTGGCTCATTTTCCAGCACTGTGGACAAGGTGATGTCACTACATGTTTCACTGAGGGATCTCCCCATAGAGAGGAAGGGGGGGGGGGGAGAGAGAGAGAGAGAGGGAGTGTTAAAAAAAATAGACAGGAAGAGAGAAAGTTAGGGGGATAGAGACTGAGAGGAAAAAGTAAGGAGAAACCCGAGAGAACAGTGGGGGAGTAGAAGAGGGAGAGAGAGATTTGGATTGTGCAGCAGCGGGAGAGAGAGAGAGAGAGAGAGAGAGAGAGAGAGAGAGAGAGAGAGAGAGAGAGAGAGAGAGGGGAGGGGAAAAGTTGGACACGGACTATCTTGCAGTCACTTTTTTCTTCTTTCCTTTCTCCGTGGGAGAAGCTTCAAGAAAAAAAAAAAGTCAACGGGACAAAAGACGCACTGGATTAGGTCTGATTTGCATCGCTCCACAAGATTTCCCTGGATACATACGCATCTCTTTCCGGATTAATGTGGTCGCAAATTTGTGGATTTATCAATTGTTGAAGGTATGGCTTTTGTGGACTTTTATGGACGTAAAAGTGATGCAAGTTTTAAAGAAAGTTAGTAACAAGTAATAAGACTGCAGTTGAACTTTATGCTGAAACTTTTGCAGTAGGTTCATATTGCAACAGTAAATCACATGGGAATGGTTGAGGCGTATTATACAGCAGATGGCAAATAAATTGAAGAAACTGACTGTAACGTCACTATTGAGCACCATAGTTATAGTGCAACTCCTTATGGGATTATCAAAGTGATGCTAAAGAAAAGTGTCATGACTTTAGGAGATAAACTATAAGCATGATGCACTCACTTTCTCCCAGTGGGGATCATTAAATGTTTATCTGCTGAGTAGCCCTGACACATGGTAGAAATGTTGTATTTCTTTATTGGATCTTGCAAAAAGAATTTGAACCACAACTAGTTGGTATAGCTGCCGGCAAAAAATGATGCTGATTTTCCCTTCATTACCAAGCCAAGCCTTCATACAACACGTAGACCATGGCTGAGTTGTTACTGTAAATCTAATGTGGCTTGCATCCAACCCCTGTGGTGCGGAAAAGCCTCTGAGCAGCACCGTGTTTGTATCTGCAACATGCGTATCTCTCCAGCTAAGTAATGCCCGAGTAATGACCAGTATCCAACATCTAACTTCTTGCCTCCACCTGGGGAAAACAAAGGAAAGTGCTGAGGAGGAAGCTTGAATGCCACAGGCACATCTGTTTTCCTCATTACTCAGCCATCCCATGTTTGCTGGCTTTTGCATCCTGTCTGCGCACACATCTTGAAAGTTTTCCGAGTCGTCTTCGTCACCAGTTGCTTCTTGAGAGAAAATAAGATTTGTTTCTCTGATGAGGTGTCAATCGCTCCACTGTTATCTCTTTCGTTTCCGTACTCAACAGATCTTTTTTTTTTCTTTTGAAGGTTCATTTCAACCAAAGATTATCTAAAAAGCTTGGAAACAGTTTTGTATCTTCAGGGACACTTCCCCCTGCAGGAACACGTTCTACTCCATCTTCAGACCCTGGGGGATATAACCCTGTAAACATTACAAATCGGTGTTCTTGAATTTGACTACACATTAAGTGTTGCTCACTTAAACGGCTGCAGGCTGCACATGCACGCCATGCATCTGTTTCATTTACTGATTCCAGTTCTATCCTGCCCCATGTGCCTGCTGCTATTTGTATATCATCCACTTGACTCTTTGCTTTTTCAGGTCAGTAGTGATGTAAACATAAGCAGAAATGATCAGCCTTCAGCAGGTCATCTGCCTGCTGAAGCCTGACTCAAGCATGCATAGCATGGGCTGGAGGCCATCATGCCATTAGAGTAGGCTTCACGTTACATCATTACTTATGTACATGGCCTAGAAGTGTCCATGGTAGTGGAAATTTGAGGCAACCCTAACCGGAGGGTTATTATTCCTCTTGTTCACAATCTGCAACTGTGCTTGCCTGTTTCTCATTCACAAGTATCCAAGTAAAGGCCCTGAACAGTCCAGTAAGTAAGGCTAGCCTTGGTCTCCCTTGAGTGTGATACAGCTTTGGATATTGCCTTCACTAGTTTGTGAGTTTTTCTTGCTCGCGGCCAGTGGATATCTGGTATCAAAGCCTCAGGGCATCTTTAGTTACTTTTATTCCCTCCAAGTCCCCCGTTATAACAGGCCCACAATGCACTCTCGAGTTTGGCCTGAAGCACATCCGAAGTTCCAGGAGCCAAGAGTGTACATGTTTTTATGTTCAAGCTGACATATCAGAATTACAGTAAAGAGAAGCTTCTGACAGACAAAACATTCAACAAAAATGCTTTGATACTCTGGGAGTGCCTGAAAAGATGGCAGCTTATTGACTGATGTCATCATTGATCTTTTTTCTTTCTTTTTTTTGCCATGTCAGCAGGAGGGCTCTTTGGATGGCAGTGTCAGTCTGTCGGTCTACCACTTTGGTCCAGACAGAAATATCTGAACAGCTATTTGATGGATTACCATGAAGTATTGTACAGACATTCATGGTCCCTAGAGGATGAATCATGATGACGTTGGTGATCCCTTAACTTTTACTATAGCGCCTTCAGCAGGTCAAAGTTCTGACTTATCCTGTGAAATATCTCAATAGTTACTTGATGGATCGGTATACCGACTTACTTAAGTGATCCTATGACTTTTCCTCACATTCATGGGTTTGAGTAAAATGCTAAACAACTATTGGTTGGATTGCCATTCAATTTGGAGCAAACATTCATGATTGCGTCAGGAATAACTGTAATTCTAAACATCTCATGACTTTTCACCTACTGCCATCATCAGGTCAACATTTCAATTTGTCTACTACTGTGGTTTAAGACCAAATACCTGCAAAACTATTTTCGTGTTAACTTTAATTATCATGCTAATATTAGGATGGTAAAATGGCTAGCATTGTCATTTTTAGCATGCTGGTAAAGCATGGCTGGGCCTAAAGCCTTGATCATACTCCAGGGTGTATATGTGAGTGGACAAATGTGGACTTGCACATGGACAGCGGGCAAGTATGTGCAAGCACTTTTATACAAACATCTGAGGTATGTGTACGTGTTTCACACATGCACACTAGAAAACATGACAGCAAGAAGAAGAGCTAATTGGTTGGTTGCATTTGGTCGAAAATCATGAAAACGTCAAAGAATACAGCACGTGTGACCGCTTAACAAGAATTGGGCCTAGGATGACGAACACAGTTCAGACATACACTGCAGCAAACAACTACAAAGTAGGGCAGATGACGTCATTTTCGTCACGGTCGCTGCCATGTGGAAACCATTAATCTGCCTTAAGTACTGCCTCATAGACCCGCACAATGACTGTAGACTTCTAGTCAATGCTTTGTGTGGTCACAAGCCTGTAGACAGTCCAACAATAATTTAATCCCAGCCACACCAACTAAATTCAGTTTTATAGCTGCATTACTTTTTACTACACGTTCCTACACATCCTCTGATGAGTGAGGACCTCCTTTGGAGGATTCACTTTGGGTCACGACCCCACAGTCACATCAGGAGGTTGTTTTCACTGCCCAGCACCTAAACCACTCTTGACTGTGTGTGTTTATATGTGTGAGATGGAGCAGGGTAATTTGGAAACAGAAACCTTGTGAGCATGTTGTCCATCAATCTTCTTGCTACAGAATGCCGCCGGGGGAGACAGCTGGAAAGGCATTGAACCCTCAAATATTACATGGCCGACACATTTCTGCTGGGTTCTCCCATTTAACCAGGTGGAAAATAGTCTAAACAGTGGGCTACTGGTTCACTGTTATTTAATCATCCGTGTCTGGGTGGCTAATAAGCAATTCTCTTGTCAGGCCATATACAGGACATGTTTCATTTAACTCTGTCAGAGTGTGTTCCTCTAAACAGGCTTGGGTTGGGGCTGTTGTTCCATCTGTAAGCGGTGGCAACGATGATGAAATGTGTTACAACAGAAATTGCTAAGCATTGAGCACAAATTACCTACATTGTTATATAGCACAATATAAGTACCTATTCTGTCCCTGTATTCGATCCATAAAGAAGTACTATAACTGGTAGCTGTACTGGAAATACGGAGAACCAAATCGACCCCTAGAACTACTGACCGACTCTATATTGTCGCCGAGGTGGGACAGAACAGTCCACGCGTAAATGATGAGGCGTGTGTTGTGATTGTCAATGTTGGTCACCACTTCTGTCCGCCAGTGCTTGTCTTCAGGCTTTTAGTGCTGGAAGACTTTCAAATCTGTCATTGTTTTCCTTCCTGTATTGGCTTCATACTCAGTGACCCGATCATTCGCAGTCCTGCTTACCGGGCTCACGGCCAGCCCAGCGGCCGAGCCCTGTGGCCTTACCCCATACTGCCTTTATCTGTTATAGCCAGCTGGGTGGCCCGTGAAGCTGCAGATGGAGTTCAGAGAGAGAGAAGGAGAAAGAGAGACATCCATAGCAAAACATATTAGGAAGCCTATTAAATTGTTTTGGATTATGGCCAGATAATAATAGCAATGTGCTGTAACTTTTCCCCCAGCCTGTGTTTTCTGGACTGTGATGCATTATGTATTATGTACTGTATGCACTTTTTTATTATTGTGATCATGTGGCATGAAGCCTATAATAATGGCTAGAGCTTTAGGTGGTTCAAAAAGTCGTCTAAGGCTTTGATTAACCTTCCAACTGCAGGGGAGACCATTTTAAATCTATTGTTGCTTGCTGTTTAGCTTGCGGATACTTTCACATACAGTGTCTATGTTGATAACAGCTGTGTTCTTAGATACATTGTGCCAAAGTATGATTGAACAGTGTCTTGCAAGGATCTTGCTATTTGTTATAAAATTGTAACCTGGCCTTTTAAAATTGAAGAAAACAAGGGAAGCAACCACATCATGAGTCAGCAGCCAAAACAAATATTCATAATAGGCAATTTGGCGCATTATGAGCTGTCTTTAGTATTTCAGAACAACATTTAAAACACTGTTCTCCACCATATTGTCTATTAGCTGCAAGCTGCGGGTAGTCAGGTCAGGCTAGATGTTTTTCACACAGTGTCCTCTGCCGGTCAGGAGCACCACATTGTGTACCCCCAGGGGAGTGTGGGGGTCATTTCTCCTGGCAGACGGGACAGGTGTGTGTACAGAGACACAGTCTGCTCGCCTGCCTGCCTTGAGGGCCCCGCTGTACCTGTAAACACTGCAGAGTTATGGGGTCTTCACAATATGCTGAGGGCAAGTCCAGGTCAGCTGGGATGGGTTTATGTGAGTCGAAGTGGGCGGTGTTGGTGTGTTAACGTGTGTGTACATTCTTTTGTGTGTTTGTGTAGAAGGGGTTGTAGGAAGGGAGAGGGACTGTGGAGACTGAATATAATGATGATTTAGACGTGGCACATAATGTGTGCATGTGTGTGCATGTGTGTGTACGTGTGTTTGTGTGCATGTTGTTTGGCCACGTGGAAGCATCTGGTACAACACAGCCATGGCTCCAGTGGAATAGTCTCCAGATGTATTTGTGTGTTTTGGCCACACTGTGTGTTTGACTCAGAACCAGCCAGCCTGCATGTAAATCATTTCACATCGAGTGTGTATTTTACTTTGCCTTTGTTGTCTTGGTATTTGTTTGCAGCACCATGTATACATTCATTTTTGACTTTAGAATTCTTTCCCAGATACGGTCATGTGTGTGTGTGTGTGTGTGTGTGTGTGTGTGTGTGTGTGTGTGTGTGTGTGTGTATGTGTGTGTGTATGTGTGTATGTGTGTGTGTAAGCTTAAGTGCACTCTCTTAGACATATTCACGTGCACGTGTGTGTGTGTGAGCCTGTGTGCAGCAGCTGCCCAGACGAAGGCCAACCAGATGGACAGGATAATGACTATGATCAGACTTTATAGAGTTACACTCCTTAATGAGGGACATTCTGGTTAATTCATATGCCAATAACAAAGCCTGCATCATACCACATAATTAACACATCAACTGTGACTGAGTCATAAATATACATGAACGTCTATTTAGGAGTCAAGCATAATGTACAGCTGCCGGCTGAGTGAGCAGACTGGGTGGCATTCTGACAGAAAGTAGGAAGGATTTGACTTTTTTGACTTTCTCTTTTTCTGTTTGTTCATCCATCAGCTGGCGGCTGAGGTGACGCGAGGCGTTCGGTGGAGTGAAACCATGTGGCTTCTCTGCTCCTCTCTGACTCTGTTGGCACTCAGCTTTGGATCATGTGACACGCTGATATCAGAGCAAGGTGAGTTTCCTTTTCCCCCCGGCTGGAGTTTTACATAATGCCAACTGCATAGGACAAAAAAAAAAGAAGAAGTGACATTCAGAACAAAGAAAATGCCTTGCTCTACAACATAAGGAATAGTTCAACATATGCTCATTTGCTTTCTTCCTGAGAGATGGATGAGAAGATGGACACCAATCTCATGTGTCCTTTAAAGATCTACTCCAGGCTCGATGCTAACCCAAGTTCACCAGCTCATAGCTGTGCCTTTATATTTACAGTACACATATGAGAGCGGTATAAACCAACACGCTTATTTTTCAAAAAATGTTAAACAAAAAAGGATATAAGAAATAAGATTTAAAATATTATTAGGATTAACATTTATGCTAAATTGGATTTACAAAATAAAATCCCTGCATTACATGTATATCCAGCTGTTGAATACTGCCTACCACTGAAGCTACAAAAGAAAAATGGAAAATGGAAATTTACTAATTGCTTTCAACCAACTGCTTCCCAGAACAGTCCTTGTATCTGCATTTAAATGCTAAAAAGACCCAAAACATTGTAACGATTATAACTGAGACACATTTTCAAGCTGGAGATGTGTGTTTGAACAACTAGTCACCCATGTTTTTGATGAAACTGTGTGTGTGTGTGTGTGTGTGGGTGTGTGTGTATGTGTTTATGTGTGTGTGTGTGTGTGTGTGTGTGTGTGTGTATGTGTGTGTGTGTGTGTGTGTGTGTGTGTGTGTGATGTGGCCCGATGCTACAATGACAGGGACTGTAATTACAGCTTATGTGCCTTTTCTGCTGGTAGCTGTTGGTGGCACATTGGTCAGGCTGTGGCAAGGAGGCGTGTGTGTTTACCATGTGCGGTTGTGTTCCTCTTCATGAGCCATCAATCATTCTGAGTTTCTGTGTAGTGGAGTGAGTTTTTCGGATTTTCAATGTCTGTACGTGCATTCGCGAGACAAAATCAGACAACTACGGAATCGAGAGGCAAAAGAGAAACCTATTTTAGTCTTCTGTTATAGTTATTTATTTGCTTCCCGACTGTCAGACTCCCTCATCCCACTGTCACTGTGTTCTCAAGGGGCCCGCTCTGTGATATCACTTGGGGGGGGTGGGGGGAGCTGAGCAATCCTCCATAGCTAGTGGAATTCTGAAGGGAGCTTTGTGGAGGAGGGGGGTCCCTCTTAGGAGACCCGAGTCAGAGCTTTTCAGATGAGACTGAGTCAGCTTGCAGCTCCCCTGAGTCCTGTCCCCCAGTGTTTGAAAGAGAGTGCTTTCTCAAGTGCAGCTATAACACTTTGTTACAGCAAGCACCACACACACACACACACACACACACACACACACACACACACACACACACACACATTCCTCTGACTCATCCAAAACTCTACTTACTGGTAATTTGCTGACATTACAGCAGGAATGCAGGTTTAAGTAAAACTAGTGTTGAGAGTCGAGCTGGATGATTGCACTGCAGCTCTGCAGTGTATCAGCTGGAGAGACTAGTCCCCACAGTTGAATTAAATTGATTCCCTGCCTTTAGCAAAGTGTTGCTGATATGTGGGTTTTTGTGTGCTCCACAGACCCTACGCAGTCTGAAGTTATAGATTTGTGTATTGATTTGTTTTCACTCAGCTTCCCTCTGTGTGTCTGAGCTAAGTTGTATGTTTTTTTTGATGCCAATGAATTGTAGTATTGTATAAACTCATTTGCTCACAAAGTTAGAAAAGACGAGCAGTGAGCGGCAGACATACATTACACAGCGTGGTTAGTGCTAAGGCTTACTGTTTGGATATACATATTTCCTATATGCTGTATTTAGTTCTGATTAGCCCCTGACTTTTATTAAATACTGTGTTTCTGCTAAATGTATATTAAAGTGGAACGGAAAGTGATGTAAAAACTCCATTAAAGAGCCTCTTTACTCTCTTAAAGTCGAGTTAAAAGTTGATCTTAATGCACAACTTAATACTCTTATGCCATAATCACGTAGCACGTCATTATGTGCAAAAACTGCATTGTGAAGCTAAAGAGAGGCTTCAACAGTCTGAGTCAGCAACATTCAGTACAGATGAGCGCTTTTCCAAATCTGAAATAATCTGTTAATATGATGTAATTCCACTTCAGACAGGATGTTGGGGAGGAGCATCAAACAAAGGCTTGATTAATTACATTTCATGCTCCGCACTCATTAGGCTATCACAGGCAGTGCCTGATCGTCACCGGCAAGAAATTATCTCGAGCAAAACACTTAAACTTCTAACTACGGCTGGACGATATGGAGAAAATATGCGATAACATTTTTGAACATCGTGATCAATAAGCAGATATCAAAGTGTTGCTTTCAGTTTACTGCTAAAATACAACATTGAACTGAACACAAAAGGCACCAATGAAAAAAGGAACGTTTTTCTACTCTTTCAACTTTAGTTGACACAAAAGAAAACCGATATATTGTGCAGCCTTACTTTGAACTGCTTCAGCGTGGCTGCTTCATGAATGAACCTGTCCTGTAATGCCTCTACAGCTGTACAGGAAGAAAGTGTGCAGTGGAAGTTTCATCAAAACTTCTGACAAAAAGCATAATGAGCATGCAATAACTTTGAAACATCAATAACTCAGTAAAGTAGAGCTGAATCACATCTCAGCACTAAACAACAACAACAACCAACAAGTGAGAAATGTGATCAGTCAAATGATTCAAAATGCACGTAAGCAGTTTCCTTTGTAAGTGTCACTCAGCCCCTTTCTCTAAATTCTCTAATGCAGCCTCACTTACCTATATGTGTATGCACACACACACACACACACACACACACACACACACACACACACACACACACACACACACACACACACACACACACACACATACAGGTTATCCAGACATCATGTCCAACAACAACACAATCTCATTTGAGAAGTGAACAGACCTCTGCATGTTCTCTCAAAGTTTATTCTTGTGAAGAGCTCGTAAATGTGTCACGGGTCCAGTTTGTGTCTGTGTGAGCTTGTGAGAGCGTATTGAATGTGAGCCAGAGGCCTACAAAAGGGGAAAACGAGTGAGCTCATCCCTCTAAAGTACAGCGTTTTAAGTCTTTCCACTCCTCTCTGTGCTGCAGTTTTATCTCTGGAAAAAAGAAAAAAACACTGGAATGTTCTCTCTTGTCTGTCTCATTTGGCTGAGAGGGCAAGTATGACTCTCTCTCCCTCTGCCTCAATCCCTCCTTCTTGTTTATCATGCTCTCAGTGTATTTCCCCTCTCGCTTTAACCTTACATAGGCTACATTGAATTATCATATTGAATCAACTGCAACACCCAGGCTCAGGGATTTAGAAGACTTACCCTCAGAGTCTGACTTTCTGCTGAGCAGCAGCCCAGTCCAATTATCTTGGAATGCCACATTGTAAACCACCTTCAATAATTACTATACCCTCTCTTATTGCAAACCAAACACTCTGACTCTGTGAGCACGCATGTAACCTCTTCTCCCTAGAGAAAGCGCTCTGGCAATCGTTTCGCCGCTACGGAAACAGCATTAAAACTCAGGGGCACTTTGGTTTCAGTAGACTCTGGCCACAACAAGGCACTGGTAGATAAGGTTATTGATTCCTATTTCTTCTATAGGTTGTTAAATATCAAGAAATGTTAGGCAAGGCGAAGGCAGCTTTATTTATAGAGCATATTATTATAGAGAATGTCCTCTCAAAGGCATAAAAGAGAGGTTGCACATATCTGGGGTGATGCAGTGGGCCAGCTAGAGTTCATTGTACATTGTTCTGTGTCATAATGAATGTGTGAAGGACAAGTTGTTTTGGAGTTTAATTGATGCATTTATAAAAAAAACAAATCATCCAAGTTTGTCGTTTTTCTGACACCTTTCACGTGTACATCCTCCAAGTTAAGTGCAAGTCTGTATACATCAAGAAGTAGTGTTTCACTCCCCTAAATGTCCTGATTTTGTTTAATCTTTGGCGAGATAGAAACTTGGGGGGAACCTTCACAGCAGTGTGTTGCATGACTGCCAGTGTAGTAGCATTACCTGATTTGGCAACACTCAAACACAACCCCATCAAAGAGGAAGTGAACCTGGCCAAGACCATCCAATCTCTTTCAGGCTACATGCAGCTGCTAGCGGGATCCTGGAGTGGCACTCATACTATGTGCTAATTAGGTTGTCAACAAGCAAATGCTTTCCTTTGATCACAGCTTGAGAGGAAATGGGGTTCAAGTTGCACAGTATGCCCTCTGCCAAACTGCCTGAGTACGCAACAGTCCACTAAAATATCATACATCCTCTTAGTTAAGTAGAAATAGCTTGTTAATCCCATGAGCGCGAGCAAAAGGTCTCACACTCCTACAAGTAAACACAACATTTCATTTGAGTTAAATGTTGTGTTTACTGAGAAGTAAATATAGTTGATTTATGGCCTAAAAAGTGGCTACAAATGTTTTATTTACCAATGTGATTTAGTTCAGTTTCATGTTTTTTTCATCTTCAGTTGTGCTTTGTCAGTCTGCCTTCAAAAAGTTGAGCATTTTGCAAGTTTGTGTCTGACGCATTTTTTTTGTTGCATTTAATCCTTTTAAGTTAAAGCTGCACTAAGATCACTCACATTGACAAGCCCACAGAGAATGATCTCCCAACTGCAGTTCCTCTATGGAACATTTTAGCGTCTTTCAGCTCATCGTTTTTGGCGTAATGGCTCGCAATTTTCCTATTTTTGGTTCAAGCTAACATCTTGCGTTTGTTCGTTCATTTTAGCTGTAGCAGGCGGATGTTTAAAGTAAAGAAAAGTAGAGAATATTAGGCTTACATTTTGTCAAGTGGCCAGAAACAAGAATACAAATTAATGCTGATGTTGCTTTGTGTCTCCTGGATGTGTAAATATTTAACATTGCATTACAGTTCATTTAGCTGACGCTTTTGTCCAAAGCGACTTACGATAAGTGCAAACAATCATGAGGATACAACTCCGAACAGCAAGAATCTTGCAGGTACATTAGCTTCACATAGGTACAATCCTTTAAGTGCAGAACAATACCTTCACGTAAGCCAAACAAAAGTGCAACATACAGAAACAATAGAATACAAATTCAACTATTAGCTACAAATAAACCAAACCAATACAAGTGCAACATACAAAGAACAGAATTATTATTATATATACTTTTTAATTATTCGTCAAGGTGCAGTCGAAACTGTTTGCTAACGCATTTGCTGTAACAACTTTATATGGTGATATTATGTCAATGTTGTGTAATGCTGCCCCCCAGTGGCCAAAAAAAGAAATCTCAATGCTCAATTGTTAGCATGTTAAAGTTGGAAAGTTCATGTCTTTGTATTGTGTGACTGTACCGCTGTAGCAGGCTATGCTAACAGTTAGCAGCTGAAGGATGTTGAGCTGAAATACAGTCTGATGAGTTGAGTCATACGATGTAGAGCAGGGGTCCCCAAACTTTTTCCTGTGAGGGCCACATAACTTTTCCCTTCTCTGATGGGGGCCGGGGTCAGTTTGTAACAGAAAAAGTGTGACGATCGCAGGGGTGCCTAAACGTAAACATTTATTGTTTTCCAGAAAGCCACAAATAACCAAATATTAATAACCCTTTCCGGGATCTTCACAGAAAAAAAAGTCAGGAAATAAATAACACTATTTGTGAAATAAATAATAACCAAATAACCACTGCAGGTTAAATACCCTGCATTCTGAATTAATTTTTCTCTTACCTAACCTCCATCCATCCATCCATCCATCCATCGTCTACCGCTTATCCGGGATCGGGTCGCGGGGGCAGCAGCTCCAGTAAGGAACCCCAATCTTCCCTTCTCCGGGCCACATCCTCCAGCTCCGACTGGGGGATCCTGAGGCGTTCCCAGGCCAGTGAGGAGATATAATCTCTCCACCGAGTCCTGGGTCTTCCCCGGGGTCTCCTCCCAGCTGGACGTGCCTGGAACACCTCCCTAGGGAGGCGCCCAGGTGGCATCCTTACTAGATGCCCGAACCACCTCAACTGGCTCCTTTCAACGTAAAGGAGCAGCGGCTCTACTCCGAGTCTCTCACGGATGGCTGAGCTTCTCACCCTATCTCTAAGGGAGACGCCAGCCACCCGTCTGAGAAAACCAATTTCGGCCGCTTGTACCCGTGATCTCGTTCTTTCGGTCATGACCCAGCCTTCATGACCATAGGTGAGGGTAGGAACGAAGATCGACCGGTAGATTGAGAGCTTTGCCTTCTGGCTCAGCTCTCTTTTGGTCACAACGGTGCGGTAAAGTGACTGTAATACCGCCCCCGCTGCTCCGATTCTCCGGCCAATCTCTCGCTCCATTATCCCCTCACTCGCGAACAAGACCCCGAGGTACTTGAACTCCTTCACTTGGGGTAATGGCTCATTCCCTACCCGGAGTAGGCAATCCACCGGTTTCCTGCTGAGAGCCATGGCCTCAGATTTGGAGGTGCTGATCCTCATCCCAACCGCTTCACACTCGGCTGCGAACCGATCCAGTGACTGTTGAAGGTCACAGACCGATGATGCCATAAGGACCACATCATCTGCAAAGAGCAGCGATGAGATCCTCAGGTCACCGAACTGCAACCCCTCTCCTCCACGACTACGCCTCGATATCCTATCCATGAAAATCACGAACAGGATTGGTGATAAAGCGCAGCCCTGGCGGAGGCCAACATTCACGGGAAACGAGTCCGACTTACTGCCGAGTATCCGGACACAACTCTCGCTTTGGGCATACAGGGATTGGATGGCCCTCAAAAGTGACCCCCTCACCCCATACTCCCGCAGCACCTCCCACAGTATCACCCGGGGGACCCGGTCATACGCCTTCTCCAGATCCACAAAACACATGTAGACCGGATGGGCGTACTCCCAGGCCCCCTCCAGGATCCTTGCGAGAGTTTAGAGTTGGTCCGTTGTTCCACGACCAGGACGGAATCCGCATTGTTCCTCTTCAATCAGAGGTTCGACTACCGGCCGAACCCTCCTTTCCAGTACCTTGGAGTAGACTTTACCAGGGAGGCTGAGAAGTGTGATACCCCTGTAGTTGGCACACACTCTCTGGTCCCCCTTTTTAAATAGGGGAACCACCACCCCGGTCTGCCAACCCCTAGGCACTGTCCCAGACTTCCACGCAATGTTGACGAGGCGTGTCAACCAAGACAGCCCCTCAACACCCAAAGCCTTCAGCATTTCTGGACGGATCTCATCAACCCCTGCGGCTTTGCCACTATGGAGTTGTTTGACTACCTCAGTGACTTCCATCAGGGAAATTGACGATGATCCCCCATCAGCTTCCAGCTCTGCCTCAACCATAGAGGGCGTGTTAGTCTGATTCAGGTGTTCCTCAAAGTGCTCCTTCCACCGGCCGATAACCTTCTCAGTTGAAGTCAGCAAGGTCCCACCCTTGCTGTACACAGCTTGGATGGTTCCTTGCTTCCCCCTCCTGAGGTGCCGGATGGTTTTCCAGAAGCACCTTGGTGCCGACCGAAAGTCCTTCTCCATAGCTTCTCCGAACTTCTCCCACACCCGCTGCTTTGCCTCTGACATGGCAGAAGCTGCCGCCCTTCTAGTCCTTCGATACCCTGCAACTGTTTCCGGAGTCCTCCCGGATAACATAACCCGGAAGGACTCCTTCTTCAGTCGGACGGCTTCCCTGACCACCGGGGTCCACCACGGTGTTAGAGGGTTACCGCCCCTTGACGCACCTAAGACCTTGAGACCACAGCTCATCACCGCAGCTTCAGCAATAGAGGTTTTGAACATCGCCCACTCAGGTTCAATGCCCCCAACCTCCACAGGGATGGCTGAAAAGCTCCGCCGGAGGTGTGAGTTAAAGATCCCCAGGACAGGGCCATCCTCCAGATGTTTCCAGTTCACCCGTACTACCCGTTTGGGTTTACCAGGTCTGTCCAGAGTCTTCCCCCACCCCTTGATCCAACTCACCACCAGATGGTGATCAGTCGACAGCTCCGCCCCTCTCTTCACCCGAGTGTCCAAAACATGCGGCCTCAGGTCTGATGATACGATTACGAAATCGATCATTGACCTTTGGCCTAGGGTGCTCTGGTACCACGTGCACTTATGAGCATCCTTATGTAAGAACATGGTGTTTGTTATGGCCATTCCATGGCTAGCACAGAAGTCCAACAACAAACGACCGTTCGGGTTTAGATCAGGGAGGCCCTTCCTCCCAATCACGCCTCTCCAGGTGTCTCCATCGTTTCCCACGTGTGCGTTGAAGTCTCCCAGCAAGACTACGGAGTCCCTTACTGGAGCCCCCTGCAGGGCTCCATTCAGGGTCTCCAAGAAGGCCGAATACTCAGAACTGGGTTTGGGGCATAGGCACAAACAACAGTCAGAGTTTTCCCCCCCATAACCCGAAGGCGTAGGGAGGCGACCCTCTCGTCCACCGGGATAAACTCCAACGTAGCGGCGCTCAGCCGGGGGCTAGTGAGTATCCCCACCCCGGCCCAACGCCTCACACCTTGGGCAACTCCGGAGAAGAATAGAGTCCAACCCCTATCCAGGAGTACGGTTCCAGAGCCAAGACTGTGCGTGGAGGTAAGCCCCACCAGATCCAACTGGTAGCGCTCCACCTCCCGCACTAGTTCCGGCTCCTTCCCCCACAGAGAGGTGACGTTCCACGTCCCCAGAGCCAGCCTCTGCTGCCCGGGTCTGGTCTGTCGAGGTCCCTGACCATCACTGCCACCCATGTGACAGCGCACCCGACCCCAGCGGTTTTTCCCATGAGTGGTGGGCCCACAGGATGGATGGATGGGAGGCACCACGTAGCTTCTTCGGGCTGTGCCCGACCGGGCTCCGTGGCAAACCCGGCCACCAGGCGCTCGCTGTCGGGCCCTCCCTCTGGGCCTGGCTCCAGACGGGGGCCCCGGGCTTCCTCCGGGCAGGGTCTCTCCTTTCCTTTCCCTTTCTTTCATAAAGTCGTTTTTGAACCATTCTTAGTCTGGCCCCTCACCTGAGACCAATTTGCCTTGGGAGACTAGCACTAGGCTCCAGACAACACAGCTCTCAGGTTCATAGGGACACACAAACCTCTCCACCACGATAAGGTGATGGTTCCCAGAGAGGCTTACCTAACCTTTTCGCCATTATTCCGTTCTATTTGACAGGGGCTAGTCTAGGATTCGCATAGCCAGACTGAAAAAAAAATCAGAATGCGTCTCTGGTATTGTTCAGGGGGCCGGGCCAAATGTGGAGGCGGGATACGGCCCGCGGCCTTAGTTTGGGGACCACTGATGTAGAGCGTGAGCTTCACACACACTGATTCTGAGATGTCTTTAACTGGCCACTGGAAAGACGACACAGATTAACAAAACACCTGATAAAATGTAACATATTCACTCCCCCCCTCCTCCTCCTCCTCCTCTCTGTTCTCCTGTGTTCATTCTTCCTGCTCTCTCCACCTTCTCCTCTCTTCTGTTGCTTGACTTCTCATTGTGCTGCCCCCTTTGCCTGCAGCGAGGATTATTCCTGACAAAGCCTTCATCTTGATTCTGTGTGATGGAAATAGGGCGGTGATGAAAAACAAAACAAAATAAAGAGTAAGCAGAGACGAAAGGTAGATCTTACCATTTCTTGACTTCAAAAAAACCTGCGATGGGAGATATGAACAAAAGCTCTTGGTGTCTGTGTGTGAATATAATTTATTTTTTTCAAAGGCAGGAGTGTCTTTGTGAGGCTACAGAGAGCGTACGTTGTGCTGAGTCAGCCAATGGTTTCAGGATGGACCAGTCAAGTTATGAATAACACATGTGTGAATTGTTTGTGTGTGTGAGAGAGAGAGAGAGAGAGAGAGAAAGTAAGTGTAAGTTAGAGTGAGCGAGAGTATCAGAGGGCTCCGAAGACTGCTTGATACTTCCTGTACTCTCCACTGCATCTGTTACTTTGTTCAGAAGTCACATTCAATCCCTACAATTTCTTTGACTTTTCATCTCCAGTTTCTCTCCGTGTACTACAACACCACTGCTTGACAGCTCTCTTTTGCGCACCTTGATTTGTACTGTTATCAGACAGCGATAACATAATGGCGCACTGTGCAGGCAGACAGGCTGCAGTGCAATGCTTTGAAACAGTCTTTGTGTTTTGAAAGCAAGATGAGCAAAAGCTGCAGGGTGTCAATTGATGAACTTGATAAAAAAAAGAAAAAAAGGTGATGAAGTGCTGAATGTGATTTAATTCATTCTTGAGCTGAGCCTCCGTGAAATTAAATTCCGCACTCTTAATTAAAGTCAGTTGGATGTTATTCTTTAAGTAATTATATTAGGCTCTATCGCCTCATTTTCTGTGTGACTTCCAGTCGGGATGAAGTGAAGTTGTGCTTGGAAACAGAGACATTGCATTCTGCAAAGGCAGCTCTCCATGCAGTGCACTAAAGCCTTGCTTTGGTTAGAAGTGGATTATTATACTCGGTGTTTAAAAGGGCTGTCACAATTGGACAAAATGGACATTCAAATATTCCTTCCAAAAAAAAAAAAAAGACGTACGTTAAAACTATTTTGTCTAACCTATTGTTGCGCATTATGTCCATGACACCGTGTGAGAAGTTATCTATACGTGACCTCCTCCTTTCCCCACAGACACTTACATAAGCTGATGGCCTAGTGGTCTAGTGGTACACCTTCCAAACACCATGAGCAAGGCGCTTAACCCTGAGTTGCTCCACTGTCCCTGTACTTAGTTCCATGTAAGTCGCTCTGGATAAGATCATCTGCTAAATGACCTGTAATGTTGGAGGGAGAAGGCCACGAGATCGCCTGAATGTTCCTACTTGCTTTAGGCTATATTGTATGTTATTTCCAGTAAATATCACCAAATAAAATGTGTGTTTTCTGTTTCCTACGTCTCCAGTCTAAACCCGAGCACACAGCAAATAGATGCGTGGTTAGTTTACATGCCATAAGGAGGACACGGCGTCACTCTCTCTATATTTCTTTGTAGAATTATTCCTCGTGACCCAATGTAACGTTTCATCTTCAATCGCTGAAAGGGACGTTGTGTGACTCCCATCATGCCGTGCGGTCAGTGCGTCCTGCTTTTTGTTGTATTTTTAACAATCGAATATAAATTTTCATTTTCAATGTCTGTTCTTTTTCTAAAATTCTAATATATATTCAATTGACAGTCATAATGTCTAAGAAAGGAAGCTTTTTATTCTCCTTGTTCAAAGCAACAATCAGTAGTGACCTTCATATCCTCGTTCTAACACTTTTACTTTTATGTTTTTTCTTTTCGGAAGTGTGATAATAAAAAAAGACACCACCCTTCACACTCTTAGGATACAGAGCATTGCTCTTATTTGCTTCACTTGGTGTGCACGGGGCAGCTTTGAAAAAGGCTAAATGAAAATATCTAACCTTCAGCTTTGGCAGAAGGCACACATTAATGATTTACAATGCTACCGACGGCAACACAGTTTTATTTTTTCCCCGTTAACGCAGGACATCACCTGCCTTCACATTCTCTGCAGTTATAACACAAAATAGAAAATCAGTGCCCCCGTGGAACGTCTTGCTCGGGGTCCTCGGCCCCAAAGAGATCAATTAACTGTGGATCACAATGATTCACAGGGTCCGTGTCTACCTGTACAAGTCCTGTTTTTCTACACATCTCACATCTCTCTGTAGTGAGGCAGGCCACTCTGACAGGCAACACTTTTCTCTGTAACCTCCCCTGACAGGGTGAGAACATATCCATCAAACGGAAGCTACCGCGACAGACAAGCTTGGGCGCGAGACAACCTGTCAGACCGGGCTGTGTTCCTCTCTGCACAGCTTTGCCCTCATTGCATCTCACTCTCTGCGTTTTACACTTGACTCTCTTTCACCTCCACTGATTGCCCTCTACTTCTTTCCACCAGATCAATATTTCTGTTACTCTCAAATGTAAATTTGAAGTTGCCCGTTCAGTCTCGCGCAAATTCCATCTCACCCGGCAGAGAGAGTGAAAGGTCACATTTGAAATACCTTCTCCAAAGACTCAAAGTGCTCTTCTTGATATCTTAGGGTTTTGTGTGTTTACAGACACTTTTTAAAACCTCGTTTAACCCTCTGTGTCGTCTATTTGTCTCCACAGATGAACAATGCCCATCCTTACAAGTGGAGGAGTGGAAGTTTCCGCAGACGACCAGGCACAATATTACAGGTTTCAATCTGGTGAAGCGATTCTCCCTGCTCAAGAATAAAGATGTCAAGAGGATCCGTAACCCGCGAGGACCCGTCATCCTCCGCCTGGGAAAGGCCGCGCTCCTGCTCCCTACCGAGTGAGTTTACAGTGCATGCCTTTACCCGCAGCACTACGGTCAAATACGTCTCACGGAAACACGCTGCGTGTACAGCTTCGGGTGGTGCAGAATGTATTACAGGAAGTGAAATAAAGTGCATCTTCTGCTGGATTTTTTTTGCTTTCTGTAGGCCAATGTCGACAGGCTCTCTCCTTTCATGTCTGAACAAAGAGAAAGGCAGAGAGTCTGAGCACTGCGACTAAACAGCCTCTGAACCCTCACTCAACATGTCAGCGCTGTCCAATGTCTGATGTGTAAAAAGCAGACACTTGGCAAACCACATAGCAAGGGTCAGTCGCTGATTGCCTTCCCAGAAATACCACTTCATTCCCCTCGCCACTGACGCCGGCTTGTAAAAGTGAACTCCGACAGCCTTTTGGTTTTCCGGTCGTGACCGCCTATACTTACTGTAACTACTTTTCACATGAAAGGTCTTTAAGCACAAACTATAGAAGTGATGCCTTAATTAGTAGGCATAATGCAAGGGAAGGAAACCTAAAAGATACAAGGATGTGAATTTAATAGCGGTGTTTTAGAGCCAAAGCGTGTTCTTAACTTGTTTCTGGGCAAAGAGACCGGCAGCCATAAAATCCAACAGAGCACAACATGATTTTTGCAGCTTGACATGGTGTAATTATGCTTTCCTGGGTTTTCATGTTGTTATTACACAGTAGTTGGGTGTAGATTGTATTTGGAATTGTGTGACAAGTGCTTATTAGGGTTATGTGCCGTCTCTTTTTTCAGCTCTTGCGAATTATAGCTGGTTTTCAGACGGCTGAGCTTCTTCACTACCCACTGATAAAGCAGTTTTTCCAGAACTTGCCAATTGGGTCAGCGCAGAGTATTTTATCACTCTGTCCCGCACTGTGAGCTCCTCTTGCTTGAAGACCCGATAAATCTGTCTACAAAACACTCTTTTCAGCGGAGCCATTTTGTTCTAAAAGTGTCACATGTATTGTTTGTCACAGGCTTAGAGACTACATGTCCTTAGGAAAAGAGAGGAGGGGAGGGGGGGGGGGGGAAGGGAGGGCAACACAAAAAAAAACTGTCACTTCTCAGGAAATCAGCATCTTTGGAGCCAAAGAGGAAAATCCAAGAAGTTTTTTGTTTTGCCTCTAACCATACAGAGAGAGGACGGGAACATCCATTTTCTGTCTCTTCTCTGCTGCCGGGTTGGGATTTTGTTATGGTGCAAGCGTTTATTGAAATGAAATGCTGATGCCATGGAGAGCTCTGCTGTCAGTTCTATCTGTACAGAATGCTACCTGGGTGACTTCTCTTTAACTCAGGCAGAGAATAATCAATGTTAGCGCGTCAGCCTTGCCTGTCGGCTGCCTCTAATTGTGCTCATTATACACAGAACTCACTTTCTTTCATCACCCGAACGCCACAGAAGTAGATATGAGAGAAATCAGAGAGGACTGTTTATTGGCATCAGTAAGTTTAATGTTGCCTTTCTTTCTTTATTTAACAAACAACCAAAAAAAGAGTAAAGTTTTGCCTTCTTAAATGGCATTACATGGAGGAGTTTCAAATATGTAGAAAAGAAGAGTGGAGACGGAGAACAGATGAGCGATGTGGTGAGGGAACAAGAGGGTTAAAGGTTTGAATCCAAGCAATAAGTGAATGCATCAGAACAAACCCTCAGGCTTGTTGCAGCCTTTTTCTCTCAGTGTGTGTGTGTGTGTGTGTGTGAGCTGTGTGTGAGCTGTGTGGGTGTGTGCTCATCTGCTTAAATCTGTCTGTTTGTACAGCATGAGTGCAGTTGCAGCGCCTCACATTCTTATTATTTCCCCCTTTCTCCTGTCCCAGACTATATACTGTATATGTTGTATAGCCGTACGACACATGACTCCCATCCACCGCACACTTCTCGTTACTCGAGCAGCAGCTTTTATTCATCGCCAGCGAGGTTCACTGAAGTGAGAGGCGCGTGTAGAGCAACTGGAAGCAGCGTTTTGCTTTGTATCAGAGGCTAATCCAAGCTAACACAGATGAGTGACAGTCAGATGAAGCTACTTGTCTCTTGCCTCTCTCAGTGTTCTGCTGACAGTGGAATGGGCACCAGTCACACAGCTGATCGCATTAATTTTAATTTCAGCTAAAATATGATTTGATTGCTTTGGGCCTGTTTCTTTCATGCAGCTAAAGTGTGTAGGAGAAAAGGGGGACGCAATTGTGTGCTATTATGGCTTGAGGCCAAGGTATTTATGACAGAATTAATATGCACGTATTACCACAAAGCAGAAGTGCTATAAGTTGTTTACACGTTAAGTATTTTGCTGCTGTTCCTTGTGCAGGAATCGCTTAATAAGCAGAAGTGTAAAATTAATTTTTCGTGCAAATGCCCCGAGCTGCGAGTCCGCAAGAAGGCTCGGGCAGGTGATGACAATAAACCACTGAGATGCATCGTCAGCAGTACAGAAGTTTTCAAAGTATGTGCTGCTGTCTGCACAGTCTGTGCTCTTCCTACAGTTGTATACAAATTGTTTAGAATACCACAAATGGAAGATAGCCAAAGGGGGGGATAACAACACGGTAACGTGTAACAACATTTGGCCACTATAGATTCTTTTAGCTCCTAGCTGTTTCAGATTCCGCTCACTGAGGTGTGTATAATACATTCAGGGATAGAAACCCTATCCACTGAAAGCAATTGATTCCATCTCGATTACAACTCGGTACATGCTGCTATGCACCTCTCCAGGTGATATTCCCATTTTAAACTAGAGATCTGCTTTTTCGACATTAGATTTCCTCTCTCCCCCCTCTTCCCCTGTGCCTCTCTCTCTCTCTCTCTCTCTCTCTCTCTCTCTCTTGGCTCACACTGACGTTCTTCTTCTACTAAAAGAAAACAACAAGCAAAAGTAACTTTCTCTCCGAGTTGGGAGAGGCTGGATCTGAATCTGTCCGGCCCATACTGAGTGATTTATCTCCCCAATGTATGTTTGTATATATATATATATATGTGTGTGTGTGTGTGTGTGTGTGTGTGTGTGTGTGTGTGTGTCTTTCTGAATGTAAAAGGCCACGGTGTGGGACTTCCAAGCTAAAAGTCAATATTTTGTGAGTGACTCTGTGCCCTGCAGCTCGTGTCACTAATCGACAGCAATAGCACTCTCCTCTCAACATTGTTCTCTCTTTCTTTCTCTATCCGTCTGCCCGTCTCTCTTTCTTGCACACACGCTCTCATTCCATCTTCAAAATGTCTGCCTACACGCTATTAGCTCTCTTGTATTATTATATTATACACACAATTTAATTATTCCCTCACTATAATTTCTCTGCCTTTCTTTGTCTTTCATTCTCTCTTTTTCCTCCAGGTCCAAAGTTTTTTTTTCTCCCACTCATCCTCTCTTTTGTTTTGACGTCCTATAGTTGGCTGTTTTCCCTTGGATCATCCCTTAGTCATAAATCACTGTCACCCCACTTCTAGAAGCGGGAAACCAGCTGCCAGCATCAACAATTCTGTGTGCGTGCGTGTGTGCAAAGAAAGAGAGAGAGAGAGAGAGAGAGAGAGAGAGAGAGAGAGAGAGAGAGAGAGAGAGAGAGAGAGAGAGAGAGAAATGGAGCAAGAGAGAATATTTCAAAGTGCTCACCATCTCAGTGAGCATGCCTTTCACTGGGCTTGTTTGTGGACCCTTCATCTCTCAATACATCTTCACACATCCATGCAGTGAATATTCGAGTGTGTGTATACTTGTGTGCTTAGATGCCCTTGACCGAAACTGAGGGATGAGGCTTGCTAGACTGTATCTGCTATGAAAATGAATGCTGGGGGGGAGGGGGGGTGACACAGACACACAGCGTTGTATTATACCGCTCGCTGTGGTCACAAAATGTGAGGAGAAAAGCAAAAAGGATGGAATTATAAGAATGCGTCAAAAGTCTAAAGATACTTACGCAGGAAACGCACGTAAGTCGTTGTCATTGTGCTCACAAGGACGTCAAAGAAAGATACGTGAAGCCAAAAGTTGTCTTAATTTGTCAAAAGCTTAATTGCATGTGATGTTAGCTCCCTGGCTACCAACTGCATTCGTGTCAACTTAGATGGATCGTCTTCATTGTCCCAGAGTGAAATTAGTTTCCTCAGCTTGCCTATGTACACGTCTCAAAATGAAAAATGTACGCACAGTATTAACCGGACACGTGAACACATGTGCAATTAACCTCCGACATGTATCCCTTAACCTGCACCTGCAAACACGTATACAGTACAGACACATTTATTACCGGTACTTAGTTTCGCCGCAGGGAGGAGTCACGTGTCCCTGACCTTCTGACCTTCTGTGTTCCAGTCAGGTGTTTCCTCTTGGCCTGCCTGAGGAGTTCACTCTGATCTTCACCCTGGCGTTAAAGAGGGCTGCCCTGAGAGACACCATCTACCTCTTCCAGATCTCTGATCAGCAGGGATACCCGCAGGTGCAGCCCCCCCTTCTGTCTTTACACATTCCTGCATCCCTCCGCAACCCCCCGCGCATCTCTTTCCTCGTATGACTATTCCGTCTCTCTCTCTTCCTCGATCACTGACCTTTTATTCATCACTCCTTTTGTCTACTCATTGCTCCTGTCCCTCATCTCTCTTTTGCATAGTCATCCACTTTCCCCTTCGATTTCTTCTCTCTCGTGACACCTTTTCAATTCTCTCCCCCTTTCAATCCCCCCCGTCTTTTGTCTTCTCTTTCAACTTCATTCGATTCCCCTCCCTCTCTCGCTCCCCCCTGTCCCTCCGCCGCTCTTCCCTCCATCATCTTCTGCTCTCCTCGTTCATTCACCTTCATTGTTATTCATGTGTGTTCCATGATGAAGCACTGGAGTCCCTCAGACTCCCCATAATCACTGAGAGTCTGAGGCCAGCTTTAAATACTCAATGTGTATGATGGATGATGGCCAAGTTGCCTCATTAGGAGTGATTGATTGGCTGTACGGCTAGCGTGTGTAATTAATATGTCTTCCCCTTTACCTCATCTCTGCTACTGTGTTCTACAGCTCTGTTAGCTGGTAGCAGCGTGTACACATCGCTCTTTGTGGAAGCTACTGCCAGTCAGACGTCTTGAGATGCAGACGTCATCGTGTCCATACCCTTTGGTGTTTAATTAGCGCTTGTGTTCGAAACCCAGTTCTCTGTAGACCTCAACGGCCCTGATGGCACCCTGTCCCTGCGCGCCAGGGGGGAAGACCCCGCAGCTGACCCGGCGAGCTGCGTTTTCACCGGGGAGGGGGTGGAAGCCCTGATGGACTTGAGCTGGCACAAGGTGGCCCTCAGCGTGCAACAGGGAGCCGCCTCGCTCTACGTCGATTGCAACTCCATTGAGACCAAACCCCTGGAGCCCCGTGGAGCTCTGCCCGCTGACGGACACACTCTGATGGGCGTTCGGGCTTCAGATGCTGGGCCTGTGCAGGTACGGATCTGTGGATAAAGAAAAGTGAAATGAGAGGAGGATTTGTGTGAGCTTTTGATAAAATACACAATGTGTGACTGTCCCATCTTTGCTATTGAAGAGCTTTTGAACAAGATTAAGCTCCACAATGTAAATGTCATCTAAACTTGCTATTTGAAAGTGTGGTGACCTGCAAGTCTCTCTCTGTACAAAGAGCAAACTCTTACTTGTCTGTTTCAGAAGTGTTTTGATTGAGCCAAATTCCCTTTTTGGGACCTGTGCCACAGAGAATGGTAGTGCTGTGCTGCATAATGTAATTTAGTTTACCCTTGGCATTTATAATTTAACATACCGGGCTTTTTTTCCACACCTCCCTGTTTCCAGTAGGAAGGACAGAGTGAAATATTTTTGTAGTGAACCAAACCTCCCATAAAGGCCTTTGTATATTTTGTGTATGTGTGTGCGTTTTATACCATAGGCTATATCCCTGAGGGGCTGTTTTCTTCGAGGCAATCTCATTCAGTCCTGATTAAAAAATGTGAGCGGGCTACCTGGGAGAATGGGCCTGGAGTGAGCCGGTACTATTAACGCTGTATTGATCCACTAATCCAGGCACTTAGTTTGATGATCAATTAACCGGCCTAGTTAGAAAGCAGGCGAAGGCTCTTTTGTTAGCGCAAGGAGGAAGTGTTCAAACGTACACACACACACACACACACACACACACACACACACACACACACACACACACGTAAACCTCTGGACAAAGTGTTTTCCATCCATCCATCCATCCATCGTCTACCGCTTATCCGGGATCGGGTCGCGGGGGCAGCAGCTCCAGTAAGGAACCCCAATCTTCCCTTCTCCGGGCCACATCCTCCAGCTCCGACTGGGGGATCCTGAGGCGTTCCCAGGCCAGAGAGGAGATATAATCTCTCCACCGAGTCCTGGGTCTTCCCCGGGGTCTCCTCCCAGCTGGACGTGCCTGGAACACCTCCCTAGGGAGGCGCCCAGGTGGCATCCTTACTAGATGCCCGAACCACCTCAACTGGCTCCTTTCAACGTAAAGGAGCAGCGGCTCTACTCCGAGTCTCTCACGGATGGCTGAGCTTCTCAACCTATCTCTAAGGGAGACGCCAGCCACCCGTCTGAGAAAACCCATTTCGGCCGATTGTACCCGTGATATCGTTCTTTCGGTCATGACCCAGCCTTCATGACCATAGGTGAGGGTAGGAACGAAGATCGACCGGTAGATTGAGAGCTTTGCCTTCTGGCTCAGCTCTCTTTTCGTCACAACGGTGCGGTAAAGTGACTGTAATACCGCCCCCGCTGCTCCGATTCTCCGGCCAATCTCTCGCTCCATTGTCCCCTCACTCGCGAACAAGACCCCGAGGTACTTGAACTCCTTCACTTGGGGTAATGGCTCATTCCCTACCCGGAGTAGGCAATCCACCGGTTTCCTGCTGAGAGCCATGGCCTCAGATTTGGAGGTGCTGATCCTCATCCCAACCGCTTCACACTCGGCTGCGAACCGATCCAGTGACTGTTGAAGGTCACAGACCGATGATGCCATAAGGACCACATCATCTGCAAAGAGCAGCGATGAGATCCTCAGGTCACCGAACTGCAACCCCTCTCCTCCACGATTACGCCTCGATATCCTATCCATGAAAATCACGAACAGGATTGGTGATAAAGCGCAGCCCTGGCGGAGGCCAACATTCACTGGAAACGAGTCCAACTTACTGCCGAGTATCCGGACACAACTCTCGCTTTGGGCGTACAGGGATTGGATGGCCCTCAAAAGTGACCCCCTCACCCCATACTCCCGCAGCACCTCCCACAGTATCACCCGGGGTACCCGGTCATACGCCTTCTCCAGATCCACAAAACACATGTAGACCGGATGGGCGTACTCCCAGGCCCCCTCCAGGATCCTTGCGAGAGTGAAGAGTTGGTCCGTTGTTCCACGACCAGGACGGAATCCGCATTGTTCCTCTTCAATCAGAGGTTCGACTACCGGCCGAACCCTCCTTTCCAGTACCTTGGAGTAGACTTTACCAGGGAGGCTGAGAAGTGTGATACCCCTGTAGTTGGCACACACTCTCTGGTCCCCCTTTTTAAATAGGGGAACCACCACCCCGGTCTGCCAACCCCTAGGCACTGTCCCAGACTTCCACGCAATGTTGACGAGGCGTGTCAACCAAGACAGCCCCTCAACACCCAAAGCCTTCAGCATTTCTGGACGGATCTCATCAACCCCTGCGGCTTTGCCACTGTGGAGTTGTTTGACTACCTCAGTGACTTCCATCAGGGAAATTGACGATGATCCCCCATCAGCTTCCAGCTCTGCCTCAACCATAGAGGGCGTGTTAGTCGGATTCAGGAGTTCCTCAAAGTGCTCCTTCCACCGGCCGATAACCTTCTCAGTTGAAGTCAGCAGGGTCCCACCCTTGCTGTACACAGCTTGGATGGTTCCTCGCTTCCCCCTCCTGAGGTGCCGGATGGTTTTCCAGAAGCACCTTGGTGCCGACCGAAAGTCCTTCTCCATAGCTTCTCCGAACTTCTCCCACACCCTCTGCTTTGCCTCTGACATGGCAGAAGCTGCCGCCCTTCTAGTCCTTCGATACCCTGCAACTGTTTCCGGAGTCCTCCCGGATAACATAACCCGGAAGGACTCCTTCTTCAGTCGGACGCCTTCCCTGACCACCGGGGTCCACCACGGTGTTCGAGGGTTACCGCCTCTTGAGGCACCTAAGACCTTGAGACCATAGCTCATCACCGCAGCTTCAGCAATAGAGGTTTTGAACATCGCCCACTCAGGTTCAATGCCCCCAACCTCCACAGGGATGGCTGAAAAGCTCCGCCGGAGGTGTGAGTTAAAGATCCCCAGGATAGGGGCTTCCTCCAGACGTTCCCAGTTCACCCGCACTACCCGTTTGGGTTTACCAGGTCTGTCCAGAGTCTTCCCCCACCCCTTGATCCAACTCACCACCAGATGGTGATCAGTCGACAGCTCCGCCCCTCTCTTCACCCGAGTGTCCAAAACATGCGGCCTCAGGTCAGATGATACGATTACGAAATCGATCATTGACCTTTGGCCTAGGATGCTCTGTTACCACGTGCACTTATGAGCATCCTTATGTTCGAACATGGTGTTTGTTATGGCCATTCCATGGCTAGCACAGAAGTCCAATAACAAACGACCGTTCGGGTTTAGATCAGGGAGGCCCTTCCTCCCAATCACGCCTCTCCAGGTGTCTCCATCGTTTCCCACGTGTGCGTTGAAGTCTCCCAGCAAGACTACGGAGTCCCCTACTGGAGCCCCCTGCAGGGCTCCATTCAGGGTCTCCAAGAAGGCCGAATACTCAGAACTGCGGTTTGGGGCATAGGCACAAACAACAGTCAGAGTTTTCCCCCCCATAACCCGAAGGCGTAGGGAGGCGACCCTCTCGTCCACCGGGATAAACTCCAACATAGCGGTGCTCAGCCGGGGGCTAGTGAGTATCCCCACCCCGGCCCGACGCCTCACACCTTGGGCAACTCCGGAGAAGAATAGAGTCCAACCCCTATCCAGGAGTACGGTTCCAGAGCCAAGACTGTGCGTGGAGGTAAGCCCCACCAGATCCAACTGGTAGCGCTCCACCTCCCGCACTAGTTCCGGCTCCTTCCCCCACAGAGAGGTGACGTTCCACATCCCCAGAGCCAGCCTCTGCTGCCCGGGTCTGGTCCGTCGAGGTCCCTGACCAATCACTGCCACCCATGTGACAGCGCACCCGACCCCAGCGGTTTTTCCCATGAGTGGTGGGCCCACAGGATGGATGGATGGGAGGCACCACGTAGCTTCTTCGGGCTGTGCCCGACCGGGCTCCGTGGCAAACCCGGCCACCAGGCGCTCGCTGTCGGGCCCTCCCTCCGGGCCTGGCTCCAGACGGGGGCCCCGGGCTTCCTCCGGGCAGGGTCTCTCCTTTCCTTTTCCTTTCTTTCATGAAGTCGTTTTTGAACCATTCTTAGTCTGGCCCCTCACCTGAGACCAATTTGCCTTGGGAGACCCTACCAGGAGCACTAGGCTCCAGACAACACAGCTCTCAGGTTCATAGGGACACACAAACCTCTCCACCACGATAAGGTGATGGTTCCCAGAGAGGCTAATCCAGGCACTTAGTTTGATGATCAATTAACCGGCCTAGTTAGAAAGCAGGCGAAGGCTCTTTTGTTAGCGCAAGGAGGAAGTGTTCAAACGTACACACACACACACACACACACACACACACACACACACACACACACACACACGTAAACCTCTGGACAAAGTGTTTTCCTAATACTTTATATAAATGAGAAACTAATTGGCTCTCAGCCTTGTTTTCCACCTGATCTAAACTTTATTTACATTATCAGACACACAAAACCGAGGACTTGTGGAGCGTTAAATGCGTGTTAAATATTTATTTTTTTCATCCCTCTCTTTCCATAGATGGACATTCAGCAGGTGACGCTGTATTGCGATCCCTCCCTAGCTACTCAGGAGGCCTGCTGCGAGATACCTGGAGCACGGGTGAGACTGGCAAACCCTAACCCTAACTGATAATGAAGGATTAACAAAAAACAATGAATGAAAGTGTTTCTACGTTGAATTCTCTCCTGCATCGTCCTATAATGAAAATAAACCTGGCATTTAAAGGGAAGTCTTATTTGCTTTCTGGCAGATAGATACATCACGTGTGTCAGAACGGTAAATATCAAGCTCGAGTGAGCATCTGGTGAGCCAGAACAGCTGTTTCCCCTCTTGTTAGATTGTGCTAAACTAATCTAACCGATTGCTGGATGCAGCTTTATATTTCATATATACGAGAGTTGATGTTTCTCAAAGGGCTTGAACATCTTACACCAGCAGTTGGGCCTCTCGCCACCAAATGATCGGTCTAACCCCAGTCTTCACACAGGGATGAGTGTGGAGGAACATCATCAGGAGAAAATAATTTCCTTTGGCTTTAAAATAGTTTCTTTAGAGGTTTCAGGCTTACACCAATCTTAGCTTCAGTCAACAGGCGCATGTCACTCTGTTTGGAGGAAGTTCTTCTTTCCCCAGTGAAGACTAATCTAGTTATTTGCTGGAAGGTAACTGTGCAACAGCTGCAAGGAAAGCTGAGTTTGCGTTTTCATAATTAACCATCGACAATCTCTGCGTTGGCTCTGTGGGCTTATTCTTGTTAATCAGCAACACTTTGTCTTTGTACAAATAAAGGTTTTGATTCAGAAAGAAAAACTAAAAACTTTTGTTTTGCAGTGAGAGGCGTCAATTTACTTGACTTCCACAAACAAAAGGCCATCTTATGTTATTTCACACAAGGCTTTGTATGTATACAATTTAGAGTAATTCCACTGTGTGCAAATATGTCACATCAACTGCTGTTTGCCAATATTGTTTGTACTTTTTAAAGTGTGACCGAAAGCCTAATTGAAAGTATCACTTGTTTTCTCTCGCAGCCTCAGAAATACAAGTTTCTTCACTATTTACAATTTTACGCTTATATTTCTCTCTTTCTCCTGCCTATCTACCTATTCTCTTTACGTGTATCTGTGTGCAGTTATGCTGCGCAGGCTTCATAGAAAGAGAAAAAACGGATTCATTGGACCTTAACAGCATTTTCCTGTTAGACAGACAAAGTTATTGTTCAGGTATGGAAGGAATTGCAAACAGCCAGTTCTCGGGGTTTATTTTTAAGCTGAAGGTATTTTTGTGCTCAGCCAACTTTTTTAGTCAGAATCCTCCAGGGTGTCTGTGTGTACACACGTACGTGTCTTTTTCATTATGAAATGAGTTTTTCAGAGGGATACAAAAAGGGGTGAGAAGTTCCCACAGAAGTTTGAAACTGTGGAGTCCTCTGGAGGAAGGACTAAAAGCTGAATAATTTTTAATTAAAGGATTTGAAGAAGGAAACCTCTTCTCTTTTGCTCAAGGCATGTGTGCTGCAGGGCTCCCTTCAAGCTGTGTTTAAGTTTGAAAATGAATAATGGAGGAGCATGTGTGCACATATGTAGGCACTTAACCGCCTGTTCACACACCCATGAAGGCTGCGGCGCTCTTGAAACCAAAGGGAAGAGATAGAACTGCTAGCTGTCAATTGCTTTTACATCGTGATCTGACTGCTGCGATGCGTATAACAGACCATGGTACAGAAGCCTGGATTTTTCTCTGTGTTTTAGATTGTCTGGTTCTGAATTACACAGGGTTTATTTATTTATTAAAAAAAAAAAAAAAAAAAAAATTAAAAATGGTATAATGCTAGAAATAGTGTATTCTAATTTGAATCCTATGTTGTGCTTTAATATAATAGAAGACGATGCAATCACCAATTATTTAGCTCACAAATGTCAGCTCTCCAATGTGTGCAAGTGAATCCCAAATATGAAACATACTTTATTTGTAAATGTCAGAATCTTTAGGGTTTTAAAGGAGAATTAATTTTCTTAACAACAGTTGGAAAATGAGTCCCTGTTTTTTTATTTTACCTCGTCTCAAATGATATCTGTTGTATGTTCGCAGTGCCCACCAGACGCTCCCAAGAGCCGCCGTGCTGCTGAGTATGACCTGTTGGAAAACACTTTTAACCAGGTAAATCAACAAATGCACACAAAGAAAGACAATGCAAAACATATGTGGTCGCACACACACACACACTCATAAAAGAACACACACAATTACACCATGTACCGTACCATACACTGAAAATACACTTCTTATGCTGTAGTAGTTGTATTTCAATGAAAAACTCTTGCATCCAGTGACAAATTGATGTAAAATGTGATTGAATCTTGTCGTTTCCATCATGAATTCCCACAACACATGGCTCCCATTAGGCACAGACATACCACATGCAGACACAGAAGAGGACTCGGCCTCAAACGGCTTTGTTTTTGAGACTGTTTGAGTCATAGATGCTCCTGCTGGCGAGCAAACGCTGGCCTGAAGGACTTTTAACAAATGGCTTTGTTGTTCTTCCCTGTAAACTTTGCCGTTGAAAAAAACCCCCTGTTTTCTATTCTGCTAGAGTCTTTAGCACTTCCCAGTTTTATGTGACTTCATTTCAGTGAAATCTGCTGTTTAGCAATCAATCAAAGTGTTCGCGAATGACAAATAGAGCCTCGTGCAACTCGTGGGAGCACTTAACCGACACATTTCCCTGGTGTTTTTTTACAGCTTCTTTAACGCTGCGTGATACATGAAGTTCTTTCAATATATAACGTGACGACAAATGAATTTTTTGTTTCCACTGCCGCTTGTTTCATCGTTCATATTAATGGGATCTATATCCAATTATCTATTCATTAGGCTTTGTCTGGTGGAGAACTGGCGTTAACTTAGAGCTGACTTCAGGACACAGTAATCAGTCCCGCAGATGGGGTCAGACACACTTACAATAACTCAGGCATTCCATCTCTCTCTGTGTTTCGTCCTCTCTCACCTGTCATTGTTCCTCCACTTCTCCTCTGCTAACAGTTGTTGACAGATTATTGTATTCCGTGTTGCCTTATATAGTTCAGTAATAGTAATGTTACCACCATCTTCCTCACAGATGCGTAATGAATCCCGGACAAATTTCTGTCCTCATTTCCCATTCTTATAGCTGTGCCGTCTCTTGTCTTGCCCTAATTCACAACATGCTCATACAAGCACAAGACTAACTTGAGTAGGTTCTATTTTTATCTATGTGTGTGTGAGCTCTGTACACAGCAAATGATCAATGTAAGCCAAGATTCCAGTGTGCAGGCCAGATGTCACTGAGCCAGAGCACCGCTTTCATTAAACTAAGCCTCACTGATTGACAACGTATTAAACTCGTGCATACGTGGACGGTTGTGTGTTCTGTATGTGGAGAGAGTACTGTACATTGTTGCCATGGAGTGAGCTCAGGGTAAACCGGGGTCAGATATTATTCATTTGTAAAACCCTGTAACATTCACTCGTTTTTTCCTCCTTAAGTTAAAGGCTTTAAACATAAAAGTTTGTTTATTGGTTTTGGGGAGTTCTACTGTATGTGTGTACAAGTTGTATTCACTCTTTTTTGGCTCCAGAGAGGTGCTTTGCGAACTCTGATAAAGTGCCTCAAGGGGTGTTGCTTGAGTCAGCATCGGTTGGGTCTGAAGACTTGACATGTTCTACATCTGTAGCCCGCTTCTCCTCTCTGCTTGAGGCTAGCGGCGTCAGCTCCTACTAGCATAACACACCCGAATCTGCAACCGATTTATCTGTGGTCGAGTTGCATTGTGGGTAATATAGGCGCCAGGTTTTGTCAAGGAAGAAAAATGTGTGGAATTATATCTATGATACCTGTGGTTCTGCTGCTTCGATATTAACAAGGACTTTGGATATACAGTAAGAAACCGCATCGTCTGGTGATGTAAACAATCTGTTCTTGCGATTACTATTGGAATCAGATTTCATGAAGTGTGTCTGTACCTTTGATCATGTGTGTGTGTTTGGGTCCTGAGGTATGACACATTTCACCCGCACTCTTTCTTACCTTCCAGCACCGTAAACCTAATTGTTTCCTTCTTTCAGCCCAGCTCCCAGCTGAAAGGTCATCTGCTCCTCAGAAGACCTAAAGGCTTCTTTGGGTCTTCATTTCCAGGTTTCTACTTGACTTTGTATTTTCTTAAGTCCAAAACCAGCTCATATTTGGTCAAACTCTTCGTTATTTCTCCCCTTTTTTAACTTGCTGCATTGAACAAATAGTTTCCGTTCAGCTTTCCAGTCCATGTTTCTTGTTGCTGAATCTTTTTATATTTTTGTTTTTGTCTGATTTGTAACTCTGTGCACAGCAGGGTTCATCTCCTCATTTGCCTCTGGGCTCGTGGGGTACAGTACTTCTTCTTTTTTCTCTCTGCTCATCTGCTTCCATCTCTTTTTTTCACTCAGAATAAAGAATAACTGTTAATGACCCGTGTGTGAAACCAAGATGACTTTTTTTCTCCTCTCTTTGTTGTTTATCTGATGCAATGAAATGCAACGGCAACAATGTTTAAAGGGATGCAGTGCACATGCAACAGGAAAACAACAGCTTGCCTATGCCAAATATGTCATATGATGTTGATAATACGGAGACTTTCAAGTGCAATTGTTGCTATTTCCTGGGAACATCTTCAAGGAACTCTAGGAACTGCAGCAGAACTGCCAGTGACTGGGAATATAAACTATACGCTCAGAGGTTGGAGAATCGTTTAGAAAATGTGGATTAAAACCTTGATACAATTTAAGGAACAATTCAGGGCTGAAACAAGAAAACCAGACAAAGTAATATTTCTGTGAAGTCAGAATAAGTGTCTGAATAGGATAGGAGCCAGTTTTTGGACGTGAAACTGTCAGCGTTAGAGACTAAACATAGACAGAAACCAATTTTGGACCAATTGGAAGCCAAAAAATGGTGGTAATATTGAGGTCATGTTTGAATGTGATGTGAAAGAAAAAAGACCTGATGTTTTCCTTCTTTCTATCACCGCCCCCCCCCTCCCCCCCTCCTTCTTTCTACAGGAGATTTTTGCATCAAAGGATCTGGCAGAGAAAGTAAGCCTCACAATTGACACACACACACACACACACACACACACACACACACACACACACACACACACACACACACACACACACACTTACTTACTTGAATTAGAGACTCCAAAAGTCCAATGTGTACAGTCCAGGAAGCATAATGGTGAAATTCAAGTAGGAAGACTTTTTTATGTTGTGTGTATGTGTGTTGTGCATGGTGTTAGTAAAATGAATAGTCCTTCTCTATTCCCTCCCTCCCTCCCTCCATCCCTCCCTCACACGTACGCAGCTTGCTGACTGACTGAGGACTGATTTACACCTCATTATGCGCCGAGCCTCAGTCGGGAGTTGCGGCTGCCTATTAATTTTGTCATTCACCTACAATAGGCATGTTCTGTTCACAAATAGAATACAAAACTCCAGACGCTTCATTATGTCGCTCCTGTGTGTGCTTATTAATGCAGCTGGCCACCTCCCCTGACTTCCTCAATGTAGGTTATTACCTGGGTTGAAGCGCACAGCTTGCCTTTCCACCGGGGGGGCAAACACACGCAAAGAAACCAAAGTGACTTTTCTTCTGTTCTGTGAATTTAATTTAGTCAATTTACACAAGAGAAAGTTTTGTTTTTTTCAGGGTAAAAATAGACATATTACCCGTCGGAATCCATTGATAGTACAACTGGATAAAAGCACTGCGACACGAATGCCAACACATATGCAGAGGAGGCCTATGTATTAATGTCATTATGCTAATAAATGGTCTGAAAAGGGGGTAGATTTGGCTTCTGCTGCACAATCCTAAAGCTCAGTTAGAAACCAATTTTCCTCCCAGTGTTCATGACATGCTGCTTCAGCTATTCCTCTATAGCTTGTTCCTGCTACATCAGTGGCTTCTTGGTTATGTGAGTCAAAGGGCTCAGCAGGAATTCTAATAATAAGGGCTATTCCAAATAAAATCCCAGCATGCACTTCCTGTCTTTTAATTAAGTTATGCATTTGAGAAAGCCGCACCTACACATAAAATACTATAAAAATATAATAGTTTATATAATTAATTCCACACATATTAAAACATGCAACACAGGCAAGAACAAATGTATGTTTATACTGAGTATTAGAGTCTCATTAGTGTGCCGGGTGTTGCCCTTGTTCTGTCAAGTCCTGGCAACTAGAGAGACGGTGCCAAAAGATGAGCCCATTGGGATGTTTAATACCAAAAAAAACAAGGCTCACTGACAGGAAGCTGGTGCCAAAAAAATCAGCCTGTCTTTTGAGATGTTTAGGCTAATAAATGAGCATAATTCTGGCATGCATAATGTAATGAGTGTATTGGAATGCAGGATGTCACGAAGGGAGCCTCTTTGTTTGGATATTAAATGCTTAAATATGACACTTTGTACCAGAATGCCTATTAAGATGATGCACTTAAAGCTGCACTAATCAATATTTAAATATTACCAATGGATATAATGGCAATGCGTAACAAGAAGGATGTCGCTTGTGATGACGAACACGTGAAATGATCGCTGACGAAGTTTCCCTCAGAGTTACTCAGCAACTAGAGCGTACTAATGGAGCATTTAGCAGCTAAATTGTGATTGTTATCGGGACGTATCATTCTCTAGAGTCTATGAATTGTACTGCCAACATAATGTTAATATACACAAATGCAACCCTTTTGTTTGAAACCTTAACTCAATGCCATACGTTAACAATGCACAATAGGATGTTCACAGTGGAAAACAAAGTATACAGTAGAAAACTGTTTAAAATACTGTAAGCATCGTGTGTATGATCCTCAGAGATTCTCAATTCTGCTCTCTTAATTATCAGCAATGACAGCAACGCGGGCTTAGTCACTGGGACGTGTTGGTGCCATTTCATAGAGCACAGAACAAGTATGTTGCCCTTTTTACAGCAATCTGACTTCCCCATTTGAAAACATAGAGAGTAAACTATAAACGCAAGGCTGCTGAGGTTATAAGCATAACTATACGAGTACTCGACTGAGCCCACGGGCCAGACAAGAGCTCGGAAAGAGTGACTCGTCATTGCAGCCGGCCGAGCCAGCCATTGATAGATTTGTAGCTCGTAGGGGGGGGGGGGGGAGAAGAGGGAGAATTACACATTGTCTCCGGGCTGTTACGAGCCCTCTCTTGTCGTCTCAGCAAGCTCGTAGTGGCTGCTTCTATGTATGCAAACGTCTCGGTGTGTGAAAGCATGACTCCCAGAAACACCGGGTGGGGGGATTTGGCTTTAATTACTCGCTTCCGCTAAAAGAAATGCTTCAGTTATTTATAATGCTTATCTTTATTTGGTATGTGTGTGCACCCTCCTGTGAGGAGCAGCTGGTCTCCTCACTCCTGTGCCATGGGAATCAGACATTCCTATTGATCTCCGTCTCCCATGGGAGCTGTGTGAGTGTGTAGGAGTGTATGTGTGTGTGAGTGTGTGTGTGTGTGCCCACTTGTCCACCTCCCATCCTTTTTAACTGCATTCCGTAGCAGCACAGGGCTTCGGCACAGTTTCGTTTTGTATAACAGTGCCACCATCTGGCGACTGCAGAAACTACAGGCCACTTTACTTCCTACACAAACTTCCTTTTACTTCAGTGAATATTAAATACGGTATAATAATAATTCTCTCTCTCTGTCTGTCTGTCTATCTGTCTGTCTGTCTGTCTGTAGTGTGCTGGTTGTTTACTCCTGAATAGGGAAGAAAATGTAAGGACCTCTGATCTTTACTTTCACTTCTTTCTTTCAGAACATGCCAAAAGTATACTGCTGCAGAGTGTGTGTGTGTGTGTGTGTGTGAGTGTGTGTGTGTGTGTGTAGTCAGATTCATATCGGCGGAATCTGTGATGTCCAGACATGCCTTGCACTGAACACTGATACCTATCTACATACACACTTATACACACACACTTTGATTCTGCCGTGGTGTAATATCATGCTGGCTACGGACCAATCCACCACTGAGCTGATATGCATTCATCAGTCGCTCGCTGATTCTGTTCTTCGCCCGCAAGCAATCATTCTTCTTCTCTTCTTTTCTCTCCATCTTAGGGTGATGGCTGTTCTGGCTCCCATTCAGGTCCAGTAAGTAATATTTCCATTGCGTCTCACTCTCACAGCGTGCCTCGTTTTGCATTGTCTCGTTATTTGGCTTCCAGCGCAGTATGAACCTGAAAATTGTCCAAAAAGTGTTCTGTGATAATACATGCCAACCAAGTGTCTCTAACCTCAGTGCACAGAGGGACCCAAGGGCCAGAAGGGAGAGAGAGGCGAGCTGGTGAGTGCCAATCTTCTGCTCCAGGTTACAGCACCACACCACACTGCCTCCCGACCTCGCCAACCCTTCAGTTTGATCCTTATTTCAAAATCCTCATTTTCAAGCATTAATATTAATAATTCAGTGGGAATTGAACTGTGAGTCATTGTGTGTGCAAGCATGAATGTGTACAGGTCTTTATGGATATGTGTCTAAGTATACATGGGATGCATCTGATTCGTGTATATGCATCTGTACCTGCATGCCCGTGTTTCTCAGGTCAAGTGTGTGTGTGTGTGTGTGTGTGTGTGTGTGTGTGTGTGTGTGTGTGTGTCAGTGAAGCATATGGGTCCTGCTGTTAGTCCATACGGGTTTGCATACTGGTCACTGTGTTGTTTGCTATGCTCCAGTGGTGTGTGTGTGTGTGTGATGTCTCTTTAGAGCCAGGTCATTGATCTGGTTTCTTGTCTCCATTCCTCCTCTCCACAGGCGTCGCCTGCCAACTGGGGCGAAGCAGCAGGGTACAAGGTGAAAGGTTTTAAGTAACATCCAGTGATGAATAATAAAGATATGACCTTATGATGTTCATCTAATTCATTTCTAAGCCTTTATTATTTTAACTTGTCTCTCTGTGTGTTTCTTCTCCCGCTCGGTCTAGGGAGAAAAAGGTCAGAAGGGAGACTACGGTGCTCAGGGTCTCTCTGGTACTCCAGGGAAGGATGTAGGTGTTTATTTAAACCTTGTATTTATTTTTGTCTTTTTTTGCTCTCATTTACGTTGTCTCACAGGGTTCCTGTAATGAGAATCAGTGAATGCGTGAAATTAGCTTTGAGGTTAAGTCAAATGGTTATTTTGAAATACCACAGAAGCTAAAAATGAGCTTGCACTCACAAACACACACACACTTACGCTGCCACTTTTATCAGGCTAAGAGAGGATATTCAGTCAACTTATACGGTATTACTCTTTAAGCTAAGACTCCCATTGATATCTGTCCCCCCCCCCCCATCCTCTCTCCCATGGCGTTAAGTCGGCCTGTTAATGCCTGTTAGATTAGGCTAGAGCAACAAAGCTTGCACAATCAATGCTGCCTCATTGACTGTGCTGTTCGTCTCTTACACAGGCAGGAGCCTATTCAGTAAGACTTAAACCTTTTAATCTTCCCTGTTCAGCGCAGTGATCCTGTAGACGCATGAAAAGTTTTGAGTAACAAATTACAGCGTGTGTGTGCTCTGAGATATTCCCCTTGGTTTCCGGCATCAGACGCACTCACATTTAGCTGTTCACCAGGCTAAGTGCTTGTCGTGGACAGATGGATTTGGCGGAGGGTAGATATTTTCTTAAGCCTTTCATCCATCTGACATTGTGAATATGAATGTGCTTGTTGATGTGACTTGAATCAGGCAGCCTGAAAATATTGCATATGCACCGCTGAAGATAATACATCTTACAGACTCTGCAATTCTCCCGCTGTCTATTTCCAATTGTGAAATGTCAAACAAATGAGGGAAATCAACAAGTGTCTTTAACAATTTATGAAGACGTTTTGGAGATAGATTTCCGCTGAGCTCGCTCGATCATTCTGAGCCGACGATGTCACCGACCGTACTGATGCTTTGTCACTTCCTGTCTCCGTTCGCCAGGGTCGAGCGGGGTCCATCTGCGTCGTCGGACCCAAGGGACAGAAGGTCTGGCTGCATTAAGTCCATAATATCTGTCCGTCACATACTTTCAGTGCAGTTTGGATTTAATAGAGCTGTGTTAAAACTTGTTTTCACAGGGTACCTCAGGTTTGGTGGGTCCTGAGGGTTTGGCTGGTGAGCCAGGGAAGCCTGGATTTCCAGGCGCACGAGGAGTTGGAAAGCCAGGCCTACCAGTGAGTGTGTTCTCTGGAGGAAATGAAGTAGTCTATGTGCACTTATTGGAAGGTGTAACCTGATACACTTGTCTGAGAGTTGGACCAGAAAGTACTTTTATTAGACGTTGGCAGAACTTCTTCTTTTGTCGCAGCATTCGAAAAGGCTTTTGAAAAGATGTATGTACTTTCTTTGTCCCTGTCAGGGCCCTCCTGGTGGACCGGGTGGTGCGAAGGGAGCCACGGTAGGTTCACCGTTTGGCACATGACACATGATATTTGTGGTAAGGTGGATCAGCTCATCTGATAGGAATGTGGGGGAACCACTGATCCAGACCAGCATATTGACATCATCATTACATGTCTCTGTAGTTAACGGATTCCATCATCTTCTGTGGATTCATCATTAAACTAGCAAAACCCCAAAATGATATAGTAAACAAGCTTTGAGGGTAACTGTAACAATACTCTCAGTGATTTGTGTTAACAGGGAAACGCAGGATCTCCGGGAGAAGAAGGACTGACGGGAGATCCGGTGAGAGACTCTTTAAAACGTTGATTGATATTCAGCAACGTCTGCAGGAGCTTCACACATACAGTGTTCTTACCGAGCTCATGCGTCAGTGTTTGACTGGGATTCTGTTGTTTTCACAGGGGCCGAGAGGACCAGCGGGGTACAAAGGAGAGAAGGTACACGCAAACATTAGCTTTAATCTCTTAATCTGCGTGCCTGTGTGCTCTCTCATCCTCGTATTGCGTGTTTTTAATCTTCAGGGTGACCCCTGCGAAGTGTGCCCCGTGCTGCCTGCAGACATGGGAAACACAGTGGCTCTGCAAGGCAAGCCAGGCCCGAAAGGAGAGCCTGGATTAGCGGGCGTAGGAGAGAGAGGACCGGCTGTAAGTACACCAGTTTGAATGTAATGTCGAGCTGTAATGTATTCTGAACCGGCCCCGAGCGGTTCGGTTGAACACTTTTACGATCTCGCCACATGTTTTATGAGGAAGTCGTAGCCGTAGCTGACGATTGTACCTTGAGCACTTGTTTGATAGTGTATATTTTATTTTTCTTATCATTCTGAGCGAAGGGTTGGAGTTTATTTCTACCTCAGGGGGGGGGGAGTTGTATTTGCCCTTGTAATTCTCACAGCAGCTCAAGAAGAGAAAGCGTGATATGTCATTGACATTGTCATAAATGTATTCTCCAAGGCAATGGTCATTTTGCTTAATCAATCGTAACGCATCTCTCTCTCCGGGGAGTCTGGACTCAACACATTGTGCGTTGTGTCTCTCTTTCTGTTCCTTCTGCATCTTCCCTCTTACCCTAGCAGGTGAAATGGGGAATGATTTGTGGAGGGGGGGGGGGGAAGAATATAAATCTAGAGCCTTATGAGATTCTCTGTGCAACGATTTCCAATAATGCCAGCATCCATCTGTCATACCTGGTTAGGGCAGAGGGAGAAGGAGGCAGAGCAACAGAGAGAGCGAGTGAGACGGAGTATGACCTCGCCGTATCAAAGTTGATCTAACGATACTTCTGCTCCTCTCTTCTCTTTTCTTTCCCTGTATTTACCAGGGGCGACTGGGTGCAGACGGCAAGGCAGGACAGAAGGTATAGAGTCATTCATTTACAGCTCACGGTTGATTCATAATCTGTGGACGCGTGACCTATGCACGCTCATCTGCTTTCCTACACATTCAGATATGCTAACATCAGCAGTGCACAAGGCTCTCCTAAAGCAAACTAGCTGAACTAAAGTCCAAAGAAGAGACAAAAGTGCGCACACATACATTCAGTACTCCTACAAATGGCCTGTTTAGTATGTCTATACTCTCTCTATAGATATATACATATTTATAAATATACATATGCATGAATGCCAACCTGCTCCACACATCTACCCACACACACATTGTTGATATATTCCCACATCTGCCTAATTGTACCCAGTGTTGGGGAAGCTCATCTAGTTTGGTTAATAAAAGCTACTTAGTAGTTCAAAGTACTTTATTACAAAGTACTCTACTCTAAAAAATAGATGATCAAATTGACGATGTAGATATGATCCAAAATGATAAATTATAAATTATTGTTTATTTCAAAAAGTGCTCGCTTAGTTTCAGGTCATTCATAAAGCAAAAGAAAAAATATTTAACTTTTTTATACCGTTTGAAAAAATGAACATAGAGAATAATAATAATAATAATAATAATAATAATAATAATAATAATAATAATAATAATAGTAATAGTAATACTAATAATAATAATCAAATAATAATATATAAAAAAATATTTCCTTTTTTATTAATTTAATAAAAGAAAATTAATTTCAGTAGTTAGCTGCATAAAATGTGCAACAAAGTTGTTTCACTACTTAAATCACTATGTAAATATGAATGTAATTGACCTACCAGCAAGCGACTACAAATGCAGTTAAAACTACCACTGTAGTTTAGCTCACTTCTCCCCTACACTGATTGCACCACAGTATGCTCATCAGACTGAGCTGGGACTAATTTGCATCATCTTGATGTCTTTGTTTTTGTATGTTTTGACAGGGGGAAGCAGGTTCAGGTGGCATCAAAGGAGAAAAGGTCAGCTTTTATTTGGCTTAAGGTCAAACTGTTTCTTGTTTAGACTTCTTTATTCGGCTGTCAGCGATGTAAAGAACCCTAATTAGTCTCGCTAAACCTGTACAAACACTTTAATGCTTTATGTTTCTAACCATATGATCGTTTCTTTCATTTGTGAATGAGTCCTGACTGTAGATGATTATTTGGACACGTCCTCTGACCCATGTCCGATCTGTCCGCGTGATTTAGGGAGAGAAGTGTTCCGTGTGCCCCACCCTCGGAGAGTTACCCGCAAACATCGACCCCGGTTTCCAGTCTCAAACCCTGAAGCAGAAGGGCGAGAAGGGGGAGATCGGACTGAGTGGACAGCGAGTGAGTCCATTCTTAATGTAATCCTAGTGCTAAATAAAAAGCAGAGCAAGTATACTCATAAACAATGAGAAACGGTGTTATCTTGTTATTGTTGGAGGACTTTTGTCTTCCTGAAGAGAAGCAATAATATCCACTGTAACACACATGGTAGAAGGAAACACGTTGGGTAATTGTTTTTTGTGATTTTGTTATTTTTGCTTGCATGTGTGAGCAGCGATAAGCACCTTCATTAAAATGTTCAATTTGTCCTGCTCCACAGGGGGAGACAGGGAACGTAGGATCTCCTGGACTTAGAGGAGAGCAGGTAAGCACTGTAATATTAAAAACAACAACACTGGGAGTTGGTGACCTCAATAGCAGACGAGGCTTACATAAGGGGAAGCTCACTCGGTAGGTTGCAGAACGGGGCTCATAATAGACTTCACCAAGAAGATGATCACAGCAGTGCGCTAATTTTAGGGCCCAAAACTGTCCGCCATAGGGATTTTACTCAGCGGGGAACTTATTAGTGAAAAGCTTAGCTTGTGAAAAGACTTGACATGGCTGCCTGTAGGGTGCACCTTACTTTGAAATGTGAATTACCAATTTAAAACACCCATCCATTTTTATCAATTCCGACGCTGTGTAGTGATTTTTTTTTTTTTTTTTTACTTGTCTGCAGGGTAGCGCAGGCAGCAAAGGAGCTGATGGTAAGCAGGTAAGTTCATATTCAGTTCTTTGAAACAGAATATCTCACTTCACATGCTGATTGTGTTGTGTTGTTAAATGAAATGTGTCCACGTGACAGGGGAAGCACGGACCCGCGGGACCCGGTGGCTATGACGGACAGAAAGGCACACAGGTAAGAGAGCGGTGACGAACTGTTACTGTTACGCAGCAGGGCGACGGGATTCTTTAGCTTTCAATGTTTTAAAAAAAGTATTGTTTTGTCTCCTTCAGTTCTTACAAAATGATGTTGTACATCGCTACATGCTAACAGCTTAGTATGCACTCTGAGCTGAAAGCGATGTTTGAACAGTTTCCACATTTTGCTATTTTTGCACAAGCATCTCACAATTGTGTATCTTTTGCTGACGCCATTTAATACTTCTCATTCGACACCACTTTAATATAATATTTGTCTTTTGACAGGGCGATCAAGGGCAAGCCTGGTCTTAGTATTCCTGGCCTTAAGGGTGAGAAGGTAAGCGTAGACGTAATTGCTTTTTGCTTCATTTAGCTTCATTGTCATGCAAACTAACCTCCCTGACTCCCTGCTCCTCTCTAGGGCGAGTGTGGTCTGTGCCAGCCCGCCGAGGTCGGTAGCGGACCCGCCAGCTACAAAATGCCTGACGGAACTAGAGGCAAGCAAGGCGAACCCGGCCTTCCAGGGCCGCCCGGACCTCCAGGTCTCGGAGCTGATGGCAAACAGGTACTATTGCTCTGTAAGGGAAGTATGGCAAGTAATCCAGAAAATACACAGGCAGCTTTAGGAATTAGAAACTTGGTTTATGTTAGATTATTGAAATCTGTTTGCATTGCTTGCAGCAAACCAGTGAGCACACAAAACACCACAAACACACAGTATGAATTGTCAGATGAGAAAAGGTCAGAGACTGTGTTGGTCCCTCCTTCAGAGGACAGTATGAGGCTCTCTGAGCTCCTAAAGCCAAGAACAAAATAAATAAGGACGCTTTAATCCAAGCTGCTCAATTTCTGTTCAACTTTGTATCATATTGTATATATTGCCACCATTAGTTTCATTGTGTTTTGTTATTACACACTATGTTACTGCACTTTTATTGCATTTTATTGTTTAACAATACAACTTGACTAAATGAACATGGAACCGTACTGCAGTTTACAACCAACCACAACGTTATTTTATTATAACGGTTAAGTTCTGCGGTAGAGATCTATACTGCGCACACCGCCACTGTCTGTGATCTGACTTTATCTGAATTAATGATAGAAATTAAATCATATCATTCCAAAAAAAAAACAAAGCAGCTTCTCGCTTTCCTCTTTTGTTGCCACAGTAAAATCAGATTAAGCAGCATCTGGATGAATGAAAAGATTTTAGATGCTGAAAGACCCCCCCATCTCCCCCCTTAGGGCGAATCAACCACGATGCCTATTGTACAAAAAGGATATGCAGGGATTCTCCTCTTACCACAAGAATTGTTACTAAGTGTAGTAAATCTCTGTTGGCTTCTGTCACCTCTCCCAATTACATGCCGTGTGCCTCTGCGGTGAGCTTTATGTCAGTTGTTTTTACCTGAATGGATAGAGGCTAGCACGATACTTGCAGATGACTGCGCATGGGTTTCCAGAGTGTGGCTTTGTGTATCATGTATTTGTACATCACCTTCCATTTGCCTCCACAGGGCCCACAAGGACTGGCTGGTACTAAAGGAGAAAAGGTACATTTCCTGTCATAGATCGTGGTTATGAAAGCAGTTGTATATAACTATGTATTTTCACTCATGGTGTATTCCATCAATGACCCAGCGACACAGTCTCGCCACATTAAACAGTCTTGACTTCAGCGGAGAGATGGAAACCAACTAATCAATGTCTCTTAGGCATTCTGCACGGGTTTTTAAATAACTCGTGCCCACATACCCAAAACATGACTTTTAATAACATGCTGCATAACCTAGAGGAGTTAGACTATTTGGAGTCACTGGTTGCCTTTAGAAACAGTCAGACTTTAACTCATTTGACATCTACTGGGACCGAGGATGTCTGCAGAAGAATCACCCCACATGGCATGGAACAGGATTTCAAAGGAGTCCAGGTTCACATTACCAAAACCCCCGAAAACTGGGAAATAAATCTGCCATCAGCCGGAAACAGGCTACTTTAAATGACCTCGAGACTCTCCCACAATCGCTTTGCTTGGACTCAAGCTGAGCCCGATTGAGAGGATTTTTAAGGCTGAAACTACAAATCAAACTCAGAAATTCACACCAGACAATTATAATAATGAAGCAATGCTTTAGTTTGATATCAACAACTCGGCTACAGAACAGATTGCAGAGGAAAATTGATAGCACCCCGTGGAGTTTTCTTCTAAACAAACACAAGTTATGTTTACATTCAGTTGTTCTCACCAGAACCCGTCGTCTGTATCTTTGACGTCTGACAAACGAGCGCATTCCTTCCTCATAAAATATTTAGTAGTTTATGTGATAGCGGTCTTCTTCTTAACTGCCTTTGTTGCCGCATTTGCTGCGTCTGTTGATCAGTGGAATATTGTGCATCCAATGGCGTCCTCCACTCGGTACGTCAAAGCTCGAGATCGACAGATTGCCTCCACTCGGCCTCGGAAGGGTGGCCGTTACATTTCTGCCTTATATAGAACCTTTAAAGTAAGAATTGTGCCTGTTATCAACGTATTTCAATGTCACCAGGGTGAAGAAGGAGATCAAGGAAATGATGGACGGGACGGAGCTGGCGGAGCCCCAGGACTACCTGGAGTGCCTGGTCAAGACGGACTAATGGGCTTGAAGGGAGCGAAGGTACAAAGTCTCTGAACTGATCAGTCAGATCGATTTTGCTGCACCTTATTTAGTATCTGCTGACTACAATTGATGCAATAAAATGTTATCAAATCAAAGGGCTTACAGCATAAAAAGCATGTTCGATAAAGATCTACAGGTAGTTGGGAGTGTTTGGCCTTCCATTCATGGAGACGTCAAATCAAGCAGGTGATATCTTAGATGCCGCTGGTCACACTTGTACCAATGGTGGTTTAAAAACACCGATTGGCAAAATCCTTTTTCAACCAAAGTTATATTTTTTCCAAAAGGTCCCGGGATCATGGTTTGCATTTCTTGTGTTTTCCCAGGGTGATGCTTGTACCAGCTGTCCTTCTATGGGCACTACAACCGGTGATGGTGTAGCAGTGCAAGGCCCCAAAGGAGAGAGAGGAGAGCCTGGTCCTGCCGGGCAAGGGAAGCATGGAAGAAATGTGAGGAAAATGTGTATTTATTTATGCTATAATATACATATTATGTATGCATTTATGTATTTATGTATGTACTTATGGCTCGCTGTAGCAGGAAAATTGCTGATAATCATCCTGCATGCTTTCTCTTCAGGGAAAACCCGGCTTACCAGGTGTGCAGGGGCCTGCTGGTCCCAAAGGACGCAAGGTGTGAATGTCCATTTATTGTATTAGCGTGTTTATAAATACATGCGGAAGATTGTGTCTAATCATGTATCACTGACACATTCTTAATCGCGTTGTCTTGCGCTCCCTGTAGGGAGGTGATGGAGTCGCCGGAGTCAGCCTTCCAGGACCACAAGTAAGAACGATGTGTTCACATCTGGAGTTTTATAAAGACTGCTGATGCAGCTCTGTCTTACAAAACATCCTGGATGGATCTGGTCCTGCTGTGCTCTCAGTAATGAACACCATATCCTTCCATGATATCAGCGTTTTCCTGCCTCTTGGATCTAACAATGAAGTCATGAGGTTGTAAATAAGCATCTTAAAATAATCCTGCGTCGTTCTCTCACAAATCCTTTGATTTATTGAGGAATCCTAATCGCTTTGTTGACTGGTCCTTCCTCACTACTCCACTGTGAAACATCTCTTTACCTCCTTTCCCAAATATCCACTCTGTGCCTGTCTTATTCGTTTTGTCTTTTTTCATTCCGTCACAGGGTGAAGAGGGACCCAGAGGGCTCCAAGGACTTGTAGTAAGTTAATCAAATTATATATATTTTTAAATCTTACTTTTCTAAACTGTATTTTCAGATGTTGGCCTAATCTGTGTGTTTTTGATACCTGATCTACAGGGACCTCCTGGAGCCAGAGGATTGACTGGACCTGTTGGCCCTGCAGCGGAACAGGTAGCATAACATAGAGAGGTGGAAGCCTAATGTTTCGTTTCAGTATGCAATCAAATGTACCTCGTTTAGATAGAAGCATTGAAACCATGTGACAGTAAGTGTTTCCTGTTCTCAGGGCTCCAGAGGAGAAGTTGGGCTCCCAGGACCACAGGGGCCTCCGGGCATTGGAGTACCAGGGCTCCCGGTAAGACAAAAATGCATCATATTGCATTATGCATACGGACATATCGCGTCATGCTGGTATATCGTCAAACGCTGTTTTCCTATTTACTTTTTCACACAGGGTAGAGATGCTTTCCCCGGGCCTCAAGGAGCTGATGGCAGAAATGTGAGTTGTTTTGTTCCTGTATTGTCTAAATTGTTTAATCTACATGTAGTACATCAACAATTTGAAGAAACGTTAAAGAAATGTAGGTAGTAAACTCTGAGTTGTTGCCTCTGTGTTAGCGTCTGTTCAGAGCTTTAATTTTCTTTGAGCTTCTTTGGGAATTGTCCTTGATTTAGGCATCATTTGTAACCAAGGATGTCTGCCTCGATCCATAACAGAGGCAATGTCTGCTTCCATCTCATCCTCTGTCCCCTGATCTACGCTCAGCTCACTGCCCCGTGAGCTTTCTTCTGGAACAACAAAGCAAGAGTAACTAAGTGTTTGTGTGTGTGTGTGTGTGTGTGTGTGTGTGTGTGTGTGTGTGTGCTGTCTTCTTTTGCAGGGTTTTGATGGAGCTAAGGGGGACAAGGTAAGTCTACCGTTTTGTTTGGATGAAGGGATCTGGGGGGAGTTGAATATAAGGGGGTGGAACAGATGGTAATCGCAAGAGATGGTTCCTCTCATCTCGCGCACACACACACGCACACACACACACACACACACACACACACACGTACACACCTGCCTTGGGCCACGGATAGAGTAGCAGCGGAGGTGACAAGTGTACTGTTGCTGGCAGACAAGAGGAATTTCGGGGCCTTATGAGAGAAAGTGTGTGAGACTATTAATTACCGCATTCATCAGAGCCACCAGTCCAGACTGTCACTGAGAGAGTGGGAGAGATGAAGAAGCAGTGGAGCCAGTGCTTTAGGGTCGGGAGGTGTGTAAGATGCGGGACAGTTAAAGGAGGAAAAAGAAAAACGTGTCTTGTTCACACAGAGTCTGGAGCTCTGCTGGAGCGCTGATGTAGACCGTAATAACCTGATGCTACAGGAAGGTACTGAGAGCAGCTGTGTAATTGGGGATATCATTGGTTTCTTGTATTAGGTGAATTGCACCTTTCTTTGCATTTTAGTTTTCATTTCATTCTCTTACACTACATTAAGGTCAAATTCATGTAATGCAACGTTTTCAGTTCACAAAGTAGCAAAAGATCAGACAGACTTTGTGATGCGTAAGATTTCAGGGTTTAGCAAAAACGGCACAAAGGAGTCCTGAAAGCTCAAAGAGTTGCGACTTTCTTACAGTAAATAAGAGTTTTAATGTTGAATGAAAAAGGAGGTTTTGCAGCATGTGATTGAAGTGTTTCACTTTAGCCTTTTTATGGCTCTTTTATTGATATCTTTTTCAGGGTGAACCTGGAGAGTGCAACTGCATTATCCCTGTGCACACGGGCATTGGCGGACCTGTGAGTACACACACACACACACACACACACACACACACACACACACACACACACACACTGCAAACACATAAAGACATTATTACAATTATTACAATAATACTGTTAATGCCTCGCTACAGGAGACTGAGTACACATTGATTTTATAAACATGTTCTCACAGGGTTAATTATGACTCCACAGGGGACATATTGAGAATAATATACGTTCATGCTCAGTTATTTCCCCCCTCTGCATCTTCCTGCGCTTTGTCATTTGTTGTATTATTCTTAACTTCACACTGTGTGCTTTCTGTATGTTTTGCAAGCACCAGTGCTTCTCTGACTTTGACTACTTTTGCCTTCCAGGGTGCTCCAGGAACTCCAATAAACACATGGCAGCCCGGGCCTCAGGTCTGATCTGTCAGCCAGCAGTTGTGTCTGATAACTTGCGCTTCAATTGCAAAGCTTTGTTTCTGTTGTTGCCATCGCAAAGTTTCTTCTCAGAATTCTACATTTGTTGTTCGACTGTGAATGTGTCATGTCATTTGCGGCAATGTCTTTGTGTGTCGCAGGGCCCAGCAGGACCTCCCGGCCCACCTGGCCCCCCAGGGCCTGAGGGAATTAATGGACTGAAAGGAATACAGGTGAGAGAAAGGGGGGCAGTAGGATGGTGAGAGGGGTCTGTCTTCAGTTCAATTCAGTCGCTGCATCATCCTGGATTAAACTATAAACTACTTATAATGTAGGCTTTCAGCTTGGGCAACTGGGATTCTTAAGAAAGGCAATGCTTTGACATGCTTTGCAACTTGATGGGCAAAACAGAGTTCATAATATGCATGTAGGAAATGGAGCAACGTTATTTACTGAATGTGTGCAATAGCTTGGTTTTAAAAATAGGCTGAGATAACCAGGATCACTAACCCGTCCGGTGCTTCAAGCTTTAACCCATTTGGGAAGCTTTTGGGGGATGTTCGTCAAGACATGAACAGTTATTTGAAGGTCTAAATGCTAATTTGAAGTTTCAGTTTGATTTCATTTCTAAACTTGAGCAGACCTTCAAATAAGGTGTTACTGTGATCTGTGTCGCAAAAACGTTAAAGGTGTAAGAAGGACATCAACAGTGGTGATGGAGGAGGTCATGTCTTTGACACGGGTGCATTTTGTAACTATGGCTGAATGCAAGTTTCATGAGACGTGGCAGAAGAAGGGGACCCTTTGACTGCGTTGGTGGAGTTGGGAGTGGCTAGCCCTCGATCGGCTATAAACCAGTTCAACCTCAGTTCCTTCTTTCAGGGTATCCCTGGAAACGACGGGATACAGGGGAAACCGGGTTTACCTGGATACATCGTAAGTAACATTAGAGAGAGGAAGGAGGAGAGGCGACTCCAGATCTGGAGCCTTATGTATAAATGATGCGAAAGCTCAAGACTAGTGCATGTGTCGGGAAGCGGTATTTATAAAACACGGTCCTGTATCCATGTGGGCTTTACTTGATTTTAGTCACAAATGATGTGTTCAATTTAACTCCATAAATGTAAAAACATTCCCATTTCATAACAATTAACAGAAATGTTTCCCTCAAATGTGTCATTTCATTGTATCGTGATGTTAAATCTTAAACATTGAGCACGGGTGAACTGATAGAGTATGACGCTGATGGTAAGACTAAGGACGCTTTTTGTCGATATTAAAACAATATTAAAAAGGAGGTTGTTGACATCTACTTATGGGAAACTGTGTGAGTGGACATGAGTCTCCTTCATGGCTTCGGATCTGTTGCACATTTCAGAAGGTCTCATGTGTCCAAAGCTAGTTTACTTAAAGTAAGTGCGAGGACAACGTCAAAGTGGAGAAATGAGGTTAAGTGTTGTGAAGTCATCTGTGGACTCTAACTGTAGACGGTGTCTGTTTTTGTTTATTTCAAGTCTGCTGATTGCTTAATGTCATTAAAGGAACATCGATGCTGATCTCCAGCCAGCGCTCAAGGGGAATCTCACCTTTAACAAAATAATTTAAAGTTGTAGTTTAATGGAGGAATGGGAGGTGCTGGATAATCAGTAGACAATATGAGACTGAACTTAAAGGAACTCTGAACAGAAAAGTGTTTATTGATCACATATTAAGCAACACCTCTGGCTTACAAACATGATCTACATATTTAAATGGCTCATGGTGCAAAGGAAGAGATGCTACTGAAGCTTGAGTTGTAGGATAAGCTCTATTGCAGAATTGCTAAATTGTACTGAAGTTTAACTACAGTGTAAAAGTTGCCATCGATATACACACTTACACACACACACACACACACACACACACACACACACACACACACACGTCCAGACTTAATGCTGGCAGACTTACCCACCGTGCCTCTTTTTCTACCATGCTTCTATGGGTATTATGTCACTCAAAGTGGCAGCATATCTCTATGAAGCCTTACAAATTGCTTTGTCTTTGAAACATAACATTATGTTGCTCAGAGAAATCACAATGTTAGCAATTTGTTGATCCCTTTAAGTGTGGCAGAAGTGAACATTGCACAGTGACACATAATTATAGAGAACTTTCTTTTTGAGCAAGTCTGTTATTGCACAAAGCCTTGTGCTGGTAAAAAAAAAATAATCCAATAGCGTGCGGCATAAAATAGTCTTTCTAGCTAATGGCTTCATCCTGAACAATGTGAAATTAGTTTGTAACGACTTTGAAACCAGGCCAGGTGCTATTGACAGACGCTCTTAGTGGAAAGGCTCCCTCTGCTTTGATAGGGAGCAGACTGCCTTTAACAGTAAATGCGATTGAGCGTGTGGAGTGAGCACTTTTAGCTCAGAACTCAGTACAAACAGGCAGCGGAACTCCATCGTGGCACTGTGCATATCAGCATAGTAGCAACACTGCTTGCTTTCAAGTATTCATGTAGGCTACTGCTTCTTTTTTTGTTTTATTGTTTGCCATGAAATCATACAAAAAGTCAAATGTTTGACATCAGAAATACTACATATATCATTATAGCAAGAAACAGAGGGTTGTGTGTGGTGCAGTGAGTGTAATAGGCATATGCAGCTGTATTTTAATATGAAAATTAAGTTACAGAAGAAAACATTTTTTTTTATTATTCTAAAAAAATATACACCAGGATTGATATAATGCATAATTAAAACACTTTGTAATTGTCGCCTAAGGCCAAAGAGATGTTAGGCAGTTCTCAACTGAACAGGCGTCTGGAGGAGAGGAACGTCCTCAGTGGACCTTTTTCACAGCAGCCATTTTGACGTGTCATGGTAGGAGAAGCACAGGTGTTACTAACAACACTACAATGTTCTATTCAAGAGTCCCAGTGACAGTGAGTCAGCATGCACATGCAGCTAAATGGAATTCAGCCGTCATTAATTTAATTATTTATACCTGTGCTTCTCTTACTGTGACTCGTCAAAATGTTTCTGTGAAAAAGGTATTTTCTGCAACCTCAGTGCGTTATTTTGTCTCGACATTGTACTGAATGAGATGTTCCTACACAGACGTGCCGTATACTTACTTGTCTTGCATCTGAATGCACAGACCTGTCCCGGTTGAATTAGCATGTAGCGCTCGATGCTAATCTCAGTGCTAATGACCCTCAGACAATAAGTTACACGCCATTGGGAAGAGGTGTCAGTCATTGTCATGACATTGTGCAACTGTGAAGAAACTGTCCTTCAGTGCAAAGCTGAACTGTATTTATCAACGTTGGGAAACTTTCTTTGCGTTTGTCGATAGTGGAAGAAAAGAGCTGATTTTGATAATTAGGGTTTTTGCCTTATTTATTGTAATTGATGCCATCAAGTAAATATTACTTTCTGCCCCCTCTCTAGTACCCCACTGGACCACACCCACTGCCTCAAGACTCTGCTAGACAAGATGGTGATGTAAGTAACAAATGCATTTTGGGGGAATTTAATTGTATTGTATCCAGTATACATAGTATATATGTGTCTATGTGTGTTCTCCGACACAGGAGCGCTGTGAAGGGAACTGTTCCCAAGGAGTTCCAGGAGTTCCAGGCACACCTAATGTGGAGGGAGAGAAAAGAGAGCCGGGTAAGCCTGGCGTCACCCCGTTGGACAACTGTGACAAGGTGAGACTGGGAGTTTTCTTCTCAATCCAGAATCATATTTAAAAACGTTGTCACTGTGTTTGTTGTTGACCTTACGTGACTGCACAATGTAGTATTTGACTTGATGGTGAGTACGTCTCCATTTGACTCTGAGTCTGTTGTCTGCTTCCAGTGTTTGGAGAGACTGCAGAGAGAGCAGGCGACACAAGCAGTGGTCAGTCGAGATCGTGTTCTGAGGATATATTCACGAGACACGTATGTGCACATTTTCTGACTGATTCCCGTCTTTGCCTCCATAGAATGACCGACCGGGAACACCTGGAATTCCAGGAACGCCTGGATCACAAGGAATGAGAGGAGAGCCAGTGAGTCCGTCAAGTACATACTGTTCATTCGATAGGAGAGAGTGTGTGCGTTTGCCTTTTGTATGCATTTAAAAAAACGAGGGTAGGATCACCTTTTCTTTCTGTGTCTTTACTAAAGGGTTTATCAGGAGATAGAGGCGCAGCTGGAATACAAGGACACATGGTGAGATTAAGCAACATATCTTCCTCTCGTCGAACCTCTGCAGAGAGCTCAATTGTAACTCCCACGGAGCTTATTTATAGTAGAGAAACACGAGTATGTTATCATGGTTTAATGGCAAAATCCTTATGTATGTGAGGATCTGCCTAAAGTACATCCACTCCAGTAGGTGATGACAGACTTGATGACTCTGAAAACTATTATCAACCAAACAGGATTGAAAACTATAAGTGCATTTTAATCTCTGTAATTTATTTCTTCTTTTTTTTGTGAATGTTAGGACAACCCTGTTGGGCTTTTATGTCTCAAAGCTTTACATTTGAAAAGACTTAAGAGCAGCTTGTGTTCTCCACTTTCATGATTTAACAGAGCACCCTAGTGGTCTCAAGTAAAATGATGTAGTGTCCAATGAGACCCTGCACAACTCACCTCTCAAATACTGTTTTACACACAAGCTCTCTTGCAGTGCTTTGATTATTCATTATTATAAATAGATTTTATTTTCCTCTTGTCTTAAGTGTTTATTTCTCTTTGTTTCTGTCAACAGGGACCTCCTGGTTTCCCAGGTCCTCAGGGCCCCTCTGGTTTATCTGTAAGTGTAATTCACACAACTTCATTTTCATTTATTTCCTTTTTTTATTCTCCTTTAATCTGTGAAAGTAAAAGTACCAATCCAACAATGTAAAAATACTTCAAGGCAAGTACAAATCTTTCTTTCACAATATTACTTTGGCAAAAATGCAGAATTATTATCAGTTAGTATCGTTATCTAATCAATTTTTCCCTTTCTTCTTGGCTTTTTCAACTTTTTTAAATCAAGCAGCCCTTGATTATGCCATCTTCTCCATCTCTCCGCCCTCCCTGCTTCTCCCCGTGGCTCTTTAATGAACGTTATTTCAGATGAGGAAACGATTTGGTCGTCTCTTTCTCCAGTTGTTCAATTATTCCCCCCCCCCGTCTAAGTGATGGAGAGTGCAGACAGAGCTCTCCCCTTTCCACTCCACGTACAGATTTATTGTGTTCGGAGAATAGAGATGCTAAATGGATGAGCTGTGCGAGCGCTGCGTGGAATCCATTTGCGGCATAGTCGCACTTTACAGCAGGTGTTAGCCTCTGCTGTGTGCGCTGGTGTATCTGTTTATGCTGTTTGTAAGTGTGACCTGCTGCTGAATATATTACTCATTCAGTGGTGAGCACGTTACTCACAACGATGAGCTACTAATTAGCGTCTCCTCAGTATGATCAATTACTAATTACTTTCTGGAAATTACAACCCTCAGTAATCACTCTAATAACCAATATCTCACCGTGATATTCTAACCATTGTTTTTCAACTTCGGTTACATTTTGTTTTTATTCTAAAGGGACAATTCATATGAACGCACAGTTAGCGAAACAACTAATTATTAATCTCCCATGCCAAATGTTTGAAAAGAAAGCAGCACCGTTGACATGCTTTTATTCATTTTAAAACTCTTCTCTTTCTTTTCTTCCGGAGCTAATCTTTCTTCCGCATACAGCAGCTGTTGCTAGGCAACGGGTCACACTCGCACATGCATATTAATGTTTACGTCAAAACAACATTCGGTGCTCACTAAGAACAGACTTTTTATCCATCACAGAAGTAAAGTCTGCGGTTGTGTTGCTGAGGAACACATTAACCACGTATATATTTCCCACTTTCTTTTGTTTGTTTGATGTCTTTAAAGTGATTAATGACTTACTGAAGCATGCGGCTTTGGTAGAATGTGCACCTCGAGTTGCAACACAATAAGGGAGGAGGAGATAAAGAGGAAGGAAGCGACGTTTGTATTATTTATGGGGAAGAAAAGCAAGAGAGCGAACATGGAATGTGCTAAAGGACCAAAATTGTCAACAGTTGTCAATTGTCAGAAGTCACCATACACAAGCACATTGTATAACTTTGTCATTTATCAACACGTTTTATATTTGCTCTTTTAAAGGCCCCTCCTTGCGATACATTTCATTGGATCATTTGTGTGCAATCCTCTCTGTGTGTACTTGTATTTGCAAATAAACATTCAATAATGTTGGTTGGTGAATTCATTATAGGATATCTTTTATATCGACTCTCCTCGTCCTTGGCTCACGTCCAACAGGGGAGCGTATCTATCACATTCTCTCATTCATTTTCTAATCATTCCTCGCTCCCCATCATTCTCAGGGACAGCAGGGTGAGATGGGAGCAGCCGGCCTCCAAGGGATGAAGGGCGAGCAGGTAACTATCTGCCAATCAATTTTCCTGAAGCCTTAACATGTAGAATATTTATTGATTGTATGATCTTCCGCTCAGGGCTCTCCGGGGACATCCGGGTATCCGGGAAGCATGGGACCGCCTGGACTTCCTGTAAGTTAGTCTCATTATAAAAGAAGCATGTGACTGACAGCGACCTCACCTGATGTTTTATGAATAGATATATTGTCACATTCATTAACCGTCCATTTGTTTTTGTCAGGGACTGAAGGCCGAACGTGGGAGCCCAGGAAGCAGCGGTCAGAAAGGAGAAACGGTAAACCTCCGCACACCATCGACGTTACGTACGACACAATGTATCTGCAGCTAGCGTTGCACATTACTCGCTAACATTTCTTTCACACCTGCAGGGTCCTCCTGGTATCTCTGGGTACCAAGGACAAGCCGGCACACCGGTCAGTGTTTCCTCATAAATTTAGCCCGGCGTCATTTTAGAGCCTGGCTTTTCTCATTCATCATCACAAACCTCAATAAACGGAGAATCATTTTGTAACCGATGTGTGTCTGCAGGGCATTAAAGGAGACACGGGACCAGCAGGGCCTGTCGGTCCCAAAGCAGAACCGGTACATATAACACACAAAAGAGAAATGTGATCATTGTAAACAAATGAAACACGTATTCATATGTTACTCTTTTTTTTTTTCAAGGGTTTCCAAGGACAACCAGGCTTCCCAGGACCACCAGTATGTTTATGTTTTATCTCCTCTTTGGCAGATTCTTACCCTCGTAGTAGTTTTACTGACTGTATATATTACTGTGCGCACTTCTAGGGTGGACCAGGTCCTGCTGGAAAAAGTGGAAGGGAAGGGCTCTCCGGCCTCAAGGGTGAAAAAGTGAGTACAAATCACAAACTTAGCACATTTCTTTTTACATCCGAAATGATCCTCTGCTGTATTGAACATCCCTGCTTTCAAAGGGCAATGATGGTGCACAAGGCTCTCAGGGATCAAGTGGACCCCCAGGCTCACCAGGCTCCCATGGGCTGATGGTATATGCATATTATATATATATATATATATATATACTGTATATTATCCAAGTTTGACCCATTCCAACATATATATGAACTGCATTGTATTGAGAATCCTCATTTGCTCTCTGTGTCTGTGCTTATAATGAAAGGGCCCGCCTGGCATTGAGGGATTGGATGGGAAAGATGGGAAACCAGGGCTGCGGGTGAGTTACACACACAAGCAGAACATCCAAACGTACACTGAGGTCATGCTAGAGTTAGTATGGTAAAATACATACATATAACCTTTGGTGTTGGCTATTCTTTTCGTTGTCAGGGAGAGGCAGGCCCTACAGGCCCAGCAGCACCTCGAGGAATTCCAGTAAGTATCACCTCTAACATCTACATGAGCGGATTTATCCAGTGCACAATACAACATTAATTTCATGAGAAATATACTGTGTATCCTGAACTGAAACACTATCCAAACCAGATCTTAATATGCATTTTTTGTACCAAGTTTTATGAATCACATGTAACCCCGTTTGATATTGTGTAATATGTATTTCAAAAAACCATTAGAGTTGGACAGTTGAAGAAATGAACAAAAAAAAGGGTTTTAATTCATTTTGTGTCAAATTCCGTCTCGGTCACACATGCTAGGATTTTTAGCGATGCTAATTGCATGACTTCTCGAACTATGATTTTCATATATTTATACATACTCAAAACTATTGGATGGATCGCCATGGAGTTTGATTAGGACTAATTGTAATAATGTATTCATCCCATAACCTTTCGTCGAGCACCATCATCAGATCAGATTATTATGCTAACACAGTTTACTCTAAGATGTGTTAGCATGCTAACACAACTTACTCTAAGATGTGTTAGCATGCTAACACAGCTTACTCTAAGATGTGTTAGCATGCTAACACAGCTTACTCTAAGATGTGTTATGTGCATTTAGCTCAACGTTGAACAAAAGCCTCACAGAGACATTAGCATGGCTGTAGGCACTTGTTTGTGTTAAAACTATTTCAGGGATGAATGCAAAAGTTGTGTTCTTCCAAACTTTCACATGAGCAATGCCCTCGTTATTTTTCACAGCAGCTTGTTTTGCTAGATACATTGTGGTAGGCATACTTGTTATACAATGCATTAGGATTGCATTGCCACGGCTCACCTTGAGTTTCACAAACTGGTATGCAAATCATCCTGCGTGACTAAACCTTTCTCATTGAAAACCTATCTGAAGCTCTTAATGGAGAGATGGATTGCCAACGGTGGGTGAAGTTTTTGTGCTCTTGAGATTGTGACTTGCATTTTGGATTGAAAATGAATGCATATGTATAGAAAAGTTTCGAGCCCGGTTTGATCATCTTGGTTCTTGACTTTTTCGTTTGCTCTACCAAAAGCACCCCAGTCAAATTAGTATGGACTGTGACTCATGTATGTGCAATCATTACTGAGTCTTGTTAATGTTGTAGATGTCACTGGTGATGTGACCCCATTTGGAACTTCTAAGCTTCCTATCGTCTTCTAAGATCTTTCCATCTTGTATACCGACACAGCGGAGATAGTGATATCCACACATTGTAGTCGGCTTCAGTGAACAAAACCCCTTCTCTTCCTTTTTTATTTCTCTCACTCTCTCTCTCTCTGTATCTCAGTTTGTGTTCCACCCAAGAGCAGGTGTTTGGATTTTCAAAGACATGTCTGCCTGTTATTTGGCAGCCTCGACTTTGTGAATTTTGATACTGTACCAATCTAATTCCCTTTGATGTCTCCCCTCAGGGATTCAAAGGGAAAACTGGCCATGCTGGCTTCCCTGGACAGAAGGTTAGCCAACAACTCACTGCTTTACCACCACACTGTGTCTTGTCTGTTTGTCTGCTTTCCATTGCGGTCTATTGCTTGTGCATTAGGCCAAGTTGTTTTGATCAAACTGGAAATTATGTCATGAAGTGTGGGTGATATTCCTATGCTGCCTCATTGTTTTAAGTCTCCACGAGTAGAAGAGTGATGCATTCCACTCATGTCTCCTCCTTCACATTACGTTCTCATTCCTTCAGGGTGAAGCTGGACCTTCGGGTCCTCCTGGACCATCAGGCAGGACGGGACACGATGTGAATATCTTTACTTCCTTTTATTACCCCAAGTAGATTTGGAATATGATTAAAACGCTATAATCAAGATTGTATATATATATATCATAGTCGGTGTAACCCTAGGGATTTCTAAAGGTCAATCTGTGATCTTTTCAGGGTGATCCTGGAACCCAAGGAGCTCCGGGCCGACCTGGATCTTCCGGCCACGTTGTAAGTTTACTGCCCTTTAGCCTTTAAACTGTGCATGAGTATTCTGTTGATATGGTTGTATGTTAGTGTGTTAAACATGAACAACTTGTGTTTACTGTCCTCATTAGGGTTCTACAGGTCCATCTGGTCCACCAGGACCTCCAGGTCCGTCAGGATTGGTAAGAGAAATCCTGTGACAAAGTCCTATTTTTAATATACAAGAAAATGGAATAAATTAGCTGAATCTTCAACATTCCCTGAACGGAAAGGGATTGTTTCAGTAGCCGAATATTTGTTGGAGGTCAGAATAAAAAAGATACAGTAAATAGTGAGCACTGAGGATGAAAATTAATATTAACAGTCGATAAATAGAGAAACCTCGCATACTGAAATAAATGATAGAGGATGACCAGATATAAGGATTTGGTATCTTAATTAAAAAAATTCACAAGTTAGATCAATGTGCCTTAAGAAAGTATTAGAATTATGAATTATGATTTATACTGTATTGTGTGTGTGTGTGTGTGTGTGTGTGTGTGTGTGTGTGTGTGTGTGTGTGTGTGTGTGAGAGAGAGCGAGATGGTGAAACAAGACACATTATATCATCGCTAAAGTACTAACAATGGAAGAGAATCTGAAAATCTGAATTCTCCATCTTCCCTCTGTAGGGTATCAAAGGAGATAAGGGCCAATCTGGTGAGAGGGGTCTTCCAGGGATGGGAGGAGCCCCAGGACCACCCGGGCACCCAGGGCTCATGGTTAGTGCCTCTAAACTTCTGTCTACGTCCAAATTTGTCCCCAAGAAACTGTAATACGAGTGAATTGTAATTAACAGCCATTCTAGCTGCCACCAGGCCTGTGTACCTCACTTGACTGTTTTTCTCCTGCTTTGACTTTGTCTTTAAGGGAGAGCCAGGCAGCGATGGTGCAGCTGGTAAAGATGTGAGTAATGTCTGGGTGGAGTGTCCGTCCTCATTAAAGTATAGTGGAGAGGGATCGATGTGGCGATGTGCATTCTTTATTCCTTTGATGGATTATTTTTTTGTTTTGACAGGGAGCGGGCGGCCTACCAGGGGACAACGGGCAGTCAGGTCAAAAGGTAAAAGTCGACCTGGGGGTGGAACAGTATAATATGTGTGTGTGTGTGTGTTGTCAAGCCGAGCATCAACCATCCATCTGAATGCAGGGAGATGCCTCCCCCTCTTTCTATTCCTTTTAGCTCAGGGAGACGGAGGTCGGCGCACTATGGAGCTGAACACGCTTGCTCTCTTCTTTTCTGTCCACTCAGCACCCGCACTTAACACAGTCATCAGTTCAGTAACCCTCCGACTCTCCCACCGAAACCCTCTGTCCTCCTCACCTCACTTCACCCCTCCCTGTCTGCCGGCTCTCTTTAGCTGTAGAGCCTGTTGGATCTTTCCTTAGACACAGGCTTACAGTACTGGAGGTGGGTGCAGTGATAAAGTTATTCTCTGCCTCTGGGATAATGCTATTAAGCCTGAGGGGAGGATGCTAGATGAGGCCATTTGTCACGCTGACAGGACGGCATTGTCAGGGTTTTAGCTGCATATAAGAAGAGAAAGACGAGAACGGACTCCTCTATTCTTCTCCCTCCTCTCTATTTCTAGTGCCGCTTGTCTGTCGGTGACGTGTAAACATTAGATGTCCATTATGGGCTGCTTTGTCCTTGATAAATCACTGTCGCTAATGTAGCAGGGCTTTCTTTTTTTTGGGGTGTATTTAAACAACCCGAACGGTGGGCTGAGTTGTGTAGAAAATGATATAGACGTAGCCAAAAGCTGTCTGAAAGGGCCTGCTGCTGCTTCTTCTATGAAATAGGGTTGATACAAATCTTCATATGCTTCTAAAAGTTAAAAGAAGAAAAAAGCAGAAACAGCGATGTGAGGAAGAACATAATAGTGGACCGTTTGCTTTGTGGTTGAGAGTTGAGATGAGAAGAGAGATATCTCTTTGTTAGCAGAAAGTGACAGCAGTGGGAAACAGACAGCTTTTTAGTTAGCTAGCTAACGTTTTATAATAAACTATATTGTGTGACATTTTTTAGGCATTTGTTATGACAAACCATGTTATGATTTTATTTTAATTATGACTTTTTTTATAACATACTATATTATTTATTTTTTATGACATACTACACTGTGACTTTCTTCATATTTTCTACATATTAAACTGACATTTTTTATGAAATACTACCATAACAAAGTCGTAGTATAATATATCATACTATACTATGACTTTTGTTTATCTTCTAACATTGTGTGTGTGTGTGTGTGTGTGTGTGTGTGTGTGTGTGTGTGTGTGTGTGTGTGTGTGTGTGTGTGTGTGTGTGTGTGTGTGTGTGTGTCCCAGGGTGAACCAGGAGCTGCAGGCCAGAGAGGTTCTCCAGGGGAGAGAGGTAGACCTGGGCTCCCCAGCGCTGGAGGTTACCACTCCAAGGATGCGCAGCCAATGACTGGCCCAGTCGGACCCAGAGGCGAGAGGGGTAGCTCGGGTTCAGAGGGCCCCCCAGGGGTTCCTGGACCTGCAGGGTCACCAGGAAATGATGTGAGATACAGTTTCATTACACTAACAGCACTGTAGCATATATATATATGTATATATATACTTACGCAATATCCAGCTAGGTTGTGAGAAGAGGGGATGTCACACAGTACAGTGGCCAGAGGCGCTCAGTAGTTCCATCTGCTCTTGTAAATAATGCATTTTTTAATTATCTTCCTTGATTAACTTTTGCCCTTTTTGTTTTTTTCTTTATTTCTCTTTTCCTAACCAGGCTGTAGTCAATTATGATGAAGTCAAGAACTTCATCCGACAGCAGGTCATCAAGATCTTTGATGGTGAGGTCATGTGCATTGTTACTGTGTTTAGTGCTGCAGTTTCTAGACTATCATTTTCTCTTCAGATGCGTTTTTCCCCTTCAGAGAGTTGTTCCATTCCTCCTCTGGGACATCGCTGTTATTTATCGCCAGTGTGGAATCATCGTTTGTTATTGCATGTTTTCCCTCCCCAGAGAGAATGGCCTACTACATGTCTCGCATGCAGATTCCAGTAGAGATGGTGTCGTCCCCAGGTCGACCTGGGCCCCCAGGGAAAGACGGTACTCCAGGTATTCCCGGGAACCAAGGGGGACCTGGAGTCCCAGGACAGATCGGCAGACAAGGCCGGCCAGGAGGCCAAGGACCCTCTGGTGAGCCATTGATTATTCCAATAATCTTTCAAGTGCCATGACAGTGAAATAAGTGTCATCGTTAGCTAACTGTGAACGATTGATCTCTTTGTGTAGGACCACGAGGACCACATGGAGAAAAAGGAGATAAGGGTGTTGGAGAGATGGGAGATGTTGGACCTCCAGGAGCGCCAGGTAATGTACCCCCCTGGTCCAAGGATCAGTAAGGAGCAGAGTGGTAGCCATATTGTGTTTCGTCCTTACTTGAAGCTTGGGTAGGTAACATTAAAGAAGCCATCGAGAGTAAATTGGATTAAAAAGAATTATCCAACCGAAAGATCCAGCCCAATGTTGCCGACTCTTTCCTAATGGAAGTAGCTCGCAGCGCTAGTTCCAAAAGTTGCTAAATCTACAGAGAAAGTCCCCAAGTTGGCAACACGTCCATCACTTCAGGCCTCCCTCTGAAGCCACTCCCCCAAAATGACCATTATGAACATAATGATTATGGACGTAATGTTTGCCCCATGTTCCCTTAATAGGGGACATGGTAGTTAGCACTTCATCTATTAGAGATTGTTTTCATTACTTACTGTTTATTTACTCGTTTCTCCATTGCATTGGTGCTACAGTGTTAAATGACAACACCTTACTCACAAGAAGTATGACAGATTAATATAAACCTCTCTGACCTGTGTGTGTTACCTCAAATCTTCCCTTTTAAATGATTTGCTCTTTACGGGTCAGTAGCAGGGCAGTGATGGTGCCACAATCATTACATTCCCTCTTCTCCTTCCAGGTGTCCCCGGCCCGCATGGCTATGGTAAGATGGGACCCCCAGGTTCCGTTGGCCAGCAGGGTGTTCCCGGGATCTCAGGCTCTCCTGGGCAGCCTGGTTCAAAGGGGCACGATGGCCGGTGTAACCCTGGAGACTGTATGAGCCATCAAGTAGAGTACAGCCCCAAGGGCCCACCTATGAAAGGCCCCTGGTAGAGGACTGGAGGTGGAGTAGAGTGGCAGAGCAGAAGACAGGAAGCCAAAGACTGTGATCCAAAGTTATTAAATCTGACCACAAGATGAAATCAAGAAGCTCCTTTGTTGTTGAATTGTATGATCTGTACTGTAGTCCTGAGCAGCAAAAAATATCCACAATGCATTTCTATGGCCCCGCTGGAATGAGGCCTGCGAAGACACAACAGCAGCACATTTTTATTGCATCATTCTTTTCCCTATGAATGCCAATTCATTGCTATATTACTGCCTCTTTATTCTCACTGTGTTTCACTCCTTTTGTACATTTTCAAACAACCCAGGGGAGATGACAAGAATCACTATTTGTATTTTTATTCTCCTTGATTAATTCTGGCCTCTTCTGGGCTTTTTTTTTTTTTCTCCAGTCTCTTCGTCTAAATCTGTAGCAAGAGAATACACACAATTATTGTAGCACTATGCTTGCACCTCTCATATCTTTGTTCCCTCCTCACAGAATCACAATCAGAGTGCATCCTATGCATTTCTAATAGTCTGTCTCGGTGCTTGTGTTGTGATACGTATTTGAATTTGACTTGTAAGAGAATATCCCCAGAAAACTATTTCAGTTCTGTAGAAACAGATGTCAAAAAATTGCATTCGTTCCCTTTTTGATGGGTTGACTGTTTTGTATATATTTATATTTATATATATATAATGGCTTTTTATACTTTTTCAACAGATAGGAAAGCATACGCATGGCTAGTGACTTATTTTTCATTGTCAAAAGCAACAAACAAAAAAAAAAGCCAAGGGGATATTTTTCTAAGGTCTATAAGCTTTTAAATTGAATAATGTGTTAAAAAACATAATTATTTCATGCGTTTACACAAGAGAGCATATTGGATTTTATAAAATGATGATGGTAAAGTTCCTTTTGTGTCATTTTAACTAGTATTTTTGGAAATATAGCCATTGTTAAGCATCCCAGATCATGTTGTGTCCCCAAGTAGCTGTAATAGCGGTCCGTCTGCTTCGACAGCATTTGATTAAGAACATATTAGCCATTATTGAGCCCATTTAGCACAGGTACTGTGATGCAACACACTGAGCATGGCCACCAAGCACAACCACACAAGGAAATTATTCTGAAAAGCGTCACACGTTACATATTTTGGGTGTTTTTCTCCTCATCTCCATAGTTACATCTGCAGATTAAACTTTGAGCCGTGGTCAGACTTGTGTTTCTCTTGTACAAACTAACCCACGGGAGCTGTTAAAAGTTAATACTGAATTAAATTGCTTTTCAAAGACGCTGTATCGTGTTATCTTTGTATCAAACACTCAAATCCATGGATGGATTAATAATATATCTTTCTAGTTCTTGTTCTTCTTGTTTAATTCTTTCCTGTCTCTCTGTGTTTTGCGTTTTGTTTATTTTCCTGTCGGTCACTTGAAGGGGTCAGTGGGTCCAGCTCAACTCCCCAGCCTGCGTACAGTATGTTTCTTTACCGTCATCCAACCCATTATGTGCCTTACATGTTTTATTATGACACATTTGAGAAAAACATACAACTGTGGTTGTTTTTCATGTAAAGAAAGCACTGTGCATTTGAACGATGGTACATTATTGTACTATGGTGGGAACTGTTGGCGGTGCAAGAATGTTGACAAAAGCTGAGCATCTGCAGCTCTGGAGTTTCTTTACATGCATGAGTTGATACTATTATATGAAAGAAGAAAAAGAAAAGGAGCTGAAAGAGACATGTTTCCCCACATGATACAGAAAAGCATTAGATTGTATAAAAGGTTCCTCTTTATTGGTTTGTGTTGACCTGAACAGCCAGAAAAAAAACCTCTTTACAAATGATTATATAAAGAACAATAAATAGCTCATGGTGATGAAAAAGAATCAGTCATTAAATAGCTGACACCCTGTGGAGAGCTGGCAGTGGCATGAGAAGCACATTGGTGCCGATTGGTCTTGAGAGAAAGTTATTATTTCTGTCAGAACTTTTTATTACTCACTGAATTCATTAACACAGGAGTCTCGTTGGTGCATATCGTAACCCATTCTTTTTTTTCTCTACATAATAATCAACACACATTTACAAAGATTTACAGCACTGCATTGTGGGAGAATGGGAGTGCCCATCGGGATATGCTGTTGCCAGGCAACAAGAGCACGAGATCAAGCTAGTCGTTCGTTTCTAAAATGAGACTTGGAAAAGAAAGCGTGGATTGGGAAAGGAGAGGAGTGATGATGGGGGGGGGGGGGGGGGCAATGTACATGAGGTAATTTAAGGATTTTTCTAAAGCTTACAGATGAAGATGCATTTCATAATACAGTACAGTACGGAGGGTCGATTTCAATCATTTATTGGTCCTTTGTGTACACTTTGAAGGCATTAGGTGGGATGTCGCAGGAGAGGCAGAGCGTCTAAACTTCAAAACACGTCTCAAAAGATCATTTAAAGTGACCACTGTGGAACAAAAAGAAAAGCACCTTTCACCACGCTGGGTTTTCTTATCCCCTCAGCTCATAGATACGATATCAATCTGTTTCTCTTGCTCTGCTGGAACAGGGCTGGGATGTTTGGATGGGCCTGACACCCTCCAACAAAAACAAAACAAACACTACAGAATGCAGAAGGATGTGGGTGGCTGTGAGCTGCTGTTGTCATGGCGATGTGGGGGATTAAGATCAGAGTATGTCCCACCATTCAAAACTTCAGGTTGTCAGTTTCAGGAGGGGGGGGGGGCTATATATCCAGTCACTATTATTGTCCCCTACCCTTCGTTCTCGATGTTGTCCTACAGAGAAGAGCGGCGTCTCTCCCTCTCTCCCCCTCTCTTCTCCTTCAGGTGTCGTGAGCTGCTGATGGAGAGGCAGGTCTCTAGATATTGGGTCCTTTGATCGTGCCCGCTTCCTGTAGTCTCGGGGAGGTGTACGCTGACGCGGCCAGACACATCGCCGCCTCGCAAAGGCCTGGAAGACCTGCCGAACCCGCTTTACCGGGATAACCAGCCTCTCCGGCTGATCCCTGGGGTCCTCTCTCACCGTGCTTACCGTCACGAGCCACGCCATCGACGCCAGAGGGACCTATGGAGGGTGAGGGTTCAACATCAAGTAGGGATTTGAACTGATTTCCAGAGTTCGAGATGAAGTCTCTTCAAAGCCCACTCTGGACTTACACATGTGTTCTGTGTATATGCATATGTTTAAGTTGTGGGCACAGGGGAGTGTGGGAGTGTTTTCCACTGTTTGAATAAGTGTGTAATGTTGCAATCCTATTACATTTTCAGTCAAGAGCATCTGTTAAACGACTGGAGTTAATGATGCTTTTAAAATGCTTCCGAGCCTCTCTGGTGGTAGGAGCTGTAATACCTTCAGTCTTTCACTTTCTCTTTGCAGCCTCACGCTCCTGAACCTGTGGTCAGTGTTACATTCTGCTTTACATTCCATGTACGTGCATCAGCCTGTTCTTTTTAAGCTATGGGAGGCTTCAGCTCTTACCTTGTATTCCTGGGGGTCCTGGTGCTCCTGGATGGGGTTTACCAGGATCTCCTCTGTCTCCCTTTGCCCCTCTCTTTCCTGGGGAAGTCAGAAGAGGACAGGCTCAAATGTAGCTTAAAAAGAAAGTAGCAGTCAACCGATATGGGCTTTCAATGGCGGAGAGTGCAGGACGGCCGATGAGCGATATATAATTCAGATATTTTTGATAAATCTGATAAAAATACAGAAATTAACTACATTTTACAAAATTGCTTAACTTAAATGAACATTTGTTTAACACTGTAACTGTCTCTTTGCACACTATTTCTACCTTTAAGTCCTGTGTTTCCAATCTGTCCGTGTCCTCCAAACATGCCAGGAATGCCACGGGAACCAGGTAAGCCATGTGGCCCCTGAGGGCCAGGTGAGCCCGGAGGTCCAGGGGGCCCGGGAGGTCCCATTACACCTGCTCCACCAAGCACCGCCCTCTTGGCGCTCACCGCCACTCTAGCTAGCCTCTCTGTAACAGCAGAAACGACGTCACCATAGTTGATTTAATTACCTTCGATGGTCAAAGTAGCTTTGGGAAATGAGTTAACATGGACATCAAAAGTTGAATATCCAGGTGTACACGCTCACCTTGCAACATCTTCAACACCACCTCGATAATATGCTGGTCAGATGGATCGCGCCCCTGGAGAGACGAAGAGGAGACTGAGCGTTACAACGAGACAGCAAAGTGCATCATAAATGTGATCAGGGGGGGGGAACTGAACTCACCGGTGACCCCTGAATACCTGGCATGCCGGGTACTCCTCGCTCTCCATTGAGTCCCCTGGGACCGGGCAGCCCTGATGGTCCCTGGTCTCCAGGTTTACCAGAGTCTCCAGTGGGCCCATTGTGTCCAGAGTCACCGCTGATTCCTTGCTGTGAAGAGAGGAGCGTTACAGAAGAGACAATTCATGGAGGGTGAATAATGTTAAGTTAACAAAACAAACAATCCAAGAAAGAACCAAAGAAGGGGAAAAATGAAGGAAAGAAGTCATCAGATTTCCACACGGCACAATCTCACCTGTCCTTTGGGCCCGGGTTCTCCAGACAAACCCTGTGGCAAACACAGAGACTTTGTCACTTTCACATTCATCACTTCCATCTATCATTTCCCCGTCAGAGACACTCATTGAGCAATAATTCACCAACGAACATTGTAAATGAATGTCTGAAGAAATGCTGCTGCAAAGCGCCAACGTGCATCATTGCTTCACTGTCATGTAAGCAGCTCATTTGCCATCTGGACTATTATGGGGATTTGTATGCAAATTCAAAAACAGGCTTCGTCTCTTCGTCTTAACTTCTGTATGGTTATAACATTTTCCGTTATGTATCACTCTGCTTTGATGCCATTTGGAGCCAAATGTTTAAACCTCCTTATCTAAAGCTGGCAAGTTTTAGTATTTTGTAGTTTTTTTGAGACTTTTGTGTTTCTTTGTAACAAAAAGTTTTGATACAGCTTTAGGTTGCACGGTAATGATCTTTACCTTTTCTCCTGGTTCGCCAGCCAATCCCTCAACACCTGGGTCTCCCTAAAAGGGACAGAAAGAAAAAGATAAAGTGGAGAGAGAGAGAGAGAGAGAAGGATGACTGTAGGAAATATTTTGTCAGCATTGGAGCAGAAATACAACATGCAACAATACGAGTTAAGTATCTGACCATCCGGTTTTTACAAACCGCTACTCACATCGTCTCCCTTTGACCCAACTTTTCCTTGGAAACCCTGGAAAGAAAGACACGTGACTGTGGTTAAAATGTACATTACAATATCCTCCGAAAAACTAAATACTGATTCAAGACGTGACACCGCAGATCACAAAGTAAGAAAGATGTTGTCTCATCTCTAAAACATGGAAGATGAGGATGCTCCGATTATCATTTATATTGCTTATTTATAGTGCTTGCCTTATTCGGTGATTTACTGTGGAGGCTTTTATTCATGGGTAAACACTGCCCCCAATAGACAAGTCTGGGTAACTAAAGCATAAAGCATCATGGAGTGTGTTTGAATGTAGGCAATGACTCATGTTTTACAAAGCAATATATGTATTTGTTCGTGCACACACACACACACATGCACACGCACGCACGTACCTTGTCTCCCTTGGTTCCACTAAGACCCTGGGCACCTGGAACGCCCATTGGTCCTCTCTCTCCATTGCCTCCCTGTTAAAAGAGGCATTAGAATTCATAAAAGGAATAAAAAAGAAGCTACAGATGAAATTTAAAGAAATGCAAAGAAGCAACTTACAGCCTTGCCGACTATTCCCTGTAGCCCGACTGCTCCCCGCTGGCCCCTGTCCCCCTGTAGGAGTCAGGGAAAGTGAGTATGCCTTCATTGTTGCACTTTTTTTAGTGCTTTCACGTGATAATTCTGGATTTGTACCTTGAATCCAGGGACGCCTTCCATACCAGCCTCACCAGGAAGACCAGGCTCACCCTAGGAGAACACAGTTCAAGTGCAATTATTCACCCTCCTGCACAGCATAAGAACACCGTTTGAATTCTTGATAAAAAAAACAAACATATTTTGTGTGTATGTGTTACCAGAGGTCCGGAGGCACCTTGCATGCCGACGTGACCCCGAGGTCCAGGCTCGCCCTAACAAGCAAAGAGAGTTGATAAGAGAAAGGTGTGTATTTGAAAGATTTAACGAGAAAAAAGGTCAATATAACATTACTTACCTTAAATCCAGGTCCACCTTTAGACCCTGGGCCGCCAGGCAATCCCTGCACACAGAATTAACAAGACGCTAAAGAAAACATCTAAGTCTGCACCTGGTTTTCTGACAGCATGGTGTATTTCATATGTTTGAAATGCAGACAATGATATTGAAAATGCAACTGGTAATCGATGTGGATATTAACAAGTGGGTGCCAGTAGTGGGTGGAAACAAAGCTGATGCCTAATATAATAACAGCAATGGAAATAGGTCGAGCTACAGTGTCGGCTATCAGCATACATCTTACAGCAGGTTTTCTTGCACTGATTGCAACTGTGTGTGTGTGTGTGTGTGTGTGTGTGTGTGTGTGTGTGTGTGTGTGTGTGTGTGTGTGTGTGTGTGTGTGTCTGTGTATGTGTCTGTGTGTGTGTGTGTGTGTGTGTGCGTGTGTGTCTGTGTGTGTGTGTGTGTGTGTGTGTGTGTGTGTGTGTGTGTCTGTCTGTGTGTGTGAGGGATAGTCAATCACACTAGGGCATAAAGCAGGGTAAGTTATAGTGTTTGAGTTTGCAGCAGCGTTAGTGTCACTGCAATGACCACACAGCAAAGTGTGCATCTCATGCTCCATTACCCCTTAGTCAGAATAACACACACACACACACACACACACACACACACACACACACACACACACACACACACACACACTGACACACACACACACTGACGCACACATAAACACACAAACACAGGTCTGATTGTGATAAATCACTCGTGGTGGGAGGGAGAACACTATTTCAAGGTGGTTTAAATTCTAAAACAGCGTGGGTCACAGGGTCACTGTTACCTGGATGAGTGCCCGGAAAACAAAACATACCAAAATCTACAGGCTGCTTCACGCTGGTTTGTCCTGGCTTTGTTAAATAGAGGAGGAGAACAGATTGACCCCCTACGTGGTCAGAGTGATAATAACCCTTTACGGATGAGCTTATTTGCATGAGTCTTTGGTGGCATTGCTGAACCCGCCTCCCCTACACTGAAGGATTGCTCACCGCTGATCCCTGAGGACCTGGAGGACCAGGCATCCCAGCCTGGCCGGGGCCGCCCTGCAGAAGAAGAGAACAGAAAAAATAAATGAATTGCTGTCTTTCACTGCGACTGAATTTTCTCATCATTATCACGGCTGGCAACCCTTACCTTGATTCCAGGAATACCAGGTGTGCCATCCTTTCCATCAATACCCGGCAGACCCTGAAAAAGCAGGCAGATGAGTCAGTGGAACCTCATTTGGCACACTCTCTGAACACCGCCACAACTGTGTAGTGCACAAACAAAAGTGCGTTCACTCACATTCTCTCCCTTCTTGCCAACCGCACCCTGTGGGCCCTGGATACCTCGGTTGCCCTGCAGAAGATAACCAAGCCCGAGTCAGTGAATTCGCAATGCACGTCAGGATCACTGTCCCCATTCAAGTTCTGAGAAATATTTCATCTTTTTTCATCTTGCTTTAAGCGATACATTTCAAGGGGAAACACTAAGAGTCACCTACTTTGTCTCCCTTGTCTCCTGCCTCTCCGGGTGGTCCCTTGGGTCCCTCTTCACCCTGCAAACAACAGAGAGAGTAGACTTAGAGTAGATAAGGTGAATTGTGGATTTTTTTTGAGTCGTGTAAGTGTGTGTGTTCTTACAGGAGGCCCAGCAATTCCTACAGGTCCGTTGATGCCCTTGTAACCACGAGGCCCCTGTGGGAAAACAAAAAAGTGCCATCAATCACTTCAGATCAGGGAGGATGCTAAGTCACATTGTGATAAAGGGGTAATTAGCGCTTAACTCACTTCACTAATGGGAGCTGCACATAGAGCCAGCCACTCTTGCTTTGGCACTAAGCCGGGGCGCTAACTTGGCTAACGTGGCTAATGTTAACAGTAAGACGGATGGCTACAGCGGATCATTAACTACAGATGGAGGCACCATGGACCCAGACAACCCCAACTCATTAGAGGAGGGGAGAGATTTGTGTTAGCATCATTTCCATATGTCCCCATTGCTGGTAATGGATGATGTTTGTATAGCAGGGGCAGGTCTGGCTGTGCCTCCTTGATGCTCATCTAAGAATAAAAACAGCCTTGTGCCCAAAGAGAAGGAGGACAAAAAAGTTAGATGTGACTGTGAAATGGTGTTACTCACTGCTTCCGCTTTAGGACCCATCATTCCTGGATAACCTCTCAGACCCATCGGACCCTTAGAAGGAAGCAAGGACAAACAACGTGAGACAGAGACCATGAAAGCGACAATACAACAAAACAACATCAGCTTATGTTGTAACTCTGCCAGGTGACTAAAATAGTTGAATTCCCATCATACCGGAGGTCCTGGGATGCCCTGTTCCCCAGAGATGCCGAATTCTCCCCTGGGACCCTGGCGGAGGAAAGGAAGAAGACCAGCGTGATTAGTTATTTGCTTTCTGTGCTGCTCTCTTGACTTTGGCTACATTGTCCACAGAGTTCGACCCAAGAAACTCTGAGCTGGACTGATTTGAAATCAGTCTATGATGGCTGCTGGTTGCTTTTGATGTCTGAACTGGTCATTGATGTTGCTGATCAAGCTTGGTAAAAATCTAGCTGGTCAGAAAACTGTCAAACACCTACCATGAGCTACACAATCATCATCAGGGGAAGCTAAACCAGTCCTAACAGCTTGTGTGTTTATAGGAATAGTTTGACATTTTTGGAAATACACTTATTTGATTTCTCCTGTCTGTTTCTTAAGAAGCTGGAGACATGTTATCTTAGATTAGCATAAAGAACTGGAGCAGGGTATAACAGCTAACTTGGCTCTGGCCAAAGTTTGAAAAAAAGGTCTTGTTTCAATTTTCAGTAATCTAAAAATAAATGTGACGCTGATCTTGCTCACTGTACGCTCACATAGTCATCGGTAAAATAACAAGTAGAAAATGTATCTGTGTTTTAGCTCAAATAGCTAGTGGGAATGTAAACAGCTCATGCTGTCTTGAAGAACAGAGTGGGCCACATCACAGTGCAACCTTGAGTCAAGGCGGAGGAGCGGTACCGTGGTGCGTTTGATGTTTTCGACCATCTAAGGCTCCTTGTGTTGGAAGATCAGAGGCTAATTCCTGGGGTCAGGCTAGCAGTTCCCTTGGAGCCTACTGTGCCCATTAACTGTGCTTAATACAGTGAAGTGAGAGGGCTGCGTGAACCTTGACTTTCTCATCCTTCTCTCCATGTACCTGGCTCTTCAGCACACCTTTCATCTAGCTCACTGCATGCTGACTGCAGGGCCGGCTCTGACTAATCTCAGCAAGATTAGTGCCAGTCATGTGCCTCTGGGGGGCTTCATTAGAGCTAATCCTTACCTCGGCTGGTCCTCGATTGTGGGGGAATGCGCAACATGCTCAGTACATGTATGAGTGTCTGAGTGGATGCGTGTGTATCCATTCTAGCAGACATTATGCAGCTCACCGATTTTCCTATGCTACCAGGCTCTCCGAGAACACCAGCACGTCCTTTGTGTCCCTAAAGGGCAACAATCAGTCAGTAGGGTGTCATAACAACTTTGTATAGTAACATAATCATTGATGCTGAAAAAACTATGCTTATTCCCTCAAGGCAACGTGAAACAAACGACTAACCTTGACTCCCTGCAATCCCTGGGGGCCTTTAGGTCCAGCTGGACAGTTGAGAGGACACTGTTGTCGAGAGAAGGAAATATACAGAATATGAAAAGCGAAGTTGTGTCAGAATAGATTTGTAAGAAAGGGCATGTCATTAGATCTTACCTGGAAGTCTGCACTTCCCTCTTCTCCACCAATGAACTTCCCTGGAGGACCCTAGATGGACAGACAAATAGATGAAGACATTCACCTGGTCCCAGTCGCCTCTGCTCCCATGAGCTGAGCCAGCACTCTCTCCTTCTCTCTCTCTCTCTCTCTCTCTCTCTCTCTCTCTCTCTCTCTCTCTCCCTCTATTTCTCCCTCCATCTTTCCTTCTCTCTGTTTATAGATTAAGTTAGGAAGTAAAGTATCTGTTCAGGGGGGCTGATGTATTCCTGCTACAGTGAGATGAGACAGCCCACTGATCTAATGGGGGGTTTATTTACCCTGGGACAGCACTAAAGCTAAACAAATACACTCCCCTGGGCTGGGAACATCACTCTCAGTGAAGACACACCCCCCTCCTTGGAACCACTCAGAGATGCACACAGGAGAGAACGTACACAGTTGGACAGTAAGACTTGAAAGTGTGGCGCTCAGAACAGTTTGTGGTATTTCACCCCGTGCTGTCTGTTGGGGGCCTGTACAGTACAAGCAGCGTTGAGCTCTGGCTGGTGCTTTGTTATCATACTAATGCATTGCTGCTGGTTTTGCAGAACAGAGCGTACTTCAACATAGCGTTAGTAAATGCGATGTTGTGAGTTTGTCTTTGCTTAACTTTCACACTGCGATCCCATTCAGTATTATATATATATATATATAAGTTAAGTGCTGTTACTATATGGGTGATTGAGCCCTATGAGCTTCAGGTAGCTCATTTATCTCTCTCTCTCTTTTACAGCTGTCACCAACCTCATTAAATGAACTCTTCAGATATGAAATTATTTACGGTGACATCTTTTCTGTGGATGAAGTTTGAGTTTATCCAAGCAACACATTTCTATTTACTGTTTATCCATCAGCCAATAACATTTCATGCATATTTGTATCGGCATATACAAGAAGAAATGACAGCACATTTATACCAAAGGTTAATGCTTAAAGTATTTAGAAACAGTTGCATGGTTTGTACACCAGAGGGAAATATCAACAACAACTCAATAGCACTCCAACCTCTTTATCGTTTTTCGGCATTCTAACAGCCAGATCATGTTTGAATAAACTTACTGGCTTGCCAGGAGGTCCAGGAAGTCCTCCGGCTCCAGGTGTTCCCATGAAGCCCTAAATGAAGCAGAGAGAAAGAAGCTGTGGATAAGATTGTACGTGGTTCTGGTTGCATATAACTTGTTTATGAGAGGTTTGTAAGACATGTAGTAACGTGAAGCCGGTGTCCTACCTTTGATCCAGATAATCCAATTTCACCTGGAAGACCAATTGGCCCTGGAGCGCCCTAGACAGAGAGCAACAGGAACAATGCATACATTTCCCAGCAGTCGCACAATTATTTCCACACCTCAAAGTCATTAAGTGATAAAGGCCTGACTGTGTTAATATCAAACAAGCTACTTACAGCGAGTCCTGGAAGGCCGGGTCCCTGCGTGGACAGAAGGAACGAGGGGTTAAACTACTGCATAACAAGTGGAACCAATCCATCAAAGTATCAATTAATGTTCGTGAATCCAATTATTAATGGCGGCAGTAATTCAGTAATGCTTGTGTACAGTGTCAGAGCGAGGGGTAAACAGTGCTCAAGAAGAACAAAGACACGGCGCACAATCAGTTTACGTTCGCTGTGTGTTTTGCTTGGAATTAATTATAAACAAAGTAATTAAGTGAGTAAGCCTTCTTGGAGGAAGAGCAGCCCACAGATCTCCTGTCTGTGCAGCGCGAGGCAGCTGGATGTACGAGTACAGCCTCCAGACAGGACGCCTGCTAATGGTAAACAAGGGATTTAACTAAAAGCGTTGCAGTCAAGCATGACATTGGATGAATCTGGACTTAATGTTTGAGTATGTTGGATGATGTCTGATAGATGGACACTGAGCACCACCTAGTGGTGTTAGACTGTGTTACAGCGGATGTGCTGGTACACTGATTGGTTTAGGAGGCCTTTGCAGTTCAATTGAATGATATTATATCCATAAAATGTGGATGATTGATGGAAACCTTCCTCTTTATTAAGGACTGTGTAGAAGTAAAGCTCATGTCAGCTGTAGAAGGCATATGCCACATCTGGGTAAACTAGGCCCAAAAAGGGGGCACAGCTGGTCAGGCATTCAGGCATGAAGACAAAGGGGCTCGGGAGGTTGCCTTATGAGACCAGCTGGGTTACAATATGGCTGTTCGGAAAATAACAAACGTGTTCTTAAGGCTTTAAACATTACTCAGTTTGATAAGTACCATGACAACCTTATGACATAAAATGTCATCTAATTAGTCATGATGTACCTTGTATAAATAAGTAAGTAAGTTTACTATATATTTAAGTACAATTATGAGGTATTTGTACTTACTTTATCTGAGTATTTCCATTGTATGCCAGTTGTAATATTGTACCTTTTGCTCCACTGGATTTATCTGGCAATTACAATTTACTTCTTATATTTTACATTTAGTTTTAAAAACATTTAAGCTTTTAAAATATGATGCAATAAAGATTAAACCAGTCAGGGAAAGTCAAGATTAGAGAAATGTCAACAAATATATCATTTTGTATTGCAGAACATTGATTTCTTCTAGTTTGATACCCAACAGATCATCTTGTGACCCGACCTGAACCCCTAGTTGGGAATCACTGAACTAAAGTCACTATATAAGTATTTAAAACTAGCTTCACCTCCACCAGCTACAACAGTAACGCTTAGCTTAGCGCTATCTAAAAAGATTTGCAATGTCCTGGCTAAACATTTAGCTTAATTCAAATGTGATGCGCGATTTCAGAAGTGGACTCCTCCGAGCGAGACTAACAGACCGGATCAAGCCAAAGGTCATTCATCATAGCTGCAAAAAGTTAATAGACAATAAATGGTTTACTTACGGGAGGTCCGGGTTCCCCACTTGGTCCAGGATGACCCTGCAGGCAACAGAACGACATAACTAAAGTAGTGGCGTGCTACGATACACGCACATAATTACTTACTTTCTTGTAAACAGGGGATCATTGTCATGCTCAACATCACTCTGAGAAGATAATAGGAACATGGCCCCTTTTTGTAGTAAAACAGGTTTCCCACAGAACAGTATTATAACGGCGGACTTGTTCTAATTATCTTTTCAGTTGCAGGTTTGGACACTTGCCTTGGGGCCAGCGCTCCCAATAGGACCTCGATCACCCTTTGCTCCAATCAAACCCTGGAGACAGACAGAAAGAGATGTTGGCCGGCTGAAAGGCTAGACGTGTAGAGGTCAACATGGGGAAGGAAAGACTTAAAGAAGAAAATGATCAGTTGCCAGTGGCTATATGGGACTTGTATTCACCTTATAAAAAGGGCTAATCGCACATTTGATCGAAGCTGACACTGTTCTTGTAAGTAATTAGGAAGCAAACCTGACATTGAGATTCCAGAGCGGATTACTGGCTAATCTCTGAGGAATGCAAGCGAGAGTGTGTGTGAGTGTGTGTGTGTGTGTGTGTGTGTGCTTCTGTTAGCATGTGACCAAGAGGCATCGACACTCAATTCACCTCCAAACCAAGACTGCACCACAGTTCAAGTAATATGGAGGTAAATCAAGAAGTGCCCCCAAAGCTATAAGATCATTTTAAACGTATCTGATTGTTGTCCAAGTCCTCGCTCCCTGCGATTACCAGAGCGGTTTGTAGTAATCAGCTTGTAATCAGCAGGGGATGATGGGTTTGACATAAATGTTATTAACCTCATCATGTACAATTCCTCATCATTTGTCCACAAGGCAATCTAAACCCTTGTGGAGTCTGTTTTAGTTTTATTTGCATTCAACATTTCTCGACAAAACCCATTGTTTGCATCCTTTCAGGTGAATTATGTAGAAAACATTTGCTTTACTTTAATAAAGAATCTGCAGAGCCAGACATTGTCGATGATGCAGTTGAAGTCTTTCTTCTTTCCATTTGTTTCATGGTGATAGAATTCATTCAATGTCCCTTTAATTTGAAATAAAGCATCACTATTTTTTCTTCCAAACATCTATGGACACATTGAATTGAAATTAAAAGAAGAGAAAGAAATACATTTGGCCGTCTTTTCACGAGTTCTGTTGGATTCAGTGTCTTTGTGCTCGGTCTTGTTATTCCTGCGGGATTGTTTTCACACTGTGTTTTTTCTTTTCCTTATTAAGCTGATTTCACATTAAGCCTCTCACAATGTTTGTTGTTGTGAAAGCCGTTTCTCTCTCTTTCTGACACTCTTTCTCTCTCTGTTTGTTTAAATTAGCTTCGTTGGCATAAACAAAAACATGCTGTTGCCCAAAGAAGATTCACATATTAAATACACAGGTGCCACATGCAGCCTGTATATTACACTGATGCTATGCAATACCATGTTATATAGTTTAATACAATTACAAAACAATTAAAAAACGTAATAAATAATATTTCTCTCTCTCTCTCTCACACACCAGTCAGTTTACTTACATCAATGCCATTCTCTCCTGCTGCTCCGTTTGGACCTGACTCTCCAGGCTCCCCCTTAAGTCCCTACAATGAATTAAAAAAAATACACACACACACACACTATTGTCACGGACAAACAAGAAGTCTGGATGAATCAAATGTTAAAGGTTTTATATAATATAAAACCTGACAAACAGAACAAACTTACTGGTGAACCAGGGCCCCCAGGCGGTCCTTTTTCTCCCTGCAGAGAGACAGAGAGGAGACGTTAAAACCTTTTGATTTGGTATTTGATCATTTAACAGGGTATGAGGATGGGACATATACATATCTGTGTCTATGCATCACCACAATCTCCTTAGTTAGTCCTGTGGTTCACTATGCAGGTTGTCACAAAAAGTACGGGCACTTTTTACTATAGAAAATCAAAGTTTTGTGGTATTGTTTTGTCTGTATGACTGTCATTTTATAGTATTTTTATATTTATATTTCTTTACTATGTTTATACCAATACAAATTCCTTGTATATGAAAAGCTAACGGACTTGTGTTAGCTCCACATTAGCTGATGCACACAAATCAAAAAATCTGATTCAGGATCAGAACAAGCACCAGGGCTTTACAGTTCGTTTCCAGCTCCACTACCCCAGCAGCCTCCATATTTATACAACCTGTGGGTAGTTAGCCCCTGAGAATATCTCAAATGTATCACATTACTTTGACACACACTCAGGATTGAGGCAAGGGTCCCTTCTCAAAGACCCCTCTCTCTGCTGGGAACAGAGCTCTTTTGTGCCACTGTGTTTTCATTTGCAGGGTCCCCTGCTGGTAAGACTCCAGTACTGCAGAGCAGCACATGGTTGGTATTTCACCAGCACAATGATGGTCTTTGTGACAAATCTGCTGGGCAAACCTGTGTGGATACTCACATCAATGCCATCTGAGCCAGGGGTGCCAGAGGGGCCTGGTTGGCCGGACTGGCCCTGAGGTCCAGGTGGACCCCTCTGAAACACAGACAGAGACACATGTTAAGACTGTTATTAGTGGAAGTAATGACACACAACAGTAAAGGTATTCTTAAAGTACTGTGCAAATAGGTCATAGTGACACTGTAAGAGGTAATAACAAAAAGGAACAACGACATTAAAGCAAGCTAAACGATACATGTATATTTTTCTTTCTTGTATTAGTTAACTTGTCATATGATGCAGGTAGACCTACATCAAATTGGTCAATTCAAGGTTACTGCATTGTGTCCATTGTATGAAAGAATCACCCAGAAAAAAACGTTAAAAAAAGGAACCAATATGAGGAAGAATTTGGATAATATTTAATAAAATTGGTGTAGGAGAGGGGTTTAAAAAAAGGGATAAGGAGGAATGTGAAAGGAGGGATCATGAGACTGGCACTGTTTACCCCCACTACTACCCCCCCCCCCCCCCCCATCCATCCCAAAGTCTCCTCAGGCTGTAAAGAATATCATCTCAGTGGATAAGTGAGTTCATCAGGTCATAAAAGCCGTTTAAAATCCAATTCTTCAAGTGAAAAACAAGAACAACAAAAACAAGAATAATCCTTAAGAGTGAAAAGTGTTAGACGTCCAGCAGAGTCCAGACACGTAGGTGTCTGTTTGAACAGCGGTTTTCACGCTCAGTGGACAAAGTTAGCGTGTGTGATGTATGTGTGTTTGTATGTGTGTCAAAGCCCACTGACTTCCATCTCATCTCTGCCGTAGCCATGAAAAACAAAAATATATTTGATGTTTATCTCCAGTCTTTGATTTATAAAAATCTTCAAGGCCAAAAAAAAAAGGAACCCAGGTAATGGCAAATCCTTGCCTTCAATGGTATCTCCTCAGTCTAATCTTCAAAAGAGATAAGAGTCCAGACACGATAAGGACGATGATCCACAGAAGATAGCCCGGTTTCATTTAGTCTCCACAGCAGAAAACACATTTCAAGCTCTTTCTTTTGCATGCATGCTATAAAGCCAGATGATCACCACAGTTAGACCTGTGTTGGTTCGTTCTCTAGCATTTAAATCACCTCAAACAGCACCAAGACAGAACACAATCTATACCATCACATCAAGACTTCCAGTGCCCGCCGGCCCTTTCTAGGGGCCTTGAACCCCACTGAACCCCAGAATAAAGGAGCTGAGCCTGAGCAGAGCAGGTCTCAACCTCCCATGTCCACTCACCACTTGGGCCAGAGCCAGGCACAAGGTCTGCAGAATTACCCAGGTCTTCAGCAAGGCAGAGAGCGCAGCCATGGTCCCTCTCCCCTGTCAGTCTCTCCTCGGTTCACCAAATCCTCTCTTCTCGCTCCTCTTTTCGCTCTCTTACTCCTCTCCAGGCCGGCACAGTACGGAACTGGTGGAGCAAAGCTGTCCAAGAGGCAGGAGGGGGGGGTGGGGTGGGCTAGGCTATGTGCAAAGTCCCGAAAAGAGAGCTGAGGGTGGAGAGGGATGGATGAGGAGGGGTAGAGGTGGAGAGAGGGAAGAGGACAGAGAGAGAGGTGTAATCCAGTCCAACAGCCGGCCTCTGAAAGCAGAAGAAAAATACTCTGTGCAGCCATCAACAGTGTGGAACACACACACACACACACACACACACACACACACACACACACACACACACACACACACACACACACACACACACACACACAGGTGGCTCAGCAGGCAGCTTCTGTGATTGGCTGCTTCATGAATAATGAGCATACATATATACATATATATATATATGTATATATTATTTTTTACACATTACTGAAGCCAACTAGGTTGAGCAGCCATCAAGCTCCTCCCAAAGCTGTAGAAGTGGGCCAATGAGTGAAACCTGTGTATAACACCTAAACACAACCTTTGCTTCTGTTCCTCTCTGCAAATGTTTCCCGGGGTTGTTATGTTTTGTTTTTTTCACCCCGAGGATATTGTTTGCATGGTGGTATAAATATCTCCAAACATTTCCCATGAGTGTTTTACAGCACAGATGAGAGGAAGCAGACGAATCTATATTAAAAAGGGATTTGATCAGGGAGAAGGAGGAGGGGGGGTAGTGTTCACCGTGCCAACAAAGACCATGACCGTCACCTGTAGACATATAGGGACAAGTAAGTGATAGCATTACCTCATATGATTTACCTCATCACAGCTCCCCTCTTCATGTTTTGAAGACACGTTATTTACTGACATCTAGTGGACACTTTACTAAGTGCAGGTTAGTTCCCACAGTAATCCAAAGCAGCCTTTTGAGGCAGAATAAACAAAACTCATGGAAATGTGAAAAAAGACAGTATAGTGATCCCTACTGTACAGACCTTACATTACACCAAATACAGCACTTGCCTGTGTCCACTAGATGGCAGCAAATGCACATTAACAGATGCAAGTCTGCAGACCAGTTTGGTTGCCATGGAGGTCTACAGTACATTTGTTCTCCTCAGGGATGATATAGACAGTACTGTGGATGCTGAGAGGAGATGCAAATTAAGATTTATTGCACACAACTGGGAATCTCAGCAGACCCCATTAAATAAATTAGGAAAGCAGCTCAGTGGTGGATTCTGGACTGTATTTGTTTTGCACATTTTTACTTACACTGCATTAATCACACTGACTCAATAATGTTAATGCCTTTTTCATACTTTGCCCAAAACAATTAAATATTAACTATTGCCTGGTGAACACTTCTTTTCTGATTTCTTATTATTAATAAAGGGGAGTAGTTATTAAATAGGATGATTTGAATTGCACGCAGCTATTTGTATGCAGGTACATTAAAGCTCGGATAGGTAACATTGGAGAAGCCAGACAGAGTAAACTAGATTTGTTTTAATTATACAATTCAGCCTAATGTTCCCAAATCTTTTTCAATGGTGTTAGCTAACAGCACTAGCATCACAAGTCGCCAAGTTGGCAAAACTGACAAGATCTTCTTCAGACAAGGAATAAAAAAGACAAAATGACAGATATAATATGAAGCAATTCAATACAAGTCTTGTAAAAGTCTCTTTGCATCCCCTTGTTTTGTTTAAAAGAGAGTAGATTTATGAAGCCATAACTTGTGGTGCTGTTGTCATTGATTGCATTATATTGTAAGATGTCAGTTCTGTCTGTGCATTCATGAAATCATCAGGCTGAGGGTAGCAGTATAGCGACCGCTGTTAATGATCTTCTAATTCATCATGCTCTGGTGAACTGTGAAGTGTTTGCCTCAACGCCGCTTCTCTTACAACTACGTCTCAAAAGTGACAAGGTCAGCAAAGTTCTACAAATCTAAATGACAAAATAGTAATTTCTTGTAATCCTCGTGAGTCACGTCCTTTAAGCGGTTGGAAATTGCAACATCAAGGAACAACTGGGTTTAGAACCGTAACCCTGTGATGCACCGTGAAATTAATCAAAGTCATATAAAAAACTGAAAAAATAGTCAATACATGGATTTCAAAGCTTTAACTTGTAACTTTAACTATGTACTGTAGATTTATTAATAAAATCATTTCATACGTCATCTTTTCTTGAATATTTTGTATGTGGATTTACTGTGCAATATTAATATACTATAGTTATGCAGTGTTGTAACGGCATACATCTGACAGCGATTAAAATATAATTGTTTTTATTTTTTGCAATTTTGCTCATTTGACTTCAGGCAGTGTTAGATGAGAAGTTGATGCCACTCTAATGCCTGTAGGCTAAATATGAAGCTACGGTCAGCAGCTGCTTGGATTAGCTTAGCATAAAGACAGTTACCCGGGGGAAACGACTTACCTTTATCTGTCTCATGGTATACAATGTGTTAATTAGTCAGCTTTAGATGTGCTGGTAAGGGGATTTCAGAGCCAGGCTAGCCGTTTTCCCCCTGGGTTCAGTCTTTATTCTAAGCTAAGCTAACTGGCTTTATGCTTGTCTCTGGCTTCAGACAAATATGAGAGTGGTATCAATCTTCTCATCTAACTGTCAGGTAAGGAAGACAAGCAAATTTCCCAAAATGTTGAACTATGGCTAGGGAGGATAAGGAGAAGAGACGGTCAGTGGTTGAAAGCAGTGTTGAGCAGGTGAGTGAGGAGGAGTCTCTGATGGTTTGAGGCAGAGAGTTCCAGAGGGTGGGAGCAGCGATGGAGAAGGCTCTGTGACTTTAAACTAGTCGACAGGCTTTTCCTTAAGGCTGTGATGTCACAGCTATATTATAAATATGTGGAAAGTGCCACTACAGTGCCATGACATGTCGTTCCCCTGCAATGACGGTGCAAAGACGCCGAGAGCGCCGATACGGAAGACTCAGAAGACCCAGAAACACGGACCAATCTGAGCTTTTTCAGGAGGGGGGCTTAAAGAGACAGGCGCTGAAACTGAGCGTTTCAGATTATTCAGACAGACAGTATGAGAAAAATAATGTTTTTTGAGAAGATTTAAAGCATGTAGAACTGTTCTAGTAGAAACAAGTACAAACCTGAACATGAGCATATGTCCCCTTTAAACAATTCTATAAGGTCACCTTCAGTCTTCTGTCTGATACACATTTACTGAGCCTGGGATACTAGTGCTGCTCTGCTGTTGAAAATGTGTCACAGCTCGTCAATTCTTATTTGAATTTCAGGATATTCATAGATCAAATGCGCAGGAATGCAGTGCCGATCTTCTCTCGGGTGAAAACTGAAACGAAACATCATCCAGTTGTTGTCTTTCTCATTATAAACGATTCCCCAGCCTCCTCAAACTTCGAAAACAGACAAGGAAAGCATTGGCCTCTCCCGATTCTCTCAGTCCCGCTCAATCTTCCTTTGTCTCGTTCTCCCTGCTCATGTTTACATTCTCAGGGGAAAATGACTTAACTGTTACTTAAATGAAAGCAATCACAACTTGTTTCACGAGTGGATAGCATACTTATCACAGCGTATTGAGAGATGCATCAGGCAACATGCCCTACCCAGCCAATTATCATCTGGCCTGCACACAAATGCACAAAAGACAGCAAAGCAAGCACACACACACATATACACACACGTGCTCATGCATTTAAATAGTGCCTGATTAAAATATTATGAGTGACCAGGGAGGTTTTGGTTCTGTGCTGGTATTCAGCTCTCTGCTCCCACCTTTTCCTGAGAAAGATCCGTTTCACACAGACAGCCTGTGTCCATTCCCTCTCTAATAAGACGCCTGAGAGATGGGAAGAATGGAAGTCATCATTAAAGTCTGACGCAAAGACGCACACACACACACACACACACACACACACACACACACACACACACACACACACGCACACACACACACACACACACACACACGCACACGCACACACACACACACACACACACACACCATGTGATGATGACAGACAGGGTAAATATTATTCTTGAGTGCAGGTGTGAGGAGTAGCGGCAAAGTGATAACAGAGCAGGCCATTAACAGCCCAGCAGGGTTCGAGGCCCGCACTGTGTCAGGCCTTCCATTGAAAAGACATAGTTTACAGTAAGAGCAGAGGGAGGAGAGGTACACACTGACAGACTGATGATATACAGGCAGAGGATATTAGTCCGTCTGGTATGAAACACATTCAGTTAGGGTGTTTCGTGGTTAGTCTCTGGATGTGAAAATCATTCCAGTCAATCGGAGGATGAAGCTTCTTTGACATGTAAAATTATGGGGGAATTTCAGCAGATGTAGACGTTCTGTGGTGCGATTTGCTTGTCCATCATGAAGCTAACAGTACAGTTCATTTGAGGGTGTGTGTGTTTGAGTGTGTGTGACAGAGATAAATGTTTGCACATGCCTTCAGACTTTTTCCTTCCTCTCTGTTCGATGACACCTGTTATTAAAGCTATTTGTGCAAAACCACTTTCAAAGCATTAATCTGGAAGTGCATTCAGTGAGTGCCCGATCGGGCATCTCCCCGAGCCCGCTGGATGACTTGAACCTGATGTAGTGGCGAGACCCAGCGACGGTGAGAACAGGCACAGAGTCACAGGCTGACAAAGCGATGACTGCTGGGGGGATTTAAAAGCACACCGTTTAGCAGCCGCTGACCCCAGACTGAGCTGGTGGAGGTGTTTCTAAGCAACAAAGCATGGCAACACATTGCATGTCGGACCAAATCCCAGAGCTACGCTTCACCACCATCAAAGATAACGGATTAGGGGGAAGGGGAAGCAGATTGTTACTATTGCTCTCATGCATTTGCGTTGGCTAAAACATACGGATGTATCATATATCATACTCTGATATTATTATGGCGGCTGTGGCTCAGGAGGTAGAGTGGTCGTCCAGTGGTCGTCCAGTGGTCGTCCAGTGGTCGGAGGGTCGGCATGTCACTACTGACGAGCTAATGTGCAGCTTGTATGGTAGCCACTGACTCTGTATGAATGCTGATGTGTTGCTTTGACTGATTGCAAAAATTGGAAAAGCGCTATATGTATATATATGCAGTCCATTCCATATGGTAGCTAGGTATTCACGGTTATAGTTGAAGCCTCCACACGTTTCCCAGCATCCACTGAATTTGATTGAACTTTTTGGGCGATGAAAAGCTGTTATGCAAACATAACTGCTGAAATATATTGGCCTGTGGAGGTGGTCTTTAAATCTTATTTGAGCTTTTAGTGTGAGCTTTCCAAACTTGTAACATAATAAATAACAAACAGTAAATCCAAGTTATCACAACATATCTGTAGCAGACGTAAAGTGTAAAGAGACAGATTAGGTCGAAGTAATGTTTTCATGCTTTGTTTTTGAGATTATGCTGACAGTTTGAGCCGGTGCACTCTTATGTGGCTCTTAAAGGAGAAGTTTGACTTTTTCGGAAATAAGTACACTCCACTACGCTTTATTGGACAGTTAGATGAGGAGATTTATACCAATCTCAATGTCTGTATGCTAAAGCAAGAGCTCGCAGACAGTCAGTTTAGCTTAAAGACCCACCTACTAACACCTCTAAAGCCAACTAATCAACATGTTTAGGCGCTGGTAGGTAATATTGATCTTTAGACAAAGCTAAGCTAAAGTAGTTTCCTCCTGCCTCAAGTCGTTTTAATAATCTAAGCTTCATATTTAGTGTGTAGATATGATATGTAGACTTTTCTGTGTATTCATTACACATCTCTTACAGCACAATAATGCCTCCTATTCTTTCAAGGTTTTGGATTTGAAGTGTGAAATAGAGTATCAGCCATTTTCCATTCCTTACAAATATGTAGCGTCACTCTCTTGTGGAGAAGCCTAACTCAGTATGCCAACCTTCACTCTCCTCTGCCCGGTTCAAGCATAACAGAACACTAACACACCGCTGATTGTCTTCTGCACCATTTTCCAAATCCAGCCAAGAACAAGAATAAGCTGGGGGAATTTTTGGACCTGCAGTACCCTCCTTGAGAAAAATGAAAACCGTGCAACACAGAAACTGTCATTGCATCGATGGAATTCAAAATGAATCAAAAATAAATCCACATTGGAGCCAATATTGTCCAGCCATGTGCCTCCTGCATGATCCAAAGAATGACTGGTGCACCGGGATGCAGCTGTCTCTGCTCAGTTTTGAATATGTGTATTTGGGACAGAAACGGAATAAGGCCCATGCTGGATGTTATCCCATAAAGTGTGTTATCTTTATTCTCAGTGATAGTGATGATGCATGTGATGTTACTGTGGTGAAGTGGTGCCTGTGACATAACAGGAGGCAGGAGAATTTCATGCAGGTTTGTTGTAATCAACACCATTTCCTGCATTTAAGCGTTGTGGAGGTCTTCGTACAGTAAACTGACATGTTTTCACAAGTGCACATTACACTTGTCATGTAATTTCTCTGTCTTTATAACTGTCTTTGAAACTTTATAGTTTTGGTTCAGTCTCAACACTCTCATCAACCTTATTCCCATCTGTTTTCAGATAAAAACATTTGATAAACCCACTTGACGCTACCTGCCCAGCAGACACGTCGCAACAGCTTGAGAGATAATGAGATTAAAAAAGTAGAATCACCGCCAAGCAGTTGTGTGCAGCCAAAACCATTCAAGTTAAAGTTTACTTCAATGTCTGTAAAATAAATGTAATCACTTCATCATTTTAGACACTGGTGTGAAATGTTCATAAATAGCATATGAATTCCTGAGTAATGGGCAAAAACGTGTTTTGTGAGGTCACAGTGGACTTGACCTTTGACCGCCAGATTTGGATCAGTCCACCCTTGAGTTCGAGTTTGTGCCAAATTTTGAAGAAATTCTCTCAAGGCGATCCTGAGAGATCACATTCACGAGAATGGGACTGACGGACAGACGTACGGACACAATGTCATCTTCGAACAGGCATAAAAATACCCATATTTGCATATTCTGTAAAGGCCCTGTCACACATATCCGTATGACAGAAACGTATGCCGGCGCATACGAAATATCGGCGATACGTTGATATAAATTAAGGGTAAATTGTGATCGTTTGAAGGACGCAGACGATACGCCGTACACGGCAGATATACGGCCCTGTCACACAGCTCCGTATGGCAGAAACATGCCGGCGTATATGAAAATTAGCTCCAAATACGTCCAACTTTTCCAGAGCGGTGTTGTAGCTGACGCATACATAACGAATACATAACGAATTATTATACGTATGTCAAACATTGATATCGTATCACTTACTTACGTCTGGCCAACGGAGCTGGAAAAGTGCCATCTGGTTCACGTCATGCTGATGCTGGAGAACGGCTAACATGCCGCTAGCTGTTCTGTAGAAACACGTTTAATAAGTTACTCCGTCGTCAGGCATCATATTAACATAGAGTAGGAATAGGTTATCCACTCGTTATCAATAAATTGGCTGTAGGATTCACCGTCAGCCGACGTAGCCTATATCTAACGTACCTCTAACATAGTCACGTAGGTATTTACGTGGGTATTTACGTACTGTATGTACGTATTCCGTATTCACGTATGTCTAACGTCACGTAACGTCTGCATATCTTATGAAGCACACATCGGGTACATCCAGTAATTTTGAACATGCTCAAAACATGAGCGTTCAACAACGCACCCCAGCTTAACACAGTGAACTCTTAACGAATACTACTTATACCTTACCTTATATCTACGTAAACCAGCGTGTTGCCGATATTTTGTATACGCCATATTTTTGTATACGTAATGCATTCGTTGGGTATTCTTCTGATACATTTTATATTAGTAAGTGATGCGCTATCAATAGGTTAGACATGCGTATCTGTATATGTTCACTTTTCAGATCCGATGAAAAGTTGGACGTATTTGGACTATGACAAATTTTCGTATGTTTCTGTTATACGGATATGTGTGACAGGGCCTTAAGAGGAAGAGGTGGAAGAGAAAGAAATAGAAGACCCCGACATCAGAGATAGATTTAAAACAGCTCTATCTGTTGTAGATCGTGTTCAATCCTATCCACAGGGATCAGAGGATCGTATCTAGAGCTTGAGATGGAAACTCTCATAAAGCAACAATATATTTTAATGCTTTATATCTGTATCATATAACATGCCTTGGGGATCATTTACCAGTAAAATAGATGATAATCTTAAGAGTCAATTTCTGCATTAGTAATACAATCAAGTTGTTAAATAGCAGAGACGTATCATAATTACTGTAATGTATCTGGATGGCATGTACAAATGGATTGTTAACAATGCCACATTTAAACTGTTAAAGAGAACTGTAATTAAATTGAGCGCCTGCTGTGACATTCCAACATCAGCTCTGAATTGGATTAAGCAAAGAACAAAGAGAAGCGTGATTCATTTTTTTTACAGTAGGCACAAGCTTTTGTGCATATTCTAGCATTTATGCTCTCTTTTTCATATACGTACATGTACAAATTAGCGTAAAATAGTCCAGGTAATCACTCAAACGTACCAGTGAACAATTCCACGCAACATAAAAAGGTCCAGCTGGCTGCCTGAGCCTGTACTGTATATCATTAGGTATATTAAAGGACACACAAACACAGTCGCCAGGGTAATATACACCTGGCACAATAAAATCCCTGGCATGCTTCAGGATCCTGGTAAAGCTCAGGGCTCCCTGAACCAACAGCCCCCTCTTACAAGCACACAACTCCCAAATCCAAACATATCTGCAGTAACAAGGGATGACTCTCTCAATTGCATTGCGGATAAACATTAAAGCTGCTCTCATCAATATGTTCCTATCAATTATGAATCAAATTAATATTTGTAATGTGAAATGGTCGCTCATAGTGACCAACCCACATTGAATTACCAACATTTCCTCTCAGCTATTTAAAGCATTTTAGCATCTTTTGGCGCATTGTTTTGTTTTTTCTATCTGCGGAAACACAGCAGCTACATATAGGAAGAGATCTCGTGTGGTGTAGTGAATATGGTAGTCTGTAAGACTGCATCTGGACCTCAAAATGTTATTATTTTGGTTCCAGTCTGGTCGCCTCCATCCACCTCATGTACAGCCATTTTCAATGAAACACCCACTTCCTGCCTAGCAACAAACAGCAGACAAAGTTAGTAAACTTAGAGGCTAGCTGGTAAATTTATGGGAACATTGAGCTGCTTAAGAGCTAGATGGTGGAGACCAAAAAATGGCTAAACGAAGCGAGGACTAGACTTACATCGGCCAGGTGGCCAGCAACACAAAGGATTGCTCATGTATTCACCGTGTCTGCTAGAAGTATTAATAAGAAACGGTTTGCTTACTTATTGGCTTCACAAGGTTTTATAATGAGTCTTGTTTTTACAGCGTGCTGTGTTGCCTGCAAATGGTAACAGTATGACATATTTTAAATAGATCATAACAATAAATAAGTAGAAAGATTATTGTCATCTATGCATGTAGTTATGTATCTTATTGATGGAGCCTGACTATCCACAGAAGCCCTAACAAAAGGCAGAACACAATGCCAGTAAGAACAGAGACTGTACATGTCTTATTCAGTGAATGTGTGTTGCAATGTCAGCTATTTTCCCCATATGAATGTCATACTGGGCTCTGTTTTTGTTATCTGTATGACACCAATAGGAAAATATCAAATAAACTAGCCGGCGCCTACGTGTGCGGACAATGTAACAAAAGCCTGCCAATCGCCTGGAATATTGTTAGGCCAGAATAAGGACAGAAGGCTCTGGTTTAGTCATCTGGACTACAACTACTCTGGTGTGTTTGGTCCAAGTTATAAATGATTACTTTGAAATGCATGATTTAAAGCACGACTGACAAACGGGGCACATTTGGAAACCATCACGCTCAATAATAAAATATTGTGTATTAAACTTAAAAGCACTTATCCCCGCACACAGTCGCACCTGGTTAAACGCATACAATCCCCGTCAGACTTTCAATGATCCACAGATCCCATGCTGACAATGTCTGACATTTAATTTTTCTAAGTAGAACACATTAAAAATGGTTGATAACCAACATTCCCAAAACAGCGCACGCACACGCACACACACACACACACACACAAACAGGCTCTTGAGTAAGACCAGATGCTCCATGACCGGCTCAAAGTCTAGCAGTATTTAAGTTTGGATGCCGACTTTTTCTGCGGTGTATCTTGATGAAAGCTAAAACGTGTTCCCCACACACTTAGCAATGGATTATTTATACTTAGACATAGCTACTCCTACTATATTTATACAAAAACGACGTCTTTCTTCTTACTTCACAAGACCACACCATATCGTTATGCAATAGGAATAACAAGAGCTATGGTTTAATTTCTGAGAACAGCGTTGGATGTTTCTCTGTAGGTGATCGGGGAGGAACGCAGTGAGCCAGGATGAGCATATGGCTTGCTGCATCTCTTCTGTTTTCCAGATTTCTATGAAACAGACCAGCTGTAACATTCCCATCATCTCCTCCTCCACTCCACTGTGGAGGATTCACATCCCATCCCTCATGCTGATCTTATACGATAAGAAAGCCCCAACCTATGGTTTCGTGTCCTCCAATACCCCAACCAACTTCTTCCTTCTTTGGACTCTGTGAACTCTCTCCATTCTTACTTGTCTTCAAGTGCGTTATCTCTAACCATTCCCCCTTTTCTGTCTCCTGTCCAGCTTCATCAATCTCTTTATCTTCCACTCTTTCATTCCTTGTCATTACTCCCTCTTCTCCCAATAACACGCAACCTTCAGAGTTCCCGCGGTGCGATTTGTCACTGACATTTTGGTGAGAGTTGCCATACCTTCTCCTCACATGGTTGATTGAAACCCTCTGTAGCCAGTGATCCATATTGCTGACAACATTTTACTTCAACACCTCCATCTGACTTGACACTTCCTCCATATAAAGACCCGGGTGGCCCGGCATGCAGGACACTGAATAGCGAACTGTGGTATACAACATGTTCCTGTTTAGTTCAAACATCCCGCTGAGCTGCATAATATAATAATAATAATAAAATAAAAATAATAATAATAATAATAATAATAATAATAATAATAATAATAATAATAATAATGTAATATTAATCAAAACTTTTTATAAAAAAGAAAAAAACGGCCTTTTCTGAAATCTGGAACAAAAGGTAAAATTGAGAAGCAAGGGGCCGTTTCCTTTTACACTTTATTTCCAGGAAAACAAACACAATTATGTGGGATGCACTTTTCTTCAAACAAGACAATTACAAGGTCTATTATTTGGCTGTTTAGAAGTAATAGCTGTTTTTGTCAGGAGTAAAAATCCATATTCACTGCAAGGATTTCATATGTCCCTGATCTTACAGAAGGAAAATTGGTCATGGAACAAAATAGTTTTATGTAATGGAGGCATGCCATTAAAAAGGCTTATGCAAATCAATATTCAATCGGCGCTGATAAGCTACAAAAAGGGTTAATAACATGTTTGATGGAAGGGCGAGGGACAATTTCATGGCACAAGTCATTATGAGCTTGTATTATAGGACACATTTACGTGTGTGTAATTGTGTATTCCAGCACACGATTGCTTCCACTTGTAGGACATTTCGTCCTGAACGCAGTGCTCTCTTTTCTTTACCTTACAGCAAATGCAAACTGACTCCTAAACAACCCGGGACCAAGAATTGTATTCAGAGGCAGACTTGAAATTGGTGTTTTAGTTCATGTAAGTCTAAACAGGCCAATGTTGTGTTTTAATATTGTTTGGATCCCACCTGATGTCAAGGCCACTTTTCAAGAGCTGCTACTGTGGCAAGGGAATAAGGCAATAAGAAAAAAAAAAAAGGAAATGCACAGAACCACACACAGCCCTTTTACTCAGTCAGAGCAGCCATGAGTAGTTATCAGTATTGGAGGGATCTCAAGCCCTTCCTCATCACCATCAATCTGTCTAAATGACTCCTCTCTCTGCCCCGTCTCTCCACTACTGCTGTTGCTCCTCCATTTTATCCACACATTTTATTTCCCTCGAAAGTCATATCAACATCTCTCGTCCTAGCTCTCTCCCTCTCTTTAATTTCTTAGTTTACAACCACTTTGCATGCATTTTTCCATTTTCTTCACCATTTCTTTCTACTGCTCTCTCTCATCTCTTCACTCTCTCTATCTCATTCATGTCTCCTTGTCTCCCTTACCTCTTTTCCCCCGCTGATGAAACTGCTCCATGACTAAGCGAGCCCTGCTGTGATGGATGGCCTAATGGGAACGGATGAAGCATTAAAACCATAATTCACAGGAACATAATGTTCCGAAGAGTTCAGTGATATTCACCCAAGGTGGTCCTGTATGTGTGTTTGTGTCAGATTGTAAGATTGTACCGTGAATGAGCCTGTGCCTCATGTTTACTTATGTGGCCGTGGATACACTTTGTCTTGATGAGGCGTTACTCAGATGTTTTGCGTACGCCTTCGGTTCAGCATGCCATTAAAAAATTTAATTTCGAGGATCATCATTTTCCGTTAGTTTCACTGCGAACCAGAGGCTGTGAGATATAGCACAGCCATAAATGCTCCGGCTCAACGAGGCAGGAATTTGCCACCCTCCACTTCCCACCATGTCTCATTACATTTAGATACATAATGATTAAGTGTAAGACATGTTTTGCTTTCTATCCGTCTCACAGACTGTATATGTCACACTTTCCAGTCTCAAAGCACTAAAGATTAAAAGCTATGTTGAGTTAAAGCTAGCTAGGGAGATAGCCATGATTAGCCTTAGCTTAAGCTAAAATGTTATGTTGTTCCCCCTAACAGTAAATGCAATTGAAAAATATCCATTTTGAAGAACCAACATCTTAATAATTCAGTTAATTGTTTCACATAACAGATGAGGAAGTAGCTAAATCCAATCAAGATGAAGAAAATAAAGTAAAGGTTCCTGCTAAAGGTTTAGCTAACTAGCTTAACACAGTAGAAGGTAATGGTAACTGCACTGCAACTGCAGCTTTTGACTTTGTTATTTAAAGGTAGTTCAACCACTTGAATTCTTACATGAATTCTACTATTTACATGAATTTAATGGTAACTTGATTTATTATTTAAATTTCAATATAATTATTGATACAATAATAAACTAAAAAGGGCACCCAGCATTCCACTTTCTTGAACAACCTAGCTTACAAGGACAAGAAAGCTGAAAGAAGACTCTTGAAGTTTGAAATCATCCTAAAACCTTTAAACCCTTTTGTCTTAATTGCAGTGTTTCTGTAGTTACAGCTTTGATATTTTAGCTCTCGTACATCACACACACACACACGCACACACGCACGAACGCACACACACACACACACACACACACACACACACACACACACGCACGCACGCACCTTTATCAATAGACCAGAGTCCTCTGAAAGGCTATAAACTAATGAGCTCCAATCAGTGATCAAGTTACCAACTCCAGAACCAGACAATATGGTCCTAAAATGTACATACGCACACACACACACACATACACACACACACACACACATCTACACACACACACACACACACACACACACACACACACACACACACCCCTGGGGTGAAAAGGTACAAAGTAGAAAACTGCACCCAGGTGCTGGTGTCAGGAAAAGGAAGTTGACTACTTGAGTGTGTGAGGGGTCAGAGAGGTCAGGGTACACGTGTTCCACATGAAAACTAATGTAAGTACAGACATGCAATGCCATATTCAGCGTGTATAATACTGTTTATGTGTGTATCTGGTGCTCTCTCAAACTCCCACACAGACGTTAATAGCCCCATCATTTTACACAGCAGTGACACATGTGCCTACACGTACTGTATCTTGACAGCAGCCACGACATTCAGTCAAAGCAAACAGATTAAAGTCTGCACACCCGTAAGTCTATATTTTTCATTACCTTGGGAGGTAGTAGCGGTTGGGCTATTGGGCATCAGGGCGGACTTCCTGATTTCCAACACACAACAAAGGCGATGTGAAAACAGCTGGGGAAAAGCAGCTGCTTCCAATATGTGTTTCATCCATAAAATACTTTGTATTACCTAATCTCGCTGCACAACAAGAGAGGTGCCTCCTAATCATACACACCCAGACACACACACACACACAGCAGTTTGAAAATCCCATATGAAGCACATTATAGGTCTTTATAGTTGAATCATGTGTGGAGCCACTGAAAACCTCTCTAACCAGAGGGAGGGAAAAGAATGGAAACAGACATAAGGAGCAAAGGTGACGTGAGCTGTGATTGCACGAAGCGGATGATTTTTCTGATGGCTTGCCTCTGTTGTGACACCACCATTTATAGCTCATTCATTGCCATCATCACAAGCAATCCTGTTAAAATTCTGCGTGAGCCGTCGTATGGCAGGAAGCAGCAGTGGTAAAAACGTGCCACATTACAATGTTCATCTGCTTATTTCTCTAATTAATTACAGCCAGGCTTCAAACCGGTTCATGTGGTGTTTTACAAGAGACAGCTTGCTATGAATAATGGTCTCTGGGCTGAGTAGCTCTCACATAGCAGACAGTATGTGTCACAGACGGATAGGAATAGCACTTTAAATGGTGAAATTTATAAAGGGAGAGCTGCAGGAGCAGGCAATGTCAGGACGTTTTTCATTCAAGAGAAGTGGATCAAATGGGGAACGGATGAGAAAGGTCGATGGGAGACAGACGTGGATCTGGACCTGCCTTGCTTAATGTTTCCGTTTTTATGAGGGCTGTTAAATTGTCTATATGGAGTGGTTTGGCACGACTGAACGTACACCGATCGCTACATCCTCACAACTCTTTACCTGACTACTTTTAACATTTGACTGAATGCTGGAGCATGACTGAGAAGCATTTCCCAAGTGTTCATTTGTCAACTGCATTATTTCTCTCTCTCTGCATCAGCCTTAATCAATTACATACAGCTACATTTAATTTTTTCAAATTGCAGTGAGGTTGCGTTTTATCGTCAGTAACAGATTTCTCTTGCCAGAGCAGAAATCCCCTCTTTGGAACAGCCTGGTTGCTTTGATAGATGGGTCAGAAGAGGTAAAACTATCCTGCATCGTGAACGATGGACACCAACTGCTCTATTTGTTTAGTCTCCATGGAAATGAATGCGTATCATTGTGTACACAATCTAAAGGGTGCACGGGTGAATCATTCTCCATGGCATTTGAGTTACAATTCAGTCTCCAGCTCTCAATGTGGAGCTTTGTTTGTTCTGGACCTGTCAGTTTGTGATTATGTCATCTTCGAGCACCTTTGCCCAAGTGATTTGACCCACGAGGAGCTTGATTTAGCTTCGCTGCACGTCTTTAATGAACGTGGACAATAACAGGACTTGTCTCATTCTTTGGTTTGTTAGATGCGGTTCATTCAAGTTCATCTTATTTCCAGTTTAAATTAGCGGAGCTAAACGTTGTTTTCTCTTCAGAACAGCTCCCCCGGGCTTTCTGTTGCCTGGATGCCTTGTTCTCCCAGAAACAGGGGAGACAATAAAGCTCTGCTAACATTGTTATCATAAGTATTATTAACCCACTGCAGACAGTAACTGTCTGCATTAGAACTGTAATGTAATGTAACAGGCCAATATGCGCTGGGCACTTTTCACATTTCTGTCATTTACTAGTGTTAAAAAATATATCTTAAACAGATGGTTCATTTGTGAGTGACAGCCTGAGCAGATGAGAGTGGATGAGGATGTTAAGTGCGTCGGACGGGCCTTAAAAAGAGAAACGTTTAAGTGGAATCTGGGGCAGTTCTGTTCTCTCTCTGGTGTTTCCACCCTGCCCAGGAGGAAGGTTTAGATTGCTGTGTGGAGTGATGGGTCCCACTGCGAGAGGCTCCGGATGGGTTCAAAAAAAGGGAAAACTTTCAGCAAGTTTGGCTTCTAAAAACAAAATCAAATACTGTATATAACTTGTGTTGTTTTTACAAAACGAGTGCGCTCGTGTTTATTTTTTTCCCTTCACAGTTTTGTTTATGTCACTTTCATAGCTCTGTTCTCCGGGGACAGGGTTGGATGACAAGCGGTGCAGAGGAGGAAGAAACCCAGTCGCTATACCCGGACCAGAGGGAGGGGAGGCTGAATGTCACCTTCAAATCCAGCCGGCGGATTGAGTCGGGGCCTTCAGGGAGTTGCGGGAAATACCTCGGCCTGACAGGAGACACTAAACTAAACAGCGTTTCCCCCTGGGAGAGCGTTAAATCGTGGTGAACTATGAATTATCGGCCCCGGGCAATTTCTTTTTACATCATATTTTGTTTTATATGGCAGAAAAGGTGTTTATCTTTGAAATGTACATTTCAACAAACTAATCACTCAACCAAATATATGAGATGTTTCCTTCCACTTTCTGGGACAAACCTAAAAATAGTGCAGAAGGCTGATGTGAAGATATATCAACACAGGATTTTATTGTAACACATAATTCATCACTTGTAGGATATCTCATTGTCCTGGGTATTGTATGATATATTGTAATGATCATTAAGATTGTGACAATGGTTGATAGTGTTTGTTATTTCTTTCCTTCACTATCTATTCTCTAAAAACTACTAGAATAACATTTACTATGGCAGTTAAACAAGACTAATGTCATTGGCTCTGTCAGTACTTAAGTTAACTACAATCAAGCTACAGCTGAGGCTGATGAATGTCATTGGTTGTGCAGGTATTTGACTCATAAACCAAACAATTGGAACAACAGCATTTTTGACTCGATGAAAAGTTACGAGATCAACAACACTTATTAGAATTCATCCTGAGGGGGACATGGATGTCATGGCAACCCATCACACACAACCACATGGTGGCGCTAGAGGAAGTCAGACGATCACCAAAGTCAGTACGACTCATCACCCGGGAATCGTCAACATCTCTGTGCACATGGTGTGGTAGAAGTTGAGATTTTTCAGTCTCTACCACAGTTTAGCACAAACTGTGAAATATGTGAGAAGGAGCAGAGAGCCTGTTTAAGTGTTTTTTTCCACATGGATCAAACAGCTTACAGACCTGCACGGATATACATCATGTGGGATACAATACGGAGTGCTTTAGAAAGGGACGTAGGCCTGGTTTATGAGCAGATATTTGTTATATGAAAGAACACTGGACAGCAGTCAAACCATTTGCTGCACTTCGCTTACGCTCATATCCAGTTGCGTAACTGAAAGCAGACTCTAAACATTTAATGTCATGTTGTGATTGAACACACGTCATGATGATACACGGTGTCTTTCAGGACACACAACAGACCTGAGGCAGTTTGATTGTTCATCTCCATAAATAATCATCTCGATGCATCGCTCTCTAACGGGACTCCCTTAGATTGCCACTTGTTTCACTTCTGCTCGGTCCCTGACCTCTGCCAAAAAGGATCTAATCCCATCTTCCCTTTCCGTTCGTCTTTAAATGAAAAACTAAGTGCAATGAAATGCGAATGTGCTCTTTTTATTCTGCGGGAAGACGCCTCAAGGGGAAAAACGTTCAGATTTCTCCCTCAGGGAATTACTGTCAGTGAGTTTGCACGAGATCATTACTCTATTGCATCCTGTTACCCAATACACTTGATGCATCCATCTTTCATTTCACATCAGACGAGTCTCACATGTAAATGTACTTTAAACATAAAAAGAGAAGCATGCTTGCATTCCTGCATAAATCTTCTCAGTGGGAAAACTTTGTCTTTTCAAATATCTCACATTGCTCATATCCTAGTTTACAGATGTGTGCAACTGTGGGACCGCACTGAGTGACATCTGATTATTATCCATGGCAAGAAAAGCTACAAGGACATGTTCCTGCTGTGAACAGTAGTGGGAAAGCAGTTCATTTAATCAGCATACTAATTTGATGTCTGACCAGTGTTGACAGAGAGACACTGCATTGCATAATACCAAACCACATGTATTTGTCTTGTGTCCACAGGAAGACATCACACCTCACTGCTCTGCTTGTGAAATCTCCATCATGTATCCGTGAAGTTAATTTCCGAATCAAAATCAATCAATCGTGCCGCATTGACAGAGGCGGGTGCTCTATATACAGTGCGTGTATGTATATGAACCGATGCGTATCTCTATAGATTGGAGTTACTGGTATGCTGAGCGACGGGGCCACACACTGGGCTCTAAAGCTTAAGCGTCCACACAACAGTGGCATTGTGGAATGCTCGTCAGAGATAAGGGCTAAGACTCTACAATGCGTGAAAGGTATATGCAAGATTAAGACTTTCTTACTGTAAATTTACCGTGTCCTAATGCAATACTCACATAGGAAAGGCGTAGTCAAAAACTGAGAAAGAGAGAACGTGTTCAATTTGAAAGTTAAATAGTGGTTTGTTCCTCTTTGGGAGTATTGATCACAGGAAGCAAACAGCCTTCATGTCGGATGTGTGACAGGGCGACTTCCTCTCTCGTTATCCTTGGAGAGTTTTTACTTTTGCTTGTTTGAGTCAGTGGTACTTGATCAGTATTGAAAGGAAGCAGGACGTATCGAGAGTGAGTTTGGTGGCCTGCTGTGAATACGCCCATTCAGACTACGATTTACTGAACACAACTCCTACCATTGTACAGCTCATCCAGCTGGTATTTAGGCTCGTCTCCTCTAACAGTCTGGATCAAGCAAAGCCTGTAGAAAGAAAGAAAAGAGAAAACAAGTACATCAACATCTACAACATAAACCCAAGCTGGACTTGCCAAACAATGCTCTTTAGCACTGAACAGACAATACCAAGCGATGGATTAACTGTCGGAATACAAATTACCCTTAAACAGAAATGTATTATTTCTAAGAAATTGATATTTATGTTCTTGGTGGTTTTTACTTGTGAAATGATTTGGGCACGAGTCAAGACATTCTCCAAGGGGTGTGAATTCTGGCCCTGATTGACGATGTCTGTACTGGTAATTAAATATGTGTGTGGGTTGGCACTAAAAACAGTTTGCAATATAAAAAAGAAAGAAATAATGAAATTGTTTCAGTTACAATGGTTACGTAGACAGTTAACTAGAGGTTGTGGCATTTTTTTATTGTTACTTAGTCCCATCTGTGATTTCAGCAGCCTCTACTGTACATTACTCTAAGTTTTGACAGTCTGGACATTTTCCATTAAAACAACTGAAGCCATAAAACAAAGACAGTTCATGGTAGGTAGATCCCACTCCTTTTTATTATGTGGGACAAACACAACACAGTGTGCAGGAGCTGGGCAACGACTCAGCAAGTATTGAAATAACATGAACTAGCTCCTTTTTGCGAACTTTATGTTTTTGACTAGGATACAAACTTGACAGTAAGATGGTTCCTTCCAAATGCTGAATGTTTTAACAGTTAATAGCCAATTCTGTGTATAGGCTTGATGAAGGGGGGTGGGGGGGGTATTATATGTATACTGAGAGGTGTTAACGGACAAACACGCCACAGCAGAGAAAACAGAGTGTTAGTTCAGCCAACAATCAGAGGAAGAGACAGAGCAACACGGTGCTACACTGCAGCCTGTGTAAAAACAGAAGAACCAAGTCCTTTACCAAAATAAAACTTCAATACCTACAATTCGACACACTCCGACTGAAGCAAAAATCTATATCTACTCTGGGGATAACTGACATTGCCATGAAGGCAGCGCAATATGTTCGAGCATGTCACAGCCTGAGAGAACAACACCTCTTTTTGTCATTTCTTTTCTTCCATGCTTCTCACCGCAACCATTTCTGTATATTGCGTTGTTAAATACTTTGTCACACTTGTTACTTGCTAAACTATAATTTTAAATCATCTAATTTTAGAATGATCTCTTTATTACAATCACTTTTCTTCATTATAGCATAATCCTATGCAGTATTTGTAATTTATATTGTTTGAACTTTAGCGTGCAGTATATAGTGTTCGCAGTAAATCATTTATATGATCATTCTTGACCATGGGGAAGCATATCTGCAGTAAAATATTCTAATCTCAAGGTTCACTTACTAGCTTTTTCCAGAGCTATCGAACGATACGGTTGAAAGCTCTAGAAAAGTGAGTTTAAAATAGTTGATCACAAAACCATTTCTTGTCTTTTTTACTTACGTTCTGAATTATTAAACTTTTAAATTTTATTTCTACCTTTTAGAAATACATTTTAAAGCTTGTACAACATATTTGGTGCACTGTACTATACTTACAGTTATGATGGTCAATGTAAACAGAGCACATTTTATGTTCAGAGAGAGAAAAAAAGAAAGAGCTAAAAGTTGTGAGAGAAAGTTCTCGCTCTTGTGGTAAGCTGTGTGTATTTTTGTAGCTTCCTCTTCTAACCCCCGCAAACAAGAGTACCCTAAGAGGGAGGGAGAAAGTGAAAAAGGGAAGGGTGGTTGAGTGACTATGTGCTAAGGAGGTGCATTTGTGTGTGTGTGTTTAGAGGTACGCCACTCTCTCTCTCTCTCTCTCTCTCTCTCTCTCTCTCTACTTTAAGAGCTTTCCCACTTCAGCCAACATCCTGAAGCGGGCCACTCTCCACTCCAACCCCTCCTCTCCCCTCTCCTCCAGACCAACGCATGGACTCATGCAGCTCGAAAAAGAAGGCAGTGAGAAAAAGGCAACTTTTCAGAAGAGAGATAAATGGTGAGAGGGAAGTCTGATGTTGGTTTCCTGGACTAGAGTGTTGGAGTTACAATAATAGGCAATCCTCATTTCCTGTGTGTGTTTTCGGTCCGCTCTCACGAGGACCAGCGGGAGCAGGAACTGGGGTGAAGAAGAATTCTGGATGCAACAGCGAAGAAGAGGACCAGCCAAAAGAAGAAAAGAAAAAAACAGGAGACAGAAGCAGCAGGAGTTGTACCGAGACAACAGAGTCAAGAGTCTTGAGGGACTTTTTAACAAACGACGGAAAAAGATACAGGAGATATAGAGGATCAAACGGGCAACTCACCTGACTCACTTCTCTGCTCTGCCAGGTGGAGCAACCTCCTTCTACCACTCTCCTCCCTCCCTCTCCCCTCTCCCCTGACATGGGCCGCCTGCTGGCCCTGACCCTTGCCTATCTGGCCTACTTGCTGGCGACCGCGATCGGCTCAGAACGCCAACAGCATCACGTGCAGCACGGCCCCTGCAGCTACACCTTCATCCTCCCCGAGGTGGAGCTCTGCCACCCCTTAAAGGACTTCCAGGTCACCAACACCCTCCAGAGGGACTCCCCGCCCGAGGCAGAGTCTGATACAAGCCAATCCAAGCCAGGTAAGGCCCAAAAGGAGAGGCCTTCCTGGCAGGAGAGGAAGCTGGAAAATCTAGAGAGTGCCATGGAGAATAACACCCAGTGGCTGCACAAGGTAAGGTCTCTGAACTAAATCTACTACTTTACCACCTTCTCCTCCGTCATCTTATTCTACCTCTTTGCTGTCACACTTTCTTTGTCTTTCCTCCTCTTCACAAGTCACATTTAAGCCTGCAGACCCTCAAATAAATTGTTAGGGGGGGGGGGGGAAGCATGGGATGTCCATGGAGTACACCATCCGGTAACATCTGTTGACAAGCCGTCATTATTGATAAATTCAGTGCTTAGCTAGGATTTCCTGGATGATCGCTGTGTGCATGTCTGGCTCCATGTCAAGTAAGATGAAATAAGTTTGCTAATGGCAAACAGTGCCAAATGTATCACACAGTTAAACCTTCTGAGTAAGTATTGTCCCCCACAGGCAAAAAACAGAACTCAGAAAGTTCACCTCTTGACTCGTGTGTAAGCCAAAGTCGGCTGAAAACTGTGTACTAAACTCCCAAAAATGAGTTCCTCAGTGAAAAAATAATGCTTATCTGCTGGAGACACATTTCAGCATGGCCGTTGGCCTTTGCAGTTGCATTTAGCTTGGATTATGACTGACTAAAATGAAATGATGCGATTAAAAGTTGGTTTCACAATAGTGTTTTCATTGCTAAGGTCATCAGGGCACAGAATCAGTGTTGGGCCATTGTCTAGGACAGACTGACTGACACGCCACTCCTCTCCACCCGTTCTCTCTATTCTTGTCTGCATCACTCACAAAATATTTATGGTATACACTAATCCTCGGGCCGATTATAAGGGTTTATGTCGAGTGTTTAGTTTGGCTGGCTGAGAGTAAACATGTTGATTATATTTCAGGATTTAAAAATGGGGCATTATGATTGCCAAAGTTCTTCCTGTGCTTCTGTTACTCTCCACTCTCCTTCGCCATAAGAAAGTTTCCCTTTTTCCTTCATTTCCTTTCCCGAGTCTCCTCTCCTTTTGACACTCTGCTCCACTCTATTCATCTTCTTCACTTCTATCTGGACCATTTTTTCACCTCTGGGAAGACAAATGTGTTCCATCTTACGCATTGACTTGTCGACCACCAGATCTTTTACTCTGTCTATCTTGCTCAGGCTTTCGCGACACACACCCAGAAGCACACACACACTTAATTCCCCTGTGTGCACTCTGTCTGATGATGAGTCTATGAACAGGAGACCTATCTTACATGGAAAGAATCCCATGAGGCCACGTTCTGAGTCGGGAAGAGATAATGAGAGAGTGCACAGACTTTCCCTTGTGCGCACAGTATATTATTAATGCATATAGTCTGCAAAGCATCACATTTTGCACTCATCCTGGGTATATACTGTGCAGCATATTGTCACTCTCTTTCACTCCCACCAGAGCAGTGACATAAGCGGCCATGAATTAGATGCATGGAGATTCCCCCCCCCCCCCCCCCCTTCATAAAAAGCTCTGCTGACACATATCTTGCTCTGTTGCCAAACTTCCTCCACATAACGTCTGGAAAGAACACAAAGATCCAACCTTTCAACAAGTTAACCCCACCAGGCCATAGTAATGCATAAATGATCGCACTGTAGGTGGGATTTCCTCATAAACACTGCACGACCCCAGAGAGCCTCTTTTACATATGCACAAGGCTATTACTGACTTTTGACCCCCAGATGGTAAAGCCCTTTCAGCACCTTGTGGACCTCATTAAGCCTATCTACATAGATTTGGAAAGAAATTGGTGAAATGCATGGGGAAAGAGCTTGAGGCAACTCTGTGTCGGTGCGTCTGTGAAACTTTGTACGATCTCACTCAAAGCTCCCCTGGGATAATATAACCCTTACTGTGAGCCTTCAACCCAAACCCCTTGAAAGAAAACACACATCCACACACACACAAACTCAGGAACACACACGCAAATCCAGCATGTTCTGCAGAGGAACCTCCAAGTCGATGAGTGCAACAGAACTGTATTAAGGGTTCCAGATTCCTTCTTTCCAAGATAAAACTAGTGTTTGTTATATTTTTGTTCTAACCCCCAATGCAGCCCCGCATCTAGTCCCGTTGGCCAGCAGCTGCCCTGAGGGTTTGGCAAAAAAAAGGATGTGAGCATGCTTTTGTTAGTGCTTTTAAGAGTCTGGGCGGATTATGCTAATGCAGAAATATTGCATAGAGATCAAGGTGGCTAGGCTACCCTCAGATGACCCGATTTCCTGGCCCAGTAATATTTCATTAAGTAAGTATATGACCAATCATCCATTAGCTCCTTTTTCTTGCTTTTTTTAAACTTTCATTAAATATACATCCCCTTTCTCCATCTTGCACATTCCCTATCGGACTTAAAAACATCTTAAAAAGAGTCAGTTCATCCAAATTACAAAAACATCTTTTCTTACTTATCTCTAGTGGTATCTTGGCATGAGATAGTTTTGGTTTTAACTGGCCAAGGTTTTGCGATATCTACATCTAATATGACAGGGGAGAATGGAATTATGTTTGCGGAGCTCACAGAATTTAAAATTACATTCCAACAAGAGCCATGCTAACGGCTCTTTTAGACTGTATTTATGCACAACAGTGCTTTGAGCTGAAAGCTAATGTCCAGATGCTAACATGCTGGTATGACTTTTACCATGTTAGCATAACATTAGCAAATCTAAAAGGCAATCCATCCAATAGTTTCACTCAAACCTACAAATGACGGAGCTAGAGGAAAAGTCAGGGGATCACCAAAGTCATTAGGATACATCATCTGGGAACCATGAATATCTATACAAAGTATGGTGCAGTAGCTACTAAGATTTGACTGTGATAAGTCAAAACTGTGTGGTGACACTAAATATATGTCAGGGATAAGAAAAGTCATTAGAATTCCTCTGGGGACAATGAATGTCTGCACACAATGTCATGGCAACACCATCCACTATTTATTTTTTTGTTATATATCTGTAGAGACTAAAGTGGCGGCTTGACCGACATTACCATCCTTTGATGAACCTCCAGATTTAAAAGATTCATCAGCAACATCTCTTTCCAGAAACAATGTCCTAATTAGTCTGTATAATCTTCAACAGAAAGTAGTTCCAATGAAAACCCAGAATAACAGGGAGATCTTTTCAAAATATGTCATTATAAAAAGCTGTGGACGGCAAAATGTTATTATTGTCCATTGGTGGAGGCAGAATTTCAAAGCTATCTGCATAGTTAGATACCATGAGAAGTGAAACAATATGGTTCTTTATCATTTTGGTGACTCTTAAGGCCAAGAATGCATCTATCTCTGGTGATGCCCATCATTATCATTTGCCAGAACGGCGTGTATGCGTTCTCCCTTCTCCTATGTAATTATAACTGAGAACAAATGTCTCTATTCGCTCGACAATTAAGATATCAAGTGATACAACTCCCTTGGTTTTCTAAGCAATGATCCCTACTCCCTCTTAGACACAACAGGCAGAATTATGCTACATCCCAAATGAGATTTATCTGGCATTTGACAGAACTGCAATTGATGCAATTGGCAGTGGGAGATGGAGTGTATCAAGACCTCTGGATTGAGCTCAATCACAGAAAGCTGTAATAGAAACACTTTGGACAGGCGGCTGATAGCAGCTTCAAGACATGAGGCTGATTATGATGCAGGGACCTTTGGTTCTTCTTTTGAAATTGGCTTTAATCCGTTTGGTAATCTCTTCATAACCTTCGTTATGGAGGGATTCTTTCTGCTGCCTCAGTTGTCCTTAAGTAGCTAAATGTGAGAGATGGATTTACGGACCAAGAGGGAGAAAGGGGGAGAGTTTAAAGGAAACGGAGAGAACAAGAGCAAGTAAGAGACAAAGAGACAAAGATTACAAGCAGGCAAACAATTTAATTGCCAGCTTGGATCAGTATTTTTGTTCTGCATAAAAGATAGAAAAAAGATATCTCGCATCCTAACCCCATTCCTCTCTGACATGAGAATTTTTATCGAAAATAAAAAACAAACAATCGGAGTCTAATTTGAATTCTCTTCGTCTTTTAGAGAATAGCCACTCATTAGCTGGATACGTTTGAATGGGTTCTCTTTAGAGTCTTCATTTTCCAGACACGTGGTTCACCAAGTTAATTCAGATCTTTTCTGCCCGCAAAAAAAGTCATAAATATTAATGTTCTCCGGTTCGATATTCTACTTTTCTTTATTGCAAGGCACAGGCCGTTGCCCGTTAAACGTCAAACTAAATTCCATCGTTCACGGCAGGGAAAGCCAAATGTGTCTTCCAGATGCCGTTTGCTCAAACCGACCACATTAATAAGAAAATCAATTTATTGGAGCAAGATTGATGCCATCCTATTTTTACTCCCTCTGCAACATATGATGGCTTTTGCCAATGCTTCTTTCTCTGACCCTGTGATTGATTACAGAGTATAGGCGACTATCCCTGAAGTCCTGCACACGAGTATCACAATGTCAAGCTCTTGGTGTATATCATTACTGTTCTTTTTGAAATCCCATTGAAACACCTATACAGTGCATCATTTTATATATAATGGAAGGGTCAGTATTAGCCTGAGGTAGAACTGCGGATGGATAGCTGGGTTGCGAGACAGTGCAAGTGCCCTAAGGGTACTATATTCAATGACATCATCACAGTACCTGAAAAGATTGAGGTGAAAAAGACAGATCACCCTAAGGTTGCTACTTTCACACTGCATCAAGCTGTCAGTGAACATATTACCTCCTGAAATATGATTATCACCGCAATGAACCTAGGGAATCTGACATGCTGGATACTATTCTCAGAGTCTGCTTGTTCTCCGTACAGCTGGAGAACTTCATCCAGGAGAATGTGCGCTCTGGGATGGAGGAAATGAAGAGAACTGCGGTACACACCCAGACAGCTGCCATGCTGGAAATGGGAACCAACCTTCTCAGCCAATCAGCGGAGCAGACTCGCAAACTGACAGACGTTGAGACCCAGGTGAGCCCATCAAGAAGAATTTGAGTGAGACCATAGACAACTTGTTTGCAGCCATTCCAAATGAACAACTGTGGGCGTCACACCCATGCAAAAACAAATGACGTCACTTGAGAAACACTTGGCGAATAGCTAATTAAATGTAAATCAGATGTAACCTGCCGAGAAGCCATGCCCAAATGTGGCGGCGACCGCTTTTAAACAGCTGGTATTTGGTTCTACCGGCTCTGATTGACACACTGAGTTGCGCTCGGAGTCTGACAACAAGCCAATTAAAACATAAAGCTCAGTAGCACAACACAGATGTGTCTTCAATCATGCCACGGAGCTGTTATTACAGATTGGGCTGTTTTGGTCCTCATGCTTTCTTTTACTCTTATCAAAGTGGATATGAAACCGCAACCTGTGCAAATATCTGAGCTGCTTTGTTCGAGCTTTTGTTTCATTCGCAACTTCAAAACATGTCACAGGGGCGTGTGAGATAATTCTTGCTCAAGTTTTCATTGTAAGATCAAGCATTATGAGCCTTGTGATGTGATGTGCTGTGATGGGATGATTGTTTATCCCCTAGGGTGTTTTTTATTCATTCAGCTGGTGGGCAGCACCCCTCCCCGTTCCCTGTCAATCAGTCCCTCATCACTGCCATCCAGTCTTCAACACTCTACATAATAATATAAATGTTTTCTTCTTTTTTTCATCAATCCATTAGGTGTTAAACCAGACAAGTCGCCTGGAGATCCAGCTGCTCGAGTACTCTCTCTTCACTAACCGGCTGGAGAAACATATTCTCCTGCAGACTCAGGAGATCTCACGCCTCAGTGATAAAAACAGGTGAGCAAACACCCTTCAAAGATTATTCAGGCAAGTACATTTTTATGCACTGCAAGACATCCAGGGTAGCTTTTCTACTGTGAAAATGGCACTTCATTTTCAGATCCATTATGTGACTTTAAGTGGTAATTCACAAGGCCCCTATTCTCTCATTTTGGACATCACAGGGTCATATTATGCAGTCCTTTTTGCTTTCCATTTCCCAGAAAATCACCCATCAGTCAAGAACTGTATTTACCACAATGTAATGTTTTTTTCTCATATGTTCTGTTAGTGAGTCTGCGGTTACTGTGGGTGGTGCTATTTTTCTTTATTCATTTAGCTGCTGTTTTTCCTGCTTCAAAATGAAACACAATGTCAAATGAGGGCCAGCAGAGGTTAAGGACAGGCTGCTGGGCGATGTGAAAGGGAGCGGGTGTTTTCTCTCTTTGTATCTGATTGTTTATCATTCCACCCATCTGTACCAAGTGTGACCGGGAGAACACAGTGGCCCCAGCTCCAACACCTGTTACACATCTGCTTGTGCTTTGCCCTGCTCTGCCCTTTTGGCCCTCGTCCTTCAAGTCGGTGACATGGCTCTGACGTGCAAATAAATGAATACATCTTCACAAGGGTAAACACCAGGACGGGACTGATGAAATTAGAAGGGTCAGAGTAGATGTGCAGGCAGGCAGCTGTGGGATAAAAGGGAACTGTAGTGGTTGTAGGGGGCTACTGCTACTGATCCTTGAGGGCAATGAGACAGTTTTTGAACTGCTGCCAACTTAAAAAGTGCAGGGAGACATGTTTGTTTTCATAAGCATTACATGTAAAATACTATTGGCAGGAAGTGCAGTATTTTGCAGAGCGGGTGAGAGCAGTCTAATAGCAATACTATATATTATAATAATAATAATAATAAAAAGCACAAGATCCTAAGCATAACAATTTAATTGCCCAGGATGCATTGGGAACCAAAATACCATGTTTGGTCTGTCAAACCCTCTAACTGTTTAAACATTGCTGTGTTGGATTACCGCCACGCTCAAAACTACACTGTACCTCAAAGTAAAATACACATAATGGAAAACAATTTGTTAGCTTGCTTTGCCACTTTTATTGAGTGTTTCTCCACAAAGCAAATATGAAAAAGGAGTGATGTTAAAAAATGATTTAGATTGATCCAGCTTTCCTTCCAGGCCACTTTCCGAGTCGCTGCCTTAAAGTGGGAGATTGAGGATACACGTTTAGTGTAGTGGCTGCATGTGCACAGGGCTGAAACGTAGCTTGTTCAATCTGGGTGGCTGGATTGTTTCAATAAATAACTGCTGCACAGTAGTCAGTCAAAGCCATAAAGATCAGGTTGCAGGGATTTATGATCTTCATTTGGAGGTGGAGATGTGGCCACTGTGCAGAGACACACACACACACACACACACACACACACACACACACACACACAGTCAGAGTGTTGCTTCATGGCTGTGATCGAGAGGCTTAGCACGCAGGCCAATGTGTGACTGCTGCTGCAGCACAGGTGTTTGTATGATGTTAGCTCAATGAGACTGTCGCGCGGATGTCCATTAGTCATCATCATGTAAATGTGCAAGTTTGTGCAACCTCCGCTGAGAACGGTATTATTAAATGGATGGATGCTCCACCTGCGTCCGCTCTCTTATATCTTCTGTCACTCTTACCATTCAGGATGCATTTTACCATTTGATGTAATATTGTGTCTTCAGATTTGCTTTTCCCCAGATCCCTGTAACCTAGGGATGGGTCAGGACTTTTTAATCAATACAATAAAAGATGGAGCGAGTAGCAGAAATTATCACAGCGCCAGGTGTCAGTAAAACATGTTTGTGGCACGTTCTGTTCAGCTCAGAATGGGAGTGTGCGTGAATAACGGTCAAATAGGGTCTCCTGGCCACAGGGAGGATGAGACGAAAGTTCGTGGAGTTTACTCTTTTTTGACACTTTGGATTTTAGTCCAATAAACAAACTATCAAAGCCTGCACGGACCATACACCCCCCCGGTTAGTGGCACAAACAAACAGATGGCTAATGTAAACTATGGGCCTAAGTGAATGGGAAACTATCCAAACATATTTTCTTTTTGCTATTGAAGGCGCGTCTACGGCGATGCTATCGTTTTATCGTCATAGCCAAATTTATAGAATCTGATTTTTCTCTTTGGTAGTTTTCTCGAACAGAGGCTTTTGGCACTGGAGGCTCGGTATGGGAGGGAGCTGCAGGGCTTGCAGAGCGAAAAGCAGCAGCTTCAGGAGCTTCTGGAGAGGCAGAGTCGACTGGTCAGTCAGCTCCAGGGTGAACTGGGCAGCTCCACGCTCAACAGCAGCTTACTACAGAGGCAGCAGGACGTGCTCACAGACACTGTTCAGCAGCTGCTGGCGATGGTCAACCACTGCAATGGTAAAGCTGTGAGGTTTGCCCTCTTTGAATGAGCATATTGTACAGCCAACGTCAGTTATTTTAAACAAAAGATATACATTTACACAAGACAGATGTTTTGTAAGTATAACACAGATTACAGACAGCGCACTCCCTCCCTAGTATTTAGGATACAATTGTATTCTATGATTCATTACCTCCTTAGTGCAAAGAAGACTGAATAGTAGCAATCAATAAACACCAGGATGCATTTTAAGCAAAAAGGGATCTACAGTTTTCAATTAATGAGCATGGGATTTGGCTTTTTAAAAAAAGGAAACATTTTACAAAATCATCACCTAGAACAGCTTGTAATTCAAATCCCAGACACATGCATGCACCGCAGACACTAGACTTAAGCCAGAGCTTAACATTACAAGATAACTCACATATGGGTTCGGGATTTGTGTGCAAAACCCATAAAGTTGCCATCTGTAAATAAATGCCTGCATGTTTTTCCAGAAATCTCCAATATGCCGAAGGAGAAGTTGCTTAGTTTCGGGGACTGTGCGGAGATCCTGCGATCTGGAGTGACAGAGAGTGGAACGTACAGCATACGCCTGCCTAACTCCACGCAGAGTGTCAAGGTAGTAAAGCGTTAAAGGTCACTGGCCCTTTTCTTGCAAATCTCACCCAACGAACTGTGACATGAAAGCTCTTGCGACACATTTTCCCCATTTGTCTTTCAGTATTTAGCACTGGGGTTGTTTCTTTGTTGTCCAGCCTGTGTGATATAAAGCTCTCGCACGCTACATAATGACATTCAAAGGGCTTAAATCGTTACTTTATGGAACAGTAAACACTGGATGGACAAACTAGTCTGATGTAATGATCATTTGCGGGGGCTTTTGGTATAGAGGGTTGATGGAAATGCCATGCTTGGTTACAGAGAGGTAAAATAATAAGCAACAGGAGCATTATGCCCTGCAGGCTTCATGGTGAGCACTGCTGAATGCAAAGTCAGAAAAGCTTAGGAGGAACCTCTGCTGACCTGAAGTAGCTACCCCTTGCTAACTCAACCATGGCATCCACCAGCAGGCCATCCTTTCTTTAAATCCCAGCAAGATGCGGCAGGGACATTCACTCTCAGAGCTTACCACAGAAAAAGAAAAAGCAGTTCTGTTATTCATTACTTTCAGTCTAGTTTGCTTGTTGGCACCATCTCTTACAGCCTCTGTTTTCCCCTGTTCTTCCTCTTCATTTCCTGTGGGTAAGGCGGCCAGGTGTTAGGAACTGGTGCCATGTGTTTCCTGCCAACTGGGGCCAATGTACGATTCCACTGATACGAGTTAGTACTCCCGAAATCATTGCTGCTTTCAATCTATGCCATCTGATTCCAATGTGGTTGGCAATCTGGGTGGCTGCGTAAAAATTGGGGCAGATACAAATTGCCCTATTTTCAAAGCGGAGCGCGGGCTTCCTCAGTTGGACAAGAGACAAAATGCATTCACGTATATGTGGAAGGCAGATTTTGACTGTTATCTATCCATCTATGTAACTTTTAATCACCACGGTTGTGAATAATGATGGCTTACCAAACAAATAATTAACAGCTTGGATCAGCTTCTTTTTTTTAAAATGTTTTATTTCATACCTCTGTTGCCTTTAAGAGTTATATATGCACAGGACTCATAACATTAAACACATTAAGGCTTCTCTCTTAACACACATTGTGAAGCAACTTTTGTGTCCCCTGAAAGCCCTTTTGAATAATCACCGCAGCATGATATATATTTTTTATTATAATAACGCTTAAATTGTCTGCATTTTAGATTCTAATGGATTTGGCCCCAACTGACTCCTTACTGGATAATAACAATAATAAGTGAATTTGGAGTATTAAACATGGATTTGGTCTAAATCAGAACAACGATCACATTTGAGAAATTACTTAAAAAGAATCTATTTCAAGACCCTGCTGTTTTATTCAGCGTGATGCCTTTAAGGCAAGAACATTGGCTTAATGTGCCAGAGGATAATCACAGCATATTGCCAGTCTGCTCTGTTTTAAGAGGTAAAAGACCAGAGTGCCTTTTGACCTTGATTTAGCGTTCCCATTCTGGGAAATTGCTGGAAACTCTCATTTCATTTCTAGCAGAAAATAGCCAGTTGTGGAAATAGAGAGAGCCCTTGGGATGCTGTCCACATACCAGCGTCCATACTGCCAGACTCTTGAGACATGTCAGGGTGGTTTATATGGTGGAAAGCATTCGAGCAACCGGCAAACCTAATCAATTTTGTTTCATCGGTTACTAACCACGTCGCAGGTCGCAGACGTTATCGACACAGAAATGTCACTGACGATATTTATAATTTGAGGCGACAACATTGCAAAGAGATGAAAACATGGTGACGAAGAAAACTGACATGGTGGCTTTTCTATAATTTGAGGCGACAGCATTGCAAAGAGATGAAAACATGGTGACTAAGAAAACTGACATGGTCCCACCCTGTAGCTTTGAGGTATGAACGGTGAATACACTTTTTAACGTTAGCACATTAAGAAGGATCTAATCTTACCGCCCACGGGAGAAAGGCACACGGTCATTTCATCACAATACCTGAGGGAAGCTGGAATATATCCAGTCCAACCTCACCTTTAATATCCCTTAACAAGTCTACATTTCAAATTCTGTCACTAGATGAATGAGTGTAATCCATTCCTATTTGTTCTCCCAAACATATCTACATATAGCAAAATGTGCAGCCAAGTAAGAAAGAAAACAGTGTGTGTAACCCAAAACGCAGATGCCTCCTCCTCAACCCCCACTCAAGGGGATGAGAGAACATGCTGATGTGTTAGTTTTTCCTTCCCACCTGGGTTTATATTCTCGCGTGACACCCAGAAATGTTGGGCGGCCCCCCCCCCCAACACGAATCCTGAGGCTTCAAAGGCATCCTTCAAATAACAGAACGACTATAGTGCGTTTTATTTCTTCATGCAACTTCTTGGCACTCTTCTCATATAAAACACTCTGTAAACTAATCTGAGGTTATTGACAAAAAACACTTCACTTCACTTCATCAATGTCAATTGTTGTTGTTGAAATGGAAAATAAGAAAAGGCTGGATATTTATAAAAATATATAATATTCAATATATAAAACTCAATATTGGTAACAATATGGTACTAATGCCAAAACAATATTTTTTATATTTTCTATTAGATCTTAATTTAGGGAACATTATATATATTATGTTTTAACCCTCGTTTACAAACTTCAAGCTTTAAGCATCAGTTTTAAACCGAAGGAACTTTGTTTTTATTATGGTCTAAAGCTGAAATAATCAAAAAACAATGAATACAATATCAAATGATTATGAGTCACGTAAAAGGTGTCAACATTTGAAGTGATGAAGAGAACTCTGCAGAACATTTAGTTTTTCTTTCTGCTCATGGATTTGGTTAAACGGCCCGCACATCGACTGTTTGGGTTCTGTCTCATCAAACTTGTTTCCTAGACTCTGATGTACCCACTAAACACAACTGGCCCAACACCAAACAACTGTAAGGCACCAGCTGGTTAACACAGTGGGGCGTTTAGTTTGCCTCCGCAGCTGTAGAGACCAAGGGAGGGTGAATATTGGACTTGAAACACAACTCCAAATGACTTAATTAATAAGAAACACCAGTACTCAAAAAAGCATTAATTTTCACTGTCCAGTCCCAAGTAATAAAAGCTTCTTACGATTTGCCTTCATTTCCACAGGTGTTCTGCGACATGAAGACTGAAGGTGGTGGGTGGACGGTGCTACAGCATCGGAGAAACGGCTCGGTAAACTTCCACCGTGGGTGGAGAGATTACAAAATGGTGAGTTGAGCAGAGGTGTTGTTAAAGTGCATTGTTATCAGTGTAGGTAGCGTGGATCGGTATTGTGGGACTGGACAGGAGGTTCCAATAACCGTCCACGGGTGATTTGGCACGGAGAGGCGTGGGATCCCGGCTAGCCTGTGATCCCAGGTGACCTGCGGTTGTTGCATTTGGCCGCCCTCGTGTCCTCTACCACCCCCTGTGTTATTGCACCTGCTCTCCTTCCCTCTCCCTGTCATTCTCCCACACACGCACACACACACACGTCATGTACTTCAATGACCCTACTGTTTGCATCCATCCTTAATCCCAATAGCTTTCCCGAGTATGGAAATGATTTCGGTGATGAAAGTAACAGCATTTTCCAATTCAAACTGGATACAGTACAATCGTACACAAGAGAGTATAAAGTTGCTCCAGCATGTTTTAACCTTTGGCTTTTGTTTTGTTTGGACACAGTTAGTGCTTTAATGCTTATTTGAATCTTTATCACAACATTTAATCAATAAAAACAATATGTCGTTGCGCAATAGAAAACAACTGAGAGAAAAGCATATGCTCACGAGCCTTTTCGACTATTTAATTACACCCAGAACAAATGAGCGAGGCTCGTTTTGAGAATTGAGGGGAGTAGCAATTTGTCTTTCACCTTTGTCAACAAATCAATTGCCAAAGCTTAGATTGGAACTACAATGCATAGAGCAAACAGAAAGAGAGAGAGATAGAGACAGGAAAAAAGCTCTTTCAAGAACAATATTTTTACAAGTGGATGATAAATATTTGGTTCCAGTTGGGGCGTGGGAGCACAGGGGCCCTGTAGATGGCAGATAACGCATGTACTAAAACGCTTCACTGCCCCGGCCCACACTCCCCTGTCCTCACTGTGGTCACTGTTGATCAAATGTTGCACCCAGGCCTCGCTGGTCAAATGAGAAATGCGCCAAGGCTCTCACTGTGTGCTCACTCTCACTTAAGACTAAAAACAAACAGTTCGACAGATGGACGAAGCGACTTAGAAATCAAGGAGAAAAAGTCCTTCAGTTAGACTGAACAAAGGAAGATTATTATCTGCAGATGTAGAGTTTGATTCAACTTCTGCCTTGGAAATGTGATCAGTCTTTAATGGTTGCATGCTGATTGACTGTCGGATCTGTTTGGCCTACTCAAGACTGTGAATCCACCTCTCACATATGCGTGTCAGTCAAACATTTGACACTCTGTGAAGATTCATTAGCAGAGGTCACATTACTCGCCTGCTCTTATGTCATCTCTTTGAATAGAATGCTGCGATTATCATTTCCCTCGAGGGATAACATCCACACAGTTAAACCATTTCTGTTAAAGCCATCTCGCCCGAGTGGATCACTGTATTTATGTTCACTTACCGCTGCGGTGAAATAATCTTCCCATTACCGTGCCTTCAACCTGTTGACATAATTTAACCAATAACTCTGGCTGCAGAGTTACGTCTTTGATATAGCGTGTTCTTTATACTCCGCCTCTGTATCGTGTATAAGTGGTTAATGGATTTAAAGGAAAGCTAGCAGCTCCAATGCTCGTCGGACGAGGGGAGGGGAGGGGGGATTTGTGCAATAAAGACCGTTGTGAATACTGTACACTTGTTGAGTGCTACAAAATAGCATTAAAATAATAGTATTACACCTAATATATAAGACGTATATATCTTACTTTAAAGAAATAATTTGAAAAACAAATATCAAATCATATAAATGGAAAAATAAGGTGAGAACGACCCCAACTGTGGCACTGACAAGCATTGTTGTCAAACTTCATCTGTACATTTACAGATAATACTGTAACGGCTGACGATATCACTGCGATTACAAAACATGACTCATTATTCTAATCATTACATTTCCAAGTCGCATATTTAGTTTTGATTTGCTGTGTAGTTTTCAAGTTGTGGTGACAAACTGCTTCTGAGTTACATCTGACAATTAAAGCTCAAGACATCAGATGTATCATCTAAAATGGACAGTTTCTCATGTGGATGCTGGGTCAAAGTTATGTTAGCTACTGTTAGCAAACATGATCATTTCACATGCTGATAGAACAAGCTTCTGCAGTCTGGAGATTGGTCTTTGTGGAACAAGAGGAGCTTTAACAGTGTTGATCCGACTCGGGGAGAATTGAGCACAGAGATATCATACGCAATACTCATCATCTTAATATCACATGTGCCCTGTATGGGAGCATCTGCGTCTGTCTGTATCTTTTAGTCACATACCATTACATCTCCTATGTTCTTGCACAGTTTATTCTGTATCAGTGATCTATCAGAGTTGTTTTGTAGTGCCAAAAAAATGAGATAGAAAACGTGTGTTCATGTTCAGCTCTGTAGTTCAAACAAACAGTGGGATCTGTTGACAAAGCCAGTTTTTTATTTTTATTTTACTACTAAATGTTTCAGGCACGAATTGAGCTTTGGTAGGATTTTAAAAAGTCTCAATTGACCGGACCTTTCCTTTGGGAGTGGAGTATTTCATTTCATAAGCTCAGCGGATTGTCTTAAACCATCAAAATGATAAATGTGACTTCTTAAATTGTTGGTCCATTTTCATAGAAACTCCAAAAACACTTGGCCGGCCTTTGGTAAAATCCCCCCCCCCCCCCCCCCCCCTTGTTCGAATACTTTCTTGTTCCATTGTTTCTCCGTCTTTGTGTCTAATCCAGGGCTTTGGAGAGCCGTCTGGGGAACACTGGCTGGGGAATGATATCATCCACAAGCTGACCAGCTCCCAGGAATACAGTCTGCAGGTCCAGCTAAAAGACAGAGAGGGGAACGAGGCTTTCTCACACTACAATCGCTTCTACATAGACGGAGAGGAGAACAACTACAGGTAATACAATTTGAATTCATAATTGAACGTGCAGACTTTATCCTAGCTTTTAATGATGTAGGGCTCATGTCGAAATTCACAATTTAAATTATTAAATCATCCAAAAAGATGTGACAAAAGGCTCTTAAAACACGACATGAATGGGACTATGATAAAGGTGCTTCATTTCAGTAAAGTGTTTTATTAAGAGCCTTCTATTGTATAAGGCATAATTGCAATGCGACAATCGTTGCCTTCCCTCTGGGTGTAAGGCTCCTAATATCTGAACAGATTAGAAGCCGTGGACAGTTCAAACTCCTTTCTATTCTCTCCTTCTCTCAGCTTTGTTATCCCTGAGCACTGAATTTAAGGAACCACTTGGATCGTTTTTAAGAATGTCATTCAACATGATGAGCTCCATGGAGGGCACGCAGCCACTTTCATTTGCTTCCATTTTTATTGTGCCATCACCGCTGCCCCTGAAAATCCCCTAGAGGAGCCTCCTCCACTGGAGTATAACAGTAACGCTTGGCAATACCTGCCCCCCCCCACTCCCTGTCAGGAACTGACAACTCAAACCAAGCTCCTCAGTAACCCTGCAATCACTAACAAGATCATGTGTGGACTGACGCCGGGCTTCCTCATAATTCCTCTTTCATACAAAGAATAAAACAAAAGCTAAAAACTTTGTTTGGATTTCATACAAATTCACAGGAATGTTCCCTTGCTTTGTGGAACTTTATGGAGATTGACGCTCTGAGAGATGAAAAATCATAATCATATGTGGGTGTATGCTTTCCAAGATCCCTAATAGTGCAGCAAATTGCATTTGCCTGAGTTTGTTCCACATAATTAGCGCGATGAAACGCAATGTTTCACAATTCTGCTGTAGGCTCCACAGTGTGGGGCGAAGCACCTGAATGAATATAATCACCTCTGTAGCTTGCTACCTCTGAGACCATATTCTGTGTAACTAGTTCAATATGTACCAGCTTTACTAGCATGCTCGATGACGCTGGCTTCGTCTGTGGGTTTATATTAAAACTCCCCAACCGGAGCTGTGCAGCTAGTCAGCCAAAGCAATCCTCCTCTTCAGCTGCATCCACTGTGTTCCCAAGAGCAATATTGAGGTCTTCACCTTAAACTCAGCAACATTATTCATACGTTAATCTTCAGCATGACAGACCACTTTCCCCCTTTTAAGTGGCCAAGAACAGCCAGTCTTAGAGAAAAAACCCCATGGCAGGCATTCCTTTGAATGTAACACTATATTAGTCATTACAGGATACAAAAACAATATGAAAAGACAGTCACCTTGAAAAGAATTAGCCTGTGGTCTGCGGTATTGGTGGAATAGCTGAACTAATGCATCTGGAAGTCACAGCTAATGCAAAAGTTTTGCAGAGTAAGAAGAGCTGGCACAGTCCGCAGCCTCGCTGTAGCCTGTGGTTGCCATCCTGTCTAATTTGATGGTTTTTAATTTTCCCCACATCAAAGATCCATCACGAAGAGAGAAAAGTTAAGTCATCTAACAAAAACATCCCCTCGCTGTATCCCGGCCTCTCTGCCATTCCATCATTATTCTCATCCCGAGCACCGCCATTTCAAACTCCCCTCTCGCTGCCCCTCATGATGTGTTGCCCTGCCCTGTGAACTTACAAATTCAAGAGGAGGATTCTTCATTTAGTCATCACAGAGAGCGTGCCCCGGGCTATGGAGGAAGGAGGGGGGGGGGGGGGGGGTTCCCATAACTCAGGGGAGAGTCTGGTACTAACGAGACAGAATGACAGGGCAGAGGAGAGGCCAGACAGCAGGGCTGACCTCCTCATCCACTCTCTTCAAACCAGTACAGACACACACACACACACATACACAGACAGACACACACACACACACACACACACACACACACACAGGAAAAATAATCGAGCAAATCAATTTAACTTGCACAGAGATTTGCTTCCGACTGTTTGGGTTGTTTTACAAAGCACAGCATGGAGGAGGAATAATGAGTTAGTTATTTAGGTTAGCTTTTTGTATTGATGTTTGGCAACAATGGAAACCTCAGGGAGGTGGTACCCTGTATCAAAAAGTATTTTACACATACTAAACCGGCTATGGTTGCCTACAGTGGATATAAGTGGTTATTCTTTGATTGTTTTTCATTTATCTTTATTATCTTTGATGGTGACATAATATATACAGGCTTTTTAATGTAATACTGCACATCTCTACACAGGCTCTAAATGGAAAGATGGTGCTACAGTAGAGAAGAGCATTGGGTGTTGCCCCACTTAAGATGCTGTCTATTTGCCAAGATAAAATCCTGATGCCAGGTATGCCCAGAAGGAATCGACAAGTCAGACAAAGACTGTCAAATTAAAAGAGAACTACAAACGCGTCTCCTAAACAGTAGCTCCAACCAAAAAAAGCTGGACTCACCAAGTTAGACATGTTGCCTTTCTCATCCCTCTGGAATCCTGTGGTATGTGGTTTTGGTAAACATGATTGTGATGTGTTCACTTGACCACCATGACATTAGATGATTTCAGAAGTTCAAACAGTTTTCAGGCAGTAACCATTCACTGCCAATGTAGAGCTGCCAACAAGCCAAGTTGCACAACACAACTTCAAATGATCAATACGAGAGCCTGCGGCTGAGCTTTTTTGCTGAAATTCTTTGCTCTTTAATTACTCTCCCAAAATCCAGCCTTCATGCCGACGGCTTCAGTGGCACAGCTGGACGGACCAGCAGCCTCACCCATACTGGCACCCAGTTCAGCACCAAGGACAGAGACAATGACCGTTGCACCTGCAAGTGCGCCCAGCTCGCATCAGGAGGTACGCATCTTCCCTCAACGTCTACCCCCGTCTCAATCCGTCTCTCCTCATCCTGTAAAACATTTCTATCCACCCGCTTGTAAATGTGCCAAAGTGCATTTCATTCCCCCTCTGCACTCACATTTGGGTGTTACATTACATGAGCTCGAATTCAATTTATTCACATTTTTTCCTTGAACTCTCTGACTCATTCCTTCTCCAGGTTGGTGGTTTGAGGCTTGCGGTCCATCCAACCTGAATGGCATATATTACCCCAGCTCCTCCAGTGTGGTTCGCTACAACGGCATCAAGTGGTACTATTGGAAGGGTCCAAGTGTGATGGCCACCATGACAACCATGATGGTGCGCCCAGCAAACTTCTGACGGCACGACGCGTTCCTGATGTCAAGGAAATGTTATATTTTGGGAGGAAATTTGAATGCGACTGTTGGTGGTTTCAGCTTCTGGACATTTTGTAGAGCGGCTTATGCAAGTGTCTGGGGACATGTGCGCACTCTCAGCAAATGGCTGTGGTTTTAATGAATTCCTGAATGAGAAATTCAACCAACAATATCTATTCACAAAGGTTTCCAGACTATATTTCAATAAGGATTGTTAAGCTGAGACCCAGGCTATGACCTTTGCTTCAGATGAGAAAAACCCAACTGGTGACATCAAATTACACATGTGACCAGTTACATAACTCAAAATAAAACTAATTAATACAGAGACTTTATCGCAATACCTATTTTTATATTAAAGTGTGAAAACGTACGCTGTGTGTTTGTCTGTTTGCTGTAAATAAAAGTGATCAAACTGCAATAATTCAGGCACATCCTTGTATATAGTTTGCAGAGTCAATGCTACAATAATGTATTAATTTTGCCCTTAATGCTTTATAAACTTGGATCTTTGTATTTGCCGTGTCTGACATGTTATAAATATCCCGTGTGAATGACTAGAACTTTATTCCAGAAGCATCATCCGACTGTAAAACGTCAGTACTTGTTTAAAACTGTAGTTTAGCCCACACAACACAACACAACACAATATAACGGAAGATAACCTGCAGTGCCTTCAATGGTTTACCACTGTTAATAAAACAACACCATAAAGAACAGCAACAACAAAAGCAGGCTTTGCCCTTTGCTGTATTTTCCAAAGTGCTTTTCAAAATGAAATATCCCCAATTCTCAGGCACACCTCTCATAAAACTTTATTTGTGTGATATTTTGCTCATAAAAAAGTACATCATGCACTTTCACAGGCATGATTTACTTTCAAAAATGAAACATTTGTAATAACATCTGGGAACAAAGCTGTAAATTACATTTTTTACTAAACAATAAAATCAGATATAATCTTTGCAGCCTATAATCCACAGTGCCAGTAGCTTGTTGCCATGTAAACTGCAACAAGCCCCACATGCTGGACTCAGGAAGTCAGATGGGGACTGCCAACCATTGATCTGATGAATCAGCCAATAACACAGGTCCCTGTGGTAGCCATTAGAAAGTGGATGGGTTTCGCCTCGACTAACTATGACCTGAATGTCCCGATTTAGCTGGGGACAGCAGCCGCTGCTAACTGGAGGACAACACGCGCGTCGGCTGGCCATGTTTACAACGTCTGCTAATTGTTGTGCGTCATTCACTGAAGAACAGAGAGACATTTCATTTCTCTTCTGCTTTGCCTAATTTCAAATTTAATACAAATGCAGAACTGAGACATTAAGCAGGATGAAGTCTGAGCAGACCTGTCTCTGTGTTTTTCACACGCACTGCTTATTCAAATCAGTCTCACAGATACTTAAGAAAGAACGTTCTACTGAACAAAAACAAAAAAGGACGTCATTCTTTTTTTTTTTTTTTTACAAATAAATAGCTTAAATAAATAGCTTTTCTGTGTTTGGCTTCAGTAAATGTGGGAAGGCCTTACGCACGCTCAACTGCCTTTGATTTAATACTCTATCAGGACATATGCAGGAGCTGCTCAAGACAGTAAAACTACACCGCTACTGTGCCTGACCGTCGCTCAAATGTGAGTGAATACCTATATGATGCAATCATGATGCAATCTGTGAGGAAACCACACATATCATCACGAGTGGATCCTGTACGAGAAACTGTGGGTGTACCGGGAACGCACGGGTGGCGACAATAAACCTGACCCACCTAACATAATGTACAAGCAGGAAAGCACCGACACGCAAACACGCTCACACGCACATGCTCTGCTTGCATGCAGTGACCCCATTGCTAAACAAGTTTATTACGACCTCCAACGGCTGGACAGGCGATAGATCACAGCGGGGGAGGCCAGGGGTGAATCCATCAAAGCGGCTTTAATAAAGACCACTTGATTTGGCCTGCTGGCTCAACAGATGAAACGGTTGTGTTCAGGTCCAGCGAAGCAGACGAGAGCCTGGGCCGCATTGCTTCTCTGCTGGTCCAAGTCCCTGTTTGTTAGATGTGTTATTGTTATTATGGGCAGAGAGACAAGGAGAGAGGAACTTCAGAACTGTGTTACAGTATTATACAGTCTAAAATCCACTTTTGTCCACACGCACAGTGTAAACAGATCTCCACTCTAATACTTCTCTTCTCTTCTGCGACAGATCCATCATTACAAACCAACGTTGTTCAGACAAGCAATGCTCAATCCCACTTGATTTTGAATACTAGTAAGATCATAAAGTTGTCAAAGATACCAAATAAGGATGTTAAGATTAAAATAGTTTTAATCTGTGTCATATGACTTGAATGGACCAATGGAACAAGCAGACAGAGAATGTGCATGAAACTGTTGTTTGAAGCGAAATATGCTTAATACCCAAAATGTCTAACTATCGCTTTAAGGTGGAACTTAAAACCAATATTGTAAACATGGGGAATTAGAATGCAGAATGTCCAAACTACAAATATGATGTAAATGTTCAGTATGAGCTGTTGTTTTGTTAACTTTTCTTTTTTTTTTTGCATGGAAGCAAAAAAAAAATATTGCAACAGTTTGAAGATGCTCCAAACATCATTTTATCACTGATTGCTGGAAGCCGTATCGGCCAATCCGATGACAGGATCCATTTGAGCTATTTCTCCTCGCCCCGTCAACAAGCGATTCTGCTCCTCTGCTGTGTGTGTCATCACTCTCGCTATTTGTTTAGACACAACTGACAAATATCTCAAAAAAGTATGTCATTTAAAAATAAAAATAAACTCACAAAAAGACGCTGGGACTATCGCTGCAGATTTGATCTGAGAGAGACGCAGTTTGACGCACTTGTTGATTGTCTTTCAGATCAAATAACATAATAATGATCCGTGGGACTCCAGGAATTGAGCAAAACTAAGCATGTGAACTAAGGGAGGATGAGGAGAGCCTTATTCCAAGCTATATCAGAGGGGAGGCCCACAGTCTCAGACTTTGAAAACCCTTGCTCCACACGGCATGCATGTATCCTCGTACATGTTGGAACCGCTGTGTATATTAACTGGTGTGAACAGCAGTGTAAGCTGGGCAGTTTCTGCTCCACGGGTGCTTTAAACCTCGCCTTAGGATTTATCATACAACCCAGCGGGACAGATAAACGCAGGAGAGGAGAGAGGAAAAAATGTATAGACTGCAGGAGAGAGAAAGCAGTAAATGGGGAGGCAGAGCCAAGTGATCATAAGTCCTTGTCTCGCCACCACTTCTGCTCCAGTGTCTTTGATTCATAAGGCGTATGATGGCGGGGTATGATGGCTGGCCAGGGCAAGGGCCAGGTATGTGTTGGCAGGAGGAGGCACAGAGGGAGGGCTGGGGACTGATTTGTAATAGTCGTCCTTGCTCTGTGGTTTACTGTGTCAGCATGCAGCCCGTTTAACAGTGGTCATCGAAAAAGCAATACCCTCCCCATATATATGCCGGCAATGCATCAGCTCCTATGTCTCTGGAGTTTCTCTGTCGAGGGAGAAAAGGCAAAGCAGCAGTTGTCATGTCATGTTCCAAAACGATAAAGAAAGCAGCGGAGATGACAACTCAGGCCACTTGGGGGCACTAGTGGACCAAAGAAGCTCTTTACCTTCCTCTCTTGTACTTTGTTAAAAGATGTTGATCCGGCTGCTGCTCGCTCGCTCGCTCCGTCTTTTCCTCCACCACAGGTCTGGATTATGTAACTATGCATTCATTAACACATCTTCTACCATGTGCTCCCGTCCCAGCAGCTGGTTAACTGAAGGCTACAGAGGACATTAGGGACAAGGGGGGGGGGGGGGGGGCTACCTCAAGAACATCAAATTAGAATGTCTCATAAAGAAAAGCACTTTAAATCAATCTGTGACTTTGAAAAGTCTGAAAATACGCATTCAATAAAAAGGTGTTTCTTAACTTTTATGCCGCTCTAAGAAAAATATGGAACAAACCTTTGCTGTCAAGAAACTTAAGTGTAGTCGTGACAATCAAAATCATGGCTGATAGCCACATAATGAGGTATACAACTGAAAAACAACCAGTGGCTGTGGTGCTTTGCTTTAAAATAAAAAACAACAACAACTCCTATAGAGAACGGGATTCAATTATCAGTCAAATGAAACGGACTCCAGCTGAACTGTCTGGCATTTCTGTTGTTATATTAGCTCGCAGGCTATCCCTCCCTCTGGTTATTTTCTCTCTTCATCTTACTGAAGAAATACTCACTTTATAGCACTCCCCCTTTTTATGCGTTTATGAGTGATGTGTAAATAAGACATAAGGAAGGCAGACAGAGCTGAGAGGCTCAGTTGCTGTTCAACTAAATGTTGGAATGGCAAGACGTGAGATTGAAGTCGCTTTGAATATGGTATGGTCATTACAAGCGCGTTGGTTACAGCATCAGACGTCACACTGGGGTATTTACGCATTACAGAGTTTACTGAGGATAGCAGCACACACGCAACACAAACACATCATCCTGACAGCAGCAGCAGCCATTCTGGGGACAAAAATGCATCATACATGAAAAGGGTCAGTGGAGAGTGGCAAGATGTGTTCATGCTAGCTGACATGCTACAAATGTAATGTGATGTGCAGAGGGACGTCTCAGAACGCCCTTCGTGAACAAGGACATGGTTCTACTCCACTCAACTAGGAACTACAAGACACAGTTACAATGGCCATGTGATCTCCAACAACTGGAAGCTAAAAATAAGACAAATGTCACCTTATTCGACAAATCCCATCACAAAGCACCGACTGAGCATCGTTTGAACTCCACAGTGTACTCGCAGGCTGTTGCTGACCAAGTCCGGCCATTTATCACCGCGGTCTACTCCTTTCCAAATGGATGCTTCCAGCTGGATAATGTGCCATCAGATGAATTAATGTGCACCCAGAAATATGTGCAGGAAATCTGTGATGCTATCAAGTCTGCATGGGCCAAGATCTCTGTGGAAAGTTTCCAGCATCGAGTTGAGTCAGTGCTTCAAGGAAGTCACGGCTGTTAAAGACGCAAAAAGCAGCCAGCGGTCCATTAAAAGGGAGAAGTCTAGAGGTGTTGTATGGTTATCATAATGTCAATAAATCTCATGATCAAAACCAACAATAAATTGATCTCATTAACAAGCATCGTCTGTGTAGCCAAAGCTTGATATAATATATGTATGTACACACGAAAATAGTCGCCAACAAATGCAACATTTACTCCTGTTTGAGAATAACTTTGTGACTCAAATGATGGATGCCTCAAGTGGGAATATATATTTTTAAGGGAAAATATTGCCAGTTTTATAATTTTAAGAATGTAGAAGTACATGTATTGCCTCTATTTGGTGCTCAAGTTTTTTTCAGCCTTCAGTCATCAGACATTCCTCCCGAAAATATCCAAAAAAGGGTCAGTGCTCTCTTGACCCTCGAGTGCGCGTGTGATTTATTCATCAAGGCAGGGAGAAATGCCAACTTTAAGTAATAATTCACTTTCTTAATATTAAAGTATTCACTTCTGAGGGCAAATAAGAGCTGCATACTTTGCATTCATTGCTAGTATAAGCTCCTGTATGCTTCTATTAATATGTGTTGGTATATAGTATGCAGTATAAATAGGCATAGACCGTATATATATTTATATATACATATATACACATCTGTAAAATGTATCCATGCAGATTATTCTGGGTGGGTGCTCAAGTTTGTGGAAATGACAGCTTGTCTCTCGGGCAGTGTGTTTCTGGCCAGGTCTTCTGGTATGTGGGCAGAAAACAGAGAAGCTGCTTTCTGCAGACGTCACAGCCTTGACAGTGAGAGGAGTCACTGTGGAAAACATCCACCCTGGGTGAAATGTTTGCAGAAGGATATAAGTATACCTATAGGAAAAAGTTCACAAGCGTTGCATACTAAAGAGCCAGTTCCTTTGTACATTGCCCTCCTGTGTTATTTACATTAATGTGGTTGGTAATCATTGCAGTTTTCCTGTATTCAGGCAGACTTGAATTTGATAATCGTTCCCTTCTGTTCTTCCGTAGAAACTGTTCATATCGGACTTTTGAGTCCCTCAAACATAAACGGTTATCTGACAAATGGGTCTAGTTCTGTCTTTCTCTGTTCAGTCGCTGCCCAGGCCAACCAGAACAGGTTTCTCTACCTCATAAACCCAAATGCCAAGAGCTTCGCAATTACTGCTGTAATTGGCTTGAATTGGCCATTAGTACTCAGCTTGAGTCAGAGTCCAAAACACACACCCACAGACAGATGCGAATTCAATCAAAAAAACCCAAGTCCCTCACTAATGCACTGTCTAGGCTTCTTTTTAACTTCACAAAAGACTAAAACGGTGGTTTTCTGTTCTTTGTGTTAAAACGTAGCTTTCAAAAGTACGGGAGGTTTTGTTACTTCAGATCAAATTTCTAAATGAATTACTGGGCTTGGCAAAGATCATGGAGGTGTGTTTCAAGATGATACGGTGATAGGTTGAATGAATGAGACTTGCACATTAACAAGATAAACATTTAAAACCATATTGGCATTTTCAAATTGTTATTCAGCACAGTCATGCATACTGCCTATTGTCTGTTAAGCCCCTGACTGTCTTCATCACCTCGTAATACCTGTAATCAGTGTTGTTGGGCAGTGTCAGTTTGTCGTGGTCAGGTGTCTAAGTGTACAACTGCCGATCATAATTGAAGAGGAGCTAATAATCACTCGCTGTCAGGCAATGCTGGGATTTCATTATGTGCAGTAAACGGCTCAGCTTTAGATTTCCATGATCAGACCCTAACACTGTGCTGCGCTGTAAAACCACATCTAAGGGTTGTTCAAATCTTTCTATGCTCAGTTTAGTAAATGTGTTTTGATTGAATGTTACTTTCTCCTTGCAGGTTCCGAGAAAATGTTTTGTTTTGGTCATGGTGATGCCTCGTCAAACTCGTAAACAAGAGCTTTTCTTAGCTGCAGCCGAGTTTAAGGGAACATCACAATTCTTTTCTTCGATTTGTACAAACCTGAAAGAAAATTGAAGCTTCCGACTGAACGAGGGTTAGGCCGATAACGTACCATATCACTGACCACTGACCCCAGAATCACGAGAGCACCCGTCCCCGTCAGTGGCAATTTTGCACTTGGCTGCTCATTACCGCAGTCTTGGAAAGGAAGGGGTGAGAGGAGGTGTGTTTGGTTGGTTGTAATCTGCAACCGCAACGCTTGATCCCACCAAATACTACATACTGTCCCTTTATTGTTATATACAAAGTGTAAAAAACAAACCCATAGAATATAAGAAGGGATGATACCGTATAGTTCCCAATACCTTTACACCTGTACCTAACAAGAAAAAAGGATACAATTAGTGTTATGCAAAGCACTCAAAACCAGAACCAGCTGATTCAACTACTGAGCGGAAGCGTCACCAGTTTGAGACCTGGGGCCAAATGCATGGATACATTCATGCATAAATAAATGTGACCATCAGTAAAACCGGTGAACAATGTAAACAAACAATGCTTTATTATTTAGATTACTTCTCTTACGTTACATCATCAAATATCTACGTCGTCATCGCTCTAGACAACCATGAGTACTTATGGTCTGCCTGGTGTCACTAAGTGCTTTTCTTCCATAAAGAGTTTATATGTGCATGAATTCTGCATTATTTTCAGATGGATGAAGTTCATTTACCTGCATGTTAGCTACTGCTACAATCCTGCTCACATTGCTACGGTA